>NC_142087.1:64397888-65061013 GCF_054644295.1 Miniopterus natalensis | reverse complement strand
CTCACTGCACACATAAACTAGTTATTAAAATTCTGTGTCACACCAACAAATATAATTTTTGCCAATATGACAAAAAGTAGATATAGTTTTGATTCATTCACACCAAATAGCTATTGTTGTGTTGGCTGTTGTCATTTTTTTTATTTGACAATCTAAGGGGCAAGAGGTCAGTGCCCCTGGCTAAATAGTCAGGTATTGCATGTTTTAGAAATTCTTGTGGCACACCGGTTGAAAATGGCTGTCCTGGAGAATACCTTGCTAAACTTCATCACCAATTCCCTCATATCCTTATGCAAGACATTTACATAAGAACTTTGGGGAATTCTAACAATCTTGTCTTTTTTTTAAGGTGAAGTTTTGAGGCACAAAATAAATATTTTACAACTTTCCAGCTGTTAGTTACAGCAAATATGCTTTCAGGCAAACCTGAGCAAACAGTGAGGTTTGTTATATAATTACCTTAACAAAACATCCTAATTAAAGGCCAATCCATGAGGAATAGGAGTATTTTTCTAAGTTACTGTTGATTTTCAACTGCTTAAGCCAAGCAGAGGACACAAGAGGAAGTTTGGAAGCCAACGGGGACAGAATTGCCCTCAGCTCTCCGCACAAGGCACTGTGTCTGTTCAGCTGACCCACAGGGCTCAGAGCTACCACCCAAGGAGTAGGTCATTCCCTTGGGGTTCACCAGGGGACTCCAAAGCAATGGGGGCAATGCTATGCAATGCAAGGTACCTAGAGAGGGCTAACACAGCAGTTCCTTTCCAATGCAGAGTTCTTTGGCTACAGCAAAGAATGCCTCCTATTACAGATGGTTTTCAATGCCTTCTCCATATCCACAATTTATGAAAAATCAAACAAGTCTAATACCAAAATTTCCTATTTTGGAATGTTTAGAATTCAAAGCTTTCTAACATTAGCCATGAAAGCTTTGATAGAATTCATTTATATCTCATTTCATGATTTAAACATAGACATGAATATGTTTAAATGGGATGAGTTGAATCTTTTTTTAAATCTCCTTAATATACATACATATAGCAAGCCATCAGGCTGAGTTCTTTTGGAGCTCCTAGTGACCACTTCTGAAGTTGTACACTTGTCCAAACATTATTAATCCCTATCAAGAGTTATACTTTTTTATATTTGAATAATACAGATATAAAAATGAGAAAAACAGGAGGGAGGAAGATAAATTGAAATCCTTTTAGGGGAGTATCTCAGTGCAAAGAGACCATGAGTCAATAAATTAAGAAGGCCTTAGGACCATATATGTCTGGCCCTCTTAATTTCTTACAGCAAGCAAATCACTGCTTTACAAAGCAAGTGAAACATCTCTCTCCCACAATCACAGAGTTAAATGTCCTGAAATGGCTATTAGTTTCCATTTTGTTTTAAAGGTGAACAATCTCAAATCATAACCCGTAACAGCACTATATGCAACAAGTATCAACCCTGCTTGCTTTTTATTAGTTTTTATTTACCTTTTTAGCTGGCTAACATGTGCATTGCTGGCAAAGACAGAATTGCCTAAGCAATTATCATCCAGGTCAAGAAGTGGAAGAAAAGGGACACTATTTGATTTGAAATGTGCTGGAATGTATTAAGATGATTGACTGGTAAATGAGTAACATTTGAATGAATGAGGGTGCATTTTTGAACCAATACTGGCAAAATAACTTTCCTAAAGGCATTCTTTTGGAAGAATATCTACTATGCTGTCTCAAGCACCTTCCCTGTAAACCTAGACAACTCCCATTCCCTGAAGTTACTAAGTCAAGGATTTGTTTTCATGAAGTCTTTTCATTCAGGGCAGCCATTATCTGTTTATCCCTCAAGAGAGCTGTTCCTATCTCTTTCATGTCTGTACTCCCCATGACTTGGCGCACTCAAGGTTCTTAATTATATTTAATAATAACTGCATCACTACTAAACTAAGGAAAAGGGGAGGAGGGATGCTGCATTCAGAAGAGGGACATTATTAAGCCAGGAGCATGGAAACCTTCCAACAAATCCAATTAAGCAGCACTGATTAGGACTCTCCTTATGAGCACAGCCTAGAGATTCTTAATCAAAATAGATGTGTGAATTGGATTATATTAAGATTGCATGGATACGAAAAGCATGCAGTTAAATAAAAGTTTTGTGCCATCCCAGGAGCTGTGGTATCACATTTTAGTTTCACTTAGATTGTGAGTCATTCCAGTGGGGGAAAGAGCACATAAGTCAAGTGGAGAGCCCCATTCATCCTGGGTATTTTATGGGACCTTCAGCACCTCTGCTCCATTTATCTCCCCTCCTTCCAGTAAGAGATATAGTCCCTTAGTTTGGGTAAACAATATGACCTCATTTCTTAGAATCTTTTGCCTTGAATCACTGTCTCTTATTGTCAAAAGGTCAGTTCTAGAACATTAGGGGAGGCTTTTCTCTGATAACCTGCACTGGACATTCACTCACAAAACCTGGTCTTGAGTCTCAGCTCCACAGATTTTTACAGACTTTAAAAGTTATTTCTCAAGTAAAATAGAAAAATAAGGCATTTGTATAGCTTTTCATAACTGTCTTTTTATTCTTTAGATAAGATAGATCGTATCTTTAGGCCCATCTATCCTGGCCTCCTTGTCGTACTTCTGCCACCAACTGGCCTCCCATCTCAGGATGTTGGTTCTTACTGCTCCTTCTGCCTGCAGGGCTCCCTCTCTCATTGCCTTAAGGTGTGTGCAGATATTTTGCCTAATCAGAGAGATCTTCTCAACCCCCTATGTGAAATAGTACTCCCTAATCATTTGCTATTCCCTCTACAGTGCTTTATTTTTATTTAGAGTATTTACCACTCTCTCCATTTCCATAAAATGTATATTCTTTATTTATTGCTTTACCCCTAAAATACCTTAAAATAATGCCTATCCTATATAGGCCTTCAGGAAGAAACACATGAATAAATAAATACGTAAGTTAATGTTCCCTAACCTATTAGTGAAGGGTAGAAGCTTTGTGAAGTATGACTGTGTAGCTCCATAACTTCTCAATTTATATAACCTAAGACAAGTTAAAAAATAAGTATATAAACTTTAAAAGTTATTTCTCAAGTAAAATAGAAAAATAGGTATTGTATAGCTTAAATAACATCTTCTAGAGTTCAAGTTACTTTTCCATAAAATGTAATATTACCTCTAGGGTTGTCCCAACTGAGTTGTCCCATGTTTGCCTACTTCTAGTACACTTTTTAAAATATCTCTGCCCGAGTAATCTCATCAAAGTGCACATATAATTAAGTCACTATTTTTAAAAGTCCATTAATGACTTGCTTAGGATAAAGCATATTATTGCTTTAATGACATTATTAGGAAAAAGTTCAAAATCCTTAATTTGGTCTTGCCACATTTAGTAGCTGAGTATCTTACAAATCTCACCACATGTCATCTCTGTGTTTCAGTCTTGATGGCCTTTTTTCCAAGTGTCCAACAGTCTGTCTTGACTTTAGACCTGTATTTACCTTGCCCTCTTCTCTTCCTCCCTGGATTTCTAAGGTGTGCTTCTGCATAGTTAATGCCTGTTCATCCTTCAAGTCTCAGTTTAAATGCAAATCTTCTTTAAGTCTATTTGCCTATCTATCTAGCTATCCATCCTATAGGTGGGACAATATTCAACGGGGGTTTTGAGCTATAAAATGGCAATTTCTTATGACTTCACCTAGAACGTTTGTCTTTCTTTGCTACACTCTAAGGTCTACAAGAAAAGGATCATGTCTACCTTAGTTATTATTATATCCTCAGAGCAAAGCACAATGCCTAAAGCTTAGGAAACTTCCTATTAATATTCTTTGAATGAATGTGCAGTGCCATCCCAGTGATTATCATTGTTGTGGAAACAGCACTTGTTGATGACTTTACTGCTGCCATAATTACTCTGTAAAACCTGATCAGTGACTGTATTAAAATCACAAAGGAGGGTAAGTTATTTAGAAAGAGAAGTAGGGAAAGATCAAAGGGGAGAAAAATGAGAAGGGTCTGAGAAAGAGGAAGGAAGGACAGGCTTGAGAAAGGGTGATGCTAGAAGAACCAGAAAGAGAATAGAAATGAGGAGGGAAGAAGAAGGAATCTAGAGCTTCTACCTTCCACGACGAATAGGTCTAATAGTAATAAGGGAATTTCATCGTCAGTGGTCTTATGTCATCATATTGTCAAGACACATGTATTCATTTTTTTTAATCCTTACTCCAGGATATTTTTTATTGATTTTAGAGAGACAGGAATGGAGAGAGAGAAACATCAATGTGAGAAACATCCGAATGCTCCCCAACCAGAATTTGAACCCGCAACCTTTTGGTGTACAGGACAATGCTCCAGCCAACTGAGTAACTGGGCCTGACCCAGGCCCACATGTAGTCATTCTTCTAGCCATTTCTCTTGGTTCAAATTTTGATTACCTCGCTTTAAGTTTAGAGATGTAACTTACTTCTTTTTTCAAGTCTCATTTTCATGAATTTCTACCTCTTTCACCGTAAGTTGAAATCTCTCTGATATACTTCTGTTTTACTGTTTAGATTTTTTTCTGTTGTTTCCATTAGGCTTTTCTATTGATTTTTATTTTCTTATTTAGTTATTATTTTTATTTCATAACATATTTCTCATCTGCTAATTTTGAATTTTGCTTATATTTCATTTAGTGATATGTGACTTTTATATGAATCTCAATAACATTCAATTAAGCAAATAAGGCAGATTGTCCTTTATATAAAAAAATGAAATGTCAAATATTAATAATCATAACATAAGCAAATAAAAAATATAAATGGCAGTTCTGCAGAAGCACCACAAGAAATTATGCAAAGTAATTATATTTCATGGTTATTATCAGAAATTGTAGTTCCTGTGACAAAAATTTTTAAGGTCAACTATTCAAAATAAAATAAATAAAAAAAAGATAATTTCAAATTATCTTGAAAAAAAAGTAACTTATTATGAGGACAATAGTTAAAGCATAATTAGTTTATATTTATGTGGCATTTTTGAAGACCCTATATTCATTAAAGGTTTTTTGGCTTTGCATCTAAAGATACAGGAAAAATAAGTATCCCCAACAATGGAGCTCATTAACTTTTTTAAAGGGAGCCTTTGAACTGAAGTAGCAAAGAAGTTAGAAATCAGCATGATAATGGTTGAAGAAGGGCCTTACCATCCAGATCATTCTCTGGGGTCTCCGCTGTGTGCCAGTTGGAAGGGGGTCCTGTGCCATTGACTGTCATGGCTGACACTTGAAAACTGTACTGACTTCCTTTCTCCAGTCCTATGAAAGAGTTTTCCACAAAGAAAAAAACAAATATTGAATAAGAGTATTTCTAGCTGAGTTTCAAAAGTTTTAGTTAAATTTTAACAACTGTAGACATGCTTTATGTTGTTTGTGATTGTTGAGGTGATTATTGTTATTTTGGCCAAAAGGTCACACATATTACAGCAAGAAATCAAATTATTTTTCATATATTCTCATTTATTTTTGTCCAGTTTATAAAAATGTATCCCTGAAAATAGCCTCAGGGTAGATGCAGGATATAAAATATGAACGATGAAGAAATAATCAGAAATAGCAAGGATCATTTTTCCTCACAGTCCAGAAGAGGCCTGCTTATAAATCAAAAACCATCAATCTAAAAATTTATGTCTTCATCACCCATTCAAGGTCAGTGATTATGTTTTATTTGGGCCAAGAAAAAAGAATCCAAAGCTACTGCACTTCAGCAAAAAATACTAGGGCTTTCATCTCTTGAAACCATCATGAGGCATACTTTGCTTTGCATTGCTTCCATAGTACAGCATGACACAAGTCTACCTCTATGATAATTTGCACATATAATAATGTACACTGCAGGCTCATTTTAGAGTTTACAAAGAGTACAGGTAGAAGAGACAGGCCCTGTGCATCATTAGAGTGATATGTGTACATTTTTTATGTAAATAATTTCCCCTTTAGCTAAATTGCTAAGTAGCTCATTAACAACAAATTATTGTAGAACAGATGACACCTGTCAAAACAACATGGGATTTTTTTTGAGATGTTGAGGACTCAGATGAAACAGACAAGTCCTTAAATCTCAAGGTGTATCTTTATCAACAACCCTGATAAAGATAAAAATATAATTCCTCCTCTTCTTCTTAAAGAAGACTCTTCAACATTTCATGTAATACTGGTTTGTTTGGTGGCGATGAACTCCATTAGCTTTTTCTTGTCTGTGGAGCTCTTTATCTGACCCTCAGTTCTAAATGATAGCTTTGCTGGGTAGAGTAATCTTGGTTGTAGACCCTTGCTTTTCACCACTTTGAATATTTCATATCACTCCCTTCTGGCCTGCAAGAGAAAGCAGCTGACAGTCTTATGGGTGCTCCCTTGTAGGTAACTAATTGCTTTTCTCTTGCTGCTTTTAAAGTTCTCCCTTTGTCTTTAACCTTTGGCATTTTAATTATGATGTAACTTGGTGTGGACCTCTTTGGGTTTATCTTGATTCAGATTGCGCTTCCTGGACTTGTAAGTCTATTTCTTTCACCAGGTAGGGGAAATTTTAAAAAAGGTTTTCAATTTCTTGCTCCCTCTCTTCTCCTTCTGGCAACCCCATGATGCAAAATATGAATAAAATGGCAATAAATACATGTTTATCAACAATATTGAATCTAAAAATAAAAATAAACAACAAGGAATCTAATGAACAAAATAAACTGGTGAATAAAATAAGTAGCTGAAGCTACTTATCAGAATATCCCTTCCAACTCTATACACTGGGGAGCTGTTGATATCACCCTCTTTGTATCATCTGTAATGACGTATCTTAGGTTACTCTGAAAATCCTACCAAATTTCTTTAATGTATTATATTTAGTTTAATTTTAGTAAGCATTTTTGAATTTTATTCTAGAAAATAGCTTTGGAGTCTCTCTATGTACACAGAATACCAATATTAAAAGAGATCTTAATGTTTAGTGAAATGGCCCATCTAATGCTGTACATCTAACAAAGTGATCCTGTAAATAAAGCATGAGTACCTTTGCAATGAGAAATTCACCAAGGGAGGGAATCCACTTCCAAAAGATTTGCTGGTTAGAAAAGTTCTTCCTTAGATTTCACTGAATCTGCTTTACTTTAGAATTACCTACAGATAAACCCTAGTTTTACACAGTGGGATTTAAAAAATTCTCTTTCAAAATACCTTTACCCTAGTCTTCTGATTCAAATTTGGTGCCTTGTATAGCAAATCTTTAGCAACAGATCTTACCCTGGACCCTCTTGTATGTCCAGATAAGTGTAGGGTTCAGTGATAACAGAAGCAGAAATTTTGCTTTTCAGAGAGGCAGTCTGGACATGACCTTCAGAATTCTAGGTTGCAGATAGTTCTGCTCCTTTGCTGAGGGGTACCTGTTTGGGCAAGTTTTAGATGTACTGAAATCTTTTCTAATCTCAATTTCCCACATAAAGTAATTAGGTAATAATAGCTGCTTTTCCATCTCATAATGTTTTTTTGAGAATCAAATGACAAACTGCTTGTAAAAATTGTTTATAATATTAAACATGTAATGGATATAAAGATAAGCAACATTTGCAGGTTATTTTCTTACTTGATTTTCAAATTCCCTACAATTTTGACACAAAACATATTATTAGTTCACTTTAGAGATAAAGATAATAAGCTCAGAGAAATTAAGCAAAGACACTGTGTGCTGCTCTTGGGTGAAGACTCTGGGTTCTGCCCTATCTCCTGCTGGGCCCTACAGAGCAAGCTATTTTCATCAAAGCCCTCCTGGCCTAGGCTGGGAATGTACAAGAGACATGAGCAGCAATTGGAAAGCACTGTGAAAATATGTAAAGAATTTTTGTCCATTATGATTATATCCAGAAATGAATAATGGACAGTCAGGCAGGATAAAATGGATGATTCTATTAATTTGACAATGGATCAACCTAACAGATCAGTAAAACCCAAAACTTAGTGCAAGGTAGAGTTAGGTTGTACTATTACTTAAAAAAAAAAAAATGTTACCCTGTTAGTAAAAGGAGGTATCTTCAACACTTATCCCAACAATTACTATGAAACAGCAATATTTTGGGCCCTAACCCTGACAGCTGATATCAAAAGATCTTCCAACACTGTGTTGACTGGCTTGTTTATTCAGTCATTGAAGGTGGGGTAGAGAGAGGGAAGTCATTAGCAATCAAAAGCTGTTTTATGTAGGTATTTCTAAGAGTTGTTATCTGGGAAGTGTTTCCTGAGTTGGACTAGTGGAAATCTTAAACAGTATATTTTAAATGAAGTGGTAGAGAAACACTGCGTTAACCCTTTCTAGAGTTATTCACTTTCTATAGCTGCAAAGGTAATCTTCAATTTTTATTCAATAGATATCTCTTTCCATTCCTGTATTATCCCACTATCTTTTTATATAACCACACCACTACACATTTTTTTGCCTATGGTCAGCAACACACTAACTATAGTTTAAGAGTTAAGAGTATAGGTTTTCAATTCTGGCAGAATTAGATTTGAAGCTGCTCTCAAGCTTATTAGCTGTGTGATCTTGAAAAACTTGCCAACCTCTCTCTCTTTGCCTAAGTTTTCTCATCAATAAAATAGGAATAGGTATATAAAAAATTGTTATAAAGATCAAATTTGAAAATACATATAATGCTTTTTTCTTATCGTGGAGATTTTTTCAGGTTTATTGAGTCATATTTATTTATTTTTCATTATTATTGTTTTACTTTTAAAACATTTTTTTATTTTTTATTTTTATTTTTTCTAACAACAAACATGCAAAATTATTTCATTGATAAAGAGTCAAAGATAATTAACTAGTTTGAACATACAGAGATAATAGATACTACTGGTTTTTTGGTTTGTTTTTACAAATGTCCCCTTTTTATCCCCATTGATCCCCTCCACCTTGTATCCACCCCACCCCCAGGCCTTCCCCAGACCAGTGTCTGTGTCCATGGGTTATGCTTATAAACATATAAGTTTTTTGATTAATCTCTCCAAGCTCATTCTCCCCTCCCCACCTTCCCTCTGAGATCCTTCAGTCTGTTTCATGCTTCTATGTCTCTAGATCCATTTTGTTCATCAATTTATTTTGTTTATTATATTCCACATATAAGTGAGATCATGTGGTACTTGTCTTTCTCTGACTGGCTTATTTCACTTAGCATAATACTTTCTAGTTCCCTCCATGCTGTCCCAAAGGATAAAAGATCCTTCTTTTTTACTGCTGCATAGTATTCCAGGTATAAATGTGCCAACATGCCTATTACTTCTTCAAAACCCTTGTGTCTTGTTGCCTTTTTTTTTAATGATAAGAAAACTTAGCATGAGATACCTTCTTAACAAGGT
This sequence comes from Miniopterus natalensis, assembly GCF_054644295.1. NCBI lineage: Eukaryota > Metazoa > Chordata > Mammalia > Chiroptera > Miniopteridae > Miniopterus > Miniopterus natalensis. The sequence continues at coordinate 65,051,647 of NC_142087.1, read as the reverse complement.
TTTTTTGTGTGTTTTTTTTTGTTTGTTTAAAAATATATCTTTATTGATTTCAGAGAGAAGAAGGGAGAGGGAGAGAGAGAGAAACATCAATGATGAGAGAGTGATCATTGATTGCTGCCTCTTGCACATCCCCAACTGGGGATGGAGCCTGCAACCTGGGCATGCGCCCTGACCAGGAATGGAACTGTGATCTCCTATATCCTAGGTCGATGCTCAATCACTGAGCCACACCCAGCTGGGCACCTTCTTAACAAGTTTTAAGTGCACAATACAATATTGTTAACTATAGGTACTATGGTGTAACACAGATCTCCAGAATTTATACAGCTTGCATAATTGTCAATTTATATCCACTGAACAACTTATTTACTCTCTCCTTCACCGTTGGCATTCTATACTCTGCTTCTATGAGTTTGCAATTTTAGATACCTCATGTAAGTGGAATCATGCAGTGTCTGTCCTTCTGTTACCGACTGATTTCACTTAGCATGTCTTCCATGTTGTCACAAATGGCAGGATTTCCTTCCTTTTAAAGGCTGAATAATATTCCATTGTATGTATATTCCACATTTAAAAATCCCTTTGTTTGCTAGCAGACATTTAGGTTATTTATTGATCTTCGCTATTGTGAATAATACTGCAATGAACCTGCTGGAGGTGCAGATACCCTTTCGAGATACTGATTTTAATTCTTTTGGATATATCCCCAGAAGTGGGATTACAGGATCATTGGTAGCTTTATTTTAATATTTTGAGGAACCTCTATACTGTTTTCAGCATAGTGGTTGTCGTCAAAGTTAATGTTGGTTTTATTAGTGTTGTAAGTGTTTAAAAATATTTTTAACATTAATGATCATTTACAGATTCATATAACAATAATGTGAGCTAAAGATAACAACATTGTGTAGTATAAACAGCACATAACTAGGAGTCAGAATGCCTGTCATTTAGTTGAGATCATCCCTTTATAGTAATAGATTTTAGCAACATCAGGCTTCAGCCTCAGCTACCTCTTTTGTAAAGCAAGGGCTTTGGGTGAGATGAATGGTGCATTCCTGCTCTGTTTAGTTCAGTCTTAATCTCAATCTGCATGTGTGTGTGTGTGTGTGTGTGTGTGTGTCTGTGTGTATACATGCATGCATATATGTGTGTGCTTCTCAGCTGCTTCTAACTATAATTTTAGTCTAAAAAAAGTATGATGTAGGTAGCAATTCTTTTCTTAGCTATAAAAAATCTTACTGTTTAAAGTAGATTGCCTTCTGCCTATTTCCATCCCCAACAATACTAAGTGCCTTGAAGCTCTGTAATTCTTCTGTTCTATTTCTAATTTCTAAGAACTTAGGACAAGAGACAGTGTATTATTCAAACAATATAATTACCCTTTATTCCCCTAATGTTAACCTTGTTATAAAATGTCCACGCTATTGTTTCAATTTTTCAGCCCATAAAATACCAATGTGTGTTTATCATTGTGTTTATTCTATATTGGCCATGAAACACAAGAAAACTCCTAAATTCAATTCCGAACAACCTTTCCTGAAGAGCACTCAAAAATTAAAAACAGCACTTTAAAATTTAGTTGACATAGCTTTCCACAATGAACTGATAATTGTGATTAAAATCCTTGTTATAATTCTGAATTACTGTTATTGCAGATGTCTCATTAGCCTAGCAAAATACACTCACAACAAACACCTGTATAACACATAGAAGATTGTAAAAAAAAAAAAAAAAAAATTGAGTCTCTACACCTGAATATTTACCTATATCATCAAATAAAGTATTCTGGCATTTCCAATTTTCTAACAGCCAAATCAATATATCCACGTGTTTTACAGGTATTGAAAATTTGGGGTCAAATCTTGTACGTTTTAAAGTGCTGTAAATTACTATAGAAAATCAATTACTTCTGCTTACTAGAAAGTACATAAGTTACTAAATATATCCTGGGGCCAAGTCAAAACCAGGGCCAGTCTACCAGTGTGAGTTACATGCTGATTTCCCCATGCTTTGTAGCTTTGAAGACATTTCCACAATATCTAGAAATGCAACAGGCATTATGAAAGCCAGATCAAAGAGAAGAGCTAAGGAAGGTAGAAGTTTTGTAAAACTTGTTTTTAATGATTTTAGGGCATAAGGCTATCTTCTGGTTCTTTTTATTTCTTTGGTTCAAATTAAAAATGGAGTCTGTGACTTTTTTGCAATAAACATCAGTTATGGTTGTAAATATAACTGCTCAGGTTATGTTTTCATTCCCAAATGCATTTTATGAGTAGAGAAAGGAAGAAAGAACAGTACCAATGAAGGCTTCAACTTTGGAGTTGAAATTCTTACACAGCTATGAAGATGGGAACATGCATTTGTGAACTACTCCAATATCAAGTTGACCTATTTCTTTGCTAGAAGCTGGAATGATATTAAACCAGAGTGGTGATGGGTTATTTCATGTTGATTTGAAGCTCTGATTGTCACACACATTTCAGATGAATAAGAATGTAGGACTAAATTATTTATTTTTGAGTAAACAACATTTATGAAAGGATACAATTCAAAATAATTGTCCTTGAGAGGAAAAATAATAAAAGGTGTCTGTGGTGAATTGAATAGTGTCCCCCTGAAACTTATGTATACTTGGAACATCAGAATGTGACCTTCCTTGAAAATAGGGCACTTGCAGAGATAGTAAGTTCAAGATTTTAAGAAGACTCTCTTTCCCCCTCTCTCCAAAAATCAACAAAAACATATATATTTTTTAAAAAGCCTTGGCTGGTGTGGCTCAGCTGGTTATGCGTCATCTTGGGTACTGAAAGGTCCCCCGTTTGATTCCTGATCAGGGCACATGCCCAGGTTGCTGGTTCAATCCTGGTCAAGGAACATGGGAGGCAACCCATAGATGTTTCTCTCTCATATCACTGTTTTTCTCTCTCTCTTCCTCTCCCTTCCTCTCTCTCTAAAAATCAATAAAGACATATTTTTTAAAATTTCAAGATGAAATCATCCTGGATTTATGGAGGGGTATATACAATGACTGGTGTTCTTGTAAGAAGAGAGGGCACAGAAATACACAGAGGAAGGTATGCAGAGATGGAGGCCAGGGTTTGAGCAATGCACCTACAAGCGAAGGAATGTCAAAGGCTGGCAGCAACCTCTGGAGGCAACCGCTGGAGGCAACCACTGGAGGTTAGGAGAGAGATGTCAGATGGATCCTCTCTCACAGCCTCCTAAAATAACCAACCCTGCTGACACACTGATTTTGGACTTCTGGCCTCCTGAACTGAAAGAAAAAAAATCACTCTTGTTTTAAGCCACCATGTTTGTGGTAATTTGTTACTGCAGCCCTAGGACTAACAATATAGGGTCTTTTTGATAGTGAAAGGATTTATACTTGCAGCTCTCTCTATATTTATTTTTTTAAATGATTATACCTTTTGTAGAGAGCAAATCCTATAAGTTTATCTATTTAGGAGTCAGAATCTTGATTTGATAATACTGAGCTGAGTGTGATAAATTCCATTTGCCAAAAAACAGCACAAATACTAAACAATTCACACCAGCAAGTTCTTTTGGCCATGTGGCTACTGACCCACATTTATTTTCTGGATCCACTCATTCTTAGCTGTTCAGTGGGCATACACTTAGCTTAGGGGGAGAAAATCTTCAATTTTTGTAACCAAAAATTGTAATATGACACTAGGGTCTTGACCTTGGTTTTCACTTTACATATGTAATTAAAAACATATTTTATTGTTACAAGTTAGCAATAATTACTATTAATATTTTGGTATATATTATTCTAAATATTTTTCAATGATTTCATTTTTTTGGTTTACAAATATGGGCTTGTATACTAATTACTGATTTAAAACGGTTAGTCACTTAATATATTTTAAATATTTTACATATCATTTAGCATTTTTACATTACTTCATTTTCAATTGATGTACAATATTCCCTGATATAATTATGTCTGAAATTTCTAGTTAACTGCCTATAAGTGGATACTTAGGGTCTTTTTCATTATTTGTTATTAAAGTAACAGTGCAAAGAGTTAGTCATACTTAGAGTTAAAAAGTTTGTGAAATAGATGACTGTCAAATTGGAACAAACTCCTAGAAGTTGGAAACCTGGATCATACATTTAATCTTCATAAATACACGTGCATTACACACACACACACACACACACACACACACACACGCATCTGTATATAACACATGTACATTCCTTCCAGAAAGATTCTAGAAATTTTTTCTCTCATAAGCAGTATATGAAAGTTTGTATTTCTCTCATATGCTTTCCAGAACAGGGTATCATCATTAATTTTTATCTTTATTACTTTAATCAAAGAAAAATGCTAAATGAGCATTTTTGCTTTAATTTACATTTCTTTACTAATGAGTCTGAACATTTAATCATGCTTATTTACCATTTATAGCTCTGTAAATTGAACATCCAATCCTTAGTTTTTCTATTGTAATGCTCATACTTTAATTAATTACTCTATAAAGAAAAGTTTATTTTATATTTTTAATCTTTTTCATTTGAGAAAGAAAAGTAATGATTAAAAAGTTTCAGAGCCCTGCCAGGTGTGGTTCAACGGTTGAACATTGACCTAGGATCCAGGATATCGTGGTTCAATTCCCAGTCAGGGCACATGCCCGGGTTGCGGGCTCGATCCCTAGTTGGGGGTGTGCAGGAGGCAGCTGATCAATGACTTTCTCATCATTGATGTTTCTCTCTCCCTCTCCCTCTCCCTTCCTCTCTCTGAAATTAATAAAGATATATTAAAAAAAACAAAACCAGTTTTGGAGATTCAAGTGTCCATATCTATTAAAATATAAGGCTTCGATTAAATTATCATTAGAATCTTTTCTTCTAGCCTAACATAAATCTTAGGAATTATACTAAAGTTTTTTCAGCAAGATTTTAAAATGTTGGTGATTTCTTCCAAAGTATAATACATGTTTCATTAAATATCACAAAGAACACATACACCTCACTTCAACTTCAATTATTTTTACCTTCTTCCCATCATTTCATCAGAGAAAAAGTCATAGGATCTTGGCTTTTTTTAAACTTTTTAAAAGGTATGGTAGAGTGGGATGGCTTCCGCTTAGATTCAGTGATATCTGCCTAGGAGATTTTGTCCAGATATAAAACACATAATGTGCTTTGGGCAATCTACCTTGGAAACACTCTCACCATTACGCTAACATTTTTTAGGCATAAAAGACAACCTGAAGGGGGGGGCCCAGCTTTCTATCAAGTTTCAGACTGTAGGCTGAACATTGCCTTAAAGTGTGTGTGTTGTGTGCTTGTGCTATGATTTCAAATGGAAATTTACTGATTACTTATTATGAAAAAAGGAATAAATAAGGGGTTACTTTCTTTTTTCCCCATCTGCAAAAATATTACTTATTTATTGTCTGTCAGTTATAGGTTTTAGTGTGTATATTGTTCTAGACACAGTTTATGTGCCATCCCAGATTTGCTCAATTTCACCCACCGATCCTTGTCATGAGCCACTGCTATTTGCTTTGCTTCTCAAGCCACTGGCACAGTTTATGCTTTTAGGGCTACCAAACCCTGAGTATTGCTACTCCCCTAGACCAAGCCACCATCACATACATGCTGACTGACAGAGAGAAGATTCCGTGTCTGCATACTCACCAGAAGCCCTGGCATCCCAGGGAGCCGTTGGTAGGTACAAAATCTAACCTGTCAGTGGATTTTTACTCATGATAGAAAAGAAACTGTTCACACTTCCTACCCAGCTATTGACTGTGAAGTATGCAGCCCCTCAGGAGACACCATATGAGGCCAAGCAAGCTCTGTATGTGTTCTAAATTGGGGCCAGCTCAATAATATGCTACCATGATAGGATTTCTCTTTTTCCCTTGCTCCTTTCCCTTGTTCCCTTACTCCTGTTTCCCTGGGCTTGCACCCACAAAGGTGTTTTTATTTTATTTTATTTTTAAATATGTCTTTATTGATTTCGGAGAGAGGAAGGGAGAGGGAGAGAGAGAGAGAAACATCAATGATGAGAGTCATTGATCGGCTGCCTCCTGCACGCCGCCGACTGGGGATTGAGCCTGCAACCCGGGCATGTGCCCTGGCCGGGAATCGAATGGCAATCTCCTGGATCCTAGGTAGGTGCTCAATCGCCGAACCACTCCGGCTGGCCAAAGGTGTTATTTTTGAAAGCCTGTCTCTGTCTCTATGTTCTAGGAAAGAAACTGCACTAGCATATATTGTATTCTAATAGTTAAAGGAAATATATAATTATTAATTTTATAAAAAATAAAATAAAAATCCTCTAAATACTGCATAAAAATTGTGGCAGTTTTTATAGAGAAGTTTGACCTAATATGAGTTCCACCAATACTGCTATAAAAGTGAATTTACCTTTATATTTGAGAAATGTAGAACCAACTCTGTTTATTTCCCAAGCTACACTTCTTTCCATTTTCTAACATCATCATCACCCCTGGAGACTGGGGGGCAGGGAACCAAGGCAGCTTAAACTTGGAACCATTTGATTAGATGACTTTTAAGAGTTATTAGTTAAAAATTCTACAGTTATTTGACAACAAGAGCTATGTTGAATCACCAATGCTGAGAAACTAATACAGATCTAATAAAATCTATGATGCATTTATTAAGGTAATGATCAAGAAACAAAATATATAGTGAAAGCATTAGAGAAAATACCAAGTTCAAAATATTAAGGTTATTCTTGCTCAGACCAACAAATGTCACCTGCCAGGGCAAAAAAATAGTGCTCCCTTGAAGTGAGAATATATTTTATTCCTAACACACTAAATTCAACAAAAACCTGCAGGACGACATGGTGTGAACACTGACCTGTGAACAGATACCAGAGGTTGTTTGGCTCCAATGTTTCCATCTCACCCCTGCGTGTCGTCTTCCTGTGTCGAATTTTATAGCCAGTAATAAATCCATTTTGTGTTCCTGATGGAGGAGGCAGCCAGCTTACTTTGATACTCTGTAAAATTACAGATATAAATTAAAACATTGAACAAAGGATGGGCAAAAGAGCAGGGTCAAAGAAATGGCCCAAACCCAAGTATAAAGCAGAGGCAAGAAGTGTTAGGGTGTGGCAGTTAGAACCAAATTAAATCCAGTACTACTATCTGGTAGTATTCCTATTTGTCTAATTTTGACAAAAATACACAATTTATTTGATTGACTAAGTTCTTTGGGAGATAAACTAATGAATAAAAAATAATGATATATTGTCCGTGGCTCCCAAAGAACTCATAGCCTTATATACACACAAACTTGCCCGCCCCCTACTACCCTGCCACATACATATGTGCGGACATGTTCCTTGCTCTCAAGTGTTTTATAAAAGAAAACCAGATTTGATGTAGAGTTATATCTTCTAGTTATATTCCACTACTCATTTTTACTTTTCAGTGCTTCAAGGTAGTCACAGAAGGTTTTATCACCATTTAACAATTTCACAAAAGAGGAAATTGAGGCACAGAGTAGAATGAATGGCCAGAAGTCACCTTATATTATCACTGGAAGATAATCCAACTGTTGAATCTAAGGTTTTATTACCATTTCATACTGAAATAAGCAGTCATAGAGTGTCTAGTTGGCAATTCTACTCACCTAAAGTCTATTATAAAATATTATTGAAAGGAATAAATCTAAATTTAAATAATTAGATTTTAATATATCCAGTAGGCCTTTCCATACATAGCCCTTGGCAAATCAAAAGAACATCATTTTCTAAGGACTATAAGCTTGTTTTTTAAAAGGTAAAACATAATTTCAAATAGAAAATGAAAATACATATGAAGACATTAAACCTTAAACCAAGAAGTAAAACCTTATGTTTTCCAGTTAATGCTTTGCTATGACTTTCCTGAGTGACCTCTCATCAGTCTTGGGAATGGCTTAAATTTCAACGTACATATTGAAAAAGGAATAATAGTGCTTAGTATGTCTACCAGATGATTGTTAACCATTTGATAAGCTTGAAGAACTTAATTATACTAATGGTTACATGAGAAATATTTAGTTTTGACATAAATAATTTGTCTTTATCATAGTTGGGGATTTCCAGTGATTGCATAAATTATGCCCACGTAGCTGATACCTTAATACCAATGCCTACAGCAATTAATTAAGAAAATCAGTTATATACTCTGCATGCCAGTAGGTAAACCCTCTCAATGGCCATTTTTCATCTTTGGAAGCAATTCTATCATTTTCTTCAGCCTCACATGTGGGTAGCAGTTAAATTTATTAGCACCTTTTATGCTTTCCCATTGATTTCAAGCAATCACCAGCAGACTGCAAAATCTCTGGTGCTCAAATTCTTCCTGTGCAAATTCTTCCGCAAATGATATGGTTGGATGTCCCAAGTCACACTGTTTTGGGGAGTCCCAAGTCACACTGTTTTGGGGAGTTAAATGAAAGTGTTCAGCTATTTTTTTCTTATTTAATGGTCTAATGTCTTTCTTTTCTGTATGAGATCTGTTCTGCCTGGGCTCAGCAGCTCAGACGCATTGCCTGCTCCCTCACCGAGCCATCTAAGCTGTCACTGTTATGGGAGCATTCTTGTAACATGACCTCGTCTTCATGGGCAAGTTGGGTAATGATTTTTATTAAAAGTACTTAACACATGACCTTTGACTTTTGAAAAATCAATTCTAGAAGCTGTGACTTGACTTTTGGTTCTTTCATTACTTGAGAGGGAGAAATTAATCCCTTTCACTTTTGCAGTGAATCAAGGATTAATTTCACTTTTTTTTTTCCTCCAGCTTTGGAAAAACAGCAAAACAGCAAAACTGAGCTTCTCCAAATCCCTCCATTCCCTCTCTGGTGACCATAAAAAGTTAACTAGCTTACAAATGGCATTGTGGAGAGCAGTCAGGTTTATTGATTTAAAAGAAAGGGTCTCATTGGCCTTTATTCCTAACTGTCTGAGATGGCTCCACCCAATTTGGTGATGTGGAATTATCCTTTCCATGGATCCCTTTATTTATTCCTTCACTCTAGGTGCATATGAGTAGTAAGAAAGAAAACAGAAAAAAAAAAAAACGCTGATAAATCCAACACCCCAAATTTTTCCAGAAACCATATATCACAACCTTTTCTTTTTAATTCCACATATTCCAGTTCACACTGACATTCTGCCTTATACTCTCTCTAGTGAACTGCAGAGGAAGACAAACTCCTCTCCAAACACGTTCAGTTTCTTTGTAAAGAGCCTTTTTTAAAAAAAATTCAAGTGGTTTTATCCGGATAGCATTCCCATAGAGGGAATTGGAGGGCATCATCCAAAAGGGTCCTTGTAGCACAGAAGAATGCCGTGGCTGAAACAGCAGGAGGCGAAGCACCTTGGAACTAAACTGAAATCAGTTTTCCACTCTGCCCTTCTTCCTGTTCTGTATTTCCTGTGACTTGCTGAATCTCATGTAAGTTGCCTGAAGAATGAAATATGCTTTCAGCAAGGCCCTGTTTTTATTAAAGAGTGCCCATCAGCACTTCAACGAGACTTTTTTTATTGTATCCCCCATCTGTCCCCTTATTTTCCCTCCCTCTGCCAGTGCCCTGTTCAGACCTTAATTAAGCATTGCTCAAAGATTGCCAGGCCTAACTAATTGATCCCCAGTCTCAAGTGTCACCGGCTCACACCCATATCAACCATCTTTCTTATCAGCAATGAGCCACTTAAGCTCTCTGAGCCCAAGTTTTCTCATCTGCAATATGAGCTCATAACAGAGCTACCTTGAAGGACTGTGGTGTGGATTAATGGAGAAAATAGGAACATTCCTGGAAGGTCCATCAGAGTGCTGGGGTGGAATACTAATGCAAGAAATTGTAAATACTTCAGGGAAGGAAAGAGGGAAAGGAAAGAGGGAAAGGAAAGGAAAGGAAAGGGAAGGGAAGGGAAGGGAAGGGAAGGGAAGGGAAGGGAAGGGAAGGGAAGGGAAGGGAAGGGAAGGGAAGGGAAGGGAAGGAAAGGAAAGGAAAGGAAAGGAAAGGAAAGGAAAGGAAAGGAAAGGAAAGGAAAGGAAAGGAAAGGAAAGGAAAGGAAAGGAAAGGAAAGGAAAGGAAAGGAAAGGAAAAGAAAGGGAGGGGAGGGGAGGGGAGGGGAGGGGAGGGGAGGGGAGGGGAGGGGAGGGGAGGGGAGGGGAGGGGAGGGGAGGGAAGGGAAGGGAAGGGAAGGGAAGGGAAGGGAAGGGAAGGGAAGGGAAGGGAAGGGAAGGGAAGGGAAGGGAAGGGAAGGGAAGGGAAGGGAAGGGAAGGGAAGGGAAGGGAAGGGAAGGGAAGGGAAGGGAAGGAGGCAAAGGTGAGAGGTCAAGAGATGGGGAGGGAGCAAGTAAAGAAAGGCAAAAGTAAACAAGGGGAGAATAGATGCAAGCAGGGCCATTTCACAGGGACAATGCTCAGAACATGGACCTAATTATTTGTGTACTGACTGTGGTTTTCTTCTGTACATAAAAGGAGCGTTGAGAAAGATATGCTAGCTAGCAACACATTTAAAACTCCCTTTCTTCCATAATTGTTTATTGACTCATTTATTCTATAGAATACTATTCACATTTCTTATTGTAGCCTATAGAAACTTCAGGCACGGGTGGTAAAAAAGAGGCCCAGGGCCCTGGCCTGTGTGCTCAGTTGGCTGGAGCATCGTCCTGTACGCTGAGGCTGCTGGTTCACTTCTAGTCAGGGCACATGCCTAGGTTACAGGCTCGACCCCCGGGCAGGGGGTGTATAGGAAACAACTGGTCTCTCTCTCTCTTCTGCTTCCTCTTTCTCTAAAAAATCAGTGACATAGCCTCAGATGAAGATTAAAAAAAAGAGACCTAAGACTAGAGTGGAAATGAGAAAAATGCAAAAAAGTAAAGAGATGTAATATATATTTTTGGAGGTAGGCTTGACAGGACTTGGTGATTTATCAAATGTCAAGTGTAAAGGAGGAAAAGTCATTAGGAATGACTCTTTAGGTTTCTGGCATAAGCAACTCAGTAGATGATAATGCATTTACTGGGACCAAGCTGTCTGAAAAATAAGGCACTTTCAAAAAAAGTTCACTGGACCTGCTGGTAGCATCAATAAATGACAATTCACAGAGGATGTAGGAAAAAAGGCTACCCATACCGATAATATTCTAGTTAGTGCTGGGAAAGGCATCTGAAATTTTCTAATTTAAAATAAATAATATCTTAATATCAGAATTATACAATAACATGTAATATTTAACCTTTGACATTTATTTAAATAATTTATAAATATTTCCATTGATTACCTGAAATCTAATTGAATTTTGAATTAAAATAGAAATTAATTTACTAATAAAAAATTACTTTAAACTCTATTATAACTATGTGAACCATTTCTAAAAACTGTTCTGCCTTTTTATAAACCTGTATACTATAATGATACTAACCAAGTGTGGATGTGATAAAATGTCAGTAAGACATTATAAAGGTCTCTATATAATTTTCCTGCAGTTAGATACTGTTCTTGTAGACTTGATATGTTTTTAATTCACTGTCATAAACAGGCACTCTCTTGTGATAGGGAAGTTAGAAATGTGGGGAACATACTAAAATTGGCACTCTTCAGCTCATGTAGGCAACTGTTATTCAAAATGACCTAAAGTTATGTTAGCAAATACTCTGTGTGACACATTTCCAGACTAAAGTCTGCTAGTAATTTATCAATTCTGAGTTAAATATTTGGACAATTAAAAAATGGTTATATATAAATTGAACAATATTTGATTTTAAATAAAATTTTACAAACCTATCTTAAATTCAGGCAAGAAACACTGCTTTGTTTCATTAAAAAAAATGAAACTAACCTGTTGTAATCTCATTTAATGATTTTGAAATAATGCAAACATTTCTTCATCAATAGGTTCATTTAGTTTAAAAATAGTCTTCCCTTTGTCTCTGCCCTGGTGTCCTCCTACTCCTCACAGCTAGTGCTAGTGGGAGTCCTGTCCAGAAATTGAGCCCGACTTGACCTACTCTGGGAAAATCTTGTCCTGGTTATGTACTATGCTAAGCCACACTGGGACAACTTCTCAGGTTGCTCAACTTCAAATCAAATACTACAAATCCACTTTGATTTGGGTCCCAGTTTTAGTAACTGGGTTTCTCTGGTAGGGATGCTACCTACCATGCTTCTTTATGAATGTTCCTTTACCATGCTGATCTGCCGGTTCATTAAAGACATCTAAGACATCCAACGCTGAGTCCCCCAGCAGCTACAGTCTTATGAGTCTCAGAGGCTGGCTGACCTCCTTGACCATATATACTTGCCTCTCTGAATCTAGACATGTTATCTGCTCTCATACTCTGAACTGCCCAAACCTACTGGCCTCCTGCATCACCTCCGAAAGCTCTTTCTGACACCTCTCACCAGGCACAACTACTATCTACCACTCTGTTTCTCCGTATACTGTGACCAGTCTTCCTAAAGGAGCATCCCTAATTACTTTACTTACTCCTTGATGTGGGGGCACAACCCTCCCATCACTGGCTCTGAATGCCATACTCATTCACCCCATAGATCTCTTGTTTTCAGGTATATACAATAGGCACACAGCAGATTTTTTTAAAAAATTACACACAGTAAGGAATGTCATCTGGAATATGCCCCATTTCTTATATGTTCCTTTTTTATATTTCTTAGCTAACTTAAACAGGGCTAAATTTAAATTGATGCTGGGAAATTTCTCTGCTCCTTTAATCAAACCCTGAGAGCTCAACCTTGACAATTCCAAGTAAAAAAGGGAAGTTAATAACTTAACTTAACCTACTTCATTTTAACAGCTCAGGGGCCTTGAACCAGTAAATGAAGGTCAAATATGTTTCCAAACCTTCAGTGTGAGGTCCCCAATCTATCGCTGTCCATGGAGACCAAGGGCGCCATGAGTATACTGTACTAACAATTTGACACTCTGGTAGGCTAGTGTTTTGCATACTTTCAATTTAACATTTAACAAACATTTCGTGGGTTATTTAAAGACAAGACTCAGTTCTATCAAGAGGAAAGTGGACAATAGCTGAGTGTGGCCTATAGAATCTTTCCTAGTGGTACAGCTAATTCAACTCTGGTCCCAAACTTGCATGCCCATTCCATGCAATACACGCTCGTCCTTTAAGAATTATCTCCAAGTGTTAAATACATCTCATATCCTAGGCACAGGTGCATGGAAATACACTAGGATCTCCTTAAATCTTATAGCTATGTGCTTAGAAAATCTTATTAGATATTCTGTCTTGCATGCAGTTTTGAATTATTGTTTAGAGAGAGAATAGTGTTCTGTGAATAAAAGATATTCCGTAAGTATAATAAGGTGGATGGCAGGAAGCATACACTTCCACTCTCAGCTTTTCCTTAATTTGCTAAGTGACCTTAGGGATCGTTTACCTAAGGGCATCAATTGTATATTGCATGATAATCCCTTTCTCCTACATAGTTGTTGGGAGGTGATCTATGAGAAAAAAGCTTAGAAACTTCAAAACACTGCAAAAGACAAAGTTCTAATCTTATTTTATTTTGTAATTGTTATTATTAGTAGCAATAGTATGCACATCTGTTTTGAAGTACACAAAAGGATGCTGAAAACCAAAGTAATTTTTCAAGGAATTGAGTCAAGATGTCACTTTGGCCTTGTGTGATGGGCCGTTGAAGACATAGAAATACATAAATGAATGAATGATTCTCCCTGAGACTACATTATCTTCATGAACACTTCATATGATCACAACAACTAGGTTACACTTTCCTGGAAAACAACTGTCTTTGCCAATCAGAAATCATTCACTGCAATGTGTGAACAGAAGTGGGTTCTTTAGGGCAGATTTCACCATCTTCTGAGGGGTGGTCCATAGAAACAGTGTTTTTCCATTGGTTACCAAAACCCTGTTAGAGCTGATACTCAGATATATAGCTACGGATGGTCTCTATTACTTTAAGAAAAATCAATTAATCTTTCCAGTTAGCCAGGCTTTCTTGGTCAACTAAAAAAAATTAACCAAATACTCCTAAATTAACCAAGAAAATCACCCCCAAACACAGAGCAGGGTTTACCCTAAAGCAAAATAAAGAAAAAAACAAAAGAGGTAGGATTGGTCTGCACCTGGTATCTACTTTTTGTAAACTCCTGGATTTAAAATTGCATTTTTTCATGTGATAATTTGCTATGCATAGCCTCATAGTCAGGCCTGTTTGCTTCTAGGCCCTACAAACTGGGAATGCAATTTCAAGAGGGTATTCACATTTTGACAAAATTCCATTACAATAAAGCAATTTGGTTGTTCCCTAGAGTTCATGATAAAGCGATCTTAGGAGTAATACATTTCAGAATTTGTCAGTATCAATAGGCTTTACTCTCCAGTGCCTAAGTCATTCCCTGAAAGGAAGCTAGATGTTTAGGGAGGATCATTAACTCTTTCAGATCACTAGGCCCTTTCTCAGACTATTCATTTCCACTAAACAAAACTGCTAAAAGCAATATAATAGTCTTGATGCAGGAACTATAGTTAGAGCCAGAACACAAACACATCAGGAGAGTTAGTGTAAAATTACACCCTTAAAAGGCACAAGAAAATTGTCCAATATATAATTTAAGGCAGAAAATACAGTGTCCACTTATTTCCCATTTCTTTTTTTGTTGTAGAACAGAAAGCAGCAAACTATTTGAGGAGAGGGTGAACAGCGTTAGTTCAAAATAATTGATTTCACCAGATATACGAGCATCTTGAAGCAAAAAGATGAGAGTTTAAATACTGTTTTGTGCCTTACGAAAATTCTTTCACATATGGAATAAAAGGCATTTATCAAGAATAACCAGGGAGATCTTAGGGTACTGCAATCACACACTCATCCTAAATGATCATGACGGACCAACTTGGTCTGTACAAAATGAAACATCAGTTTAAAGGTTGTACGATGCTCAATAAGAGACTAACACCTGTAATTTTTACAATGCCTTATAGTCAAAAATTTTTTTTAGAGTAATAAAATGGGCCTTTAAAATTATTGTTGCATAAACCTCTATCTAATGTTTGGTGGGAGAAATGATTGTAGATGTGTCTCATCTTGTACAGAACAATTCCATTTCTGCTTTTATGTATATTAAAATTTAGATATGTCCAATACTCAGGAATAAACACATACAACTGAATCTATATTGTATAAGGAAATAAAATCTTACTATGAAACTTTTTTTTTTTTTTTTAATGCAGAAGCAGCTATTTAACAGATGCCTGTCTTCAAGCGAACTGTCAAATTAGGCCCTAAATAATTAATCTCCGAAACCAGCAGGCTTTCAATCTCAGAGCAGCCATCTCAAGACATGACTTACCATGTAATTACATGGGACATTACAATGTATTTATGAGGTCATTTGTTACAATGTACAGTAATTACAGAGCACTTACATAGCTATTTATGTCTCATAAAATGAAGTGAGACTAAATATTTTAATTATGTTGCAGAAATAAGGGAAAATATTTGAGTTCCAAATGTCAGGTGAGATTATAGGTCAGATTCGCATAACTCATATTAACAGCTGGCTGCTTCAAGACTCACAAGGGTTTTGTGGTCCTTTCTTGTTGGAAATGAAGGTTTGAGAAATAGTTTTTCAAGGATGAAGAGGAATTGTTCTCAATTTCAATCTTCAGGTAATGCCAGAAGATAGCTCAATAATATGATTTACTAATTACACTTACATCCAAATCATAAATGTCCTGGTGTCAATAGAGTTGTGGGATTAAAAATAATGTCATGTATGATGTTTTTATATATGACATTATGACATCCCATACAACCAGACAGAATAAAATAACAGTCTTTTTGTTTTTCACTTATACTTTGTATAAAATAGTATTTGCTCAGATTTTCAGAAGCCCAATTCTAGAATACACAGCTTAAACCCATTCTCATTTTCTAAAAAAGAGGGGTGTCTGAATGAAATTTTCAAAGTGTGTGTTTTCCAAAGTTTCTTCCTCTCATCTCAGTCCATACTTGAAAATTCTTACTTGAGTCTAACAGGTGAATTATGGCAGCAAACAGAAGGGGTTTTCATGCTTCTTACATCTGAAACATCACTGACATATGAATAATCAAGTCAGCTCAGTGGTCCCATAATTACATTGCTAATTTTAAAAATTATAATTAAAAAAACTTTTGGATTGTTAATGGTCTGTTCTCTTTAGATGAATGCCCAAAGCAAATCTTGCTATTATTTACATGCAATGCTTTATTAATTTATTCATTACACTTCCTAACTGCTTGCTGCTCTGTTCCTGGCTGGTGCTGGAAGACAGCATATTCACCTAGCACACTTGCCTTGCACAGCATGGTCCTTCCCAGTGACGGATTCCATGATGCTGTTGGTGGATTGGCCTTACTAAATCTATTAAGCTAAGTAGACACCCCAGATTATGGTTCCCTTTTGGGAGAATAAATTCTGGCTTTATACTCAGAGTTTATGCCTTTCAATTAAAGATGGTCAATATTTGATGGATCATGAAAAGCAAATAATATTACCCAGCCTTTGGCTTATTCTTGCTAAGATGCCTCCCATTGATGTGATTCGATGATTAGAAAGTACAAAATAATTTTTAGTTATGATGATATAGGCAAAATATTCCTTTCTAAGCTTTAGACTGACTTATGAATTTCAACAATCATTTTTCAAAAGGAATAAATGTCAAGTCATTCTTTGTCAGGTACATATTCTAACCACCAAATTGCTATAAATATGTGAACTAATTAATTCCTGTATAGGCTGATCAGCAGGTTGACAGTGACACTGACAGCAGCCTCCTGGCAAAACAGGGATTCTCTCAGTGTGTAATGACTGTTACATTTCTATGTAACACCCAGATTTGCCAAATCTAAATACTCAGGACCCACAGAGCCATCTGCAGAATGTTGCCTGTTAATATGCAAATAAGCCAATTAAAATTCACAGATTCATTCAACCGTCAGGTCAATTCTGATCAACTTTACCAATGTTATTTATACATGCAGAAAGAGGAGGTCCATTTCCCACTAAAGTTCAGAAAAGCTATTCAGACAGTACTTGGGAACATATTCTCAATACCTCATTTCAATTTAAAAACAGTAAGAGGTAGTTTCCTTTTGAAAGAAAAAAATATGGGTAACCATCAATACTTCAATCAGTATTTCAATTAGGTATGCAATCATTATGGCTCTAATTGATTAACAATTAGAAGCACCTGTAGTTGGCTATAATTTTAATTACTGATTACATTATGGCTGATTTACTTAAAATGATATCTACTTGATCACTACTGGATTAGAAAGAAGGGGAAAAAAATTTCCCAGAATAATTAGCCTATTAAAGTTCAGATGGAAACCAATTCAATAAAATATTTTTAAAGATTTTTATTTTAAGTAATGTTAATAAATTTTTCCTAAATTATACAATATGGAGAGAAGCTGACCAATGATCATTTTAGTGTAACTAATACTAATCTTCTGTTTTCCTGGAAGATGTGGAAGTAGTTCAGAATAAGCCACTGTCCATCAGGACAAAAGGCATGAGAATAAAGGTCCTAGGTAGCCAGAGAAGGCAATAGAGTCCCATTTCTAATCTGCTTTCTTCACTATTCATGTTTTAGAAATGAAAAAGTTTGTTGATCTTTTATCACAAATATGACAGACCAATCAATAGCAATTTTCAAAAGAGATCTTGGATTGTCCTTTTTAGTCCTAATAAAAACCTCAATAATTGTTTCACATATAATTTTTTAAGTCAATTTTTAACTAAAATACCTAAACACAAATGTTCATAGCAGCATTATTCATAATAGCAAAAAACCGAACAACAAAAAGTAGAAACAGCCCAAATGCCCACCATCTGATGAGTGGATAAGCAAAATGTGGCATATCCAAGCAATGGAATATTACTTGACCATAAGAAGGAATAAAGTATTAATAAATGTTACAACATGAGTGAGCTTTGAAAAGATTATGCAACTTGAAAGAAGTCACTCACAAAAGACCACATGGTATATAATTGCATTTATATGAAATGTGCAGAGCAGGCAAATCATAAAAAAAGTAGATTCAAGATTGCCTAAGGCTGATGCAGGGAGGGGGTAGGATGAAAATGAAGGGTGGCTGCTAAAGGGTACAGGATTTCTTTCAAGGTTGTTTAAATGTCATAAAATTAACTGTGGTGGTGGCTGCGTAACTTTAAATGGGTGAATTATATGGTATGTGGATTCTGTTTAAAGATGTTACAAAAATAATTACACCACCAAAAAAGTAGAATAGTATAATGAACCCAGTGTTCCCATCACTTGACTTCAAATTCTCATTTTCACTCTTTTTATACATACCTACTAAACCCTCTCAACTGAGATTTTATTTAAGAAAAGCTTATATATGCTTACAAGGTGGAGAAACACACAGTATGTGAGGGTCTTGCTATACGTGGGAAGTATATTCCAGAGGGACATGAATATAATCCTTTTCATGCTACATCACTGGCACAATGCGCTGGGCATGGGTGCTCACAGATGTTTGTGGATGGCACCGGCGGCAGGCCGGCCTGCATACGGCCTCCCGCAGGAGGCAGCGTGCGCAGCGGCTGAGTCCCACTGCATTGCTTCAGGTGCGACCTTAGAGGACATTTAGAAAGTAAGGCCCAACCTGGGGCTGAAGCATCTGCAAAGGGCTCGGTTGTTTCAGAGCTCTAATAAACTCCATGGGAAAACTGGTGAGGGGCTCCACTCCACCTCCTTTTTAAAAATGAATCTTATAGAACAGAACTAGACAGCAAGCATGGTTCCAGCCTACACAGGTGCCCTTTTTTACAGGGGGGCAGGGCTATACAGAGTGGAGGCTGGTGAACTATTGCATACAAATGAATGATTAAACTAGATATGAAATTTATAAAAGGACTCAGAAAACTATTTTATATGCTTATCTATTTGCTTAAGCTCAAGAAAATGAAATGGAAATATATGTAATATTTTCATGGGCTCTGTGCTTTTTCTGATAGTGCTTACCACAGTTCTAAGTTTCCATTTATGTGTTTGATTATCTGATTAATGTGTTTTTAGCTCCCTAGAACGAAAGCTCATAAACTTTCTTTCTCTTTCTTGCCACAGGATTCCTAGTGTCAACAATGTCTAAAATTTATAATACATTCAATAAATAGTTGGTGAATGAATTTACAAAAAGGCATTTTAATGGGAATGGCTCTTGATTTAATCAAATTCCACCTTAAATCATAGTTCTTTTCTTTTCCTTGTTACCAACATATAAATAGCATTATCACTGTGCTTAGAAGACATTAGGTGAACCTGATTTTGCCTCACACATGCATCAAAGAAAGAAAGAAATGACAGGTAGTGATTGCTCTTGAGGAGTCTGACAAAAGTTTGAAGCAAAAAATGAAGCATGCTAAAAAGTGAGAGTGTACTTGTGAGAAAGAGAATGGTCACCTAAACTCAAATAAAAGAAACTGTAATGAAAAAACCCTATTTGAACTAGGGTTCTCCATAACTTCCATGAGGTGATATCCTGAGCGCCCTGGAGTAAGAATGGAGATGCATTGGGAAGGACAGGACTGATGGGAATAAGTGGAGTCCACAGTATCAGGAGGACTGGGTACAGTAGGCAGGTCGCATGGCTCTACTGTTATCAAGCTGGATGCTTACAAAGCAGGGTGGGCCTATAATGAACTTTGGCAAGCTTATAGTAAAGCTAATGTATAATAAATGAAAGTAAATGCCAAGTAAGTAACAATTAGTTTGGGGGGAGAGTTGTAAAACAACAGATTGGAAAAATATATATTTCTTTCAGACATTGATTACAATTGCGGTTTAATTTTCCGTCTCAATTTCTTATAGTGTGAAGGAAGTAGCCTCGGAGAGCAACTGAAGCAGCGTAACCAGAAGGCAGCCTTAATTCTACTTTTAATTTTTTATCTGCACTTACTATTGTCTTTGCTTTCAAAATTAGTTTGCAATATTATGAAAATATCTGGATCTAATCAGTGAACCCTTCCTAAATCGCTGTCTTAACGGAAGACACAGAGTCTGAAGTTTACAAAAAGGAAAGAAAGAAACATAATTCTTCCCTGGAATAAATCAGAACACACTTGCTGATAGCCAAGCAGATAGCAACCCTTGTCCTGTCTACCCCCATTTATCATGTTGCAGACAACCTCCACGTAAACATTGCTACTCCTTAAACTCAAGGTTACTCTTACTCATGAATTCTGGCTGAACTATACTTTTTTATGATTCAGATGAAATATTGAAATGCTTGAACAAAAATATTTCCTCACTCTTGAGCTGCCTGTAGGTCACTTGTAAAAACATTCACTTTGCAATAATTAGGTCAGTGCTGACTTACTGGTTCCTTCCTTTGTGTCTCCTTTTACTCTTCTGTTCATTAACAAGTTCTAGAAAGATCATGTGATACAGCCACTGAGTATTACTGGGAAAGGCAGATGACCAAAAGCTACCAGGCAACATTCTATGCACATTGATTTTCTTTTTTTCAGGATTAATGACTAGGGTCATTCAGTGCAGGCCTTTAAATTTTGTACCCAGTGGCATTTGGATAATTAGAAGTCTTTGTTGCTCCCTGCACATAATCAGTAACATGAGGCTAAATGCTATTGTCTGTGTATCTTACATCTTAAATTAGAGATGAAAATAGAGCTCCTCCTTTACTTTGTTGTTTCTTTCTTCAAAGAACATGAATATTTTGAAAATTGGTCTAAAAGTGGGGATAATAGGAAGGGTATAGAGAGATGTTGACATGCAGAAATGATTAAAATCTAATGTTCTCCATTTATATAACACTTGAGTATAATAAATTCCAAAGATATTAAATAACTTTTTCTATTCAATTTCCTTTATGGTAGGTATTTTCCAAATGAGGACATCCTAGGCCCATAAAATTCCCAAGGATGTGAATGTAAGAGCCATGAGGTTAATTGTTCAGATGTTTTATTACACATAATGCGAAACAGCTGCACTTCTGTATTTCTTTTCAGATGTTCAGTGTCATATATAGAGGGCGGGGCAAGAGCAGGTTTACAGTTATTCACATGGAAAATAATACAATAAATAATAAATAATAAATAATAAAAGAAGAGACTCTGTGTTTTGCGTACTCACAACTGTAAATCTACTTTTGCCCCCACCCTGTATGCTACTTATCCCATCAGATGCCTGTGAATATTTTTAGATTTTTTGACATTTATTAATATCAATTCACTTAAGAGAAAACCATATTATCTTCTGTTCTCCTTTTAAGGGAAAATAAAAACAAAATATGTTATAGTTCCAATTATTTATGTAAATACAGAATAATTGAACCATGAAACAAAACCTGTAGTCACTACTATTTCTCAAAAAAGCAAAAATATTACAGCCAATATCCTGGAATAAGCCATTCTCTTTCTCTCTGGATACATGCATGGGAAATTCTCAGCAGAAAATTGCTGTCACATGGACTATGCTCATAGCTGGTGTCTTTACAAATGTGTAGCACAACCTGGAGTCCCACTGGCTGTAAATATGCCAGCGTGGCTGCTGACCTGCTCTGCTCTGTGAGGCCCTGTACAGAGAGGGCTTTATTTCTGCAGATGATCAAAGGATGACTTGGGTACCGTCCCTTGAAAAAGGGGAGATTTCACCTGGAGACTAGCTCACTGATTTTTGCTGCTCGACTATATCATCAGGATTGCAAAGGGGAAGAGAGCTGGGGGCAGGGGAACAATTCTTTAACATCTCTGTCAGAAACTGAATGAGACAAATTCATTCCACAATATTTTCTAATTTTGTCAAAATTATATCTGCTGTCAAGTCAAGTATTGGAATGTTGAAGCAGTAGTAAAATTGACGAGCTAGATGAAAACTCAGGTCATGTTCTCATTTGGCAAGCAAATATGGTGAATGAAAAGAATTACAAGTAACACAGCATCATTCTCACTCAACCCAAAGACAAAGGAAATGCACTATGAGGTTGCTGAGTGAAGTGACTGGCTGGGAACCCCACTTAGCAGATGATGCAGGCCAATGACAAAAGTGGCTTACAATTCCACTTCTGGTTACTCCCCAATTTTTCAGTGGCTCAGGCTGTTGTCTGCAATGAAATGTCCCTGGTAAAATAACGATCCATTTAGAGCTTCCAGGGCCCCCAGGAGCCAGTTCAAATAGTATACACACAGCTAAGCAAATCCAGCCTAAGTACATCAGATACAGAGGCAGCCCAAATCCCCAAAAGACTGAGTGGTGGTTGAATCAATGGCCACCTATATCCCTCAAATTTCATTTTTGCCTTTGTTCCCTAAATCTCTTAGACAAGTTCTTAATTGGCTCTTGTTTTAAGGAAAAAGCACAGATCGGTCAATCTCATTTCCACTCTACCAATCTCATGGACCTATCCTAGAGATGGTAAAATACAGTTATCTAAAAAAAATTGTTTTAATTTAGAAAGGAGCATGAAATATTAGTGTGTGGAAATTTAATTTTCACTCTGTATGTGTGTTGAAAGTACTGCATTTCTTTGATTATACTTTCAAAGCCGCGTGCATGCACTTAGATCGCTACATCCTAATTCTCTAGTTGTCTGACTGCCCTTTCTCCAGTGCCTCTTCTTTTTCTAGTACCCAGCACTGATTAAGTGGGGTTAGGTTTGAGGTCCTTTGCTCCTATCACTCTACGCACTCTCTGTAGGTGATTGTTTTGAAATCAGTTTCCATGGCTTCAACTCTCTCAATCAATGGGTACCTAGTAAAGCTACAGTCCTGGCTCCAATACTCATCCAAGTCTCCAAATAAAAGTTTCAACATCTTAACCTCAATGTCTCATTAGTACCTTAAATCCAAAACGTCAAAAGTCATATTTTTTCTAGCGTAATTTCTCCATCACTTTTGGCTCCTTTCTCTCCCAGACTTCTTCTGAACTTAAGCAGGCATAAGGTCCTATTGATTTTAATTTCTAGGTATATCTCAGGCCCAATACTTCCTTTCTTTCTTTTTTTTCTTTCTTTTTTTTTTTTTTAGTATGCTTGTATTTATTTTAGAGAGACAGGGAGGGAAAAGGAGAGAGAGAAAGAAACATCGATGAGAGAGAAACATCAATTGGCTTCCCCCTGCACACCCCACACCAGGGATCGAGCCTGCAACCCGGGCCGGTGCCCTAACCGGGAATTGAACCGATGTCCTCTAATTTCATGAGTAGACACTCAACCACTGAACCACACCAGCTGGGCTCATCCTTCCTTTCCATTTGCACAATTGTAACTTAGTTTCAGCTCCAATCATCTCCCACTTGAGCCACAGCAAGACACTCTAACTGTTCCCAAATTTTAAGAGGTCTCATGGCAGTAGGCATGCCCTAACATGGAAAGATCACTGAGGAGAAGAGAACTTTCAGAGTAATTTGGTAATGCTCTTATTTTCCAAGGAGTTCAGAAATCAAATTATTATTTATTGATTCCAATCAAAATAAAGGACAATAAGAATGAATTAGAATTCAGGTGTGATGTGTCTAAATACAAACAGTGATATTCAAAAATATTCGAAACTTGGAAATAAGAAGCAAGGGTAGATGCCATTTTTCCGTGGGGCTTTAACAGACCTCTATAAGGTCTGTTAAATTATCTATCAGAATATACTTTATTAAGTTTACTGCTTACTATTGATTAAGGGACTCTAGCTTAGTGAAGTTATAGGTTAACGTGTAGGTTTCTGTCCAATATAAATGTGAATAACTTCTGTCCAGCAGGGAAAGAAATGACAGTTTATAGTTTATTACCTCAATGGACATTAACCAATTTAAAAAGCCTCCTAGCAATTTTATTGTAACATTCCTTTATTAAAGCGCCCATAAATACCAGCTTTCCATCTTCATAGTTCTGTCATTAATGAATGATGTGAATAAAATGCTTGATATGTTCATTTTATATTTATATGGGAGTCATATTTTTAATATTTTCAAAGCTATGCTCTATCAATGGCTTAAAAATAACCTATTCTTAAGAAAACTGTTCATTTGCATTAGCGACATAGAGGTATAAAAACTATTACAGCTTGATTTTGAAAAATAATATTAAAGTCAGTAAAATTTGTTCACACACATTACCAGTGATTACCCTCTAGCACCTCCTATCACACTAGCTCTGGAAACACCAGACACCTGAAAAGCAAAACCAACAGAAAATTTCACAGAAGAGACCTTCACTAGGGCTACTTGACTTATTTAGTGGATTGCTGCTCACTCTTTGTTATGACAAATTTCTCAAAACAGCCATTTCTTTTTACTTGACTACAATGGCAAAGTTTTTGGCCAAAACATTTTGCTCCAATTTTTTTATGTGTTGCACTGTAATACAATGAACTAAATGGGTGGGGAAACTTTTTCTGCCAAGGGCCATTTGGATATTTACAACATCATTTGTGGGCCATAAAAAATTATCAACTTAAATATTAGCTATGAAAAAAGCTCCTAGATTTATTGAATTCTGAGTCCTGCCTGTGGTTGCCAAATGATTTCTTGGGCTGCATATATATATATATGGCGCATGGG
Organism: Miniopterus natalensis; assembly: GCF_054644295.1. Lineage (NCBI taxonomy): Eukaryota > Metazoa > Chordata > Mammalia > Chiroptera > Miniopteridae > Miniopterus > Miniopterus natalensis. Next base: position 65,027,054 of record NC_142087.1, on the reverse strand, counting down.
CCGGATGTTCCTCACCCCTGAACTAAAGGGAGCCAGGACAAAAAAAGTTAGATGAAAGAATTACCAACATAAAGCCAATGAAAGAGAGTTCTTTCTCTGTCACATGCTTAGTCAGATTGTAGTGTTTAATGCCAGGGGATATTATGTACTTGACGAATTTTCCAAAGGTCAGTAGAATTTTATAGTAATTGCAGTAATGAGAGAGAGAGAGCACGCGTGCAAAGCTTTTCTAGTTCCACTGTACAATAATCTTTCCAGTGTACAATAATCTTTGCCTTCTTGGGACTTACATAGCAGTGATAGCCTTAAGTTCAGAATACAGCCCTTGACTAAATATGGGCTTATCTTGTTTAATAGTTCCTGGAATGCATGTTTTATTTCCTATAATGGGAAGGCAATTATACTTTCATCTAAGCCCGCTGTTCTGCAAAGCTGAGACCTTTCCTTTACTTTCTATGCATTCCTTACTACCCTGAGCGTGAACTAAAGGTATCAAATACTAATTATCTTTATTTGCACTGACTGACAATTTGAAATTTTCAGTGCAGTTGGGTTTTACCTCTGGAGGACGAGATTTGGGAGTTGCAACCTTGCAGCAGAAACAGTTCTCTTCTGCCTTTTGGAATATAGCCTACCCAAGGTGCAATGATCTGGGATTCAATGCTCTGCACACTGTAATGTGCAAAAGAACCACCTGGGAAATCTATTAAATGCATACCTATGATAGAGTTTAATTTATAGATTAGGCACACTAGGAGATTAAAAACATTAATAATAAAATGGAACAATTATAACAATATACTGAAATAAAAGTTATGTGAATGAGGCCTCTCTCTCTCTCTAGCATCTTACTGTACTCACCTTTTCACTTAAAGCAAGCACTTTACAGTTTTTCTCTGGCATATTTGAATTGCCAGCATCTTTGCTCTTGCACTTTGGGGCCATTATTAAGTAAAATAAGCGCTGCCTGAACACGAGCACTGTGATACCTCCATAGTCAATCTGATCACTGGGAGGGCTGCTAAGTGATACAGTGGGGATGCGCTCCACAAAGGGATGGCTCACAGCCCAGGCCAGAAGAGGAGAGATGGCAAAGACTTCATCATGCTACTCAAAGTGGCACACCAGTTAAAACTTGTGCATTGTTTATTTCTGGAATTTTCCATTTAATATTATTAGGCCATGGTTGACCATGGGTAACTGATCACAGAAAGAGAAGCCGTGGGTAAGGGGGACTGCTGTATGCAGCAGTTTCCTCTACAACTACAGATACAGCTCAGCGGTTTAGTCTTCTTCAATTAGGGATTTCAGGTATGTCAGTGTCAGCAGCTCCTTTCAAACTAATTTTTGCTGGTACCACATATAATCCCCAGTCCTACACCTGGAATCATGAGACACATGGTAAAGATCAGAGCTGCAAGGTCTGTGACATCCTCAGTGTCCTGCACACTTACTTCATACCTAGAAATCACATGTAATGACTGCATATAACATTGCCTGTCATAGCAACTTTGTTCCAAACAGGATGAAAGGTGAACTTTACGAGGTAATGTTGTAACTTGATTAGATGCCGAAGCAATAATCACAACTCTTGAGTTTAGCCCCTAAACAGTCCATTATTAATATAACATGATGATTCTTCCATAGAACCAACAGCAGCTTTCTCACACATTGTCCTCACCGAATTACATGGGGATTTTTAATTCACTAGCCTAAATTTATATATATGTAATTAGGTTTAAAAACAAGGAAATACATGAGAGTGCCTTTGAAGAGTGAGAGCATAGTTTTCTCTTGTGTGGCCCCATCCTCCAGCCCCTTTAATGTCTTAAATACATTTGGAAAAATTCCTTTTACACTTATCTTGCAGCTTGTCAGTGATGCTCCTTTTATCCACATTCCTAATTAACTCTTCCTCAGGCTTGCCTGGGCCCTATTGATTTTTCTCTCCTGCACAATGTTATCAGGAGAAAGGAGCTGCGTCTGCATGCTTACGGAGCGTATGTCCTGGTGCCTCACAGATGTGCCAGGGCCATATGTGTGATGTGAGGACTCAATTGACATAACTCACTTGGACAACAGGAGAGAGCCCCTAAAGTGACGCTGAGTTGAAAAGAAGATTCATATTGAAGTAACGGGGGTATAAAATAAAGAGTAGCAGAAATAGGTAAGACCCAAGGAGATAAATATAAGTACAAAAAGATGGAATATGTATAGAAGGACAGTATTCCCCATGGCATGAAAATCCAGTAAAACAAACCCAGAATTTGTTTGCAAGTAATCAGCTCTTGGGCAACACTTATGAAACCTAATATTTAATTTCTAGAGTGGAATTCATTACCAAATGATTTTCTCGACAGAAAGAACTCTTAATGGAATATTTTGAGGGTAATTTTTTTAAAAAAAAGATTTTAATGAAATGTGTTCTTTAAATTTTAACCAGTTTATAATTTGCTAATCCTACTCAACAAGTTTCATTTGACTGAAACCCTTCAATATAACCATTTAGTTAATATTAATATATCTAATCATAGTGCAGGTCAGACAGTGCACATGTACAGGGGACTATACCAACAACCAATGCTAAGCGCACAAAAGGGGCAACTTTCACCAACGGATAGAATTCAGAGGCTCATGTATAATTTCTTATTGTGAAAAAAATCATTATGTGATTATTATTCATAAGAGCTCATACTTTCGGCTCTGTGGGACAAAATGAGATTATGGTATCTTAAATATAATCACAGCATCACCACATTTAATTTACAGCTCTGTACCACTTGTCTGCATGAGGCCGATCTTGCTGCTCTTGACAATTCAGAACTAATCAAGCTAAATTATTTCCATTTAGTAATGGATCATTATCCCCCTTTAACTATTTGCTACTGACTCATGATCAAGGTTCAGATCCAATCAATAATTGTGTTCTCTTCTCACTAGATTAATTTATATTTCTGTATCTGTGTTGAGCCTTCTATTTATCTCTACGTGAAGCTTCGTTCTTGAGAATCATATATCAATTTTGGCGACATTTAAATACTCTTTAAGAGAACAGCTTTTCTGAAATAATCAAAAGATAATAGTTATTTGAAGCTTGCTTTCCTTAAAAATATGTTTCTATTGATTTCAGAGAGAGGAAGGGAGGGGAGGAGAGAGAGAAAAAAAATCAATGATGATAGTCATTGATCAGCGGTCTCTTGCACACCCCTTACTGGGGATCAGGCCTGTCCCAGGAATCAAACCATGACTTCCTTGTTGATGGGTTGACACTCAACCACTGAGCTACGCCGGCTGGGCTGAAGAGTGTTTTCTAATGAAAATATTAAGAAGTAAATTTCACTACCTCAATCTAGTACAAGGTACTAAATGCTGTTATACTACAAAGATATCTTGAAAAGTACACAAAAGTAGAGTTACATTGCAGTGCTAAGACCTCTGTTTGGAACAGAGTAAGTGCTAGATAAACAATTAATAAATGACTGAAGGAATAAATAAATGAATGAATTCCACAAGGAAATAAAATGATCTTAAATATAAACAAATGTGACACAAATAGATCCATTACAAATTTATCATACAGTCAGGGTCATTTTTAAATGATAAGTAGGAGAAAAATGCATATACCTTTGAAAGAATATTTTGGCAAAGAATGACAATTGAAAGTTCCTTGTTTCAAAACTCAAACCTGATATCATTTTCTGATGGAAATTATCATCCATCAAACATGATCTTATGTAGAAAAATACAATTTATAATCTACTGTATTCCTGAGATATTTAATTAACTAATCCTGTATTTCCCCTTATTCAGGGATCTGAAAGTGAGCAAGGGAACATCCACTCTACTGCTAAGACTTTTTCAACCTAAAGCTAAATGAACATGCTATCTGATTAACTCAGCTAAAGAGGCGTGTACTGAATGGACTCAGGTCAGTCCAATCAGTTACTTGCTGGGTTAACTACTTGTTTAAACAAATTAACCAGTCAATTCTGCCAAAATGCCAAGTTTCCTATCTCTGTAATGAGGGACTAGTCACTCTGAGGCAGAGGTTTAATTAAAACATCTTATCACAACACGGCAAACTGGGCAGAATTAGTGTAAAGTTAATGGCGAGTACACAAATGGTCTTTCCTAAAAGGAAGCTTTAAATAGATAATAAGTTGCCGTGTTCGTTAACTATAAAAAGAGGCAAGGAGACAACAGATTCACTGGTCTTTTTATTAGCCCATTGCAATTCTTACTAACTGAGGCTGGCAATCCCAAAATGGAGCCCCATGACTCCCATCTCTGTAAAATCCCCTCCCCTAGAGTATGGGCTGGGCCTGCTGACTTGCTTCCAATAATGGAATACAGAAAAAGTGATGGTTACTAAAAGACTGTGGCTTCTGCCTTGAGTTGTGCTCTTGCTGGCTTGCTCTGGGAGAAGGCAGCTATCCTGGCAGGAGAGGGCCCGGTAGCAAAGCACCAACGGCCAGCAGTACCTGGGCGCTGCCAACTGCCCTGAATGTGAGCTTCGAGGAGGGTCCTCCTCAGTCAAGCTTGGAGATGAGACCACAGCTCCAGTCCATACCTTGATAACATCAAGCTCTGACATGTAATAACCACTCTCCATTGTGCTATTAAATTATTTTTGCCTCAGTCCCCTCAGCAGTAAAATGGGTACCAGTACCCACCTAACAGAATACTGTGAGAATTAAGCAAATGAAACAAATTCAATGTACTTCTAATAACACCTGACATAGTAAGTACTATGTAAGTATTACTTGCTTAGTTTGGAAAAGAAATTCTGAAGAGTGTGTCTTAATAATCAGTGGAAATTATTAAGAGAAAAACTTTAGAAGGAATGTTCATTATAAAAGAAAAAACTTTGAATAAATGTTCAGAGTTCAAATCTGCAAGAGGTAGGATAATAAAAAAGTCCTTAAAGGCTAACAATTGGGACGAATGTACAATATGGATTTTGGAGTTAATTATATTTTTTTGCATCATGAGATATAAGGTAAAACTGTAATGAGTAGTAAGTCTTTTATTTCAAATTTCTTCTTTTTAATCATTTTAGGGTAAAGTTTCCTGGGAAGTGGAGCCCAGGAAGCAGGTTGGCATTCATCTCTTCAAACAAGTCTTCAAAACAGCCATTTTAATCCTAAGGTCTGACTAAATTAAAGGATGGAGACCATATAACTAACCACACATGATTAGGGTTGTAAGGTTACTTTGAAAATCCTGCTCATCTTATATAAAAAATCTTTAGCACTTAGCCCTTTTCCCAAATTAAAAGGCAAAGAATCACAAAAATCTCCATTTGGGTAGTCTTTGTTATAGGTAAAATATCGAGACCAACATTTTCGAGAAGCAACTTGCAAGAGCTTCAAAAGATTTCTCAAATCCCCTACCACGTTTGAACAAAGGCCTCCTTGGAGCCAAGAGCTTGTGGGTAGTACTTTTTTGGGACAAGTGGGCAAACTCTAGATCCTGGGGGACAAATGAACACTCAGGGAATTCTGATCCCATCTCCCTTGCTCTTCAACCTGGTGAGAATGAGGTACACTATGACAAATTGAAAGGCTTCTTGTCCCTGCCTTGGATGAACAAGTTTCTCAGCTTGGATTTTTCATTTTCTCATGAATGTACCACAGTCATTCCATGCTCCTGCTTTAAAGAATGTTATTCTTATTATAAATCAATTATATCTCAGTAAAGCTGGGGGGGAAATGTTATTCTTTGCTTCTAAAAGCCTCCTTCCCCTCCATCATTCCAATCGTCAACCTATCCAATGCCATCCATTCTCCTGGCCCAAATCAAGGACGTCCATCTCGAAAAACCCTTGTATCATATGAGGGTTGTTCTCCAGAGTCAGGTTAGCCAGGTATGATTTCTGGATTTGCAGCCAGATGTGCACTTGGGACTATTTCCAAACATTTCTTTACCTCAGTTTTGCCAACTGTAAAATGGGGTTAATAATAATACCAACCATGTGAAACTATTATGAGAACCAAGAATTTAATATACACAGACTACTTAGCATTGTGCCTGGCACAAAGCAGGTACTTGAAAGACATTGATGATTGATGTTATTGTCATTCGTATTATCACTACTACTATTATTAACATTCTATACCTTTCACTTCTCCTATTTCTTGCACTCAAGAAAATAATTTTTCTTCTAGGACGTGGGTAGATATGGTAGAGTGGGGAGAGCATAGTTACATCACCTTGGAAGGAACTTTGTGCTCAAGGACTACGACTAGGTTTTGGTATAAAACAGAACATTGCTGCTAAATTTACGACATCAGAATGAAACCTGTTTTGATTTGGCAAGTACAAAAATAATGAATACAGATGTGTTGCTAAAGTGCAATGGAGAAGATAAAAACTTCCTTTTCCGTTAAAATCACACTTTATCATTTTGTAACAAATAAATGCAAAACACATTATTCCATCAAACTGGCCAAGCAAGTGGAATCATAATTCCACATGCACATTTCAAGTGCACATAAATATGCACACACACATATGCCCACTTCTAGGAAAATAATAGAGATCTGATACTTTTGCCGTGAACTCTAAACTGGGCCAAAACTTGTCCCTGAAATGCCTTTGCTATTGGAACCATTTGTTCACTTATGGACAATATTCTTCCCTCTAGAAACACATTGCTTGTGTCAATGACCTGGAGGCTCCAGGCTGTACAGCAACTGCCCTCTCTCCCGAAGGTGGCCTTTGCAGACCCGTTTCCCCCGCACGCATCATCCTCACCCCGCACAGCCCCCGCCGGTCCTGGGCTCTTCCCCACAGTGGCCACACCTGTGCCCACGCGTCCTGTTCAATGCGTCATCGTAAAGACAGAACAGAGAATGGAAACGAGGCTTCCTGCCATCAACGTGGCAGCCCTGTGATTCCCCTAGAAAAGCGCTGCCATTAAACGTACGAGAGCTCAGCAGTTGGACAGGGACATGAACCTTGTCATTTTTTAAGGACACACAACAAAGGGAAGGAAGAAAGGGAGGATGGCACTGGCACTGCCAGTGAGGATGCCGAAGGCCGGGAAGCCCTGCTTAGACGCAGCTCACTGAACATCAAGGCGTTGTCTCGAGCGAAAGGGACAGAGAGGTCTTCCCTTTAATCCAGTGTGCTTAATAGAGCGGTAATTCTTCTGACTTTAATTTTATGCATATGGAAGTTTTCCTTTCTCCCAATATTAATGTGAGGCTACTTTAAATGCAACCTATTTCTCACATTCCATTTATATAAGTATGTGTAAATCATCTTAATTCTAATTTGAATTGCTAAAATCTTTTTTTTTTTTTGACAAATCTGCAAAAATCATGATGCTTCAGGGTACAAAAAAATGATACCCCTCCCACCCCACTGAGAAAAAAATCCAAGAAAGTCAGAGACAACACTTAATATTAATCTTGCTTTGGACTCAATTTACCTCAGAGACCTTTGACAAATTCATTTTTTGTTGCCTGTGTTCAAGTGGAAATCAAATATTATAGGTACGACGGGCACTCTCAGGTACCTGCAAAGTAATACGTTTGCAACACGGTGCTCTCACAGGGCAACCTCCCAATGCTTTGAGCTGCTTATTTTCTTATGCCTGCAGAATAATTTTACCCATGGTTAAAATATAAATGAATCTTCTTCAGATGTAACTAATCTGGGCCAGGTCTGTATTTTATTCAGCATTACACTTTGCAAATCTGCTATCCTCAGTGCTAAATGTTTTTGAGTTATGTCCACTCAACTTGACAAATCTGAAACATAAAGTATCGACCATTCCTCATTAACAGCATTGCAGATGCGCTTGGAAATAATCATTTCAAAATATAAGACTCTGACACTGGCAACTCTGAATAAAGTGACAAATTTTAGGCAGTGGGAGATGCAGCATAGGAAAATGCACCAGGGGTTTTATCCAGTCCAACGCTAGTGCTTGAAGAAATTATGTAGTTGTGTTTGGTAATAACTATAGCTGGGTTTAGGTATTTTGCAGACTGGGTGGTGAGTTCTGGACAGGGGATATATATATTTTTAAATTCTTATCTAGATTTTTTACTCTAGCTGAGGTTCTCTAAGCGAGGAATATAAGCAATAATGGCAAATAAAGGAAGCTGTTTTATAATATCCATTCCCAACGGGGTCTGAGATATTCATGTGGCTCTCCTGGGGGCTATACTACTCATTCTAGGGTATTAAAAGGAAAATACACAGTCAGTCAAGTGAGGGAAAAGCTAGGTTTGGAAGAAGGCACAAAAGGTACTCGACATTTTCAGCCATCAGGAAATGCAAATCAAAGCCACAGTGAGGCACATGCCACTTGACACCCACCGGGATGGGTATAGTCAAAAAGACAGGTAACACGTGCTGGGAAGATGTGGAGAAATCGGAACCCTCATGCACTACAGGTGGAAATTTAAGTGGGATTACAGCTTGGGGGGAAAAAAACTGGCAGTTTCTGAAAAGGTTAAAGATAGAGTTACCATGTGACCCAGCAATTCCACTCTTAGGTATCTACCCAGGAGAAACAAAACATTTATTCACACAGAACATGCACAGAGAGTCACAGGAGCATTATTTGTAAAAGCTAAAAAGTGAAAACAACACAAATGTCCATCACCTGAAGAATGGATGAACAAGATGTGGTCTATACAAATACAATATTCTATTATTCAGCGATCAAAAGGAGTACTGATTCATGCTACACAATTATGAACCTGGAAAACATTTTAGTAAGTGGAAGAAGTCAATCAAAACAGGTAATGTATTGCATAATTCCATTTATCTGAAATGTCCAGAAGAGGTAAACCCACAGAGACAGAAAGGAGATCAGTGGTAGCCTGTGGCTAGGGGATGGAGAAGATGGTGGCAGACTGCTCCTAGACACATGATACAATCTTCTAAAATCAGATTGTGGTGATGGTTGTAAAACTCTAAAAACATACTAAGAACCATTGAATTGTACATTTTAAAAGGGTGAATTTTATAGTTTGTGAGTTGTATCTCAAGAAAACTGTTTTTAAATGAAGCAGCAGCATGGGAAAGAGATCAGGAACTTTGGATTGGGTTTCAGTTTTGCATATTAGTATAAGTATCTTAGCCTCTGAGTCTCATTTTACCCTTGGCATTAAAAACTAAAACCAAAACAAACAAAAAATAGAAAAGACATCCTAGGTGAGATGATATTCTCTAGTTGCTCCAAGCAATGTCTTTCTAAATATTTACAGAGTACCGTACCTATTATGTGGCCAATGCAATATGTGAGAAATGCAATAAAAATGTCTCCAACATAGAATAGCAAGATTATAAAACTGAGTTGTAGAGGTGCACAGAGAAAAAAAAAAGATAATGTAAAATCAAGTGCTAAAATGTGTGGTGATGATTGTAAAAGAAGTCGAAATTCATAAAAATTCCACATTGGTGTGTATCTGGGGTCACTGACCAGGTGCTTGGTTAAGACTGTGATGGGTATGAAGAAGTGGAGAAGATGCCCCAGAGCACGAAAGAGTATAATTAAGGCGCAGAGGTAGAAACTTGCAAGACATATAGAATATACATAAACATGTATAAAAACATGTATGTCTGTGAGGTAGGAGGCCTAAAATAGAGCTCAGGTGTATGAATGGTGGGTGGAAAGGTGGGGCAAAACACAAAGGGTCTTGCAAGATAAGTCCAAGTACTAGCCAGGTAGCTCAGTTAGTTAGAGCTTCACCCCGATATGCCAAGATCACAGGTTCTATCCCCAGTCAGGGCACATACAAGAATCAACCAATGAATGCATAAATAAGTGGAACAGCAAATCCATGTTTCTCTCTCTCTCTCTCCCCCCCTCCCTCCCTTCTTCTCTCTCTCTCAAAATCAATCAATCAATAAAAATTATTTAAAAAAAAATGAGTCCAGCCTATTTAACAGAGGAACCTGGAAGAAAAGAAAATTGATTCTTGTGAACAGGAGGCAATGTTGTGGCGAAGATCATTGGTTCCAGGATTGCAATTCTGGTTTTGATGTGAAAATGAGACCTATAAGCCTCTGAAAGGCCCAAGGTTAAAGATCAGAGTTGAGGATGTCTACTAAGAGTCATTAGCATATTTAGCCTTGGCATATTTTTGGTGATAAATTTGTTTCTAGAACTATATGACATGTGATCATCTTTACTTTTCTCACTTCCCATTAATACTGGAAAGTCAAGGAAGTAGAAAGGGTAAACTTGAGCAGGCTAAGACTCACCAAAATAAAGTCTGTGGTCAGTTAGGGGGAAGAAAAACAAAACGCGGTCTCTCAATTCTCAAAACAATATTCTCTCTAACAGAAGAAACTTCTTTTGCTGTCAATCTTCACATCTGCTTAGAACTTGATAATAATCAGTCTGCCATTTTCTAGGTTCCCTTTGTACCCAGAGTATTCCTTCAGTGAGTCTTAGGACTGAGATTCATCACCCAGAAATTATTTGTGACACGCAAAAATTCACCTTTCCCCCTCTAATTTCTCACAGGCTGTCACTTCTATTAGTTATATTGAGCCAGATCATAGCTCAGAAAATTTAGTGCTAATGAAGCCAAGGACCTAGCTTCTCATTAGTGAGCATTTGGGAAGAGAAGAAAAAAACCCCACTATTTTCCCTCCACTGAATCCCTAATGCCATTCAGTTGTTTCTGACATAAAATGTGCTTAGCTTAGAATGGATCCTCTTTCCTACTAGTGAAAGTGTGTGTTTGCTTTTAGGGTTCACTTCTGGGCACTTCTTTGGCATTATGTAAATAGAAATCACTCAACGAACTCTTGTAAATGAAGATGCAATCCTGTTTCAGTAAGAAATCCTAAAACAAAACTTGTAAGACTTTTACCCTCTAAATATTACACAATAGTTCTGCAGGATCTTCTTTGAGAGCAGCTATCGCTTCTTTGTCAGGGTATGAAAGACACTCCTATCACATTATTTGGCTTTATGGCACACTGCTCTGTCCATACTGATATTTTCACTCTCATTCTGTTCAGCGAAAAATGATGAGAATCACTGAGCTAAAGGCAAAGCCACCTGACACCTACTTTCCAATGAGCTAAGTGCTGAGCAGCAGGTCTTACTTCTGCTGAGCTGAAAGACTGATACCAGGTTTCCCAAACTTAGAAGAGAATCAGAGGTGCTGCTGACCCCACCTATGGGATAATGGGAGAGGGCCAGTCTTTACAGGTAAATTCTAACCTGCGGACACGCGATGCACACTGCCCAGTAGGTACCACTAGGGAGTGTTTTATTCCAAATATCACTTTGCAACATTCTGTGTAGAAGTGTTTCCCAGTGAAAGGAATTTATGAAATGTTAGGACAAAGTTAAGTGGCTTTGCTACCATAAGACCCCTCAGAAAGTTTCCGATGCTGATGGGATTTGTACATTTTAAGAGCAAAATATAGTTGCTGTTTCCTCTGCCAGGCATGCTTTTGTCTCCCTTCTCTACAAGCCCAGCCCCTATTTTGTGTTAGACTCATCCCAGCACTCAGTCCCCTGGAAAGGCCGAACTGACCATCACAGGTTGTGTGAAGATGGCCCCTGATGGGCTCCCAGGGCAGGCCCACTCACCACAAGCGAGGCATACTCCATTAAAGAAAGAAAGAGCAAAATATAGAAAACAGGGTTTCCCAAATACATTTAGCCCTTCTTTGAGTATATATTTGTGACTTATTATACTTGTCAAGATTCAGAGAATGTTTCTACAGAAAGTTTAAATCATTGGCAACTCTAAGTACCTCTCCCTGAAATAAATAAATACATAATTTAGAAGTTTCTAAAAAGAACAGTTGTAACTTGAGACACATATCTGTAGGGCCAGAGTTTAGTAAAAAATTATTAAAATATTATAAATATATTATAAATACCATAAATTATAGAAAATATGAAAAGTAACATTTAAAGCTAGTAACAGGGTGTCAAATACAAAAAATAACTGGCTATTATTTTAAGTATTATTTAACTAAATCAAAACTATTTAGGCCCTGAGCAGTGTTTCTCAGTGGTCAGAGCATCAGCCCTCTCACTGAAGGGTCTCAGGTTCGATTCCTAGTCAAGGGCACTGTATCGGGATTGCAGGTTCGATCCCTGGCCCCGGTTGGGGCATGTGAGGGAGGCAACAAACCAATGTGTCTTTTTCACATCGATGTTTCTCTTTCTCTCTCTCACCTTCTTTCTCTCTACCACTTCCCTCCCTTCCACTCTCTCTAAAAATCAATGGAAAAAATATCCTTGGGTGAAGATAAACAAACAACAACAACCATAACAAAAACTATCTAGTACAAAACTTCTTTTTCCTTTATGTCTAAATATATTTGAAGCATACACTGAGTGTTTCTTTTCTTTTTTTTTTTTTAAATATATCTTTATTGATTTCAGAGAGAGGAAAGGAGGGGGAGAGAGAGAGATAGAAACATCAATGATGAGAGAGTCACTGATTGGCTGCAGCCCGCAACGCGGGCATGTGCCCTGACCGGGAATCGAACCCCGATCGCCTGGATCCTAGGTCGATGCTCAACCGCTGAGCCACACCCGGCCGGGCTACACTGAGTGTTTCATCATCATCTTTATTTATTTACTATTGTTGGCACTATTACAGATGTCCCCCAGTATGGAGGTTCCTCAAAAAATTAAAAATTGAACTACAGTATGACCCAGCTATTCAACTTCTGGGGGTTTACCTGAAAAAATAAAAAATACTGATTGGAAAAGATATATGCATCCCTATGTTCATTGCAGCATTATTTACAATAGGCAAGATATGGAAACAACCTAGGTGACTATTGACTACTGATACACAAGTGGATAAAGATGATATGGTACATATATACAATGGGATATTATTACTCAGCGATAAAAAAGAATGAAATCCTGCCATTGGGATAACATGGGTGGGCCTATAAGGTATTATGCTAAGTTAAACAAGTCAGAAAGAGAAAGGCAAATACTGTATAATTCTACTTATGTGGAATCTAAAGGAAACAAAACAAATTAACAAAAAAGAAATGCATAGATACAAAGGACAAATTTATGGTTGTTAGATTGGAAGGGGTTTGGGGGGATGGTTGTAAAAGGCGAAGGGATTAAGAGGTACAAGTTGGGAGTTATAAAATAGTCACACGGATATAAAGACAGCACTGGGAATGTAGTCAATATTACAATATTATAGTCAATATTACAGTACTATTGTAAAAGCTGTATAGTGTCAGGTGGGCACTATACTTATGGGGGTGATCACTTCAAAAGTTATATAAATATCTAATCACTATGTTTTATAACTAAAACTAATATAATAGTGTATGTAAACTATAATTAAAAAATAAAAATTTAAAAAATATATTTATTCTGTATAATATTGAATTTATTCAGATAACAGAAATGAATTTTCTTTCATTTATAGGTGTATATTAACCTTACTTTTGTTAGAATGGTCATACTTGATCCACTCACACACCTACCCAGTTCTCAATGAAAATTTTTATTTCCAATGTTTATCAATGAATGACCAAGACATTCAAAGATATGACCAAGACATTCAAAACATTCAAAGATTATATTCTTAAAAGCTTTAAAAAAAATCACCATGTAATATTTTGTAATCTTTTGTTACAAATGAACAACTCTTTTCACTTTGTGGAAACATCATGAAATTCATTCTAGGCAGAGTTAGAGTTCAATTTTTCAGAAATATGAAATTATTGACCCTCCTTAAAAAACTTGTGATTATTTTCCATTTTAAACCCACCTATAAAATTCAGAACAACTGGTAAAGCTCTAATCAAGAACTAAGGAAGCATGTCTATATAGCAAAGTCTATACAGATGATGAACACTAATAAATTCTAAAATTTTAGAGGCTGTTCTAAAATTTTAGATATAAATGACAGATATAAATGACCCACAGCCACAGTTCTAGAGGCTAGAAGAGTGAGATCAGGGTGCCAGTACGGTTGGGTTCTGGTGAGAGCCCTTTTATGGGCTGCAGATTGCCAACTTCACAAGGCAGAGAGCAGAGAGAGGGAACAAGCTCCCTATTTACTCCTATAAGGGCACTAATCCCATTCAAGAGGGCTCCACCCTCATCCTAATTACCTCTCTCCCTAAGTCCCCACCTTCTAAAACCATAGGGTTTCAACAGATGAATGGAGGGAGAGACACACAAACATTTGGTCTGTAATGCTTTCCCATTACTACTTTAGTGATGGGTGAATCTGAGTCCATTGTATTTTCTCAAGTTTGCTGACTGGGTTCTCTAGCGCCAGAAGGAAATGTTGTCATTTCGGAGCAAAGAGCCACAGGAGCTCTGAGTAAACGCTTTTGCTTGTCTCCCAGATGATCATTTGATGGTCAAGATGAGAGTATTTATTTAATAAAAGAAACAAATCTGGTACTTCTTCCCCATTCTAAGTAATCATGCATTCTTATAATGAAGAAACCCTGGAAAAATCCCTTCACTCGTTAGCTTTTAAAACTGCCCAGTTTTGACTTCTGGTGCTATACAACTCTTTATGCTAATATGTTGGAAGGATTTCATCTAATCAGGCATTGTTTAGACACCTGCCACACAGCACTGATTCCTATACATCCTTCATTTCCCTGTCTCAGAAGCATCAGTTCTTAAATTAACTCATTAGTCATGTAGAATAGCACTGAATGGATGAGTGGGGGAAGGAGGGATGATTTCTTACACTGAGGCAAATAAAAATGTCATGAGTTTATAATTAGCTTTAACCCAACTCCTTAAATATGTGTGAGATGTTTCTTAGTCTGAGAAATTTGTTTTACATTTTTATTTTTCTGACAACTCCTACTAAGCTATCTTTGAGAAAGCTCATGATCCTTTCCCATTAAAAGAACAATAATACAATATAATTGACATGATGGTTAATTAGCTAATTTCTTCAGAGCACTTGTCAACTCCATAGGGACAGTAATATTAATACACAGTATTGTTATAATGAGACCAAACTGCTCTATACCTTATTTGAGGCAACATGACACAGGGTCTGGAGTTAGACACTCCCAACTGTAGGTGACATTCAGAATCATGTCTAATTTAAACCCTGACTCTGATATCTACTATCTGAGTAGTCTTGGACAAATTCTTTAATCTTGCTCTGTTTCTACATCTACAAAATGGAGATATTAACAACTGCTACCTCATAGGATTTTTTTTTTTTTAGAGAAAAGTAAAATAATATATATAAAGTACTTACAATCATGCTTGAAATAAAATAATCTTTGGATAAATATTGGCCATTAATATAGAAATTGGGGATAGATGGGAACCTTAATAGCTGTGGTACATTATCAAAACATTCTAGACTCACCTGACTGTCTGGATTCTGGTCATTTATATCTGTGGTTAAGCTCATTTTTCCAAATCTACTTACCTATATACACATTCTTTGCTGGTATACAGTGGCATTTTTCAGTTAACAAACAGAGAAAAATTAAACATGAGTAAAATGAGTAGTGGACCAGACAACTGATTATGAGTCAGGAAATATAAGCGCTAATCCTACTACTATCACTAGCTACGTGATTCTGTCCCTTAGTTTCCTCACCTTGTTTTGAGAAAGCAAATGAGAGCACTGGCTGTAGTGAAAAATACTATACAAATTAAAACTATCACCATACATTGAGGTTTCATAAACTGAGGTATCACCTGAAGTTTATAATCAATTGTGATGTCATTAACTTGTATTGAAGATTGATAGAAGTGCTCACCATATAGCCACCTGGCTATATTTTTGGTAAAATATACTCAGAGAACCTGTCCATATAATAAATTTCTTTTAAAATTTGGTTCTTTGGAAAACATTTATTTCAATGGCCATGCTTCCTATTGCAGCATACACAAGGAAAAGTATGTGTTTCACTTTACTTTTTGCCTTGGACGCAAGAAACTTGGAGTCAAATTTGGTTCAATAACAAGTAATTAATACTTCTCCAGATTTCCAGGACAATGATCTCCATTTTATTTTCATTACATTGCACATTCATTTTTATCTTTATTTCCTTCATGAAACAGACTCCAAGTACCTCAAATTTATATACGTGGTTCTTGATTTGTCATAAAAAGCTAATTTTGAAAATGTCAAAACAAATGACTTGATGGAACCTTCTATCAACATTTAGTATGAGCCTTTCTCTGAATGGTAGCCATCAGATTTCTTTAGGATACAACATACATACCAACAATTTATTTTTCTTTGTTTACAGCTAATTATAATAATCATTGTTCAAAGAAAAGGAAAACAGGTTGTTTTTGCTAAATTGTATAAGAGAATGTAATAATAGAAAATGTAATAAGTCAACTCCACAAATTGCCTAAGTTCCTGAAGCTCATTATAAACTATGGCAAATACAGCACACGTTCACATCGGGCCTGATACAGCTTCCTAAGCAGGTGAAACTCAGCAGGAAAACTATGAAATCTCTGCGCTGAAGTGTTTTATGTGAAAGGAATACAAACTATCTCCTGAAGGTGCCAAACACAAGCAAGAGCTGTCATCCTGATTTTCTATCCACACAGGAGGGTAAAACGAGAACTTTCAGGCAAAGGTATTATTGGTTCTGAACTGCCAAAAAATACTTTCCCTTAAAATTCGTACTTAGTTGTCAGTTTTTATTGAATTATTCAGGTAGTTACCTGTATTTTTTATTTCATGGTCATACATAGACAAAAAGGATATTAACAATCCCTGCTGGGTAGTGAAGGAGGGAGCTTTATTTTTTTTTAAATTGGCACCTCATTTTTCCAATGGGCTAGGAATTTTGTATCAGGATGATGCTTTAATATTGAGTATTAGCAACATTATTCAAACTGGCTTAAACAATACGGAGTTTAACTGGCTCACAGAAGTAGAAGGGCATAGATAGGATGGGGGGTTCACGCACCATAGGACCCCACATCTGGCTTTGTTGTTGGCTATTTTCCAAGCTTGATTTTCCTCCATGGAGAGACTTTGTTCTCAATGTGGCCTCCTCCATGGTCATATATGAGCTATCAACTAGGACATGTGTTCTTACTTCCAGTGGAAGAAAGTGAAAGTGGTTTCTCATGGCTGCCTTTTGAGAACAAGGAAAAACTTTCTTAAAACCTCCTTAGTAATTCTATCCTCAAGTCTTATTGGCTGAAATTTGTTCACAGGACCTTCCCGGAGGTGATCATTGACAATGGTGTAGGATTACAAACCTGCCACAGGCTAATTTGGATCCATCTTTGAAACTTGCATTGGGGTCAGGATCTCCTACATTACATGGAAAGTTTTAAGAAAGATGGATATGTAATCAAATCCAAGGTGCTGTTAGGGAAGACAAACAGTGGGATGGATACTGATCGACAGACAACAATTCATGTATGAATTCTGTATTTATGGAGCACCTAATAGCAATTCATTTATCCATCCAGTAAATGCTTACTGAGCAACTACTTATGTCCTAGCACTCTACTAAGCCAAGGGATACGAAGAGATCAGCAGCAGGACAGTGAATGGGCTGATTGATGTATGTGGGTGAAAAGTCACTGGATTTGAGAAAGTCAAGAAATTATTAAACTAGAGTACTGAGTAAAATGGCCACATAAATATTAAAGCACTAAAGTTATGGACTAAAATGTCGGAAAATAATTCTGTGACTGTGTTAAGATTAAAGGAGAAATTTTTGGAAGTTCAAAAGACTTTAAAGGAAGCCCTATTAATACTAATTCGCAAGCATGAAGAGCCTCAAGAGCCAGTTTTCATTAAATAATTGGGCAAACAGCTTTAAATAATAAGATTTTAAAAATTAATACCTTAAAAATGATTTAACGTAATCTAATGGCTATATCAAGTCAACGCTGATCTTCATATCTTATCTATGACCACTCTCGACTCAAAACAAAACAAAAATATCCAAAAAGTGCTGGTGTCCATATTATTATTATTTCCCTTTAGTTATCTAAGTCAACATTATGCTAGACAATTTCCTATGCTCTTTCACATTTGCTATACCAAAATATGTAAGTAGATGTATTTAATGTCAGCTTGTATGAATAATCTTTACTATTTATAGGCACATAACATTTTCCTGGAAATAGACACATTTGCTACAAAAAACACTACTTTTCTTTGAAATGCCTCATCTTGCCGTCTTCTCACAGAACAACATTTTAGGTACATGGGGAGTCAAAATAATATTACCTATAACACTATTTTTTCTTCCTGGTATCCGAGAAATGTCACAACTCCCAGCTTCCCTCTTAATTAGATTGAGGGCCATTTGGCTGTATGTAAAGTCTATGGAATGTGAACAGAAGAGATAGCCACTTTCAGGTCTGGTTCCTAAAAGTAACCTGTGCCACTGCCTGATTTTCAAGGGATCTAACATTTGCCTGACCCAGGCCCAATCTGTCTTTATATCTTCATGACCCATAACATTCCGTTACATAGTCCTTCCTTCGGTAAAAGTGGAGCACTCTCTTTTCTCTGGGCCTTCCCAGCTCTACCATTTCTGTGCCTATATCCCCGATGTTTCCTTTACTTAGGGCATGTAAGTTTCTTGGTTTGATCACCTTATGAAAGTCACCCTTTTATAGTATATATTGAGTTTCATCTTCTTTTTAAACTACCTTTAGAACCCCAGCTTTGACTGATCTCCATGAATTTGCAATCCAGGCAACTGCAGAATTTGTTACACTAGAAGCACACTTCATAATATCCAGGCTTTATGGGATAACTCTTGTTATTCCTCTGCTAGAAATGTATCGTAAGAGAGCTTCCATTGCCACTTAACTCCCACTCATCATTCACGACCCAGTTAAAAGCCCTACTTTCCCCATAAAGCTGCTATTGAGTCAAGCCCCCAAATGCCCTCATCACATGGAGCAGAAGCATACTCAGTTACACTCGGTGAATGCACAAAATCTCAAGAGATCATCAAATAGTTCTTGTTTTAAGCCACCAATTTTTAAGGTGCCTTGTTACATGCTATATAACAAAAACGTATCTGTACCAGA
Source organism: Miniopterus natalensis (assembly GCF_054644295.1). Classification (NCBI taxonomy): domain Eukaryota; kingdom Metazoa; phylum Chordata; class Mammalia; order Chiroptera; family Miniopteridae; genus Miniopterus; species Miniopterus natalensis. Next base: position 65,008,051 of record NC_142087.1, on the reverse strand, counting down.
ACACTTGGTTTGAGTCGTGTAACATTATTCTGAGGGTTAGGTGGAGCTAATTGGTCATAGGCACCTCACCACTGGGTTTAAATCCCATGATCGCAGATACTAGAATTGGAACATCAACTTTTCTGTTGGTGGTTCATATTTGAAAGGGGAATATTTTGCAAGTGCATTTTTACAAAATGGAATTGAAGTAATAAAGTATCAAACTTCCCATTATGAGGAGAAAATGGATTGCAAAAAGCTATTACATCTGCAGCAGCAGAATAGCCTGGCTGTTCATTGATACAAAACTGTATATAACATGCAGAAGCCCACTCACAGTTTTCATAATCATAAGGAGCATCCCGTGCTTTGTGATGCTTTGCTGAGACTGTTAGGGCATTGTACTTGACAAATTAACCTCTGAGAACAGATCGTATCTTGTTCCCTTTTCCCTAACAAGCTTGCTGGAGGGTTGAATCTACTGCAGATTTAATAGAAAAGAGAAGACTTTTAGGATTCGATTTCTTCAGAGAAACCAGCTGAATCTGTAGAGTCAGAGCAGTTTTTCTCACCCCTTCACTTCAGCTAGATTGGCCATGCTATGTACATGGGCATTATCTGGAAACACTCCATGAAAATCTCATTTAAATGCAGAGCCCGAATCCTGCTTTTCAGTAGTTTCCAAGCTCCTACGAGTCTCAAAATTCCTTGCAGCTTCTTACACTACGCGGTCTGCCAGTTATTCTCTTTTTTGAGAGTACAACAACCTGAAGCATTATTCAGTGAGTTTGCCAGGTTTACACCCTTTGATTACGTTGATATGGAAGCTACCAAGAATAGCTCAGAACCAGAGTGACAAACGGTTCCTGCCTCATCCCATTTGTTATCCTATGGCTGCCCAGAGAAGAACACGTCTCCCTAGTAGGCATTTAAAATGTGCTCCAGCATCTGACCCAAGGGAACCCTTAAAACATGATCGCTAAAGATAGCAGCCAAGTACCAACGCCCTCTTGAACTCTCAGGTTTGGGATTGATTTGTTTCCCTGTGGTCACTGCTAAAGTGTCTTCCCCAAGCTGTGCTACATGATGGTTCTTCTTTGAGAGAGATTTTTTTCTTTCTAGAAAATCTACATTACAGTCAGAAGTTGTCTTCACACTCCTAATGAGGACCCAACTCCTTGACAGCCCGAGTGACATTTCCTTCAGTGCCGGGCTCTGTGCCACATTCACCAAAGCAGTACACTTTCCTTGTCATTCTGCTCCTGTTTTGAATCCAGAAATATCCACAGCTTAGAGTCACTTCAGTTCTCAACGTGTTGAAAATGTTCCTTCTTAAGTCAGAGTCGGATGGTGTTTAGGGCTTCAGGGCCCTCTTCCTTACAACTTATAGGACTGTCATATCTCAAAATGGGGGAGGGAGGCAAGTGAGTGCTTGAACCTTGCAGTTTCACTGGTCAGGTGTCAGAAGGTTGACACACACACAGACACACCCCCCTCATCATTCTCTTCTACACCAAAGGCTCATCTGCACATCTCTAGGGAATAAAGAGAATTTTATTTAGTGAGTAAGATCAGTATGTGTTTCATTGAGAGACAGGAGAATGAAAGACTGGACAGTTTATAAAAAAACAAAACAAACTTCCAACAAACAAAACCAAAACTGATCAGTGGTCAGAATGAGAGCCTATTCATAACATTTTGTAAAGTTACTTAAACTGTTAAGCCCAACAGTAAGTTGTTGTAATAGTCATATTGCACTATTCATTTGGTTTCTAAATACTACAATGATGGAGTTCAATTTCATTTTCTATCGCCTCAATAATACTAAATATTCTCTACATGCAAGAGCCTTGTTTTAGAGTATCTTTCTTTGCTTTTTTTTTTTTTTTTTTTTATCATGAATAAAGCTAGCAGTACTCAGTATCTAATATGTTTGTTAAGTCATTATTACTCCCACCCCTCTTCCACTTTCCTGGGAAAACGGAACAGATATTGATTGAGCTAATACTGTATTTCAGCTAATAAACAAAGTGCCTTGTATCTGTCAATTCATTTAATCCTAAATACAATTTACAGCAACAGCAGGATGATACCTTCCTGCCTTCTCCATTGGAAATGCATATGATTAAGCCTGAAGGTCTTTTTGAAGCCTCCATGTCAGCTGATTCCCTCTCTGTTACTTTCTAAATCAAAGGTTTAACACGCTTCTCTTTCTTGGACATTTGCACCTATGGTAGTTTCCTCATTTCTGGCCATGATCAGGGGGAGGCAGATCTCTGGGGAACTGAGGGGGAAACTATGACAACACTTTCTCTACTCTGACTCCTACTTTTCCTCTCCTAGCTCTTTCCCCAAGCTCCTGCCTCGAGGTCCATGAAACTGAGGGAACCTTCTATTCAGGGCTCCCCTAGCAATTAGACCCCCGCTGAATCCCCTGACCCTCCACAGAGGCTGTTCCATGAGGGGAAATGGAATAGGGGAACTGGAGTTTTCTTGGTTTGTCTCTTGTTTATATTTCAGTGAAGTGATCAAAGGCATAACTGTTAGTTTCATTTGGCCTCTTTTCTGATTTGGCCTCTGACACCTAGCAGCTCAGCTTCCTCCAGCTCAGCCAAGCCCTTAACAAGCATACATTTATAGTACCAGGCAACCTTTCTGAGCCCCAGCTTTAGGCTTTACCACACCTTCCCATCTCTCTGCCCTGGGTAACCCTGACATGTCCTATGGGAATGTTCCCATTTCACCACTTATGGGTCAAAGAACTTAGGAACTCAGACCCTTTCAGATGCTCAGAAATCTCTGCTGCTACACAGGTGAGGTTTCCAAGGTCTCCCTAACTACCCGAAACTTTTCAGTGCTTCTTCTGCATCAAAGGCACAGGCTGTGGCCCTAAAGTTATTTCTTCTATGCATTTAAGCAGTATGTACACAATAGAATAAGACTCTAATAATAAAAATATCCATCATTATTAGAAATATCTTAAAATGGGTTGACTAAATGCAAACTTTAAAAATGACTTTGAGCCCACCTGGTGTGCTCAGTGATTGAGCATCGAACCATGAACCAGGAGGTCACTGTTCAATTCTCAGTCAGGGCACATGCCTGGGTTGCAGACTTGATCCCCAATGGGGGCCTGCAGGAGGCAACCCATTGATGATTCTCATCAATGATGTTTCTATCTCTCTCCCTCTCCCTTCCTCTCTCTGAAATCAACAAAAACATATATTTTTTAAAAAAAACATGACTGTGATAAACTGGTTTGTTAGTGTAGGCATAGCCTTAGAGAAAAATGGAAATATTTATAATAAAAATAATAACCTGTGCTAGGTACAGTTCCCCCTGCCCCATCCACAGTTTCACTCTCCAATATTTCAGCTACCTGGGGTATACTGGGGTCCAAAAATATTAAATGGAAAATTTCAGAAATAAACAATTCATAAGTTTTAAATTGCACACTATTCTGAGTAGCGTGATGAAATCTCAAGCCCCCCAGCTGCATCCCGCCCAGCACGCGATCACCCCTTTGTCCAGCATCCCCATGCTATAGCGGCTTAGTTACTCAGCAGCTGCCCTGGTGGTCAGACAGACTGTCTCAGAATGATAGTGCCTGCGTTCTAGCAATGCTTATTTTACTTCATAATGGCCCAAAGCACAACAATAGATGCTGACAATTCAGATATTCTAAAGAGAAGCTGTAAATTGCTTCCTTCAAGTGAAAAGCTGAAAGTTGGGTATTATCCAAAGTTTCAGGAACCCACCGGGGATGTTGGAACATATACCCTGAAGATAAGGGGGGACTACTATACTGTGCATTTAGAGGCGTTGTTTTAATTCCAACAATAATCTTATGAGAGTGAGGACCTAGTATTGTCTCATTTTACAGATAGATGTTAATTAACTACAAAAAGGAGACACAACTGAAAATAGGGACTCAATACTCAGTCTGTTTGACACCAAAGGCTTTTATCCCTTGGAGATCATTGCCTAACACATTTTCTACAAATATTTCTACGTAGATTCAATTGAATAGCTCTATTTCTGATCCTTTCAGCAATAAAACCAGGATTAGTAGCTTTTATTTCTCGGCTTTTCATATATAAAATTGACTACAACTATGGCAGTCACAGACAATTGTTGATCCTATAGCCATTATAGCAGATTTTTGATATTACTCAGGGTGGGCTCAGGCCATCTCAGAAATGGGAAAATATTCAGTGTGAGGAACCTCAAAGATGGAAGCTTTCTGTGCACTTGTGCCTGTTGCTTTTTATTTAGTTAGTTTTAAAATATTAACATTTGTCTGTAATTTCATTTAACATATTTCAACTTTAAAAAATTCCATGGAAAAATCATCTAATATAAGAATAATTAAAACTCTGTTATTCACTCTTCTGGAAAACAGTAGAGGCACGACTTTCTGATTTGCATTGTCTGCTGGTGAAAAGTGTTTTTCTGATTCTAGAACCAAAATTGTTGGTGTCTAAATATTTTTACCTCTTTTCTTATCTTTATTCTCTAACCAAAGTAAAATCACAAGCATAGTCTTTCTTGCTCTGCCCTAGTTCTGATTAAAATGTGTGCTATGCTATCATTTTGCTTATGTAGCACTTTCCCACGCTAAGATAAAAGGCATAAATTAGAGTATTATTTCATCCCTTGGGTATTCAAAATACAAAAAATTCTGTAAATCATATTATCATTTCCAACCCCCTTCAATGAAACCAAGAATAACCAGAGGTCTGTCGGTATAACTCTCTGATTCCAGGGGTGAAATATTAGTGTTCAAAACTTATGAATTCCTCTACTCAAGGAAATCTGTGAGGATTTTGTCTGATATTAAGAAGCATTTTTCTTGTTAATCATGTCAAATACACCAAACAAAGGGCCCAATGATGTAGTAATCCACTGTGAACCCTTCTGAAGGTGTATTTGCCCCTTACTGCTATCTCTGCTTATGAATTCACTCATTTATCAGAACAACAGTCATCTCTAGTCCACAGCCTCTTCCAACACGAGCCACCACTAAAGAGCATAGAACAGAGGACATTAATAACTGAAAACAGGAAAGAAAACTGCAGTGATTCATGGCTATTTGGGGGTTGAAGAACCATAAAATGATACATCTGGGAGAGGCTTTGAAAGGTCATTTCATCTTTTCTGTTTATTGGGCTTTTCTTTCTTCCAGTTTCTGCAGCTGTAAAATGGAGAATCATAATGGGCTTTGCTGATTTTTTGTGAAGGTTAAATAACATCAGGTGTATAGAATACACATGGCACATCACAGACACTGAAGGTCCTTTCAACAGATACTAACTGTGTAACTTCTCAGAGTTCACCTTCTGTAGGTAAATGTCCCCCATACTGTGGGTCAGGTTCTCCTCTCTCTAGCAAACCTCTACCACAGCATTTTCCAAATTCAGTTTTACATGAGTGGCTGCTTGTCTCACTCCTCTTCTTGACTGTGAGTTCCTTAGTTGCACTGATACTTCTTCTGTATAATTTTTAGTTTATATTATTATTATAAGGCTTATATGGAGTATAGGGGTTCCCTGCAATGTGTGTGAGCTTGGACAAATCATCACTGTCTCTTTGAGAGGAAAAAGTAATATTTCAATGATTTTGGGTCTAAAGTTTTTGAAAGGATCCAGGTGCATAATTATAAGATTACTGTCTCACTGGTTATCATACTTATAAAGGCATTTCCAAAATAGCAATGATCTAATGTAATGCAAGCATAGTAGATAATTATAACCTTTATCCTCAGAAGGCATTACATTGCATAGTGGTAGGAGCCATGATGACCTAGATTCACCTAGAACACCTAGGACCCCGCATAATATTTCCCCAAATTATAAATTAGAAGATTCATTAGAAAAGTAAAAATCAAATAAAATTGCCCTAAATATGGTATATTTCTCTATATCATAAGTAAAAGTAGCTGTCATGAAGAAAACCATCCACAAATATATACTAGATAAATTCAAAGAATCTAAGAAACACAATTACTTTTCACCACTGATATCTCCAAGGTTTTTCATGTGAAGGTCAAGCACAGTGCTCCATGAGGCTCTTTTAGAAAGTAATTGATTTAAAGGTTTCAGACAACTTGCCTTCTCAGGTCTTCTCAGTAAGTGATATATTTAAAGGTTAAACTCAATTACTAAGTTTTCTTTCTCAGTGGTGGCAAGATAATGATCATCCAGTTGTTTATTTAAATTGATTATATGACTAATGTATAATTTTTCAACTATTAGTATTTAATGCTGTCAGTTCAGTTCATCACATCTTTTTGTTTTGTCAGAAAAGAATGCTATTTCTGTTTGAATTTTTATAGTCAATGATGCTTTTGAAAAAACAATGGGAATCAGAATTTGAGTTTTCTGGCAACCACTCACTTTTAAATAACGTATTGTTAGATATAATTTTTATGAAAGTTCCACTGAATGGTTATAGAGTTATTAAAACTACTCTCTGGATTATGGTGCTTTCAGTGTGACACCTGCTAGGAAGTATAGGCAGGCCTGTCTCGAGATGAAAATCCAGTTGTCAGGCCTCATGCAGGCTCCCCAGGTAATCACTCAGGGTGGCTGCTCATTGACCATGATCGTCAAGAATGAAAGGAAATCCAGTCAAATCTTTTGAACAAATCGACTCTCTGACCTTCACTTTATTCATCTACTAATAGAGGTAATGAGAATGACCTCTTAGAGCTTGTTCTGAGAATTAACTTTAACTATGACAAGATCTGAAAAGAACTTTTTCAGAATGTCTGGTCAGAAAGGACATTCCAAAAAACATTAGTCATCTTCTTGTTTTATCTCAGTCACCCATGTATGCGCATATGGGGCAGGAAGTTCTTTTACTGGCTTTACTTGCTTCATTACGAAGGCTAATCTAATGATGTAGATTCTACTGGAATCTAGAAAATTTTCCTAAGATTATATTCTGTTTGTGGAGAAAATGGTCTAAAAGGAATATAATAGTGATGCTCGATCTTGAAGAACAACACTGGAGGTCTTATACTACCTTAATTTCAAGACTAACTATAAATATAGAGTAATTAAGACAACGTGGTATTCACATAGGGATAAACAAATAAATTAGCACAACACAATAGGGTCCAGAAATAGACACAAACATATATGTCAACTGTTTTTCAACAAATGCACTAAATAATTCAATGAGGAAAGGCAAGTCTTTTAACAAATGGTGCTGGCAAAACTGGCTATCTATATGAAAAAACAAACAAACAAAACAAAACTTGGCCTCTTCTTCAATCTACACACAAAAATTAATTCAAACTAGAAATAACCCAATATCTATAGTCAAGAGAATGGATAAACATATTCAGTATGTCTATGCTTAGTGATCAAAAAGAATGCATTACTGTAACACACAACAGTAAGGATGACTCTCACATTATGCTAAGCGAAACAAGTCAGACACAAAAGGACAAATGTTGTATGAGTCCACTTGTATTAGGTACCCAGAATAAGCAAAAACATAAAGACAGAAAGTAGAATAGTGGTTACCAGATCCTGAGGGGAGAAGGGAATGGAGAGTTATTGTTTAAAAGGTATAGAGACTTTGTTTGGGATGATGAAAAATTTCTGCAGATAGTGGCTATGGTTACACAACAATATAAACATACTTGATGAAATGAGTTGCACGCTAAAAAATGGTTAAAATGTTAAATTTTATATTAGGTGTATTTTACCACAATTTAAAAAAAGGCAAAATTCTGAGCTGAAAAGAGGAAGGAGGGAAAGTCCAGGGGTCTTTTTGGTTTATTTCTGCTCTACTAATTTATAGATACTTCCATACTTTTCTCATTAATCCTTTCAGAAAAGAAAATGGATGCTTGAAAGACATGAATCTATGGAAATGAATAGAGACTTATATCTCTATGAGTTCTTTCTCCTTGTACCAATCTTCAGACCAAAGAAAAATAATTCTAGGTGCCACATACCATTCCAAGAGGTTTAAATTTTCATTCAAGTGAGACAGCAGACAGACTTTCATGGAAATAATGTGAATTTGTGCCCACATCCAGCAGGGATAATGATTCTTTTAATTACAGGTTATGGGGCCAAATTAAAGGAGACATGATGGGCAGCCATTAGGTAACTAAATAATAAATAGTAATTGCATTTCTTCCTTTGCATTTCAAAAGGAGAAACACCTGAGAAATTCTACTTGATATTCCTAACACAATGTACCCTCTGTGTCATGAAGTCACTTGAAATAATGTCATCGGATGCTGTGCACCCAATAACTTTCAATAACATCATTAACATTAAAATGAAAAGAATGGAAATTGGCTATCTAGAGGGCATCCTTCCTCACACTTATGAGGTTTGTCAAACAAAAATTATGTGACTCTCCCTTTGTTACACACATTTGTCTGAGATAAGTAATAAAATGAATATATTTATAAGGGAGAAAAGGGGATGAGAAGAACAAACCATATCATTATCAAAAGCTTCAGCTTTAAACTAATCATTATGAGCCGAATTATTATTTTTTTTGAAGAGTTAGGTACTACAAAACACTATTAGCTCACTGAGAGTTTGTGAGTGTACATCTGTGCTTTTTATTTTGGTATAGAACAAAATACACATGAGTTTAGATAGAGAACTACAGCTTGAGTTTCAGGTCTGTTACTAAATTGCTGAGGGATTTAGACATGTCTATATTTTACATAGTTTTTAAAATGAGGGGCTTGGATCATTTTATCATTAAAGTTCTTCCAAGTAGGTCAAGTCACTCAATCTCTGCATTTACCTTTTGAATTTAAGAGGATGCTGGTTTTCTGTAGTGTATACTTATGACTTGTGTAATACATCTGACCAGGCTTTGTGCTACTGTTGGGGCCATGTGGAAACAAAACAAAACAAAACAAAACAAAAAACTGGCTGGTCAATACATTTTGAAACTAGAAAGGATAGGAACAGATATTGACTTCATTTGTGATTTCTGTATCTAGCTTTTGTGTTGACCCCTGAAACTATTCCACATGAAAGAGAATTTATGGTGGTCATGAAGTTATAAGAACAGGACTAAAGATAATTTGGAGGAGTTTTATGTAAAATCAGATAGAGTTCAGTAGGAAAACCAGGCAGTCGAGCAGGAGAACCATGTTCCTTTTTAATCAACTCCATTTGTTGTGGCTTTGAATGAAAATATAATAAATATATTGACCCTGAAACTGCAGGAAATGAGATAAAATGGGAACCTATAATAATTACCTAAATAAATCAGCTTCAGATATTTTTTAAACATATAGAATAACTATTTCTTGATATCACTTTAGTTTGGATGAAAAAGGGCTCAGTCAATGGAACTCAATCCCTGCATTTACCTTTTGAATATGGGCAACAGTGTAGATTTGGGTGTAAAGCAGAGTAAATATCTGAATTAACTTTTGCATGACATAGAGAAATGCAGTATTCCTAATACTAAAGGAGTATTAGATTAATAACTGATACAATGACTACGTGCAAAGACCTGGAAAATGTAAACATGAGGAAAGGATTTGTGGCTCATTTAGGGTCCTTCAGATCTTGTCATTCCAACCATTGTGGGATTTTCTCCCATAATGCCCATTATTAGCTTGATTTTAGGAAAAGGCAAGGGAGTTTATAGAAGTGATAAGGGATGAATGAGAATAGTTTTAAAGCAAAACAAAACAAAATAAAAATAATCACGAGGGTGCTGAACAAGGTTAGTCATATATGGTCACCCACAAGGTCCATTTTGAAAGCAAGGTGAGACAAAGAGGAAAATGATAAATGTGGAAATAATGGGACCAAGCAAAGAGTGTTTATGAGATTGCACTCTTCTCTTCCACTCTAATTCATCCACTCTAATTCCACTCAGTGGGAGTGGAAGAGTTAGATTGGGAATGAAGAAGCCAACTGAGGTTCGGTGAGGCATCAAATAATTGGACCACGAAATTAGCATCTTGCACATTGCCTGACACATACAACCAATCTTTTTTTACTGATGTTGGAGAAGTGCATGACAGTTCCAAGGGACCTTGAGAGGCTGTTGTAATGGATTTAATCTGAGACAAAATGTGATAAAGAGGTCTTGCTTGCATATGAATAAGAAAAAGGCTGGCATAAATAGAGTGACGAGATGAGTTTGTGGGCAACATTCATGAAATACTCAAGGGTTTTAGTAGAGGGTCAACTCTATGATGAGCCCATGAGACGATGTGAACACTCACGGCATTGATGTGATTATAGACTGTATGAATGATATTATATTTAAGATGAGAAAGGTACCCTAAAGGGATGTTTAATCATCACATGACATCTGCAAACTACGCAGAGGAGGATGGGATGCCAAATCAGAAGCTGACAAGCAAATGAGAAAGATCTGTAGAAACTCAGGGTATTTAGCTTGGAGGAGAACCGGTGCAGGAAAAGGGGCCTCCATAGGCATCTTCAGTACTCGGAGTTGTGCCATAAGAGAAAATCACTAGACTCACTAGATTCATTCTTTAGAGTCTCAGAGGAAATAATTATGACAAATGACCGGAAGTTATAGGGAGATAGAGCAATTTGCTTTGAATATAAATTTCTGAAAGTGAGACCTACATATGACAAAAATGGCTGCTCAGAGAGAAAAGAAGTATGTTCCCTGTCTACAGAGCAGTTCACGCATGAGCTGGAAGAAGGTGTTATAAAGGGAACTCAAATATAACAGGTGGAGGATTGGAGAACCAGGCCATTAAGAGCTCTTCAGCATTTATTTTTTAATCAACAAAATTAAAATGATAGGTTCAAGATAAATTCTTGGTGATTCTTTGGGCGCGTGTGTGTGTGTGTGTGTGTGTGTGTGTGTGTGATAAAGGAAACTAGAGATTAGTGAAAGTGAAATGAACTAAAATTGTTAATACTAAAAGACCCATCTAACATCTTGAGGATTAAATAGAATTTTTGTAAGACCCACACATATTAATCTATTCATAAGTTTGAATATAACTGATACATAAGTGTTATTTGCTGGGCTCTGAAAACTGTCCATCAAATATAAAATTCAGGATTGAAATAAGGTTCAAGTTCATTAGAGAAAACAGGTTCCTCAAACCAGTTATATCATTAGTCACAATTCTCTGTAAAGTCAGGCAAAGAATAGTTTGTTGTTGGCATTAAGTGGAGACATTGCCCATTTCACAGCTACAGGTATTAATAGTTAAACTAAGTATAAATTTCTTTTATCATGTGTTTATTATGAAAGGTATTATGTACTTTATAATCACTTATGACTTCTCATCCAAAGAGCCAGAGCATATTTAGAAGTATATTTCCCAAGAACAGCATCATAACAAAGGTGTTTAGACACTTAGTTTGAACCAGATATGATATGACAGCATGGCAGGCACTTCTCCCTTTGGGTAAAGGGCATCACTTCCCATCTATGTCAGTTCCTCACAAGACCCACATGTCAGAGAATGAGCATATTTTCTCTTTGATAATATCTGACTCCTGCGTGTGCCGCTCTGTCAGGTTGTATCCCATAGTAAAGTTCCTGATATCTATGTCCTTCTCAGAATGGAGGAAAGAAATCTATTCTAGAATCAAAGCTAGGATTCTAGAAAATACTCTCAGAAGAAGGCAGACTCATTTATTCAAGAATGTAATAGGCACATCTACTTATCTATGCACAGCTCAGGAAACAAAACCTCATGCTACATGATGTCACATGTGCAAATTTTCTACAAGTCAAGATATTTGCTGTCAATTGTAGAGAGAGAGCATGCAAATGATTGCCTGAAACAAACTTTTCATCTGGTATTCTAAACTGAATCTCTATATAGAAGTTTAAAATATTTTCTAACTTTTAAGTGAAAAATTTTAAGTCAAGCATTAGCTCCCTTTATATTTAATTCAAACTAAGAAAAAAAAAAGTACACATTTGTCTATTTAGCTTACCATAAATGAATTTTTGTAAGACTCACATGGTTTACCTCGGTGATCTAAATTTCAGGTTATTTAATGATAAAGACTCTGACGGGATGCCAGTATTTAATTGTTAAACCATGGGTGCATAATAATTCTTTGTTGAACAAACTGATCAATACAAATGAATTAATGAGTAAATGCCCAAATGGGAGACACAAGACTATACATTATTATGTAAAATAGATACTAAATTTCCTTCAGGAAAAAAGCAAAACAAAACTGCTTTATAAATCACAAAAAAAGTCTGATCATTTCATTTTTAAAGGCTGAAATAATCTATTGCTAATGAAATGATATATATTCATTATGAAGATATTAATGGCAGTGTTTAATTCTTTCACTTTGGGGACATATCGATTATATGTTAGTGTTAAAGACAAAAGTGTAAGTTATAGATAGTGAGTAGGAAAAAGTCTGTAAGTAAATTTGCTGAAGTAAATACTCAATGCTGTTCTATTATGCAAGATGGTCACTTGCATTTCAAATAAGGTACAGAAGCGTTTGCAATGCATCACAATCACCGAAGATGGATGGACAACATTCTGGATTAAACAATGGTGTTTTATATAAAATCTCTCCCACCTTGCTAATCACGATGATGTAAAGGAGACTGAGAACAAAAAGGAAACCAGGTACCCGGGGTCTGCCCCAGCGCTGTTTGCCCTGGAATTATGAGTAAAGTATCAAGGCTCCTAGTCTTATGACCAGATGCTAAAATGAGTGTTTATGGCAAAGGCCTTGATCTTCCTCTGATTCCTTCTTCCTGACTTTTTACCTCTGCATGTTTGCAGCCATGATATAATTAGGTTGGGTTTTTTTGTTCTTTTTCTTTGTTTAACTATGTTTGTTTTCCTGAGCTGCCTCAGAGTCCACTGAGGGATATGAAGAGGGCCTAAGGCATTGGCCCTCTCAGCACTCTGTCTAGTGGTACACTAATAAATGTTAAAAACTAGCTCTCTAGCAAAAAAATAAAACCTTAGTTTTTAGCATTTGGTGAGTTTTGTGGTGTAAATACATTCCAAGGGGCCATTTCAAGCTACCAGGGACATCCACATGCAGAGTTGGGCAGAGGTGGACACCACTGTACAGTGTTTCCACCGTACAGATGGGCTGTAAATAAGCTCAAGGCAGAGATAATAGGAAACTGCAACAATATTATAAGGAATCGATAGGTTTAAAATATACATTTGTAAAATATAATTAATTGAATTATAAATTTATATCACTTAATTTTTAATAATGATTGTGTTTAACAGTGGGCTCACAAAATTCTTTAAAAAATTAAGAACCACTCTTGCTAGCCAGTATAAGCTGGCTCCAGCATGCCTCGGCCTGCGTCCCAAGAGACCAATGACAGCATCTTTCCTTTCGCCTATCTTAGCCTTTGCATGCTATACCAAGGTACCATGTCAAATTGATGATATAAATGGATTTCATGGTATTAAAAAAACTTTGGAAGTCATTGATCCAATTAGACTTTATTATTGTGGGATCTGCAGATTGTCCTCACATACACATTTTAAGCTGCTATTTGGAAGCATGTTTCCTAGACAGGAGACCTACTGAATCAGAGTGTGTGTGAGTGAGGGTGGGGGAAGGGATTCTGCATGTTAAATAAGCACCTGGCTTAGGGAATTTGTATGCTTCTTAAAGCTTGGGAGCTTCAACTCTGGTCCTACATCGTTCTCCAAGTTGGGGCTGGTAGCCCAAGTGCTGATTCAGCCGCTCAGCTTCAGTTCCAGAGCAGCAGGATGAGGGGCAGCTTCAGTCCCACCTGCAGCTGAGGCTCAGCTTCCTAGGCCGGGTGCCTCAGCAACTCAGAACTTCTCTGAGTGTATCAAGCGAAGAATACTCAGAAAATGTCCCACCCGCCTCTAAACCACAGGCAAGCATCTGCTCCCTTCATCAAAGGTAGAAAAGTTAATTTCTTCTCTAAGAGCAGAAATTCTACCCAATCTGAGGTGTTGCCATTTGTCAGAATTTCTCATTCATTGCCTCTGCTCATGGATGGAGGTGCTGAGGTTTCCTGACTGAGAAACAACACAGGAGGCTTCTTTTTAAACTGGTGGAGCTGAAGTGACTAGCTAGTGTCTGTCACATGGTATATACTCAATGAATACTGATAATTAAACAAGCAAATGAATAAACACATAGAAGAATTACCCGTTTATAACAGAAATAACCTCTAAATTCTTCATTGACTCTTTTTCTAATGAAACTTTCAAATTAAGAGAGCATTTGGTGTTTTTTTTTTTAATTGACAGTGTTTCCTCTAAGAGCTATTATATTTGATTTCATGAAGAAAATTGTGTACATTAGTATCTAAACAAAACACAAATATGTATTTTTCTTTCTTTGAAGTACAAAAGAAAACTCAACTTGGAAATATTAAAATACAAACATCTCTGGAGAAATACATGTTGATATTACAGCCAGGGACATAGACATATATTCTTTGCGACATGTAGATTCATCTATGCATAAAAGATACAAAGCTTCAGTCAGCTTTATATTTTAAAGAGATGAATTTTATTTAAAGTCAGTATGAGGCATTTCTTCACATAGAAATCCGTTTTGTGTGTGTCTCTTTAACTTTATCCATGTAAAAACTAAAATAGAATACTATCTAGTTACTAGCTCCTGCTGCTCAGCTAAAATGCAACATGGTCTGTCAAATAGATTCCTCTGAAAGATGAAAAATGTTTAGGTCGGAGGGACTTGAGTTACTACAAAAACAAACAAAATTTCTTATTATTTACCTTGAAACAAAGTTATTTGTAGAAGACACAAGTAATCTTTCCCAGTTCCAATGAGATTAGATCTGTAACACGTCCTTAAGTTAATTTTCTGAAAATATTAAATTGTTCTTCAATACTTTTTAACCTACTTTTACGTGCTTTTTGATGTATTTGAAAAATCCATTTGTACTGAAAATGTATAGTAGTTCCTAAAAAATGTTTTAGAAACATGAAGATGATGCTCTTAGATTCACATAGAATCTAATTTCACATAGTTTTCGAGTGGACTGAGCGATGTTCTAAACAGCTTTGGAAAAATAATGGAGGCTATCGTTTTCCATGTGAAAGAGCAACATAGGAAATAAGTAGATTTCAATGTTGAGTTTTACTGAGAATATATATTCAGATTGCCTTATGTTAGTGGGCTTTTTAATTAGCTTAAACTAAAATGAGTTTAGGGGAGGATATACTGTATTAGACTTAGTTTGGTTGCCGAAGCAGCTATATCTTAAAATAATACTCTTAGAGAATGGCACTATTATTATCTGGAAACATATGCTCTATACTTGTCTAATTTAAGCCCATTTGGTTTCGTTTTGTTTATTATCTAAGCTAACAATGTTTGTTAATAAAATGTATATCCAGTTTTCTGACTTGCATTTTCTCTGAATCTAACACATTTTCTAAGGGTGCCACACCACAGCTGCTAAAACAATTAGAGGTTTTACTTTATTGCCAACAAACTTTGAGGGATGAGCTAAAGCTCTTCCCTGTGATCTCAATTTTTCCCCTTTAAACTCTTAATAACAAATACATTCTAGAACTTGGAATTGAGAAAAAACCAGGATTCTATTTGGAAATGACAAACTCTCTGGTTGTTTAATATAGTTTGTTGAGCTGTCAGCTTTGCTCCCTTAACAAACTGCATCTCCTCTGATCTGTTTTTTAGGTTATCAGGGAGAAATACACAATTGCGAGGGACAGGATTTCACAAGTAGATTCACTCCAGGAAAAACTGGGAAGTCAGAGCAATGGGTCTTTTTGAATCCCTGGCTTAGCTCTCCTTTCTCAGGATTCACACCCACCTCTTCCTCTGCTTTCCTCACACACTTCTGATGTCCACTGGGATGATGAACCCATCTTCTAGCTTCTTGTCTAGACCTTACCTTTTGCCTAGAAACTAATCCCATTGAGAACACAGACTTAAACACAAAGCTTATTTTGAATTCTTATTTGTATCCCTTCCCTTGTAGGGCCCTATATATATATACAGGAAGCAATGTGGCCAAATGACCAAGAAGCCTTGCTTGGGTTCCAATCTCCACATGTCTGCTTCCTCCCTGAGTCACTGGGGTACATCCCCTAACCTCCATAAGCCCCAGTGTTGTTCTTGGTGCAATGGGGATAACTAATACAATCCACTAACCTTACCGCATTTTCATTAGGCCCCACCCCCTGCCCTCCTGTTCTTCCTTAGACCATTCAGGGTCCATGGGTCTTCTTTCTAATCATTCCCTTGTAGACCCTCTTAACTCACTCCACCCCTTCTCCCCTGGCAAACATCAAATGGAATAAAACCCAACTCTCTGCCTACCTTAGCCCAGCAACCAACCAACCAACCAACCAACCAACCAACCAACCAGTCAAACAACCAACCAACCAGTCAAACAATCAACCATGGGGAAAAAAACACACACAATTGTGGTGGCTGGTTTCACATTAAGTTCATGGCAACAAATCTCAAATGGTCGGTCCCCACTGCTTGGCAATCATAACTTTACATATATTATGATCTTTTTCTACCATCTGAAATAACTATACCTCATCTTTTGTTTTAAAATCCCCCAAGACTTTACTTTCTGGTGATGACCATTTTTCATATTTCTCATGGCCCCAGCTCCAGACTGGCTGACATAACTGCATCCACACCCACTCTCTCTGCCTTTGCTCACCTTACCAAGACTGAACTATCCTTTCCTCTCCACTGAGTGCTGGGCCCTCCACCTTTATGTCTACTCAAAGGCTTGCATTCCTGCAGTGTCCACTCTCTCTCCTGCATGACAGATGCTCCCCCAGATACTGCATTATTTCCAAAAGTTGCAGTCCCTCTTATGCTCAAAAAGTAAACAACAAAAATAATTAAATAAAAAAATAAAACCACACTCAAGGCTACCACCTCCTAAAGTTATTATCCATTTCATTGCTCTATTTTTAGAGCAAAACTTCTAAAAAAAATCATCATCTGGGCAGCTCCTCAACTCTCCATTTTCATGGTCCTCCCATAGGTCACTCTGCTGCCATTCTTTTACTAAACCTCTCATCAACATGACACAGTGAGCAGCACCCAGCTTTTTGACACATGCTTCGGCCTTGGCTTCCCTGACACCACACCTCTTTGTTTTCTCCCACCATTCTTGAATCTCCTAAATGTGCAGTGTCCCGAGATTTAGCCATTGTATTTCTAATTATATTCTCTCCCTCACTGTCACTGATATGACAGTGACTCCTAAATTTCTATGTCCCAAATGACCTGTGATCAGACTTCTAGTCTCATATATCAAACTGTCTACACAACTGGCATTCCTGATTGTATTTCTAGGAGTTTTTTTAAATTCAAAATATCCCCCAAATAATTTATCATTCACTTTAAGCCACTTTTTTCTCCACTCATCCTCAGCTCATTAAACAATGCTACCACCCACTCAGTTTTTTGTAGCCCAGGTCTCATACCTACTCTTGATTCATTTCTTCTCCCTGCTCTTTATGTCTAATCCATCAGCCAATCTTATTGGCTGTACATCCAAAACATGCCATGATTTTTTCTACCTTTTTAGTCATCTGTTCTGACTCCTGGTTCCATCTAAAATAACCCGACATAGATGACTCAATTGTCTCCTCATTGGTCTCCCTGCTTGCACTCTGCCAATCTCCAATAATTTTCCTCAAAGCAATTTGACCTTTTAGAAAGCTGAAGGAGACCATTCCCTTTTAGAAAAACCTTCTTCTTCATCCACAGAATGAGGTCTCAATTTGTGCCATGTCCCATAAAGCCCCGCATGACCTGACCCTGACCCAGCAATCTGTGATCCCTTTGAGTTGCTGTCCATTCAGGTTCACAATCACGTACACAGTTTCCTTCTCAAGACTTTTACACTACTTGTTAGTGTTCCTTGAAATGATTTGCTCTGAATGTGCACAAACTGGTCCTTTTTTCATGTCTTGTCACAGCTGAAGTGTCGTCTCCTTAAAAGGCCTTTCCCTGAGAATCTGATTTAAACTAAGTTCTTCTCTAGCACATTACTGTGCTTAATTTTCTTCAGAGAAGTTTCCATTCTATGGTGTCAGTTGTTCATGTCTTCGTTTGCTTATCAGTCTATCTCCCTGTCCTTGAATGTAAGTAAACTCTTGGAAAGGAGATTGGACCACCATCATGCAGCTTTTTCAGCAATATGCACAGCTCAAAGTTAGTATTCCAGAAATTAGTTTAATGAATAACACTTATAAGGTTGTTATAAGAATTAAATGAAATACTGATTTAATTGCTTCTCACACTTGCCAGACACATTTGCTTCTCACATTTGCCAAAATACCTGTTGAAAAAGTTAGTTATTGCCTATTATTTTTATTATTATTATGTGCTCCTTATATATGTTTTAAGAATGTTAATTACAATAACTCATGCTAATGCCTGTAATCTTTCAGATGAAGTACTTGTATTTTAACAGTTGCTTTCAAATGTAAACAACATTTTAAGCTACATTAGTGAATTATATCTTTTGCTTATAGGCAAATGTTTCAACTCCTCTAAAACAAATCACATGGTTAGCAACTGCTTTTACTTACTGGCAGGACTGAACCTGTTCATGTCTTCTAACTAATCAATCATTCCAACTATACAAGAAACTTCCATGAACTAAATTAAAATCAGAGACCTTGTAACTAGACCTAGGTTCATTTAATTTAAGCCCATTATTAAACCTTCCACTTTTCAAAAATGTATGATGCGAGGGAAAGCTCATTAAACTTCTTGGAAAGGCTAAAGTGAGCTTTGCCTTTGGAGCCAACCAGAAATGGAGCCATTGAAAATGTGTGTGATGAAGTACAAATTACAAGGTGATATTAAAGTGGGATTAGAACTCAAAAGAGAAGGGTATTCTATCACATATTTTAGACTCTTCATCAAAATTCTTTGTGAAGATATACTAAATGGCTGTGACCAAAAATGTTCCCCTGAATTAGTTTCCTCACTCTTTGATAAAGTCAGTCAGCGTACAGAAAGTAGAATGCCAGGGCCGGGGGGGTGGGGGGTGGGAAGGGATGGGGTGTCAATAGCTGATGGGTACAGAGTGCTAGTTTGAGAAGATAAAAGTTCTGGAGATGGAGGGTGGTGGCTGTCACAAAACAAAGTGAATATACTTATGTCACTGAACTGTACACTTAAAAATGGTTAAAATGGTAAATTTTGTTCTCTCATTTTAACCCAATAAAGCAGCTATCAATTTTTTAAAATGTAAGTAGAATAGCATGTATCTTAAGATGGTTCTATCCTAATTACAGACCAAGCACAGTTTTATTTTTGGGAGAGTCTCATAAATTACTATATGTGGTCCGATTTTAATAAAATATAAACATTTATATTCAGTCTATTCTACAAATTCAAGACAAAAAGAGAAAGACTACACTGTAAGGACTATCAGGAAACATTACCTTCCTTATAACTATGCTCCTGTCCTCATCCCCTTCCCCAAACTGTTTCAGCTGTAATTCCCTGGACATTAGCTATGTTCAAAGAACAGTCAGGTAATGAATCAATCAGGAGTCAATAAAATAAACACCAGAGATCTAAGTCTCCTTTAACTGAATTGATGGATAACTGTACCAAGCACTGTGTTCAAACAGAAATCTCTGTGTGTTATGACTGAGCACAAATACCAGTGTTTGTGAGTAAAAGCATTATCGTATTTAAATTGTCCATCAGTAAGCAAATGCCAGTTTCTAAGTTATTGTGAAACGGAACCAATCATCTAGGGTCTCCCATGTATCTTCTTTCTCCACACTAAATCCATTGCAGAAACCCATTATATTTGTGAGGGAAGGACTCAGAGCTCTGGCTCCACAAAACTCAGTCCCAAAGTGTATTTTATGAAGGATTTAGGATGATTCAGAAAGAATCAAACTTATGATTTTTTTTCAAGAGCTACCTGAGGCACATGCCTCTATATAGCATACAGCAGGGAGACTGCCATTTACGGGAAGTGTGGTGAGCCTGCACGGGGGGTCCCAGGTCACCTGTGTCAAGGTTTTCAGGGAGGTGTACGCAGGAGGGAGCAATGGGAATTCAAGTGCCCTCTGCACAGCCAAGAGAAGACAACCCAAATTTCAGACAGGAAACCACAGAGGACCTGCTAACGAACGTCATAACTCCCATTCCCTCTTTGTTTTCCATTCTTCTAGTTCCTCCCCTTCTCTTCATTTTCACACTTTTGCTCACAGTACCTAACAAGTGGGTGTCCCAGATGGGGGTCAAATGCAAATGACTCACTCACTATTCACTTGGCTATTACTTCTGTTGAAAGGAGAATTATCACTAACTAGCCCAAGGACAGGAGACAGAGACCTCAGCCTAAACCCACCTGTCACACCACATCTCCTGAAGCATGCCCCTCTGAGGTTAGTTACCCCAGGATACCACATTTAGATTTTCTCTGTATTGTTTTTTCTTTTTAAAAAAAGATGGTAAAACATCTGGGGTCAAAATGATCAGTTTGTTGCTGGGAGTTGAAAGTAGCTGTTTAAGTTCTCCCTTTGGGTAGTATCTGGGTGAAGGGAATTGTATGATCGCTAAACTAATTTTCAAGTTATTTAAGCATGCCAAATCCTGCTGGCACCCAGGGAGTGAGATGCTTTAAGATGCAGGGAGAAACCAGTCGCATTTTCTACTGTTGCAGAGAAGGCACCACACACACTATGGACCTGTGAATGACTAACTGGGTACCAGCTTTCAGAAATGCAGCCCAATGACATCCACACATATGCACCTGGTGCCAAGGATAAAGGTTTCAGCAATAAAGAGGTCTGCATCGATGTAAGAAGGGGAATCCAATATTCTGCTCTTAAAAAATCTAAACTTGTACAACAATCTATTACAGGGTGGTATTTGTATTGTTTTTTAAATTTCAGTTTAATATTTCCTTCCTTACAATCACCCTCTAGCATTCAGTTGACAAATATCTGAACTTGTCTGTTATGTTCAATATATTTTAGCTAATATAGTTGTACCATTTTCTCTAATTCTGTAAAGTTAAAATGACTGAGAACCTAACAAGTGGAAACACAGTTACAGATGTTGGAGCCACGAGAGATTTCAGCTATGATCTCTCCAACTCTCTGATTTTATCAATGAGGCTATAACGTCAACTTTGAAGAGTTGGAATAGGTTAAGTGTGATTAGATAAAAAGTGAATTTCATGACATGTTTTCCTACTAAATGGTGAGCTCCATAGAGGCAAAGCCTGTTCATGTCTTTAGCATTATACACAGATATAGATATAGATAGATATAGTAGATATATAGTACCCAGTATTATATATATAACAGTCTATATATATATATATATACATATGTGTGTGTATATATATATATATATTAGACATTTGGTAAGTACATAGTAATGTTGAATAAAGAAACGAAACTGAGATACAGTGACTTTACAAAGAGGTAGTAAAAGAGCCCAAGAATCTTGAACCTCAGATTCTCTAAATGATCTGATTCCCAGAGTTTTTGTGTGGGAACACAGGCAAATACTTAAGTCGCAACTTAATAAACTCTTTGCATTCCATTAGCCTGTGCTTTATATGCTAGTCAACTACTTAAGTTATAATATTTCTTCAAATCATAATTAAATTTCAAAGTAAAATCTTAAGCAAATTATTCTTATAAAAGTATTTTTTAATAAAACAGGCACATTTTAAAGCCCATACTATAAAGTACTATTTTCTTGCCTTATAAAAGTATTATTTATTGTCAACAAAATTTTAGTGCAACATATAACCATCTATTCATGACTTATTATTACTTAAAACTAGTATCTATAGTGTAAGTCATTCCTTCAAAACCAAACTTGTGTTTACACCTACCCTGCAGAAAGGATACACAGTCTTTTCTGTGGTTACAGCTACACTCCATTTTCAAGCACAAGAGTAACAAATTTCCTCTGGTTCTTTTACCTAAATGTATAAGGTACTTGATCATGATTTCTTGGTCCAACTGGCTTCAAGTGGCCATAACCCTAACAAGTACTTATAAATGTGACTTCTCAGTTTTATATACAGAAATCCTAGCCATCTCTGGGCAAAAATATTAGAACCACCAAATTTCTTCACTGCTTGTCAATAAAATGATCAATTATGTTTTATAACTGCAAATTTGATGTAGAATAACATTTTAAAATAGGATTCTGTTCCTTCTATATTAAATAAAAATCCTAAGTAAAACAAATAACATAACAGTCATAATTCTGTTAGTCTAAAAGAATACAATACTTATTCAACTACACTGCTTCTTTTTAAGTAAATTTTATTTCTTGAAATGGTATTAGTCAGGTGTAAATATCAGTATATTTGAGAACTGTTGTTTCAAACGAAAGAAGACTATCAAAATAGAATACTGTTTTTGTCTTTCTTGGCATCAACATATTGGGAATGACAAAAATGTTTTGATCATCTAGTTTCTTTCCTTTTGGTAACAATTCAAGGAAAATAATTTATAAGTTATAATTCCTTAAAAGCTAGGAAATAAGATAACAAAGGGAGGGAAAGGAGAGGTAGAGGCTTTCCGGCACCTAGGCCATCTGCATTCATTCCGAGAAGCTAATGAACAAGATAAATTTTCTAGCAGTGCAATGTTCCGAAGATAATTACAAGAGGATAGAAACAGAGGTGTTTGTATTGGGGTGCTGGAAGCACTGCATATTATAGGAGAGTAAGGGCTGTGGTATTTGTGTGTGTGTGTAAATAGATGATAGATAAACAGATGATAGATAGATGACAGATAGGTAGATAGGTAATAGATAGGTAGACAGACATATATAGTGTGTGTATAGATATAGATATTGATATATAGATAGATATAGATAAACATATGTAGATGTAGATATATAGATATATTGAAAAAGTCACTTTTGCAATCCAAGAATTTCCTCCTAGGAAAGTAATAAACTCATATTCAAATACAGTCAGCATCCAGGGTCGCTCAGTAATGCCTTATTCACATTTCAGAAAAAGACATTCACCCTTAGCTGGAGTAGGCTTTTAAGGGATAGAAGCACACACATAAAATAGCTCATATCAATTTCTATGTTTTGTCCTGGAAGAAAGATGTGATGTGGATAAAAATGCCAATAAAAATGAGTCATTAAAAAAGAGAAATTACAGTATGCTTTCCAAATTTCATTCATTGACAACCTACAATAACTGTAGAAATCTTTTTTACTTTAATTTGGCAATCTCTTAATTTGAGCGGTGCATCTGTAAAACATTTATTGTTGAGGCAAACAATGTACTTTTTAGGGTCATGTTTATTTATGGTTATTTTCTGTTAGCTTTTTTCCCCCATAAGTTCACTTATTTTATTCCTTCTCATTTTAAATTTGTCGCACTACTTCATATCCAATGTATTGCTTAAAAGGCTAACAATTTTACAGACATTTCACTAGCTCCAAAAGATAAATTCGTATGAGAGTAAAATCTGATCAAAGTCACCAAAATATGGCTACATCAGAGATTTCTGCAAAATATGGCAAAGATTTGTACATTGCTTGAAAAAGTAGTTACTGCCATTGAGTTTGGTCTACTGTATATGCTCTATTACTGCTTCCTTGTGATAAATCAATAAGGCAGGCATCAGTACTCATAATACATGAATAGAGAAACTGATGTTTGTTGAGTTTTGAAACTTTTCTAAGATCACATACAGATATTCAAAGGGAAAGCTAGGGTTAAACACCAGAGTATGAGTTTCTGGAAGACCCACGTAACTCCCCTGCTGTCTCCAGAGCTTAGAGACCAGTTAGGCCAACCTTCCAACCCAGGCCCAGGTATGGCGAAGTGATTCCCTGAGTGCAGACAGCGAGGTCCTGTCAGAGCTGAGTCAGACCAATCCTTGTTTGCTTCTCTCTACTGTAGGGTTTGGGCTGGTTTTCACCCCTGAGACACACTTGAAATAAGGAGATGTTTCTAGAAAGCTGACTTCTGGCATTAGGTTCTTTTCTTCAGCTATAACTAGCCTAATGTAAACCCTTTTGAAAATTATATCAACTTTGCAGACCGGCAAGCATTATCCATTGCTTCATAACCTTATTGGACATCAAGTAAAATCTGATCAAAGTCACCGAAATATGGCTACATCAGAGATTTTTGCAAAATATGGCAAAGATTTGTACATTGTTTTAAGTAGCAGTTACTGCCATTAAGTTTGGTCTACTGTATATGCTCTATTACTACTTCCTTGTGATAAATCAATAAGGAAGGCATCAATACTCATAATACATGAGTATTGGACATAAATATAACCTTATTGGACATCAAGAACAGCCTTCGACGTCTATTTTCGTAAGGTAAGGATAAAGACCATGATGAAGCATTCAATTCTAATTAATCAGTCAGCAAGCAAAGTCTTTCAATTGTTTCATTCATTCATTTTTTTTTTTTTTCTTTTTTAATCCTCACTTGAGGATATTTTTTCCATTGCTTTTCAGAGAGAGTGGAAGGAGGTGTTTTATTTATTCTTATTATCAATTGTTCCACCTAGAATATTACTGGGAAGTGTCAGTAAATAGACCTTTTTCATTCCCCTGTTTAATCATTATAACATCTATAAAATCAAGTGTAAAAGTAAACATATTCTCCCTGTACTTAATTCAAGTGTGGTGGAAGAAGATGAGGGGTCAATGCCAGTCACTGAGAAATTCTGGGACATTTCTTCAGGAGGGGATGCCATTCACCCCGCGATTGCTGAGCAAAAGTTACACGTGTACAGGTAACAAACGGTGAGCATTTCCACAACTTACCCTGGAGTTAACCACTTCCAGCGAGACGTTCTGAGGTGGGGCACTTGGCACTAAAAGGAACAAAGCAAGGTGAGGTGTTACTGCCAGAGTCCGAAAGAGAGGCGACAACCCTCGGAAATGTCTTTTTCACAGCTCATACTGACAGCTAGGTTGATCTAGGTGGCACTTTAAAATTTTCCAGGAGAGGTAAAAAATAACTGCATTTGTTAATTTTTACTCACTTGGTGGGCCGGTTATCTACCTAGGGAGCCCTCAAAACTATTAGGCAAGAGAGCACCGGCCGTGATACCAAATAGTGACATTTAATCACAGCTTTCTGGCAATAACCTTCTGAGAGAAACCAATAAAAACACACAGGAGGTTTCCTAGAGTGGTTTTAAAGGCTTAAGATATTGTGCATTTCAGGATCTGCATGGTTTCAGGACGAAATAGGTCGTCATTCTAAGTCACTCCTGTTGCTAAATCCTTTAATGCAATCTTTATCTCTTAAAAGGTGAAAAGAAGAAATACCACTTTCCCCCCCCTAGCTGTATGTAATTAAGCCCCTGTGTCACAGATTCACATTACCAAATGGCATTCAGTGAGTTAATTCTATCAACAAAGGAGTTTATTTATCTTTGTGGATTTTCTAGGCATCTTGTTTCTCTTGCCTGCATTTGATTGTCCCACTGCTCATGAAAGAAGGAAGAACTTACACAGTTTTCTTTACAACCCTTATCATGAATGTTTATTGTATCAAAAAGTGAATATTCTATCATGTGAGAAATTCAAAGAAAACCATTCACTGAACGGCTGTTCTGTGTCAGGGCACTATTCTAGATGTCTTAGATGAATAATAATAATAATAATAATAATAAAGCTATCTGTCCCACAATAGGCTTAGAAGCAGCATTCGAGAAATGTTTCATACATTTTAATCTATAAAATGAGTAGTACCTATCCTTGTTCATGATAAACTGGTGAATTTAATGGAGACGAAATGTTCTTAGCATTTGCAAGAATTCTTTGTCATGCTCCCTTTTCCTTTACTTAAACATGGACAGTATCTATGTTTTTCTCGGGTACTTATATTTTACCCCAAATTTATTTATGCCCTAGTCTGATTTTACCTTCTGAAGTGTAATCACCATAATGGCATGATAGAGGTATTATTAATCTTTATATCCTCTAAACTGACATTCAATTAATATTTACCGACTCAATGATTACATGAGCGAATGAGTACTTACTTAAATATTAGCTCCCAGGCCTTTCTGAACAGGGTGGGAATTGAAATCACTTATTTTGCTTTAATTTTGAACTTGTCTTAGTGCTTTTTATAAAGGCTGTAGCTAATGTAGCTTGTGATAAATTGCTTACTGGAAGCTTGTTTTTCATGAATTACATCAAGTATTCTTTCAAAAAATATTTCATAATTTAGGAAATAGGCTTTGTTATTTAATTTCTTCTAGTTCATATTATGGTTTTCTTATCAAATGCAGAATATAAGCCCCCACAGGGACCAGCATTTTTGTCCCTTTAGCTACTACATCCCCAGTACCAACAAGAGCCTGGCACACTCAGCAAATAGTTGTTGAAGAAGTTAATAAATAGAAAGTGGTAAGGTATTTAAAAATCTTTTTCATATTTAGGGTTTCTGTCACCACAAGTTTTTGTCTTGCAATTTTTTGATTAAGTTATAGCATGTGTGTAATAAAATGCACAAGTCTTGAATGTCTAACTTGAGAAAGTTGTATGTGTGTTCCCATTTACACACCACTGAGATCAAAGGACAGAACATTTATAGTCCCCTGGAAAGTTCACTTGCATCCCTTCCCAGTCATGCCACTATTCTGACTTCTAACTCCATCATTAGTTTAACTTGCTCCTGAACTTACTAAAAATAAAATCACAATTGTTTTTTATCCAGGCTGGCTTCTTTTGCTCATTTCAGTTCTTGAGATTCTTTCATGTGGTTGCATGTAGCAACATAGTTTGTTTCTATTTTTTAATTACTCTCTAGTATTATAATAGTAGTATATGACTATTCTCTTTTATACAGAGTGTCCCAAGTATGTATAAATATGTTAAATAACTATTAATTACAATGGGTTAAATTTGAAAAGAAACACCAATTGAGCTATCAAAATATGTGTATACATTTTGGGGGGGACACCCTCTATTTATCTATTCTACTGATTAATGATATTTGAACTATATCCAGTTTGGGGCTATAAGAATAAATCTGCTTGAATATTCTTGTACATGTCTTTTGGTGGACAGTTATACTCCTTTCCTCCCTTATATATCAAGGAGTAGAAATACTGGTAAGAGGAGAAACCCCTATGGGGGTGAAACATAGGCTAAGCTTCAATAGATGTAAAGTTTACCAAAGTGGTTTTACCAATTCACACTCCTACTAAGAGTATAGCAAAGTTCTAGGTGCTCCATATCTTTACCAACACTGGGTATTTTCAATTTTTAAAATTTTAGTTATTTGCTAGGTGTATAGTGTTTTATTTTTTAAATTAAATTTATTAGGGTCACATTGGTTAATAAGATTGTATAGGTTTCAGGTGTAAATTCTATGATACATGATCTGTATATTGCATTGTGTGCCCAACACCCAAAGTCCAATCTTCTTCCATCACCATATATTTGACCCCCTTTTTTACTACCCACCCACCCGTTCCTTCCCTCTGGTCCACCATACTGTTCTCTGTGTCTATGAGTTTTGTTTGTTTGTTTTACTTGTTTGTTCATTTGTTGCTTTTAGTTTTATATCCCACCTCTGAGTGAAATCAGTTTTAACCTGCATTTCCCTGAAGACTAGTAATGCTGAACATCTTTTCACATGTTCAGTGGCATTTGGATATCACTTTTTGTGGAGTTTAAAAAATATGTTTTTATTAACATAGATTAGTTTCCCCAAAAATCTCACCTCTAAAATTTTTATTATTTTAAATCTTAAATTCCATTTTTATGTTACTATCACTAACATATTAAGATATTAATTTTCTCAAGAGCTAAAATAATCAGAAGGGCTCTTCTGTATGTGGCAGCCTCCATCTCGTCTCAGCTCTACAAAGGATGTGCTAATGAAACAGAGCTTCCCTAAGCTGCCCTCACAGGCCCCTGGGCATCCCAGTCAGCCGCCAGGGAAGGGAAGGATACAGATGCCTTAGCAAGATCATCTCTGCATACCCTTTCTTAAAAAGAAAAGTTTAGAGATCGGCAGGAAATAACAATGGTGTCTGTAATCAGGACTAAACTAACTGATCTCCTTCAATGAGGAGGAATTTAAATTATTCTGTAAAGAATTGTTTGAAAGTTTGGAGCACTTTACTACTAAGTGATAATCAACCACTTCTTCAACATAAAAAAATCTTTCTACTTTATATTTCACATGATATTGTAATATTTACATGGCATATACTTATGATGTTACACCCACTTTTTCACAATTAAATAGTATCAAAATATAATTTCAGTAACACTAGCTGGGTTTATGATAGGTGACTGAATTTTGGAGGAAGGGGAAGGTTGCTTAAATTTACCATACATTTTGTTCTAGGTATTGTGCTAGTTGATATGTAACCCTCCAATGTCATTTTAATGTAAGTTTATAAATGGTACTTCCAGAAAGCCAAGAATATACAGGAGAAAGGATACAAATATGTACTTCTTTTTGTAACTACCACAATTTGATAAGTATCAATATTATTTCCTGTATTGGGAAGTGAAAGCCATAAAGTCCTAAAGGTGGACTTACATCATGTTGTTGATGTGTTTTGTCTATTTTTTGGTGGTATAAATCTCTCTTACTTTCCATTGATAGCACACTGGCTATTCTTGCCTTGCTTAGTCAGGAAAGAAAGTAGAGAATTTTTTCTATAGTAATTTTTGTTATCAATTGCTATGCCCTCCTTTTCACTATCAATTCCCATAGCATTTACAGATAAATAACAATACATAGGATTGTATGCTTGGTAGAAGTGGAATCCACATTTATCTGGGCTTTTCTTTATTTCCCTTCTCATTTGACAAGGTTTCATTGGCTCATGAGGCAGAAGGAAAGAACATAGTTCATTGCTTTTTTTCTCTGAAATGTCAAACAATTTATCATTTACAACAGGTTCATTAAAGCCAACCAAAGGGGTTTGGTCTGGAATCTCCTCTCTAGATGGTGGAGCATGCTGGTTTCAAACCCATGGTGATGAGTCATTCTGTAGAGTAGATCAACTTCCCACATCTGTAAATGAACCTCTGTACACAGAGTCACTTGGATTCCTTCCCTTAGCAGTGTGTGCTGTCCTCGACACATAATTTATGAAATGTAATAAATCATATATAATTATGAGCTTTTTACTTGAGTGAACTAATATGAGACATTTATTATAGAATAAGAAAAACTCACGATATTTCCATATTGACCTGCCTCTTTATTTACTAATTTATGTGACCTGGTTTTACTTCTTACTAATTTTTGTGATCTCTATCTTAACTTTCTCATCTGTAACATCAGATAAAATATAGTATTGTGAGAATAAAAGTAAAAATACAAAGTGCTTAGAGCAGGACCTTGCAATAATAAGTACTCTATAAATACTAGTGATAACAGTAAGAAGCGCATTCCTGTAAGTTAAGTTTGCCTATGAAATTGGTCACTCTGCTTTTGGACACAGGGAAAGATTTCATGGGCACTAATAAATGTTAATTAATTCCTCAAATCTTTTAATGACCTACCCATGTCAACTCATACAAAAGATAGTGTTTGGGAACAAATTGGCAAAACTAGTCCCATTCTACAGGAGATACGAAGCTGCCTAGGTTGATGCTCTACAATCCCAAATGGTTTGAAGAAGTGGGCCACTGTAAACCAATTATACACTAGGGAGAGGAATTTGAACAAAAAAAAATGTTTTTTCCCAGAAAAACAATTAAAAGAGAGCTAAATGAGAGAGGACAGCTCATCAGGATAAAAATCTTTATAAGCATCCTAGATAACAGGGATACAAATAATATTTGCATTTCATTTTTGCTTTTATTGAATTCTTCTATGGCCCTCATATACATTTTTTTATGGTAAGGATTCCTCTGACCTAATAAGAAATATGATTATCTCCATAACACACATGCATTTAGACACAGACATATGTTAAATTAGCCACACAAATGGAAAGTCCTAAAGATAGGCTTACACATCCAAACATTTGTACACGTTTGGCTGGACTGTCTGGCTTTTTCAATGAATATTTGCTGAATTAAAAGGAATACACACATGACCTCAACATCATCCCTCAAATGAGTAGCGTGTACTATATAATGAGGAAAAGGGACACGCTCATTGGCATAGATCACATTTACTAAATACCTAGATATAGGTCATGCTCATGTTTGAGGTGTTTGCATGGATTAGCCCATTTAATTTTCACATCTCCCTTTTATAACATCCAGAAAGTCAAGGGGAAACGGGCTTGATTGAGACTGGGAAGTAGGTGACTATTAAATGTGATTAAATACGTATTTACAGGATGTGTGACCTCAGCATGAACAGCTTCAATAGAGAGGAGACATCACACTGAGTCAGAAAGAAGGGGTCTAGATGACAAGGAAATGGAAGCCAAGAGTGCAGGGGGTTTTGCTGGAAATTAAGAGATGACTTGATTGTAAAGATGAATGCAGACATGTTCAGGGAGCCCAGGTCAAGAGGACCATGATGTTCCTGTTTTCCCCTATCAAATGTATCTAATAGAGAAAAGTTGGGGTCCCTTGCACAGTGATGCTTGCTAGATAAAGATCATGAAATTCTTTAATATAGTGACAGACATTTTCTAACTCCTGAATGTTGCAACATTTCCAGATGATAATTCTTGGACTAATAAGTAATAATCTATCTTTCTCACTTATGACATTTAAAACCTAAGTGGAAAATAGGGCCACAGTATTACAGTTCAGAATGTGAATGAAATTTACATAAATTATGTAAAATATTCATTTTCATTTGTTTTCCTCTTATTTTTGTAATTATAAGTTGTGAAGCAATTTATTCTGCCAACAAATACTCTGGTCTGTCTTCAATAACAGAATCAGTTGGATGGGCATAAGAATTACATTAAAAATGAAGAGGTGTCATATATAAAACATTTTTTTAAATTGAAATTGCAAATGAGTGTTACTCATGTGTCTTTTTCGCATCACCCTTAATAACACGAATGCCCTTCCTCATTCCACTGATATTATATTGTGTGAAGTGTCTGCCCAGATACTTTCCCAGATTAAAGAACGGTGGATTGGTCAAGGAATCACAAGCTAGTGTCATTTTTTTTTTGAAATTCGAAGATTAATAATTTATAGAATTACAGTCACCAACATGGAAACCAGGGCTGAAAAGAAATAGCTTGTTGCCTTTTTAATATTCATGGAGGTCACATCTTTGCATTTCTACACCTGCCTGAATTTTAACTGACCCCACATCCTACACTCTGCTGTACTTTATTTTGACTTTTTATTAAATTTCCCAACATTTCATTATCACCCATTTCTTAGATTTCTAATTTCCTCTGCTATTGCTTTGTCAAATCCACCCTCTTCCTTAAGTCTTCCTCCTCTTTTTCATGACATTTAAGAAAGTATGTGTAATCTTTCATTTATTAGGCACAGGACAATTAAATGTATACGTTTTTATACTCAGTTGTAATACAAAATTCTCATGCTATACTTTCAAATTAAAATGCATATGTGGGAGAATTGTCCATCATTTAAACTTTTAGTCATCTGCCTTTTTTAAGAACGATAAATAAAATAAACATGCCAATGTATGTAGTCCAAATAATGAACAAATATGTTGTGTTAATAGAAATACAGAATGACACAAAAAATTCCTTTGAGCTCTTTGGCAGTAGCCACACTTTGAAGATGACCCATGAGGACATCCTCATTTAAGAAAGTTTAAATTTGACTGTAAAAGTTTGAGTGAATCAGACAAATTTCTAATGTACGCTAACATATCCCATAAGGTTTCCATTGGGAGACCTTGAAAATGAAATCTATGACATATACATGACATTATTTGATAATCGCAACAAATATATGAGTCAAGTGTTACTGTCTATAACTCACCATCAGAAAGCGTAACCACTGTTACGTCGTCCGTGGAGACTCCTGGCCCATAGCGATTATAAGCTAGGAATCGAAGAGTATATTCCGTGAATTTTTTCAGGCCTTCCAGCTTATAAGACAGTCCATCAACCTCTATATTCTGGAGACATAAAATGCCAAAACTGTTATTCAAGAAGCACATTAAAGCAGAAATGGCAGCCATTCTGTTCAGTTGGTAAATTGGATATTAGACTCTTACTCACAAAACTACACTCTGGCTTTATAACGAGTTGTTGTAAAGCCTGCTTGTGACATACACTCCCCCACTAAAGCCCAGACCACTCTGTAGACTCCTAGTTAAAACAGCACCATGCTATTTTTACAGTCATTAAGTTCCAATTTGTTTAACACCAACTAATGCATTGAATAGTGTGCCCACACTGAGCCCCTGGCATGCAGAAGGCAGCTTGTAAATCCAGGGGAACAGGGAGCTGCTCCTGTACCCTTAGTGATGTAGTTCCCCATGAAACAGTAGATTTCTTTCTTCCCTGGCTGAAATATCCCCACGTCTCTTAAAACTGACAGATAGTTGGCCACAATTTTTATCTGTCAAAATGCTGTGAGGTAGGTTTGCCTCTGTTCTCAGCCCTTCACAGCGGCAGAAATGAGGTGCTGAAGGTGAAGGTCACTGAGCAATCAGAGCCACAAGACCCATTACTTAGCTCTCCACAGCGACCCCCTCATTCACATCTATCTTGGGAAACATCATTTTGGAATTTATTTAAATGGACTGGTGATATGCATTATTGAAGAGATAAAACATGTAGAAAAGTGGAGAGAGTAGAAAGATGAAAATAAGAGCTAAAGAGCAAGCAAAAAACCAGAATGAGTGGTTACGTAGGAGGAACTCTTAGTAATTCTTATTTTACAATATGACTTGGGAATTAGATCTATTTCTGAATAGAACTGTTGCAAAACAATTTTTAAAATGAAAGACCTCTATCACGCAGTTTATGTGGAAGCGTGAAGAGCACACTAGGCTTGGCAAACTTCACAACAAACCCAGGATCTCTGCTGTCCCAAGGTCACCTCTCTGACTTACCCATTTAGCTGCACACTTTCCTATACATCTTTTTGCCTATGAAGTTGAGAATCATATATATGTCACAAAAGAGAACTGCTGAGTTCCCTGTGTCTCCCTAAAGACTGATTCACTATTACTTGACCTGAAAATACAGTTTGCCTGTTTTTGGGTGTCTGTACTAACTACAGATTGGAAACAAAATGTAAGAAAAATGAAGATAGCCTTCTAGAGTAAGGCAGACTGAAAAAAATGAAATTGATAGGTGACAGTTTGAGGGTGAGGAGAAGACAGAAATACCATCAAATACATGAGAATGAAAACAGCAATTGGGGTGAGGTCAATGACTGTAAGATAAATGCTCCCTTAGGGTAAGGGCTGAAAATACAAATGCTTTCTGGGACCAGACGAGTTAATACAAATGTAGTTACACTGGCCCAGGCACCTACACACTCAAACAAAACATTGGTATCTTTTCTGTTGATTCATCTCATTACCCATTTGCTCTCTTAGCACCAGAATTCAATTAAATTGCTCAACATTTCCAGTAACAGGTACTTTAAAACTAATCAGTTATCCAACTGATGTGCTGGACACTGGACTAGACTTCAAGAGCTTACAGATCGATCGCTTATTTCTCTAGCCCTAGAGCCATCCAACAGGTGGCAGGGGTGGGGCCCATTTCCTCGCCTACCTGTTCCTTCCCCGTGGACACCTCAGTGCAGAACAATCTGTAACCTTGAACCGGACCATTTGCATAGGCAGGGGGCTCCCAGGTAATAAGTATTGAGGTAGGTGAGGTAGATACAGCTTGCAGGTTTTCTACTGGCCCTGGAACTTGCACTGTACACAAGAGAAGTTGATTAGTATAAGAGGATTCTCTTTCTCAAAACAATAAGAATTACATCTTTTACAGGTCAAGGAAATTATGGCAGCATGTAGTATTTTTAAAACCATATGAAATAGGAATGTAAAACTATAAAATATGCCGTAACGAAATTTTAGTTATTTCTCATTTTAGAATTCAGAAGAGGATTTTACTCATCTAAATTTCTTATTTCATTTTACAGTTGAAAAAACTGGTCAAAGAGTGTAAGTGACTAGGATAATAGCAGAAAAAGATGGGGCTCTTAATCTAAATTCTTCGTCTGGAAAATGTTCCACTATGTCAGTATGCTTTGGCCTGAGCATTGCTAATAGCTGCAGAGGGAAAAGAGGAACTACAATGAAAATACTTGCACATCTTGTTTCTACTTACAATTCAAATAAGCAGCGCAGCTATGGATAATTTACCACATTCATTGTCTTTACGTCAGCATTTTAAAGTCTTGTCCAATTCTGGGTCCTTTACATTAATTTCAGCATTTAATTTTCAATTTTACTTTCTAGTATTCCATTTTCTCTCATAAGGATGACTTAACTTAATCAAGGGTAAGTAACTTCCTCATTAAAGTAATTAGATAGAACAGGTCTACAATCACTTAAGCAAATGCTTGTGTCCAGATGTGTTTTCAGATCCAGGAATTTTCAAGTTTTAGGAAGGTAAAATAGTGGATATGCAGTGTTTCATGTAAGACCCTTGGTAGGGTCTGTGGTAGCACCATTGTCAGATCATATATTTTCAGCAAAACATATGATATTCATGCCAAATCGATTTATTAAAGACTATACATAGTCTAGTGTAAGATCAGGTCTGGGTACAAAATGAGTTAAGAAAATCCTTTGGATTTCAAATTTGCAAATTTTGAACTTGTGCATATTTTTAATTTTTGCAAATATACCTAAATATAAATATAGGGTATGTAAACGAAATGTCCATGTTATTTATTGTAATCTAAAATAAATAAATAATTTCAGCATCGCAAGTATAACTGTGTTAACATGCCGTGTATGTTCCCTAGTCTTGGATGCCACCTAGCTTTGGACAGCTATACACTAAAGGCCTACATTACAATCCTGTGAGTTTGAACTTCCATAGCAAAATAGCATATGAAAACCTGGCTGACATATTTGATGATACATTTCTCAGATCTGCATTGAACCTATGTCTCTGGGTCATTTTTCAGAATTTGTTCCACAAAACCCAGCCCCCTTAAGGCAGTACTGCTCACACATTCATTTGGAAAAAATAAATATAGTCATATCAGAAACACATATTTTATGTCACTTTCACATATTTTCCCACCCGTTGCCAAACCATGAGAACCCTTATTATTGACAGTTGCATTCTTTTCAACTTAACAAATGATTGTTAACAATTTCTTAAAAAACTTATTTGGAAATCATTTGAAGCCTGCAATTTTAAGAATGAGAATAATACAAAGAACACCCATGTTCCCTTTACCCAGATGTACACGTTGTTAACACTTTGCTCTCTATATTTTAGCATTATCTACCTCTGTACATATACAGTCTTTTTATATATGTTCATAGATTGCATTATCACTTACTATTGTAGAGTCTATGTGTAGTAAGTGATAAAGGCTACCTATAATCTATATATAGTGATAGATGCACTATATAAATACATATTGAGAGACTATTTATCTATTATCTCTTGATAGAAAAAATTTATATCTATATCTCTCTATTCAGATAAAGTTGTAAACAAATAGCTCTTTATCCTTATACATTTTAGTGCATATTTCGTAAGCACTAATGTGTACATAAGCAATATAGTTATTAACTCCAGTGCATTTCATATTAATACAATATGTTAATCGAATCTTCACCTGCATTGAAATCACATCAACCGACCCAATGTTGTCATTTATGTGAAGTTTCCTTCCCAAATCAGGATCCAGTCAAGACCAGGTTTCCATGTCCTCACCCTGCCCCTGTAGTCTGCTTTAAGCTGAAACAGTTCTAAAGCCTTTCTTTATCTTTTCAGCCATTCATAGTTTTGAAGACTATGGTCTTTTTTATTAACAGAATGTTCCTCGTTTTGGGTTTGTCTTTCTTTCTCCATGTTGAATTTAGGTTATACATTCCAGTGGGAAATGAAAGGGTAAGTGGTGTCTGCCCTTCTCAGGGAATCACCTCCAGAGGCACGAGACCTTTCTCAGTCACTCAGATGTGAAGTCTGAGTACCTGGTCAAGGTGCTGTCAGATTTCTCCATTGCAGAATTAACTGTTCCCCCTGCACTCCCACCCCAGCTCTGGCCCCCTGCTCCACCGCTTACAGCTAATAAGCAATCTGTGGGGAAATGACTACATTAGGACCATGTAAATAGCATATGCTTTATCAGCTTCTCTAAAGTCAGCATCTACTAATGGTTCTTGATGGAATCAATTTTTACCAGGGTGATTGTAAAGGTGATTATTTTTCTATTCAAGCACTTCTTCTGCATTAGCGACTTGGCACTCAGAATTCTATTAAAGCAAGAGCCCATATTTTTTTCTATTTATGTATCTATTATTGTTATGGGGACATGCATTCCTTCTTTTTTATGGTCTACAATGCATTACTGTCCTTAATTATTTGGATGTTTGGATTGTGCCAGATTTGGTCACTGGGCTCCTCATTAATCTGGTTCTTCTGTCCTTGTGACATCCCCATCATTCACTAGAGTACTTCCTTTCATCATATATTCTAGGCTCATCTTGATCCTGCCCCAGCTCTGGAATCAAACATTTGTGCAAAGGTTCTGGGTTCCTTTCAGGGGGAAAGGTATTCAATACAAAGGTCTGAGTGTTAGATGTGCTCATTGCTATCTGGGTGTTCTTGCTTCTAGATCCTTTCAGCAAACAAGAGGCATATGACTGCATATATACATACATACACAAATGTACACATGCATTCAAATACTCAGACATACAGCTACAGATGCACATTTCTCATGACTCTACAGGGATGCCTCCTGTTCCACTCCATCTCTACAGGGCTCATTATTGCATCCCGCATTTTTCTTATAGGTCCTTTCCTCCACAAGACTTCTGGCTCCCAAACAGTTGCATTTTGAAAGGCACTTTATGAGAGCCCTAGCCAGTTTGGCTCCATGGTTAGGCCAACACTCTTGTCAGCATGCAGACTGAAGGGTGCCAGGTTTGATTCCAGCCAAGGGCATGTTCCTCGGTTGCGGGCTCAATCCCTGCCCCAGGTTGGGGTGCATGTGGAAGACAACGAATTGATGTCTCTCATCACATTGATGTCTCTCTCTCTCTCTCTCTCTCTCTCTTTCTCCCTCCCTTCCTCCCTTCTACTCTCACTGAAAAGAATGGGAAAAATATCCTCAGGAGGATTTAAAAAAAAAGAAAGAAAGAAAGACACTTTATGAGATGAGAGCTCCCCCACATTGGTATTCTTCCAGAAAGGGATCACTTTTCTATGGAAAATCCCCTATTCCACAAAGGGGACTTTAGTAGACAATACCGAACAACAGGGACTCTTGCCTGTGTCGAAGCTTATAGTGATACAATTAGAATTGTATTATAATGAAAGAGACATTTTGCTTCGGGGGGGGGGGAGCAAAGCAAATTAAAAACTTGCCCAGCGATATTGTTCGACTAGATTTTCAAAGTGCAATATTTTAAAGAACAATAATAAAAAATCAAACAATTTGCATGCTTCTGTGATTGCACAAAGACAATGCAAACAGCTCCTGAGGGAACAGTTCTGATTTGGAGTCTCCTGCTCTTCTGAGGAAGGTAGATGGCAAACAAAGGAGGAGAGCTGAGGCTCAGCAGCCGGCTAGGATGCATGCGGAACGTGAGGGGCGCAGGGGTCTGAAAGTTCACAGAGCGTTTCTGTACAGACTGTGTCCCTTCTCACTGTCCCGTGGCTAAAATAAAAAAGCACTGCTCACTACTAACATGGCTCATTCTGGGAGCAAAGACTAAGGTTTAAAAATGGCCAAACTCCAAGGCCATCAGTCCTGACGAGAGGTAACACATTCAAGGACGGTCCCCAGGGCAGAATGGTTCCCAGGACGACTCGGAGAGGAGTGCATGGAAAAGGTGTGTGTGGGGGTGTTTAGGGGGTCTCTGCTCATTTGTTCCACTGGAGGACAAGGGGGTAATGGAAAACAATTCAAATTCTTTTCAATTTTTGAAGAGCAAGCCACCTGAGAATCTGGAAGCAGCAGCTGAGGGGGCTGCCTAGCATGGTAGGGGCAGGGCGCGCACAGCCTGCTAAACAACGACTTGTTGAGGGCACAGGGATCAGGCATGCCAACCTCACAGCCACTTCCATCAGGCATGTGGGAAGAACAGGTCACAGGGGCATCTGCAGCTCAAGGCAGCAGCCCCACAAGAACAAGCATTAGGCCACACTCCTACCCTGCTGAGCTCAGCCATGGCTGCCTAGGGCCCTGGTTTTTGGTCCAGAGAACGGTCAAAACCCTCCACTTAGTGTTCCAAGTAATAAGAGCAATTCCCTTCTCTACAGGAATATTCACAATGCTGGGTATACAGTATTTAATAAATGTGTGTCAAATGAATGACTTTATGTACAATTTCCAAAGGTTACTGCAAATCATAAACCCAAAATAAACTATGAAGTCTAACTCATTTGATGTAGTTCATTCAGCATTGTCACTACAAGTGATCATAAAATAGTGTTCCCCCAACACAGCTGTTGAGAACTTAAATTGGCATGTATATACATGTCTGTCATATATGTATGTGTGTGCACTTTGCCCACATTTCTTTATGTGCATGTCTAGCTTAGTCAACAATGAGAGAACACCAGGCTGTAAGTGCCATTATTTGGATTCAGGTCACACTGGTAGTGCCTCCTCTGATCACCTCAATCCACTGAATTAGTCTCCCTTCCTAATAGTCATTAGATACTATCAGGAAAAAACGTGTGCCTGGATTTCTAGAACAATTTCAAGCAGAACATACAGACACCTAAATTAAAATGTTTAAGTACTCACAGACAACTGTATGTGTTTTCACCAGTTTCCAGCCACATAATATTCTATTTGCTGTTGTAAAGTTTCCAATCATCTTTTTCTGAGAAAAGAACGCCTTTTACTATTAAATTATTTCCTACTTTAACTTTTTGTTATAAAATATAATTTGCTTTGTAATCTGATTGCATTGGTAGATTTTCTTTAATATCCTCATATATTTAAGAGAAGATACCATAAGCCTATGTTGTTCCAAGTAAATATAAACATCAAGACATCAAAGAATTACCATCAAATCATATATTTATCATATATATAATTATTCATTTTACTCAGACCAAAATACTGCCTGCATATGAGATATTCTTCCTCACAGCATTCCTGGCTGTGTCAAGACTCTTTTTTATGTAAACTATTAAGTGCTTACATGTCTTCATAATAGTGCTATACATTAAAAGTCATAAGTTCCCTAATATTTTCCCTTTGATGTATAGCTCTAACATAGGTCTGTAGATAATATTTTGTGTTTTATGTTAATTGTGGAGGTATGCTTGTGTATGTATATTTACACGTATATACTTGTATATTTATTCAGATCCATAAAGTATATTTAAGAGTAACTTACATAGTTTTACATGATTTATTATATGCATATTAGAAAGAGAGAAAGAGAAAGAGGGAGACACAAAAATGTTCAACAATGGAAATTAGATGTGAAATCAATACAGTTAACGGCTTCTGCCTTCCATTTCATCACATCTTAGTATGTCAGTCAAGAAACTTAATGGGCTTAACTACTCATCATTTCCAAGATGTCTTTAATAATCCCCACTGATTCTTTCCATTGGACAATAATTTTGTGGCAAACTGCATCTAATTTCTCTCCATCTCTATTCAAGTTACCTATTTCTTCGAAGAATGAAAAGATTTCAGAATAGATGCATAATCCATGCAAGTAACTCATCAATCAATGTCAGCCTAACCAACCACCTTTTTAAATTTCAATATTGCATTTCAGTAGAAAGTCATTATATCACCTATACCTAAGAACAAATTAAATACGGTGAAGTAAATGAGATGTATTACATGTCACTATTTGCAAGGGGAACAGTAATTTCTGACTATATATAAATTTATAATATATCAGAGCACTTTATAATGAGATCTTATTGCATATTAATCCCTAAAATGGCATATAAAAGTTAGCTGGATTTTTAATAAAGCATGAATTATCACATATAGTCATATTGAAGACAAGGGGTGTGTGTGTGTGAGAGAGAGAGAGAGAGATAATATCACAGTTTAATGAGCTCTAATTAAGATGAGAGTCAGAATGTATGGTTTCCTGTCCCTAATCTACTTATGGGTAGGAACCTGTCATTAACATCAAGGAGTCCATGAATCCCTGAAATTGTATAAATGTTTTCAAGAATATAATATGTGTATTTTTTGAGGTGCAAGGTCCATAGTTTCCATCATCATTCTTCAAATGTTCACTCCCAATGGATTAGATAATATCTCTGGTTTCTTTCAGTTTTTAAAAGTGGTTATTATTATCAAATCATTAGTAGTGACTGCAAATTACTTCATGATAGAAAATATGGTAATCATTTCACTTTAAAGAGACATCTTCAACTTTTAATAAAATGCTATTGGTTTGCCCGCCTGGGTGTGGCTCAGTGGTTGAGCGTCGGCCTAGGATCCAGGAGATCGAGGTTAGATTCCCAGTCAGGGCACATGTCCAGGTTGCGAGCTCCATCCCCAGTGCGGGGCGTGCAGGAGGCAGCTGATCAATGACTCATCATCATTGATGTTTCTGCCCCTCTCTCTCCCTCTCCCTTCCCCTCTCTGAAATCAATAAAGATATATTAAAGAAAAAATGCTATCGGTTTCAAAAGCTGAAACATACATGTATAGATTTTTACATTTCATTTTCCAAATCATGGGTAATTCAAACACATTTAAATTTGTCTGGTTTAATTCACCAAATATTTAGGTTTTATAAGATGTTAGGGCTTGTGATTAGTGAGCAGTCATATGGCATATATTAATTAATACTCATTTTTCTTCCTTTTCCTGCCCTGTTTCTATTTCAATGTATATCCACCCATCTACCTTTCTGACTTTTCTTTACTGTAAGTAATTTGATATTTGTATAAATCAGACTACAACATAAATTATAATTTATCAAATATATGGTTCTAAAAATATCTTAGGAGTTTAAATTACCCCTTCCAAATAAGAACATGAATATAAAGTTTTCCTAGAAAAAGCTTTAGAAGGATCAAGAAATGCCACTGTCTTCAAAATACTGAAAAAGGCTGATGTCTTTTCACCATTATGCTGATGTTTCTCAGCTGGAAGTCTGAAATGAAGACAAATGTTAGTGTCAGACAATGTGTAGTTGAACATTTGAATATTTAAAGTCCTTTTAAACGACTGTGCAGTATAATGTGTCCCACTGTTCCTAAATCATCAATTTAATAGTCACCAAATCCTTTGTTTTAAGAATTACTTTCCTATCAGTGTCTTTAAAAATATATATGGCATGTGTTGTCATTCAAATAATGACCTATAATTCCTATGTCCTCAATTCAGACCATAATTCTGAGGATGATTCCACCTCCTTTAGCATTCTTTTTATTTTTAAATTTAAAAAAGGTTTTCTTGAGTCCATTGAAAAAAATGGATAGGCAGGGAATCTAACTAATTATCTGTAGTGATCCAAATAGATTTACACCATGAAGCCCTCTTATTTAAGCAGCAGCTTCCACTGCGGATGATCTCCATGCTGAATGTGTTTCAAATGCAAGCCATTTCTGAAACGATTTGCATTTATTGATAATAAAGTGCATGCTTTGATTGCCTCTTTGGTTTTTTTTCCTTCTGTAGTTAACAGCTTTAATGATATTTCTATGAAATCTTTTTCTATTCTGTATGGGGAATGCAGCATCAAAAGCCTGCGGGCAATGTAATTATTAACATAATGAAACCCCCTCCTGACTGAACTATACGTTTTTAGGAGATATGACAGTAATTTGGCAAGAAGAAGCACAAACTATGGGGTACGGTTTCTGTTACAAAACCACGTAAACATGACAAGATTCGACTGGAGGAAGCAGTTACTGCCTAATGATTTTACTTTGGGTTTTCATAGGTGCTATGTGCTAACTCACAATAGACTCGACTAGCCATTTGTGTGTGTGTCTGTATAGATATATTTATATATCTATACACACATATATAAAATGTATGTGATATATATGACTTAACTTACATATTACTCATACAGACACACACATATCTACATATATGTTAATACATTAAGCGATGGGTATTTTTGACAGTGCAGTAGGAAAAACTTTAACAATCTCTCTGAAGAAATAGTATTGAAAATAGTCTTCTTGTGATTCATCCTAGAACTTGAAGCAGTTTCATTGTAAAAGTGATTATAAGAATTAATTTCAAAATAAGGTGTTTCCATAAGGCACCTCAGGTTTTTCACTAACATAGCCAAGTAGTAATGGCCTTGGTGAAGAATTTTTTTGGTGAAGAGTATGTAGTTTTCCTTTTTTTAATATGTCTTTATTGATTTCAGAGATGGGAAGGGAGAGGGAGAGAGAGAGAAACATCAATGATGAGAGAGTTATCGATCAGCTGCCTCCTACTGGGGATGGAGCCCGCAACCCAGGCATGTGCCTGGGAATCGAACAACGACCTCCTGGATTATAGGTTGATGCCCAACCACTGAGCCACTCAGGCTGGGCTGTAGAGTTTTTTTAAATTGCACTTTAAAATATAAAGGCATTGCCTTTAAGTGCAAAGTATAGTAGATAAAGTACATTTCCGACTGCATGACTGAGGTCTCAAACCATTTAAACTAGAGATTTCAAAGTAATGTCAAAAGCAATTGTTTCCATGACCTAGAAAAATTGCCTAAGAGATATCAAACATTGGAACTAATAACAAAGTTTCAGTCAAATGTTCTTAAGTTTCCATATTACTAAAGGAAGTTTGATATCATATAAACCTAGTGATACTGACTTTTTTTCCTTTAAAATTTTCCCCCCAGAATCGCTTGGGTTCACTTACTTTCCATTATGTTTAAAAATTTTAGATAAAAGTATCAGCTGATTTTAAAGAATAATTATACGTTTTCTATGTTTAGCATATAATGCTATCTCCAATTCTGTGACATATTTTATTGTGGCTTCCAGAGGGGAGAGGAAATGAGGAGTGGGCAAAATGGGTGAAGGGTTCAAGAGGTAGAAACTTTCAGTTCTAAAATAAAAATTCACAGGGATGGCATGCATAGCATAGTAACTATAGTCAATATTGCATTGCATGTTTGAAAGTTGCTAGTTGCTGAAAGAATTAATCTTAAAAACTTCTATCACAAGAAAAAATATTTCTAAGTTTGTATGGTGACAATGGTAACTAGACTGATTGTGGTAACAATTTTGCAGTGTATACAAATATTGAAGCATTATGTTTTATATCTGAAACTAATATAATGCTATATAACACTG
Organism: Miniopterus natalensis; assembly: GCF_054644295.1. NCBI lineage: Eukaryota > Metazoa > Chordata > Mammalia > Chiroptera > Miniopteridae > Miniopterus > Miniopterus natalensis. The sequence goes on along the minus strand of NC_142087.1, from coordinate 64,964,754 downwards.
TGTCTTAAAAAAAAAAATAGAATTGCACTCATGGAAAAGGGAAAAACAAGAGAGTTCAAGAATGAAGAAAGAATGTATTGAATCAGGACACAAGTCGGTAAATGGAGAGAAAAACCAGCTTGGGGAAAGCTTCAGATGATGAGGTCTTTAAGAACAAATAATAATTCCAAAGTGAGCAAAATGAATGATGGCATGATTAATGTCATATTGAGGAAAAACTCAGAAGCATGGAATTATCAATTGTTAAATTTCCTTTTTATTTTGCTTGCATTATCAAAAAATCAAATAATGTTCTACCAATTTTAGAAAAATGTGGTGTGTGGATCTGAAAAACCCCTCCTCTAATTATAGTGTATCCTTGGGCCAAATTACTTAAACACTCTGCACATAATTTTCTCATGGGTTCATAATCTGCATAACAGGGCTATTGTAAGGGTTATATGAGGCTATATAGAAAACAAAGTGTTCCAAGGAACGTGGTCGTTAAGATTATTGTTACCTGAACTCAACTCCCTTAAACTTTTCCATATTTTGGTTCTGTCTTCAGACAATTGAAGGAAAGAGTATTTGTTCTCCTTGGTTCTCAAGGTTGTTAGAAGAACATGAGGAGATGATGTACGTAAAAGGGAAATGGGAAGCAGCATTCCATAGTTGTGTAGGGTGTAGTCCTGACCTGATTTATATTTACAAACCATATGTGGTCAAGAGAGTGCCTGATAAAAGAGTGGAGATTTGCCTGGTGTGTCATAATAATAGATATAAGTTAAGCCTTTCAATCTCCTCATAAATTCTCCACAGAGTTACTTTTGTTGTTACCCAGACAACACATTTATGTTTATTCCCGTGTAAGAGTCTAAGCAGAAAATCCCAAAGGCCCATGCAGGCCCCTCCCTCGCTTCATGCTTATTTGAGACTTGTATATATTTCAGGATTGTAGTTCTGCACAGGAAAATATCAGTTCTATGTAATATGCATTAGAGAAACAAGTGTCTTCAGCTTATGTGCAACCGGAGTGTTTCCCACGGTGACGATGCAACCTCATCCCAGCAACCTTTCCCAAAGGTGGCTTGTAGTATGGTCAGTGTGGGCAGAATCAATACCCGATGTTTGAGTTTTAATAGCGCAATAAATGACATGTAGAGACTGCTTTTATAAAAGAGTTCTGCAGCCATTTATTAGAGAAGAAAGCAGCAATCTTTTTCAGACAGTCAAGTGAGTAGGTTTGTCTAAATAACGACAAAAAGATCCTACCTTAAAAGATACCATCTCTTTGGGGAAGGAATTTATTGTTTTCCTATTTTCTAGGCTTTAAGAGATAAGAAACTGTCTTGGATAAAGTGGATCTTTTGGGAGGGATTATATCTTAAGAAAGAAATTTAGAAGTCTATTCTCCAAGTCAGAGGTCTGGGCTACTCTGATGCAGGAGATGCCAACAGATGCCAACTAACAAAGCTTTGGTGACAGGGACTAACAGTGCGAGTGTGGCCTCCACAAAGAGAGACCCTCAGTTCAAATCCAGAATCTCCTTCATGCAGGCTGTGTGGCTGGGTCAAGCTACTTAATATCTTTGAGTTTATGTTTTCTTATCTCAAAAATGGGGTTAAATACCAGTACCTACCTCATGGGTTTGTGATGGAGATTAATGATAAGCATTTTATGAATGGTGTCTGGCACTAAGTAAATGCTCAATAAAAATTAACTAATTTTTACAGGGCCCTAGGCCTTGTAAGAATTGATTGGGGAAACAATGAAACCTCTCTTAAAATTTACAGTCTAAGGTGATAGGATTCCAGGAGTCAGTAGAGGGGTCCACATAAGGTGTGAGTGACCGTCAGGGGCCAGGCCACATTGGGCCTTAAAAGCTTTGGGAGAACTCTGATCCTGAAGAACCATAAAGAAATGAAAGGATACAGGCATTTTGTACTCTGTCAGCTACATAACGAGTGAACTAGAGGGGGCAAATGTAGGTGTTGGGAGACGAGTGGGAGACTATTCTATAGTACAGAAGACAGAGGTTAACACCTTGAATTAGAATGATGGTGGCAGAGAAAAAGAGAAAGGGAGGAATTCATGAGCTTCATAGGAGACAAAATCAGCAGCATTTGACGGATTGGAGTTAGTGCCGCAAGGAGAATGGAAACATCAGGAAGGTGTCCTATATTTCTGATTTGCATCACTGGGTGTTTCAGGTGTTGCTCCTGGACTAAAACTAGACTGGGCAGGCATATGCATAGGTGTGGGTGTGTTGTGGGTGAATCTCTCTCCTTGGCACCCATGTTGGGTTTGAGGTACCTCACTCTATACAGAGATGTCCAGCTGGTTATTTATCCCCCAATGGACAGTCATAACCTAATATTTTTCTTCATCTTTACTTCCTTTGTAGCTTCTTGGGCTCCCAGCTGGATGATTTCATGCCCTACATCTACGCAGGGCCTCAGCACAGACTTTTTTTCATCTTATTTCTCCTGCAATTCTTTTCTTTCTTTTTCCATATACAGTCAGCTGCTTTTGAGGAACATGCTAGTCTCCAGATTATGTGATCATCTGTGTTGTTTTTTTTTCTTTCTCTCTTTCCACCTAACTTAGCTCCTCTAAACCCACATTTTGATCTTACTAGAAATAACTGCCCCAATGAACAGATCAGACTGTGCTCAGGCCCTTTTCTTCTGAGCATTGTACATGGATGCGGAGGAATTATACGCCCTTTTGCTTCTGATGCCTGAAAAAAGAGCCCAAGATAAAATATCTTTCATAGCAGTGGCAACAATAAAAATTCCAGTAACAAAGAACCTGGGTACACATCTGACCTTGACAATCCTGAAATTAATATTCACTGTGCAATCCCACTGACATTTATCACCGAGAAGCACCTTTAACGCCCTTACACATACATGCGCGCGCGGGGAAGATTGATAATCGCACGGGGCAGAAAACCTAGTTGTCCTCTATCTCTAAGAAACATCTCAAAGGCTCCCGGTCCGCTGGCTGAACTACCCTGAGGATTAAGTTTATTTTACTTTCAGTATTCAAAAGATAAGAAGTTTATTAACCACATGGAAGATTTGGGCTTGTTCAGAGATAGCAGCAGGAAGACAAATAGACTTCAGCAGTTAATCATCTCAGGGAAGTTGGACAATGACTTTAAGTAAAACTGAACACAGGGACACTGGTGTGCTGCTCTGGACTAAAAGATTCCTTTCTTTCCTTCACCTCACCGGTTCTGCTTTTATTGTTATTGGTGCCATAAATTGTCAGACCAATGGGAATAAAATGTCTTTGACTGCCATTCAAAGGCTATTGATATTGATGTTGGGTAAATATGGAGTAAAATAACTTGTTAAATATAAATGTTTTTTAGATAATTCTTTTAGATAAATTTACCCACTATATTTTAATAACTCTGATTCCCAATTTAATATCAGATTGGCAATATCTGATCTTTTTAATATCTTCTTGACTGCCTCCTGGTTGGGTGTAAGGCATAAAGGTATACATGTAAGTCATCACTGTCAATATAAGAGTTAATGTGAGCCATGAATATGCACATGTAGTTTAAAATTTCTAGTACCCATGTTAAAAAAGTAAAAATTAAATAAATAAAATTAATTTTAATAATATATATTTAACCAAATATACCTAAATTTTCATGTCTTCAAAACAAGCCATGTAAAATTTGGTATTTTTTTAAATTGAATTTATTGGGGTGGCATTGGTTAGTAAAATTATGTAGGTTTCAGGCACACAATTCTACAACACATCATCTGTATATTGTACTGTGTGTTTACTACCCCAAGGCGAGTCTCCTTCCGTGACCATTTAAACCCCTTTGACCTTCTTCTACCTCCCCACATCCCCCCTTCCTCTGGCAATTACCATACTATTGTCTGTGTCCATGAATCTTTGTTTTTCTCTTTGCTTATTTGTTAATGTGATATTTTATACTTTTTATAGTAAGTCTTTACTATCCAGTCTGAATTTTATACTGATAGCTCACCTCAGTTTGGGCAAGTCTTATTGCAAGTCCTCAACAGCCACTTGTGGCCAGTGGCTGCCATACCAAACATTACATATGTAGACAATGCTACCAGGCTAATTCAAGAACTCTTCAATTAGGATAGTGGAAAATTCAATATTTTTCAAGTGAGTGGCAAAATTACTATGAGAGCATTAAATTATAAAGAGAATATAGAACAAATCATATTCAAAGTGATAAAATTAGCAAGCTGTGGGCAAAATTAAATGTCAGTGATATGTTAAATCTATTATTATACTATTATTTGTAGTTAAATATTATATTAAATGATAAAACATACCACGAGAAGTAACATCCAGGTTTTTTCTGGGAGTTCTAAGCATTTCTGAAAGGAGCTTAGACTGAACTACAAGCCAAATGGCTCCCCTGAAGAATGGAAATAAGAATAATTATCATTTTATTTCACTACAAGGTAGTAGGAGAAGACTTTGAATCAAGAGAGTGGACTGAGGGTTAAGATCAAGCAAGTAATTTATAACATGGAGTTCAAATTATGTGCCTAGCATGTTCCTCAGCACAACAGTTGGCATAACTCAGAATGGATGAAACTCAATAATGTTGGGATTTTTTTTTAAACCTCAAACCGTCATGGCTATGTTTTCTTAACTAATAAGAATTTTAACTCATTAAGGAATTGCTAAAATGCAGTCAACTGTCAATTACTTTTCCATTTGCCTGAAATAAACAAGGCTAATCTTAGTTTGAACACGCAAACACACACACCACACACACTCTCACACTTTAGCATTGTGGTAGAATTGTTATGCTAGGTTCAAATCTCAGCTCTGAAACTGTTAGTTTTAACCCACTTAATTTTGTTACATCTAAGGGAGGAGCTGGGTTAAGCCATATTTCTTGCTCCCAGGATATTTGACAGGCACAGGGGATGGGCAGAAGTTGAAAGATTTTAAGGTGATGCCACACAATTACTACTTCAGGTTGGAGCTGTTAAAATCAGAGTCAAGATGTTGCCATCAGTGTCTGGGAGGAAGTGATTATGGAGTTTTTATCAAATGAAAGTCAAACAGTACAAGTCTGAGTGTGTGGTCAGTGTCAGTAAGAGCTCTCACTGGCAGCTCCTGCAAGCTCTGTTATTCAAATGATTCCGTGCACTCCTTAGTCCCTTAGGGTCACCTAAGCAGTTTGCAGTCCTTAATATTCAGAAAGCGCTATGTCTTATAGCCTATAAGCCAGTGTTAGAATTTCAAAGAGAGAAAAAAGGTAGAAGCATATCAAATATGATTTTAAAGACATTAGGGATGTTTCTTAATATTCCTCTGCTTTAGTGACAATAAGTGAAATTGTTTTAAAATGAAAAAGTTAGCTTCTTAATTAGAAGTAAATAAATATTTATCATTATTTTTAAATTTCATAGTTTTCTCAGCCATCAACCTGATTACTTGTCATCTTAACTTAACAATATGTCTATTTTGTAGGGCAGTGTATGTACTGGTTTGAATAGTGCCCCCCCCGCCATTCATATGTACCCAGAAAGGTCTTTGCCTTTAATTAAACTAAGATGACATCATGCTGGATCAGGATTAAACCCAATATGATAGGTGCCCCTATTAAAACAGTGGAAGAGACACATAAACAACCCTGAACTGGGAAACTAGACATAGGCCTGGGGTTCCCACCTGTGTACTAACCTATTCTATGACTGGCCTTAAATTCTCTGAAATCCAAGTTTATTCTTTTTAAAATTCAGTGATTTGAATCAACAATTGCAAAGGTACTTTGTGGATTCAACATTATTTTTCAGATAACGTTTTGGCTTCTTGGAGTCTTGAGTTAATGGAAATTATAAGGCCCCAAGATAGGGCAAAGTGTAAAGAAAAGGGATGTTATAAGTCCAAAGGCAAACTCCTTAATTCTGTGCCCTGAACTAGGCTTTTGCTTGTAAAATTCTGATGCATCTCAGAGCCGTAAGGTGATTCATATTCTGGATCATCCCTGCATAGACATCCCATTAGAAGTCAATCTCCTGTTTAATGAACACCGGCAAAGTGCATACCAGAAAACAAGTTGGCTCTGAGCTAACATTTATTTTGGCACTGCCTTGACCATTTTGAAATGGTTCCTTAGAAAATCTTGGCATCTGGATGACTGGGCTGCAGATCTGAGGCCTCCTTTAGTCATTTCTCCTTTCTGGTGTTAGCCACATCAAACTGCACTTCACTGGCCTGCCCAGAGGCTCCCTGAGATGTCTCTGTGATTAACACATTTTTGAGTGTCTTCTGTGCATGGCACTGTGCACGTCCCGTAGTGCATGCGTTAGGGACATTTAGGGCACAGATGTTCTATAGTTTACAATGTGGAGAATTCATCCAACAATTTCTCAGTTTGACACTATTAGTGAGTAAATACTGCATTGCATTGGCCATGGGCCTAGCAGTATGTGGCATTTGCTTTTATTTTTATATTGGGTATTTTATGTGACCTTAAAGTCTAACTTGGATACCTTATGTGAGCTTAAATAATGGGTACCTTATGTGAGTTTAAAGTCTAACTAAATATATAAAATCTGAAACCATTTAACAGTCAAACCTAACGTATCAAAAAAGAAAAGGAATCCTTGACTTGTCCCCCACAGTGCTCCCCTCACCACACTCCCTCCCAGGCAGCTCCTTACTCAGTTTCTGACCCCAACAATGATCCCACAATTCACCTAGTTTCTGAGGCCTAAAATCAAAGAGTAAATGTGACTCCTGTCTTTTCTCCCATCCCACATCTAGCAGCAAGTCTTGTCCCCATTTTCCAAGGGTATCCTGAATTCTACCAGTTCTCAACACCTCCACAATTTCCACCAAAACTTGAGCTACTAACAACTCTTGACTAAACCGCATTAGCTTTCTCTGGAGTCTCCTTGCTTCTACTTTAAAAATGAAAATTGGATCATGTCACTCCCTCCTGCATAGATGCCCCCGTGCTGAGAACTGAATCAATATTTCTTAGTGTGGATTCAAGGTTTTTCACAGTGGGGCCCTGCTGCCTGTTGACTCATGTTTCCACTCTCCCTCCTCCCTGATCTCCTGCAGCACAGGGGACTGACTTTCTTTCTTTCTCCCCAGGGTCTTGGCACTTGCTCTTTGCTCTGCCTAAAATGTCTCTGCCCAAGCTCTTTGTTGGCATCCCTCCGAAATTCATTTAGAGGTCCCCTTAAGTGTCCCTTCGTCCTAAACACTTCCCTGATTTTCCCTTGTAGAATCACCCCTATTCTCCGAATTCTAGATCCCCTGAGGCTGCTTTATTCTTCTGCATGCTTTATTTTTGTTTATTTATTGTACTTCTCTATCACTGGAATATAAACCTCATGTCTTTTTTACTACTAAGTTCCCAGTGCTGAGAAATACACATTAGCTCATTGGGGAAACACAAGGAATAGCTGTTGAATGAATGAATGATTAAGATAAAGTTCGAAATTTGGAAAGTAAAAAATGAACTTATGCAGACTAACAGAATGATCCATGTGGTGAATTAGCCAAAGGAGGCTTTCTGCTCTTGGAAATCTTAAATAAAATCTTAAAGAATAGAAGAGACTTATGAAGTAGCCTGGAGAAGGAGAGAATTTCAAACACATGAGAAGCGCGGAGATAGAAATGAACAAATTATGTGTTAAGCAACATGATCGCATGAGGAATAATTAGAACCCAGCAATAGAGGAATGAATAATTATAAGAGTTAGCATTTACTGAGGGCGACAATGTTCCAGAGAGCAGGCTACGTGTTTTACACTAATTATCTCATTTAATCCTCAAAATAAGCAGTCGAGAGTGGACCGTTGTGTCCCATTTTATAGATTTTCTCTTAAGCCTTACAACCTCCTAGTAAGATAGCTCCATTTTACATATGAGGACACTGATTTAGCAAAGCTGGCTAACCCCAGTTAGCTGGTAAGAGAAAGAGGCAGAATTCAAGCCTAGTCTGACTCCTGAATCAGTGCTATTAACCCCCTTTCACTGTCCTTCCATTTGGGACATCAGGGACACTGATTATGGGTAAAATAAGGTGGTAATGGACAGGTCACTTGCACTGACCATGTGCCCGTGTTCTGTGAGATCCACCATTTGACTTTCAGTTGATAAAAACCCCATTATCATTTCCTCTCAGACACTGATGGAACCTCTTGACTCTGATTTCAACAGCTATGATCTGAAGCACTAAGAGTGTATTCTAAACTTACAATCCTTCCATTTCAACCCATGGCAGTCCCCTGAACCTTCCAAGGATTCTGCAATCAGAAATTCTGGCCCAACTCAACTCCTGTATTAGATGTGATCTGGGGCTTCCCAAGGTAGGAAGATTGGGTTGAGACAGAAAAGGGTGTTCACCGAGCAGGGAACACTGTGCATTTTCCTCCCTAGATATGTTCTTACAAAACAGAAATGATACCTTTACTAAAACAACATAATAATGCAGGAACATTGGGGTTAGAGAAGAAGTGACATTACTGTCCTTTGTGTGGCACATAAGATTTACTATATGTGGTAACAGGCAGACTATAACCTGCATTTAAAAGAATCCATAAAATAATGAAATGAGTTTTACTTAATTTTGGTTGGGTATTGCATCAGGTTAGTCAAGTATAAATTTCTTGATGTGATACTTTTAAAACTATGCTATCATACTTCGGACTAAAACATTACATATATGTCTGTATATATATGTGTGTATATGCATTAAATTATATATTACTACCTTGTACTCCAAACTTTAGGTTAAAATAAAGAGAAAATAAATTTGATCCCACAGTGTGATTCAGAATAATTTATCTTTCAGATATATTTTCATCAAACATCTCATTCCTGACTTCTTTGACACTATCCTGCCCATCTTATTTTACTTTCTATTCCCAGCATCTTTAATAAATGCATACGGATTGCACAGGGGAAAAAGGGCTCTCAAGATGAGAGGATGTATAAATACCTATGTGATCAAAATGCCCTATTCTCTTTCTGCCTTTATTCATTAGTGGTGCTCATCAGCTTTCCATAAAATCATGTATGACTGAAAGAGTTCCACAGAAAAGCTCAGCTCAGCTGTTTTATCTCTGGAGGAGACTTTCACTCGGCTGCTGCAGCAGGATGACGGCATCCCTGAAGAGGCTCAAGCTCTTTTGCTCTAATTCAGTTTAGCAAGCAACCTACTTTCATTTTTTTTATAGGGTACATAACCAAACTAGGCACTTAAACCCTGAATTATGCTTTGTGCTGAAAAGAAGAGAGAATAATAGGGAGACAGCAGAAGCTTTTTAGGGGAACCGAACTTACACTGTACCCCAAGCAACAAGTAATCTTTGTCCTGCATCTTTAATTGTGTTTTTGAAAGTTTTTTTTTTTTTTTTTTTTTTACTTGAGAAATATTTAAGGAACTTTAAGTAATTAACCAGAGAATATGTTCAGATCCAGATTCTCTAGTCTTTTAAAAATAAATACAGTATTTTATATTAATTCAGTGAACAAAATGCACTTTTCAACATTCTCAGGGAACTAATCTGTTAAATACGTTTTTTAGTTAATTCTACTTCAAGTAGTTTCCACTAGATTCCTGGAGAGTCAGGACAACACTTCACTTGCTTTTGTACCCTTACTTACTAGCTGAGTGTCTAGGTCAGTTATGTCTAAGAGAACTTCCTACAGTAATGTGAATGTTCTCTGTGTTGTCCAATATAGTAGCTAATACTCATATATGAACTTTTGAAATGTGGCTAATAAGACTGAAGAATTGACATTTTAGTTTTGATATATATTTAAATTTTAAGTGCTATTTAACAGCTGAAATGTGTCTAGTGTGCTTGAGAAACTAAATTTGATTTTATTTCAGCACACTTATATTTAAGTAGACACGTGTGGCTGTTTACTATACTAAACAATAGTGCGGGTTCAGGACTTAGCTGGGATGTCAGTGTTTATCTTTATTTCTTTCTACTATTAATCTAAAGCCATGTTCCAAACAACTGGACCATTGTTGATTGGTTCATGGTCAACTTTGCCACCATAGTCCCCCCAAATATTCACGCAAATCACCAGGCAGAGCCATTAATTGACCGGAAACCAGCTCAAGTCATAAAGGAAAGAATGAGCTGGACAGAACTGTAACTTACTTGGTCTGCTGAATTTATAGAATCAGGATGAAATAAACATAACTGACATTTCTTATCTCTGCCACATTTTAAGTACAGGTCAGATCCTACCAACAGGTTTCAACCAAACGGCTATTCATAAAAGGCAATGCTGTGACACATTTTATGGGACAGAGTGTTTTCTGATCGCAAGACTTCAACATTTAGTTAGGGATGCAAAGACGCACATTAGGTAAAATTAGAAGACAGCCCAGTCTATTATAGCCTGCTAAACTATAGGGGGGGGATAATTAGGGGGAAAGTAATAAACATATGTAAGTGGCTTATTATATAGTAATCAGGCCAGTTCCCCACTGTCAACAAGGTATTACATTAGCTTTTCCTCTTGGTGATCACCCTACCGAGTCACCGCTTTGTTTGCAAGTGCAGGGCAGCTGGAATTGTTTCTATTTGATGCTGTTAGGGGCAGGGGACTCCTACTGAATGCCTACCAGGCACGGCTAAGGCTCAGGGGCCTCCCGTTTCATCACATTTCATTCCCCATCCTGGGGGGAAGAGTAAATAATATCTCCAATTTAAAATTGAGGAAACTGAGGGCTCGAGGATTAAGAAATTTGCCCTGAGATGCAAATAGTTATTTTTGGAGACATAATATTCAGAGACATTTTCGTTCTCTCCATAACCACCATCAAGTAAGGAAAAAAGTAAACATGTCTATTCCTCTCGCTAATATATTCTGAAGTCATTTGACTTGGGGGCTGCTCTCACTCATCTTTTCAGTGTAAAGAACATAATGGACTAAGAATATTACTTACAACTCTGAAATACAAAAGGGTTTTGTGGATAACTGGGTTGTGGTCTCGCGAAGAGGCTTCCCATTCTAGCTCCAGCTTCCAGCCGTACGTGGTGCATTTTTATACCGTTCACGATTAAATTGCCGTAACAGCATCTTAAAGGACCCGGAATAGTAATGCGAAAATTCTCCACATGTGGTATGAAAAGATTAGACAAGTCTTAAGCAGGCAGGGACTTCAATCCTGCTGATAATACAGTGGAGAAATTATACTCCATAAAGGCAGGGGAAGGAGCAAGGGTTTAGCGAAAGGAAGATATAATCAGGGGACACAAACCTTTCTATAAATCAAGCCCTTCTATTCTGGGTGACTATTTCACAAACTGGATCTTGGGCTGTTGATCTCTTTAAATGATTATTACAAAATGTATGCAGTTTTGCAAAGAGTTGCTGGCTGATTTATATTTCAGGCATATTTTCCATTAGTGTTTATTTATTGAGAATATGGTTTTCATAATAGAGTTGATATTTTCAAATAGTAGGGAGAACTTGAATTCAATTTGTATAAAAGCTATGTAATTTCAGTATACAATTACTACATCATATTTGAGAAAACAGTGATAAAAGGAGCCACCACCAAACGCATACTCAGACGAAAGACATTTTCAAAAGATAAGATCATTTTTGTCAGGGAGAGAAATAATGATGGGAACGTCCCCCCGCCCCCCTTGCCTCTAAATTCTGATATTCTAGTCAAATTACAAAATCAGCCTTTGCACTTGCTCTGAAATCACAGAAAGATGAGCTTATAAGAAGTTGAGAGAGAGTTCTAGAGAGAGGAGCAGGCGCAGGGAGAGGGAGAGAGGGGAAGAGAAGGGAGAAGAGGGGAAGGGGGGCCAACAGGGAATGAACACCGGATCTTTAGAATGTTCCATTTCCCTCAGCAATTGGTGCATTATTGAGCAGGCTTGGAGAAAATGAAGTATTCCTTATGCTAGAGCTATTTTTAAATCACCAAAATGGCATTTTGTGTTAACAATAGAAGATAAAATACACATGCAATACCTATTAGTCATGATCGCATAACTTATTTATCCTAATGTCTGTAATAAGACAGCAAGTGAGCCGAACAGTGCTCTTAATCGAAATGAATTGGAAGAGTTGGCTAACTGCTTCGGACGTGTAGAGGATATTCTCAACGCGCTGTTTAGGCTGATTGTGCCCATCTACCTATTTAGTAAGAGAAGAATTTCCCAACGGCCATTCTCAATGAAACAGACTCAGGTCACCGAGCAAATGAACAGTGGTCTGCAAAGGCAAGGGTTCCTGCTCCATCCACAGTGGTATGAACAGAGGTGATTTCATAACACGATGCTGTGATGCGAGGCCAAAATATAGCTAGCATCCTAAGGCCACTGTCACCGCCCTTCATGAAAAAAAATTCAAGGCCCCTTCATGTTTCTAAAGCAGAAGGATTCTCCATTTTCACTTTCTAGAGAAAAGATAACTTACATGAGATAACAGTACCAGCGAGCCCCATATTTTATTCAGCCAGGCATGCAGTTTCTATTTTGTGCTTTACCATCATTTATGCTAATTTTTAAGCAAAATAGATGCTGATAGAGCCCAGGGCCCAGAGCCCACTGGAGTGCTCTGCACAGATTCTCACACTGCTTTCTGAATGAGGAGTCATGGAAGATATACAAAGGACCCAGGCAGTGGTCTTTGTAATACAGCACTTATTTGAGGAGGTTGGCATGATATGATTCAGGCGTGGAGAAGTAATTCAATACTATGCCTCAGCCATCACAGGTAATGGGCCCACAGCTAATTTGTGAGCCAGTTGGTAATATTTCATTTAACAACTTCTTACAAGTTTCCTTACTTTAGTTGTTTTGTTATTGTTATATATTTAGAATATTTGCTTTCCCTAGAAGCTTCTGATACCCTTCAGTGCTGTTGCTTCATTACATACATGGGCTTTTTTAATGTGCCTCAGACAGCATGGAACAGTGTTAGGAACACACTAGATGTTCACTAATGCACTTATAATGATTTATGTCATTATTTTTCTTTTATAAAATTAAGTGTGATATAAATAATTACTGTCTGATTTTTAAAAATTAATAATACTAAAAATGGCAGAAAATATTGTATCCTATTGTAAATTTTTTATGAAGTAAGGCATTATAATTAGTCAGTGTCAAAATAGAAAATTCTTGTCCTTTGTCTTGGAAAGTTGGCATAAAAATGAGTCAAAAACACACTGTAAATTGATTTCTTAAACTGGATACTTAGAAACACTGGTATTGATAGAAAAAAAAAAATAATGCTACTCAGTCTTAGAAAGTGAGGCTGACGACCCAGGACTTCTATCAGAAATGTAATCATGGCCAGTCAGCCCTGAAAAGTATGCTAACACAATTCTAGGGTTACCATTAGGATTAGGAAGTGAAGAATTCAGATTATCCATAAAAACGGAATCTTTAGAAAATAAATATGTTTTTAAGTTTTACCATTAGAAAATTGAACAATATTTTTCTTTAGAGAGTTTTTTATGGGTTTTTAAACTCAGTCTGTATATAATATGGCATATATCAGTTTTGAAAAGGTATGTTTTGATGTAATTTGTTTTTATTAAACTTCATAGATTAAAAATAGCAAATATTTATAAAATTTATTGATTCTATACAGTATATAATTGAAGAAGAGTGAATCAGTAAAGAAACTGATGATTCAAATAGTATGTTAACACAGACATTGTGAAGTGGAAATCAACATTACCTGTGATTTAAATCCAAAGAACAACAAAACAAAACATTCTTCAGGACAGAAACCTGGAAATGGGACCAGCTTCACAGGTACAATGACCAGGGAAATTGCAGAAGGACCCAAGCTCAGAGGGGTCATGCGTGGTGCATGGCTTAATGTCCTGCTGTAGCTTCTGGGTCCTGCAAGTTAGTTAGCTCGTCCTGCCTGTGAAACTGCATTTCCTAAAGATTATCTGAAATCTACACATTATTATGCCTTCAAAGATGCTACCTGAGGTATTATTTCTGTGAGGCAAATATTTCTAAGACTTGTACCGCTAGCCCACTCCCTTCCTACCCCCAATTTGTTATCACCTTGTCTTTGTAGCTGTCACCAAGTGGAAGAAAGAATGGAGATGTTGCCAAGCGCAGAGCATGAGACCAGCATCCGCGCCATATATCTGAGCACTCCTGCTCTATCGTCGCCATCAAATTTTAAAATTTTTAAATAAAATAAAGCTGGCAAACTGCTCATCGGTGATCGATCTTTTCAAATGACATAAGAAATTTGGGAGAAACCAACATTTTCTAAGATGCAGAAGTATTTTCCAAATGCACAGTGTAGGAGCCACTCCTTTATGAAGGCTCAAGTGGCTGAATTCTAACTTGGTCAAAGAGCACGCAGCTGCTTTACTCTGTGACCACGTAGCTTAATACAGCGAGTTAAGTTAGGGGACAGTGCAAGTGCACAGGAGACATGATCTCTTTACACTTCTTGAGTCACAGCTCCCTCCTGGAAGCTTCTTGAGGGCATTCAGTGCACGTTTAAGTTCTTTACTGAGTCCCTGTATTTAGAAGTCCTGTCATTGCTCTTTTACCTCTGATGTTACATTCTCGTAGACAAACCTGGAAAATCTGAAAAGTCAATGGAGGAAGCTGAAACCCTGTGTTGATGATGAAGTGCTGGTAGGTAGAGTAAGACAATCACTTACTTAGGAAGTAAATACATAGACTGTATGGATGGATTGGGCCTCCATCGTGGTTAATTTGCCATTATGGAGACATGGCCCAAGTAGGGAGGCCATTGTGTTAAAAAGTCATCTTACCTTTAAAAATCCTTGAGTTAAATACATCGCTTCAAAAGTTTTCCTTCCATTTTCTCAAGAAATTTCTATTAAAGGGTTCAAGGGTATCGCCGGCGCAGACAGACACCTGGTCAGTGCTGCCCTCCCGTTTTCATACTCACACTCGGGCTGCGTGGCCACTTTGATGGGCTGCGAGCTCTCCCCGGGCCCCCACTCGTTGTAGGCCACGACGCGGAAGGTGTACATGGCTTCTGGCTTCAGGTTTCCCACGGTGAGCTGAAGGGACCCAGGCTGGGTCGTGTTCAATGCTCGTTCCCTGGGAAATCAAAGTTGCAGGGAAAGATTATTTCAACATCCATACTTTTAGCCAAAACCTTATTTAATGTGCGAGAGCAGTGAGGTGGGGAAAGGATTGCTTCCTCATTTAATGTCGACTCTGGGACATAATTCAAGACCTCGGAGAATGACTATGGGAAATAAACTGCCTGGAGGACCTGCAAATGAATGTTTCAGGGTTACTGGGGAGTTCAAGTTTGTGTCATTTCCATGAAACTTGCAAATTAAAGTCTTTTCCCTCTGACACTTTACAATTTAGGATTCAAAACTTAAGACAAAGAGCTATTAAAATAAGAAGAAACATCTGGAATGCAGGCAGGAAGCTGCATTTCACAAACCTCTGGTTAATGACAGGATCAAGGTTTCAATTATTCCACAAATCAGTCTCTCTCAGTATTGCCAACAAATGTATTCCTGCCTTCTCTTTCATTGTACAAAAGGGAGAGGCAGATGCTAAGTGCTAATGCTTGCGGAGTGTGAGCCCCTGTGGTTACGTCAAGAGCAATTAGTAAAAGGAAGTGGATCCCCCTCTGCGAAGAAACAACAACAAGTCTCCTTGCCTTGTTCTTTAAGCACCACCTACCTGTGTCCGATTCTTTTGCCAATTAGCAGCTTCCTCAGTGGTTCCAAACAAAAGAAAAACCTGCTGATCGTCCTGGGATTCACAAAACGTGTTAAAAGGAAACAAAACGTATGGACCTGGGTGCTGATGTGTAAGAAACGAGAGCTACTAAACTATTCTTTAAGGACACACATGATTTTATACCCTGATCAGCTTCGTATAACTGAATGAATGGGTGGAGAGGGAAATCCTTCTAAGCAACTCAACTGTTTCTTAAAATTTCTATTTCTGATAATATCTCTTATCTCTCAGTGGAATTATATGTAGGTTTTAATTTTGCTGTCTGGTTTTATTTGGTTTGGGGACCTCTTTAGAATGAAACCTTTTTTTTTTTTTCCCTGCCAGGGCAAATATGGTTTCCAAAAAGTTTTAAGGAAATGAATGGTAATTCCTGGGCATGTACATTCACTCTGATGTCACTCTGACTAACACGCCAGAAACTGGCTGGCTCATCCTCAACCCATTTCTTCTTTTTCAGGTGCTGGACTCTATTTCCCAGTCCCCCCGAAGTCTAGATGAGGCCACATGACTGAGCCTAACAAATGAGTTTGAGTGTGTGTGTTTTGTGCCAACTCTAAGGTTGGCCTAGAAAAACCACACATATGGGGTGGAGCAAAAGTAGGGTTACAGTTGTTCCGATGGAAAATAACATAATAAGTAATAAATAATACAAGAATAAACTCAGGCTTTTCACATGCTCACAACTGTACCCTGCTTTCGCCCCACCCTGAGCAGTTTCCTCCGTGCTCTCTCCCTGCAGCCTGGGCTAGCAGCAGGCAGACGAGGTGGCCCTGGAAGCCACGTGCTAATGACGGAGGAGTCAACATTTGCAAGGATTCTGAGGAAGAGCTGGGAGAACTGTCTTCAGCCACCAAATCCTTTTTCTACTTTATAGAATCGGGAACTTTTGAGCCATCATTTGTTACTGCAGTTGGCGTTATTTTATGCAGTACAGCTCATAAATTAAAATATGCACCCCGGGCCCTTACCAGGGACTGAAGGGAAGGAGGGATGGAAAGTCAGTCTTTGATGAGCACAACGTTTCGTTGGGGAAGATGAAAACGTTCTGGGGGCAGAGGGTGGTAACAGTTGCACAAAAGGGTGAATGAACTATAAACGGCATGTCACGTATATTTTAGCAGAATGAAAAAAAAGAAGGCTCTGTATGCGTCTGGATGCCACGCGAGGCCGAGGTGTTTCTTGAGGGGTGCTGGGTTAGGCTGCCGCAGGGATGGATTGGGACAGAGAGGGCGAGGGGTCTAGGTGGGACTGAGTAACAATCGAAAGCAGGTAAGGGTGGGAAGCATCAGATAATGCTTCTGCGTGCCACATATCACACTGCTCTCTTCTACCAGGCTAAGATAATTTAGGACAATATGTTGCTTTTTAAAAGAAAATCCTCACAATCAGATGGTATACGGCTTTCGGATGTGGATTTTGCATCTTTTTATTTTTTTTAAGTTCAAGAAATTTTATATAGATTATCTCATATGGCCCTTTTATATGGTTAGGGTGGTGTGATTACCATTACTTCACAGATGCAAAAGAAGATTTAGAGAAATACCATTCCCCCCCCCCAAAGGACTTACAGCTAATGGATATCAGAGAAGAGAAATGAAATCTGCAGCTTCGTCTTCTAAACCCAGCACTGACAACAGTGGCAAAAGGAGGGGCCTATCTGCATCATGGGCGTTTTGGGTAGAAAGCATGAGACCCTAAAGGGGGAGAAGACACACTGGACCTTCAGAAACCGCTGTGAGGATTAATCTGACTACGATTTATGGTGAGTCATTTCCTATCTTTTCTAGACCTTCAAGCAACAGAGTTGTCACTGGAGGTCAGATTTTCATACCAAACTTCTTGGGTATCTATAAGAAAAGAGAGCTTTCATAACTGACTCTATTTTTATAACTACTAAATAATTTAGATGAAATAGCTGTGTTCCGGCACATGCTGGCAAACCCTTTGAACAGGCATTCTTCAAAGGAAAAAAGAGGCAAGGAAATTTGGGTATGCACAAGCAAAAATGTCCAAAATCATATAATGAAAATATCACTCACATATAAAAAGGGGATACTGGACTTTATTACAATAAAGGGAGCTTTAGGTTCCCACAATCTCCATCAGCCTCCAAAAAGTATCCCAAATTAGCAATAGTCACGGGAAAAATTATATTCACTAATATGGACAACTGAAACTTACTCAATGTTACATAAAGTGTGAACAAAGGGTCTTTAGAAAATACTTCTTTGGTAGCGATCTGTAAAAATACAATTTAAGCAAACACAAGGTGCTTCCTCTGCCAACACGGCTTTAGAGACAACTCTATGGGCCCTGCTCTAACCACATGCTATCACTGCCCTAGATCAGCCACTAGTTTCTTCAGTGTGGGCTCTTAATGGTTTTAACTAATGATTTCATGTTTTAATTTTTGTTGTTGTTAATCCCCACCTGAGGATACTTTTTCCATTGCTTTTTCAGAGAGAGTAGAAGGGAGGAAGGAAGGGGGAGAGAGAGAAAGAGAGAAACATAGATGTGAGAGACACACATGGACTGGTTGCCTCCCACACACACCCCAACCAGGGGCAGTGGGGAGTGAACCTGCAACAAGGCACATGCCCTTGACTGGAATTGAACCTGCAACCCTTGGGCGCATGGGCAGATGCTCTAACCACTTTGCCAACCGGCTGGGGCTCAAGTTTCAATTTTATATGTGGTTTTATTCTTCTTTCAGAAATCTGCTTAATTATTGCAGCAAAATGCTATGTAGACTGTGGAGCAGATTCAGGATTCTTAAGCTGGGGTTGTTTCAATTTTTTCATGAACTTATCTGAGCCCCCGATTTCTTGAATGCTAATTGGTGCCATAAAGATGTTTACCTTCGAGAGTTCCTAAAGAATTAAAAGCAGTAGGCATGGTACCTGGTTATGGAGTCTTCCATATATGGTAGTTAGTGCTGTTATTTTATTATTACTACAAAATACCATTATGACCTCAGAAAAATGTAAGTGCTCTTGAATCTAAGAAGAGAACTTTTCCACAAAGTGTTCAGATGTAGGAATATGAGGAAAGAAATTAATAAGAAGTACAATCATTATTTTAAATGGAAAATAAACAGATTTAACTGAGTTATGGGCCTACCCCCCCCTTTTTAAAAAATTTTCTGCGACATAAATTCTGCTTGCAGAGATGTTAAAAAAAAAAGTGGTCATCATGAGAGGCATTGAACAGGTTCCAATAGTGAAAATAGTGATATTTTGAAAAGGTAGAAGTTTCGATGACTGAGAAGGAGTCGGTTTTCCCTGAGTTCCACAACACAGTGGGAAGGCCCTGTGCTATCTGATGTCCATGCTAGTGCCTGGGTTTGTGCCAGCTGCTCTGATGCATCCCCAGGTCATCAAACCACTAAGGTGATACAAATGCATTTTGGGAAAATGGCACTTCCTGCCCCATCTCCCTTCACAAATTTGTCCAGTTACAAACCCCAGAGACTCACAGGAGGCTTCTAATCACTGCTTTCTGGCTTTAATAGCTGAAAACAAAACATCACAGGTCATTTCCCGACAAGCAAGAAAACTCTGAGTTTGGAAGGGCAGTTCATTACTCTGTCTTTCTTTAATTCCACAACAGGGCAATGCCAGCCATCTAAAGTAGTTAAACTGTCCACAAGGTCCACATTTAAGCAGTGAGTCCTTAGGATTTTCTCTCTGCTCACTCGTCCATGCTTCTCTGTAAATGGGCAGATAAGCGCACTAGGTTCTGAAGAACAGAGAACAGTCGATGTTAAGAGTTTGCCAATGACTGTGTTGGGTGTCCTGCCTGTCACTGTAACTGTCACTGCTCTGACTGCTTCTGGCTAAGCAGCAGGAGCCGGGCCTGCTGCCTCTCGGC
The DNA here is from genome assembly GCF_054644295.1 of Miniopterus natalensis. Lineage (NCBI taxonomy): Eukaryota > Metazoa > Chordata > Mammalia > Chiroptera > Miniopteridae > Miniopterus > Miniopterus natalensis. Next base: position 64,945,162 of record NC_142087.1, on the reverse strand, counting down.
GAGGTTCTCTCCTCTGGCTCTGAAGACATGATGACCCTTCAGACCCACAGAGCTTAGAGTCCTGGTGTCCGTGGCAGATACACTGTCAGACAAAGTGTCACCACGCCACTCCTTCCCCCCGGCTCTGAGTTAGCAGTGTGGAGCTCAGGCAAGTTCAAGATAAATTGACTGAAGGAAAGGGAGTGAGTCATCTGAGCTTTCTACAGCCCATTCGCTTGAAATTCACTCATTGCAGATCCACAGAGTGTGAGCACACAAGCTCACTCGCTGCGGAGCCACACAGAGTGTGAGCACACAAGCTCACTCGCTGCAGAGCCAGAGTGTGAGCACACAAGCTCACTCGCTGCGGAGCTACACAGAGTGTGAGCACACAAGCTTGTCTCCTGCTGGCTGAGAAAGCTGTAGGCAGCTCCCCTCTGGGCCTTTACCCTGGGACTGAGAAGAGTTGATCCACAAGCACTTCTTTCTAGTGTTTAGTGCTTTGGGTTACATGGTTGAGGTTTCATGGAAAATAACTGCTGTGTTCTGAGCGCACACTTTGACCCGCTAACAGCGTCACTGCTTCTCTCTGAGCTCAGCCTGTAAGTCCTGTTCCTGTGACGCCCGGAGGGGAACGTGGTGGTGGGGAGCGGGAGCTCATCTGCGTGGAAGTGAGAGCGAACTCCTGCTGGGCTACAGCTTCCCGCCCTGGAACCAGCCTCTGCTCTGGTTTGCAGTTACGACGTATTGCATTATAGTTACACCTTCTCCTAGTTCTTTGTCACTGGTTTTCCCAGTTCTTTCTATTTTCTATTGAAAGATATTCTCTTCTAACATATATACATAATCTGCCAACGCCACACCCCGCTCCTTGAGCTGGCTGTCATTCTACCATTAACACAATCTCAGCTCCGTAGCACAAGCCCTGACCAGGGCCAGGGACCGAGCCTGCAACCGAGGTACATGCCCTTGGCCGCAGTTGAACCCAGGACCCTTCAGTTTGAGGGCCGACGCTCTAACCACTGAGCCAAGCTTGCTAGGGCTACTCCTCTGTCTTTTGTTATTCTTTCATCGTTCTGTTTTGTCTCATTCCAATTAGCCTGGAGTTGTCTTCTGACTGACACCTCTTTCTTTGGTTTGGCAAAATCTTATATATTCCTCAAATCCAATCTCTCTCTCTCCCCCTCCCCCCTTCTACTCTCTCTGAAAAGCAATGGAAAAAATATCCTCATAGCTCTCGGCCGTAGGTTCCTATCATTATGGCCTCTGATCCGAGCAGCATTAAATGCTCCCTTTCGTGCTTTCACTGCTCTTGGTCTGTACACCTACTGGAGCGCACATCCCATTGTATTAACAGACGCGACTGTCTCTTCGACTCAATTGAGAATTATTTTGGAAGAGAAGCCATATTCCGTTCGTATTTTATTGACACTCAGCATATATACCCACTGAACATAAAGAATGGTTCTGTTGCTGGTGTTCACAATTCTTTAAATGAATGCATATATAAGTGAGAAAATTCTAACAGAATAATTGCATAATATCTCCACATAGTGTGATCTCATAAATGCTCACAGAGCTGGATTCTGTCCATATTCCAGCCCAGCTTAGTCCCCTGAGTGGCCCTTGGCACCACTGCACCGTCCTGTGTCTCATTTTTGTTATGTGAAAACTGAGAGAGTGGGATCTGCTCACAGAAACCTTTCTAATCTAATATTCTTTCTTGAGAGCAGACAATCACCTGTATGTGCTTGTTTTGTTTGTTTTCTTTTTTCGCTGAGTTCAGTACTTCCATGTTTACATTTCAGAAGTAAACAGAGATGAAAGATTAAGCATGGTACTGCTTCTTAGTGGATCATTTGTAACAACATGTCTCTACTATACATATTAATTAAACACATGCTGTCTTGTCTGAGTGTACCAGGGTATTAGCACTTAGCTACAGCTTTGAGGTGAGCAACAAATGCTGTCTTGATGTATCAAATGCCTAATTAGTTCCTTCAGGGGACAGAGTTACATTAACGTTCCTTTGTAAGGAAGGAACTACGCTATTTTTAATGGAGAGATTTTAAACATCTTCTTTTTATTCCCTTGGTTCTCATTTCTATTTCTTTAGTGAGAGAAAGGATGGTGCAATGATAAGATTTCAAACTGAAATATAGTGTTTACTAGAACAGGCGATGAATTTCCACCCTTTTCATCCATGGCACACATAAACTAATTACTAAAATTCTGCGGCAGGCCAAAACATGTATTTTTTGCAGGTCTGACAAAAAGTAGGTATAATTTTGATTCATTCACACTGGATGGCTATTGTTGTGTTGGCTGTTGTCTTGTTTTTATTTGACAATCTAAGGGAAAAGGGGTCAGTGCCCTTGACTAAATTGTCAGGTACTGCATGTTTTAAAAATTCTTGTGGCACACCGGTTGAAAATCGCTGGAATAGGGAGTAGGGTTCAAAGTGACAGCAGCAACCAAAGTGACAACCACCCAAATGTCACATGCCTCATACTCCCAGCAGCGTAAGACTTTGAATCAGTGCTACCTTGAAGAGAAGGCAGGCTCAGAGGTGACTCACCACCATACAAAGCACAGGGGGAATGAAGATCATCTTCTTGGTCAGAGGTATTTCCACTGCATTTTAGTTGGAAATTCTGTTTTTTTCTAAGCATGGTCTGAGAAACAGGCTTTGAAACATTTCGTTTTCATATAATCTCTGTTTCAGCATCTAGTAAACATCTAAGAGACTAGTCGCATAATAACTGCTGCAACAACAAATAGAAAGCCTTTCCACGGAAAAACAGTTTTTGGTTACAATTATTTATTTTGTTCAGTTTCAGCCAATGCCCCCTTAATAAATCTGACTCAGCTCTGGGTCCTCTCCTAGTTCTGTTTCTTTTTTTTTTTGGGGGGGGGGTGATATTATCCTTCTATAGCTGCAGTTATCATCTATATGCTGAAGAATTCCTCATCTGTATACCTGGCCTAAACTTCTCTGAGCTCCAGTTCCCGATTTTCAAGGACCTGCCTGACCTTCTCACCTGAATGCTGTAAAGCTCTCTCAGACCAACAAGTCTGAAACAGAAGTTATGTTCTTTATTCACAAACCTGGGTCTTTTTCAGTACCCCTATCTCACTCAGCACATTGCTCCCACCACCTACCCATTTAAATAAGCCAGAGACTAGAACCTATGTTTGAAAACCTCCTTACTCTCATCATTAATGCCCGATCCATCACCTGGTCCTGTCAATTTTGCTCCCTAGATATCTCTAGAATCTGCAACACTTCCCCATCTCCACCGAAACACCCTTAACCCGACCCAGCATCCTCTCTAGCCTAGGCTTCTGCGAGGCCTGCTAAATGGTTTCCCAACATCTACCTGCTACTTCTGGTTGAACTTCCACTCTGCAGCCACCACCGTCTTTTCATTATGGCATAGACATCATGCACATGTTGCTTAACTTCTCTTACAGAAGCGTGTTCCTTTCCTTTAGAGCTCTTAACGTGGTGTGTAGTTACAGATTCATCAGCAGAATGACCCTCCCAACACTGTTAAGCTGCTCCCAAAGAGACTGTTGGCTTCTCTACTATTTCAATCACCGTACTAGACAAGTGAACAAAGCCGTTCATTTGTACATGGCATTTATAAACGGCGTACTTTTAAATATCTATTAAATCCACTTGAAGAATTAAATCACCATTCTCTCATTCAATGATCTAAGAACATTTTGGGGTAGAAAAGACAGGGTTTGACATATCACTGTGAAGCAGAGTGGGAGGAGGGCTGACCCTGCCTAAACTTATACCAGGGCCAGAATGCGGTGCTTTCAATTCTGAGTCTTGCTCTCTTTCCGTCACAACGCACTCCCTTCCAAGGATAACAATCTTCATCGGTTGCACGGTCCTCAACTCTGAAGAGCAGGGGAAGGCTATGTAAACACCATGTTGAAAATCTAATGCACAGCGAATTCTAGAATGCACCCTCCATGTCAGTCATGCAAAGCTGCCCTCTAACCCTGACAGCGAGCAGAGGTTTTCTGAGGCAGCATAAAGCATGTAATGTGTACAGCACTGCACACTGGAAGAGCCAGCCCAGCCACAAAGTCAGCGTGTGACCTTGAGCAAGTCAGGGGCTATCTCCAAGCCTTTCTGCTTCATTTGCAAAATGAAGATACCAGTCACTTATCTGCCTACCTCATAGGGTTATTGTGAGGATATTTTAGGAAATGCATTATACTTCGTATGGTACAGCGAGGAGATCGTTGGACTGGAAATCTTACTTTTAAATCCTGCTTTTAATATTTACTAGTAGTGTAGCTCTTTGGGCAGTATATTTTAGACTTTCTGAACACAGCAGGGCATGCTCATCTGTACCATGGAGATTATCATTCCTGCTTTATCTGAGGATCAAATGGGCTAACGTGTGTGAAGGTGATAAAGTCCTTTGCAATTATGAATTGGAGAATATCTGTATTCCATTGACCTGTATTTATGACCTATACAGTGATTTGCACAGAGCAATGGCTAACAAGAATTGAGTGATTTTGGTGCACCAGGCAATGGGCATGTGTTTTAGGCACTTTTCCTTAACTTCATTTAATACTCATCACAACCTTATGTGTCGGGTACTATTATGACCCCAAGTGAGGAAAACAAAGCTCCACTCATTGGCCCCTGGCCGCATAGCTGAGCCAGGATGGTAACCCATGCCATTCAATTCCATGGCCACATAGCCTTAACCTAGCAGCTGCACTGCGTCACACTCCATATGTAACTTTAGGTTACCAAAAGGAAAGTATATGTTCTATGCACACATTCAAAAGCTTGTTCCAGCCTAGCCAGAGTGGCTCAGTGGTTGAGCATCAACCTATGATCCAGGAGATCGAGGTTCGATTCCCGGTCAGGGCCCAGGCCCAGGTGGTGGGGTCGATCCCCAGGAGAGGGCGTGCAGGGGGCAGCTGATCAACAGCTCTCTCATCACTGATGTTTCTCTCTCTCTCCCCCTTCCTCTCTCTGAAATCAAAAAAGACATGTTGTGTGTTTTTTTAAGAAAACCTTGCTCCCGTACTTTTTATATGGCAAATAAATGATGCAAATCAACTTAGCCATTAAGTCAAGAAAATGATCAGAAATAAGCCTATAGAAGAAATTCATGTCATAATTCTAAAAATATCAAGAGAACTTGGCTCTTTTCTAGGTTAATCGGTTAGAAGGAAGCTTATGCAGCGAGGGAGAGCACCTGCTTTGGAGTCAAGTCTGCATTCAGTCCTGGTTCTACCACTTACTAGCTATATCACAGACGTTCAAACTTCTCTGTTAAGCCTCATCTGGATAATGTTTTGTTGTGAGGTTTAGATTAGATAATTTATGTAAGGTGCTCAGTCTTGTGTCTGGCACAGCAAGTGCTCAGTAAATGCCTGCCCTCATTGCTCATGCTCACTCTGTGGGCTTAGGCATGTGATTTAACCTCTCCTGAGCATCAGTCTCTAAGTGTTTAAATAGAAGGAAGTTGGACCCTGATTCAAAAGATCCTGTACAAGTCTAATGATTTTTAGGTACTAAGAAGGGAGAAGGGTATCTCTGAAGCAATTGTGTCTTGTGAATTCTCGCTTTCAGGCTCTATAATTTATGTTGCTCTCTGATTTATGGAATAAAAGCACCCAAGGGGCTGAATAAAAAAGGTTTACCCTGGCATTTGCTTTACTGGCACCATTAACCAGTCAGACAGATTAATGATAATCCGAGCTAAAGTGATTTGCCTGACAAATTTGCTGCTAATCTGAGGCAAATGTTCAATCCACTACCTTTTAGAAAGCTACTGTGTTAAGGAGCTAAATAAACCTTTATGAACAAATGAGCATCACAGCTCAAATACATATGGCATTTACTCGCTCTAGCGGAGAGCTAGAAAGCACAACATGAACTGGGATATTGGAATCAAATCTCAAAATAAACTTTCTTTTTCTCAGCTAAAAACAGGTTTTATTGAACTGCAGTCAGCTTATTCACCTTCCTCAGTGAGGCTATTTGTTTTATTGGTTAAGGAAAATATCTATTAAGAAAACCACATCTGTATTTTGGTCCTTTATTGTTATCCGCTCCAGTCAGTGAATGTCTACAGAAGTCATTTTACTAGACACTTGAGTGTGGGATTATAAATGAGATCTAGTCTCAAGCACCAGGAAGGGAAGTATGCCTGCGCTCGAACAACCACAAACCCAACAAAAGGTAGCAAGTGCTACAATGGTGGCGTAATCAAAATAAAAGGGGAGGCCAGAGGAGGAACTGAGGACAACAGATCTGCAGGACCCTGGAGAGTCCCACAAAGTGACTGACATTTCAGTTAGGGCTTCAACTCAACCAGTGTTTTGTGAGCATTGACTATGGGTTAGGTATTTATTCCTGAATAAATACCTGAGAACAGCTCAGGGAATAAAGGAGATAAAAAGATCCCATCCCTGCCAACATGAAGCTTATATTCTGGTGGTGAGAAAGGGGATGATGTGGGAAACAATGAGTAGAAGGTAATAGAGCTGTGGAGAAAAATATGAATAAAAAAAGGGCAAAGGGGGTGCTAGGGGAAGGACAGACCTCCAAGGAAAGGTGACTTTATGGCAAAGACATGGTGGAGGTTAGAGAGTGATCCCTGTGGATCTCTGAGGGGACGAGCATTCTAGATAGACTGGACAGCAAGGAAGTGGGAGGGTCCTGAAGAAGGGGAATTTTTTGTATATTTAGGAAACATAAGGAAGTGAGAGGGACTGAAGAGGGCAGAGGAAACAGGGAGATAGTAAGAACAGAAAGTGATGAAGCTAAAAGAAGACAGGGGGCCAGATCAGGAAGAGTTTCTGTGCTGTATCTGACTAAGATAGAGGGAGAGTCATTGGAAGGGTCTGAGGAGGAGGAATGACATCATCTAATATACGTTTAAAAAGTTTACTCCAGCTGCTATGCTGAGAGTAGACTTGGGAGGCTATTGGCATAGTTCAGATGAGGCTTGATAAGGGCGAAAGAAGTTGTGGGATTCAGTATACATTTTTATCTTCATTCACTTATTCCATTTTAATTTTTTATCATGGAAAACTTTCAGCAATACAAAATTAAGCAATAATATGATGAACTAGTTTATTCCCATCGCCCAGATCAAAATACAAAGCCATAACCAGTCTTTTAGTATTATTTGGTAGCAAACATCAGGTATCATATTATTTCATGGATTCAGGATATATTTCAACAGTACTGCCAGGACTTGATGATGTATTTGGTATAGGGTGTAAGAATAAGAGGGATTAAGGATTACTCCAAGGATTCTGGACTGGTTTATAAATTACGTAGATCACCCTGGCCTGTGTGGCTCAGTGGATTGAGCGTTGTCCCATGCACCAAGAGTTCACCAGTTCAGTTCCTGGTCAGGGCACATGCCAGGGTTATAGGCTTGATTCCCAGCAGGGGGTATGCAGGAGCAGCTGATTGATGTTCTTTCTCATCAATATTTCTATCTCTCTCTCCCTCTCCCTTTCTCTCTCTCTAAAATCAATAAAAAGATATTTTAAAAAAATACATAGATTTCACTGAGGTGGAGGCACCTCTGGAATGATAAAGTATTTGAAGAGGGGTTTGGGTTGGAGGGAAACAGGTATTTGATTTTATTTATCATTATTAGATGCTCATGGGAAATCAAAGTTGAAAAACCAAGTAGGAATTTGTATACATGATTCAGGTAAAATGTCAGGACCAGAGATACAGATTTGGAAGACATCAGCATGTAGACAAAAGCAGTCCTAAACTGGATGAAAGCGATCTCCAGAGCTTGTTTCCTAGAGCAATCCCATATTCAGAGGTGAGGGAGATTGGGAACAAAAAGTAAAAGAGCCTAAAAATGAGTGGCCACAGGGATCGAAGTAGAACAGGAGAGTCTGTATAATAGAATATGTTCCATGAATGGGGAAGTAATCAATTGTGACAAAATTTGCTAACTACTAAAGTAATGTGAGAACCAGAAATTGACTATTGGGGTTAGCAACACAAAGGTCACTGGAAAACCTTGATAAGAGGAGTTATAGTGACATACTAGGGACAGAATCGCAACTGAAATATGAGTTAAGGAACTGGAGTGAAAATTTGTTGAGATGGAAAATACAACTGCATGCTTGTATGCTGATGGATATGATCCACCAGAGTGGGAAAAGTTGTTGATGAGGTGAAAGAATAGCTAGCTGACATTTTGTTCTTTGTAAGGAAAGAAGGAATTTAGTGCCTGAGTGAAGGTTTGGCCTTCAGTAAGAACCTGAGCCGTTCTTTTATAGAAGTTTGAAAGAAGACCAATGCTCAAATACATACTTGGGTTGATATATTTCCCAGGAAACTAGAAGCATGGTCAACTAAGAGCGAAGGAAAGAGGGAAGGTCTTGGAGACCTGAGGAGAGAGGAAAGGGCATGAACTATCATTAGGAGCATGTGTGAGACAGGCTGACCAATATATGTAATACAATCTCCCACAGCATTCAGGGGCAACTTCAGATGAGTTATTACAAATTTAAAGACCAGTCAGCACAGTTATCTATTTTCTTCCAGTTATATTCCTCTACACAGGTGCAAGTAAAGACGAAGTACAGAATTACATTTACTTGAGTTGGTTTTTGCCAAGAAATTAATATGAAATGAGAGACTAGTAAGCAAAATATTGGTGTATGTTTAAAAGGATTGGCCACGGGAGTTTCAGCTGTTTAATAAGTGAAGAAAAACATGAAGGATGACAAACAATGAAAATGCTGCAGAATCAATGAGTTGTAGGTCCCTGTGGAATCAAAGATTTGTTGTAACCAGAGTCCTAAATAGAAGGTAGGAAAATAAGAGTCTAGAACAGTGACCATGGGGAGGCTGCCAGGACTGGTGTTGGTGAGGGCCACAGCATGACCTGGGGCTGACAAGCCAGTAGGGTAAGGAGGGCTGATTCTTGGGGTTGAGTGGTAAGAAAGATTTCAACACATAAGGACAGAATGGTATCATAAGCAGGAAAGAGTGAACACTTATGAAAATAAATGGTTCATACAAACAGCTATTACTATGACCACCCTTTGAGCATTATTTTCAGCCCTTTCCCCATATCGTCTCTGAGTACACACTATTCTGAGCCCTGAGCCCCTCCATTCTGTCTATGTGCAGGGACTGCCCTAGATGCTTTACTTGAATTTTTTTCAATTAATTATCATAGCAATTCTGAGAGCTAGAATTTATCTTCCCTTTGTCAATGATAGCAGCCAAACGTTATTCTTGTTTTTCACATAATTAAACACACAAAAGTCAAACATTAGATAAATAGTAGTTCCGTTTCCATATCCAGCCATTTGGACTTAAGTGGAATATTTTAACCACTATGGGCTTTAGGAACCACATTCTATAGGTTGATTGGAGATATACTTCTATTCAACAGAGTTTGGAAGTTACAAACATGTCTCTATATAAAAAATTTATGTTTAAATTTAAGAACATTTGCATCTTTAGCAGTGGAGTGAGTGATCCAAACTATGTTTCAGAAAGATAACTAGAGACAGGGAGGAGAATGGGTGAGAAGGTGAAGAGCTATTATCAGAGATCAGGTGAGTAGTGAGGAAGGAATAGGATAAAGGCGGCATGGCTCAGCTGTGGCCAAGGCAGGCCCAACGGGACTTGATAGCTAACAGCAACGCTGAGGGGCAGGGAGGAGAAAAACATGACCTGTGTTTTTTGTTGTTGTTGTTTTGTTTTGTTTCATCAACAGAATGGAAGGAACTAACATAAACAAAACAAATAAAAGGAGGAAAAATATATTTAAGGAGGAGACAGTGAGGAGTATGATTTTTGGCACGTTGAATTTAAGGTGCCTCCAGGAAACCCTTGTATATAGGTAAAGACAACTGGACAAGAATTATTACCTCCAGTTTTCACAACTGTGCACACTGAGATCCAAAGAGCTTATGAGACTTATCAAAAGGTCATAGAGTTAAATAGTTGCAGAGATAAGACTAAACCCAATGCCTGCTTCTTCGTGGAAATGAATGATCTTACGGAACATAGGCTATCTGTGTATGTGTATTTCTTTCCTTTCATGTCCAAGTCAGGTCAAATTATAAAAGAAATAGAAACATGAAAAAAGATTCACTTTAACTGTTGCTGTGAACTAGAAAGGAACGCATTTCGAGGCACTGCAGGAGAGAAGTTGTACTATTCTATCTGATTATCACACAGTAGCATTTTGAATGAAATACCACTCTGACTGCCCAACCGATGATTGTCCCTTTCAAATCCCGAGGGGTTCCTAAAGATCACTATGGGCTTAAAGCACTCACAGATGCAAAAGACTAGAAGCCTCACACTCGAATCCCAGCTTCTCCCCACATGCTCTCTATTAGCACGTTCTTAGGAACTGCCGCTTAGTCCATTTTCTCCAGAAGAATGAAAGATGGTCCACGGCCAGGGGTGAGCTCAATCCTGCGAGCAACTGGGGCCTAGCGGGCACCTGCCATTTCTCAATGCCTCTGACTCCCTTTCTTTCTCCCTCACCCTCTCTACTTCCCCCATGGCGCCTCCCCCAAATTATTCCATATGTGTAGATGCATAAAACAGGTTACATTTCCTTTGGCTGTCCTACTTTATAGAAAGTGAAACAGTCCTTATTCAAGGGTGAAAGAAGAAGCTGCCACATCCCAGGAAACCCTGCCTATTAGTGGTGTTCACCTTAGGCTGGTTATATACAGCAGGGGGTTTAGTACGGAGGAACAGATGTGGAGCTTAGAACTCGACCCAGTCAACAGACAGACACTTTATAAAGACCTTATAAAAGCCCTCATCTACTGAAGAACATAATGATGCCACTCTCCCTGAGAGGCGCATGGAGAACATTGTAAATAAGTGCTCTTCTCTATAGAACACAGGGATTTGGCAACACGGTGTTCCTCTGAAGCAAATTGAGCTTTCACACTCTGATCTCTTTGCGCACCTTTAATTGGCATTATAGAAACCCCAAAGGTCCAGAGGAGGAGAGAATCTAACAGAATGCCTAAGGAATAGAATAGAAAGGCCCATTAAGAGGGCATCATCTTTTTGATTCTTTCTAAGTGAGATGTTTACAGAGTGGCTTTGCTTTAATCTTAAATAAAATTTTCTAAACACTGAACATGCTTATATTAAAATGTACATGTTCAAATGTTGATAATTAATGATCTATAATAATGATACAGGGACATTTGACAAATAGTACAAAATTCCATTTCAAACATTACAGCAAACTGGATATTATGTAAAAAAAAAATCTCTGCTTTTACAGCACACGTAAAATGTTGGATAAATTATTAAAAATCTCTTTTGTTAGAAAGCAACAGGAGAAAAGAATAGGAAATAAAGCTTGCAGACAAAGTAGGGTAAAAGATCTGATGAGAGCATCTTGTACAGTCAATATCCTGCAAGAGCCAACCTCAGTAGATGAACTAGAAAATGAATTATGCTCACAAGAGAACTGGTGAAACAATATACACACCAGTCTCAGCCTTAGCTTAGTGGGAACAGGAGGGAAAAAATCTTCCTGAGAATTCTTTACCAGAAGTCTGCCTTTACTCATGTGAGGTGATGTATAAAAATGGCAGAAAAACAAATGTTATCATATCTAATAGACTTTCTGATAACCACAAATATCAGTACAAGACCTGTATGGGCCAAATTATCCTTAACAAAACTTTTGTTTAATGTGGTCTCATTTTGGTAAGACAAATCCTCCCAGGAGAGTGTACTTTAAACTTTGGCCTCAAAAATTGCCTCGGATAGCCCAGCCAGGTGTGGCTCAGCGGTTGACCATTGACCTAGGATCCCAGCGATCGGGGTTCGATTCCCGGTCAGGGCACATGCCCGGGTTGTGGGCTTGATCCCCAGTCAGGGGCGTGCAGGAGGCAGCCGATCAATGACTCTCTCATCATTGATGTTTCTGTCTCTCTCTCCCTCTCCTTTCCTCTCTCTGAAATCAATAAAGATATTTTTTTAAAAATTGCCTTGGATAAACTTCTAAGGACTGGAGTTAACAATCCAGAATCACCTTGACGTGGGATGAAGAAGCCACTAAGAGGGAGAGTCAGCGGGAACAAGCCACAGAACCAGACTCACAAAGATGACAGGTATTAGAATAACCAAATATGCAATACATAGTAAGTCAGTTCAATAAATCTGAAGAAAGAAGAAGAGATATTACACAGTTTATTCTTATAAAAGAGACTGGAATTTGTCCAATCTCTACCTTAGCTTATAAGTAAGACTTCAAAGTCTTAAAATCATGGAAGATTTTAAGGGGGTGATGTTGAGACGAAAAAACATAATAGATTGTAGTCCTGAAACCAGACACATGCACCTCACTTTTGCCTAGTCAATAATAATGTATATTAACAACTTCCATTAACTATTAGATGCTCTTGTATGACCTTTATAAATGCAACCTACCTAGTTTAATCACAACAAAAACCTTGCAAGGTTAGTATAATTATTTTCTCTGTATTACAAAGTAAAGTGAGGCTCAGAGAATTTATGATCACAAGGCCGGATCTCAAGAAACTGTCTTAAGGTCTTGTGATGTCAGTGCCAGAGTTTAGATTGCAACCTAGCTAGAGTGGGTCTTTCAGACCCTGTCCCATCAATCATAAATATACAGCTTAATTCTGTTCTCTGTTTATCACTTTGAAAAGAAAAAAACACACACACAAAAATAAAACACACACCCTGATATCATATATTCACATGCTTGTCTCTTTTCAAGGAATTTTTCTATAAATTATTTAAGATTCTATAAACAATCCTGCTTTAAAACACAGACACACAGACACAGATACAGGCAAAGAAGACATAAAGTCTCCATTTAGTATTGAGTGAAGGACACAGAGTAGATCCACAGGGTCTCCAGGGTCCCTGCCCAAGATCTCCTGCCAGCAGTATGCTACAGTGTACATCTAAAGAGATGGAAGATTAGGCTCAGTTTTACTGGTGGCACCTACCTGTTGTCACCTTCTCTGGAGAAAAAGACTGCAAAGGTTTGAATGTTCCCCTTTGCTTCTGCGGGTGGGCGCCAGCTGAGACGGATGAACCGGCTGGAAACCAAGACAGGGACCACGTCTCTGGGAGCAGAAGGGAGCACACTGGAGCTCGGGATAGCTAAGGAGAAAGGAGAGGAGACTGTCAGAGGTGGTGGTGCCACAGGTGGGCAAAGGGCAGGGAAGCAAAGCAGACCCACCAGCAAACATAGAATGGTGCATTCACACAGATGCTAAAGAAATAAAGAAAAACAAGGGAAAGCAAAGAAACAGTAAATGGAATCAAAGGTGTAATAGGATTCCTTTGAGTTTATAAAAGGGTGGCTAATGAATAGCATAGACAATTCTACTCATATTTTTCCAGTTTCTATTACTCATGAGGTCAATGACAATAAGACTAAATGTCCTATTGAAGCACGAAACAGGGAAACATAACCATGGACTTACAAGTATTGATAAATGCCTCAGGTAAACCAAGTAGTTGCTAACAAACCTCATTCCACTCAGAGCCTGTTTATACTGTTTTCACTACAATTTGAGGGAGCTTTCTTATGTATTTTCAAAGACCACAGAAAATTTAAAGCAGCAAATAAAAATTGATGGAAACTAACAAAAAGTAGAAACAGTTCTCATGGATTACCTGCTAGTAATGGAAACGACAGAAAAAAACTCTAGGATGCACAGAGATATGCAACTGCACCGTGCTTGTGGAGCATGGCTATATATAGCAAGATTTACCAATTGGTATTCATGGGCATAACTCAATCACCTACTGCTGGAAAACTGTTTTTTCAAACTTTTGGGGAATTTCTAACCTGTAATAGAAGTTTTCAATTAAATGTGTGTGTGTGTGTGTGTGTGTGAACTCATAGTTCACCTTTGCTGCATAGCTGTTTTCTTATGTGTTCGAGTCCCCAGGTCTAGGGAACATGAGTTTCATCTTGACAGGTGATTTCTGGCCCCAAATCACAAGAACCCATTTGCCTACATTTAATCTTCAAACTGGCTTTTGTAAGCCATTCTCCTTCCCCTCCCCCCCCCCCCAGTTCTTATAAAAGGCAGTTTCCTTTCTTGCATTCACTCTCTCTCAACGGGCTGGCTGCTGGGAACTAAACGCCTGTTAGCTAGAAAATGCATTTGGGGGGGGAGGGGGCTATCTCATTTCCCAGGGGTTCCAGAAACATTATCAATTTACAATACATACCAGTTAAAAGAAAGGGGTTTTAAAGAACTGAAGAAAGCTTTCAAAGTTATTCCTGGCTCTTTAGATTCTTAGCGGACTTCATAGATAGAATTTCCCCCTTGCTTTCTTGATCGGCACAGCATTTAAAATAAATGGAAGATTGGTAAGAAGTTAGTCAATCTTTTGTGGCAGAGTGGTGAGGGGAGGGTGAAAGATTGATGCCTGAATATGTAGCATTCTTCTCCAAAATATGGGTGATATGAAGCCTCTTGACAAAAGCCTTTACTTGCATACACAAGTAAAGCTCAAACCAGCACACTGAAGTAAATTCATCCCCTCCTCCTTTCACTGCCTAACAAAAAGTAGAAACAGTTCTCACGGACTACCTGCTAGTAATGGAAACGACAGGAAAAAACTCTGGGACACACAGAGATATGCAACTGCACCGTGCTTGTGGAGCATGGCTATACAAATAGCAAGATTTACCAATTGGTATTCATGGGCATAACTCAATCACCCACCACTGGAAAACTGTTTTTTTCAAACTTTTGGGGCATGTCTACACTGTCCTCTCAACTGTACAGCCCAGTAAGCCCGATTGTATCCCCTATTCCTGACTCTCTCCCACTCACCCCTTCTAGGACTCCCCCTCCCGGACATGCTGTAAATCAGCTCACTGTACCCCCACTGTGACACTTACATGCTCACCGGCATCCTCTCTCACCAGAACTGTCACACTCTCTCCCAGCTCCCCTGCTTTCCCTGCCACTCACCTCCCTCACGTGTATTCTCGGTGCAGCATCCAGAATAAGCTTGTAAAAGACACACCGGGTCATATCACTCTACTGTTTTTCCTCCAGGTCTACCCTTTACCTCGGAAACTCCAGACTTCTCCATCTGCCTGCTGACCTGGCTCCTGTTACCACTTTTCTTGGTTTGGCTTCCTCCACAAAGAGGGCTTTACAAAAGGATTTAAGTATAAATGCTCTATTTGGAAGGGGGACCCCAGGAAACACCTGTGGGGAGTGGCAGAGACAGCAGGGAGGGAAGGCTGGAGAGAGGGAGCTACCTGCCAGTTATCACTGTGGGAAACTGAAGGGAACCCCACTGGGGCCTCTGAGAGTCAGGGTACCACAAGCCTCTGAGTGATCCAGCCCTGAGGAAAGCAGGCTGTGGCATTGATCTACCGTCGTCCTCTATTAATTGAGGGTGATTCCAAGAGCGCGAACCCTCCTGCAAAATAGCCTAGTGTGTTCCAACTGCCACAAAAATACCATCTTTAGGCAGAGGCATGCAGGTGTCCGCAGTAAGCCGCCTTGCCTTCATTGGCTCTACTCATTCAGCAAATATTCCTAGACCATCTAGCCCATGTCAGCCTTTCCTCTAGGCCCAGGGACAGCGTTGAGCAGCAGATGAGGCCACTGTCCTCTGCACCTTCCATGGAGGCTCCTGACTCTTCAGCAAGCTCCCTGGGTGCTGAGCCAGGTAAAGCTCCCTAGGGCCTTGGCACAGGCACCTCCCACTCTACACTTTTTGTGTAGCCCATCTCATCCCTTAACTACCACTTTCTTTTTGACTTAGGTGCTTTCCTTTGGCAAGATCGACCCAAAATATGTATCTAACAGGTACTAGTTCATATCTATAATATAGAAAGAATGTCTAAAAATCAATAAAATAATGAACATTCTTACTTTAAAATAGGATTCAACCTGACAAATAAAGGGGCGTTAAAATAAAATCTAAAAATGTCTATCTGAATAAAGTCTATTCAAAAATCTGTCCCAGTAGCAAGACTTTAGAGAATGTTAGTACCTAGTGTTGGCCTTGGAGTTACACTCCCTTATGCTCTCAGCTGAAGCCTGTGAGGGTAGTCTTTTCAGAAGTTAATCTGGCAAAATTCTTTAAAATGAAAAGTATTCATACCATTTGACCAAACATTCTCATGTCTGTAAGTTTCTAAGATAAATACCCCATTTATCAATGCATCAATGTGAAATCAGCGTATTTTCTCAAAATGTAATGCCTATACATTTTATCAGTTTAAAGAAAAGGGAATTATTACGGACTTTTTTACAAAAGATTTTTTAAACACAAAAAGTGATCAATGATGGCTTTGAAAAATCTCTGAAGAGTTTTCAAGAAGTTAGAAAATAAATTTTTAAAAAATCAGGAGAGACATTTTGAAATCCTTTTTGCCCTTATAGATGGTATCATGTCAAAAGTGAGTTGGGTTTTCCACCCATTCAGGGGCTGCCAAGAAGAGAGCAATGGGAGTCCTCACACAGATGCTCTTCTCTCCAGGCTTCCAGGGGTGTCTTCTCACAAGCTGGTCTACACTCAGATGGCACAGATAAAACTCAGAATAGAATTAATCATGGACTCTTTACTTCAATTTAAACAGTCATTAAGTGAAAAGGAAGGGGCACATTTTTAACAAAGGAATGGCTTCTTACTTTATGCAGGGAAATTAATTTTGTTCTCACTAATCCCCCATGCTTTCTCTCAACAGTAAGTTGTCTTCACAGACAGTCTCACTCAATAAGGAACCAATCAGGACTTCTTTGCTTTGGTCTTGGAGGCCTAATCTCCAGTCTGGCCCTAATCTTTCTGGCCCATTACTGTTGCCATGGTTACAGCTTCTGTTGTCATGGAGAAGAAGAGGTAAATTTGCCACACTAACAGTCTTTTTTTTTTTAAAGAACCTCTTTAAACAGAAAAATTTCTCATAGCAAAATCCAGGAATAGGAGGTGATTTCTGAAGATAATATAAATGCAAAGAATAGATAGATTTGAAACCAAAAACTAATAACATTTTTAGGATGCCATTGCAATAGCCTTGGTAACAATTACATTATTGGATTAATTTTTCTATAAAGCCACATTCCAATTAGATATCAGAGAATTTTGTTCCGTCAGATTTTTACTGTAGAGTTTTATGGACATTCATTTTTTTCTCTGTGCTTATTAATAGTGCCCAACCTCCACTCCTATGAGGTATATGAAAGATGATAAAATATATTCATGGAATCACAAAAATAGTTAATTTGCAATAAACATCAACCAACCAATAGGCTTTTTTCCCTGTCACTCGCCATGTTGTTCATCAAAATATTATCAATGTAGCCACCAGGTCAACTAGATGCTATGTTCAGTGCATCTCCTTATTATCTTGAAGATTTAATGAAAATAAAATATAAATAGATAACATCAGTTTTATAGGAACATTTAATTGTCCTAGGAGCACCTATTTATTTGCCTTTGGCATTTTTTTTCTTGTTGGTGCTCCCTTGACACCAAACTCTAGCTTTCAATGGTCTAATGGAGAAGTAGATACAATTTAAATTTTGGTTAAAGTTTTTATTGTTAAAAAGTCATTTTACAACCTTACCCAAAAGAAGGTTGGCTGTATATGGTTGAAAAATAACAAACAGTAACATTTTCATAAAGCTTCACATTATTTTCAAAATTCAAAGAAACCTGGCCTTTGAGCTAGTGTGTTAAGAACCTTAGTAAAATGAAAAAAAATTTTTAATTTTGAATTAAAAAAATGATTTGAAACTGTATTTCATTTTCAATGAATATGGGATGGATATTAATAAACAGACTTTTTTTATAAAATACTTTTTAAACACAAAAAGTGATCAATGATAAACTCTACAATATCTCATTGATTCTTAATCTTCACATAAAATAATTTATTGGATTAATATCTAAAATGAATAACCAATATTTATCGAGTGTCTGTAAAGCTCCTACCTTTATGCTTGAAGAATTAACTATTTTAAAATCATGTATTTTGCCCTGAGAAGATAGGAAACTAAATTGCTAGACAATTGCAAAGTTTGAGACAGTCTCTTACTTACGAGTTCCATTCTAAATTTTTGGTAGGGTGGTTGTTTAGAAATCAGAAGCCACTTTCTCACTAAACAATTTCTATCCTGTTCTCAGAAAACCGTTTAATTTATCATATTATAAACTATCATAGCACTCACACTATGAAATTGGATCAAACTTGTATGAATTTTCTCTGGTAAAATCAATTTACGCATCCAATCATGAATCATTCGGTACTCATGGAAGAATTACTATGTGTGAGGCACTGTGGGAGGACGCGTTTTAATCCATTTCCCAAGACTGGGGAGGAAGCCAGCTCTCGTAGTTCTCCCTGCCTCTGATTCACCCTCAAGGACCTATGTCTTCTCACCTCCAACAATGCTCCTGCCTTCCAGCTCTACTTTCTCAGTTGTCTGGAGCAGGGTAGCCTGAGTGAAATCCAGTTGAAGGTCTCTGGAGGTGGACAGTTAGGCCTGAGGAGCTTCCAAAGGCTTTTGCTGCAGACCTGGTTCCTTGCTAGCTCTCAGCTCTCCACACTGAACTTGTTTGGTTCCATGAAGGCCTCATACTTTCACCTCTGCCACTTTCATGAGCTGCAGCCTGAGCTGGAGTGCCTCCCTCCAACCGTGTTGCTCCCGGACCTTCAGATTTCAGTTTAGCTGTCACTCACTGATCCCCACCCTGGCTTAGGTGCCTCTACTCAGGGCTTTCACGGGGCCAGGATAGGAGTCCCCTCAGGATACTTATTACCCTGCACTGTAACAGTCTAGTCACTTTTGGGTGCCCTATACCAAATTATATGCGCTGTAAGGGGAGGAACCAAGTCTAAACTGTTTACCACTTTAACCCCCAAACCTAGCACAGTGTTTTTAGTTACACCCTAGACATCCACTACATTCTTGCAGCGCTAGCAAAATGAAAGCCTTTGCAAATTTGCAAAATTATAATGATTAGACTTTGACTAGAAAAACCCGTCAGAACCCTCTAAAATGGGTATTTGAGAACACGTATGGGGAGGGGCCTGAGCTATTATTGTAAGCTGGTTATGCTAATAATTATTAACTCTGCTAATAAATTACACGTAGGTTTCAAAACTAAACTCAGAGGAAGGCTCTAAGGGAATGTAGGTATGGGGTATGAATATTTCATTTTGGATCAAATGGAGAGGGGGAAATGTTCTGGAAATGCAACTATGCACTGAACGATATAGAAGCTGTGTTTAGATAGGAATAATTCCTGAGAGAAATAATGCTTTCATTAAGAAAATGTTAAGAAAGAAAGCTTGAAACACTGGTGTGGGCTGACCTGGGCATCCAGGAGGAAAACCTGGGGTCCATTATCAGAAGTCAGATTCTTATCCCAGGATCATACATCAAAGAGAATTGCCAGGCCAAGGTTGTATGCTAAGAAGGGTTACCTATGGCCATGCACAGTGACAAATTCTGGACAATATTATCATATCAGCAGAAGTAACTGTATCTCTCAGTCTACGAAGTCCTTTCAAAAGACAAAATGAGAAGAAAAATATTGGGTAAACTGGTCAACCAACATCTGTGTGAATGAATGCTTTTATATTCACATCTGCCACTGTATGCATATGAAAGCATAAATTGTATGTGTTAGTGACTTCTTTATTTTCTCTTTTTCATTTACTTAGGGAAGTACCTCTTAAAGGGCTTATCCAGGATGGAACAAGGATCACAGACATCTTGGGGAGGCAGCTAGCCCCTCATTTATGTAAAAAGATGGATTTGACTAGAAAACTGCAATTAAGTAGAGAGGATGATGGATCCCTTCTCTGACACTCTGTGACGATGTGACTTGGAAAGTTATTTAGCTTCTCTGAGCCTCGCTTTCCACATTAAAAATTGATCCACAATATTTAATATGCAGGGTTAAGTGATGATGAGAAATGGATTTTAAGGGCTCCCCACAATAACTAACATATGATTTGTATTCAATAAATGGCTGTTATTATTTGTCTATCTTTAGATCCGAGAGCAGGAAGCCTGTCTTTGCTGGGCCAGTGTCATGATGCCTGGCTGGAAATCCAGAAACCCTACAGGAAAGGCTTTGGGACAAATTTGAGCTAAATCTGATAGGTGAATTAGGGTGGGGACAAAGGTGCTTTCTTTATGCAAGGACTGGACTTGGCCACCTCAATGTCTCTCCCTACTTCCTTTGTCAGGTGCAGAGAAAATGTCACCCTTTGTTTGCCCTTTCTTGTGATCCCACATGTCTGCTCCTGCAAGAATATACTTCATTTCAGGTCCCTTTTCTTTCCCTGTATTTTCTTCCCAATCATTGTACCCTTTCCATCTGTCACTATTCCAAGGCTTTTAAGGCCACCTTTAATCACCTCTCCCATCACTGTCTCTTCCCGGCATCTTTTGCCAACTGCAGGACAACTAGGCTTCTACTCAATCCCCAGGCCCCTTTGTTTCCATCCTTTCCCTTGAGTGCGTGTCTTTGAATTCCTAGTCATTGTTTATCTGTTCTCCATGCCCAGGGACCCCAAACGTGCCATTTCAATCATTCCCCTGTCACCAGAGCTTCCTCTAGGGAGAAAGACTGACAAGCTGTGACATCTCCCCTCCCATCCCTCATGTGCCTTTATCATCGTTCACCTCATCCGCCATATGGCGCTTTGTCCCGGGCTGCCATGCCACCCTGTCCTGCGACTGTGAGGAACATCTGAAGAACACACGCATTACTGATTCAGATCAGTGCGGCAGGCTTTCTGGAGCAGTGCTTTTTTGTGCAATTTTCTTTGGTAATAAGACACTACAAAGTAAAATTGCTGACAAGCTGTGTTGTTAAGGAAAATAATTGAATCAGTGCTAAAAAATCTTATTATTATCATTTTTTTGTTAAGTGACTGAATTGTTCCAGTAAGGAACTCAAATAAAGGTAAGTTGAAGATAATAGAAATTAAGTAAAAGAACTAAAGTTTAAGCTACTCTCTTTAGTAATGTAGATCCTTCTAAGAACCAATTTTACTGTTTCAGGATTCCAAGTGACAAAAATATTCCAATCCCATTTGATGGCTCTACTAATGAATGGCAAACTTCTAACTCTGACCATGGGATTGCAAATAAAATTCAAATGTATTTATTTAAGGTTAGAGTATGTGTATCTGTGGGAATGCCAGGGTAGGCTAGTTCCAATGTTCTGAATGTCTTTGAGAATCAGAGTTGCAGAATGACAGGCTCACCAAGCGCTGTGTTTCTGATGGACGGGAGGGGAGTGGGTGTGTGAGGAGGCACCTCGGGCCCGGGCCAGGGCTGCACCTGCAGGGCACGGAAGCTGATGAAGCATCTGTGTGCAGTACAGTTGGCCCTAACCCCTAGCTACTCGTCCTTGAATTTTATAGCCACCAAAAAAATGAAAGGGAAATAAAAATAAAAACAATACAAGAAGATATAAAACTAAGATAAATTATTACTTGTTCCAATTAATACAAGTAGAGCCTGTCATTGCTAGGATACTCTGCACAGCAATAGGCGGCGTAGAGTGTGTATGATGGATGGGTCCCTAGGTCCTTGTTTCACTTTAACTTGGTGCTTCTAGATCTATAAAGATTGGGGAGAGAAAGGTAGGAGAGTGGAGGGAGGGAGAGACAGAGGGGGGGGGAGAGAGAGAGAGAGAGAGAGACCAATTCCATCCTTTATGGGAAGTAAGATGGTAAATGTGGACAATCTGGAACCACAGCTGAGTGATCACTCATATAAGCTCATCTTTTTTCTTTTTTAAATGTACTGCAGTGAAGAAAATTATAGTGAAGCTGTAAACTATAAAATAGGCTTATTGGCCTGAACCTAGCACTCATATTTCAAATCCATTAAGCAGGCAAACAAAATAACTACCAGAGATGACTGATTAGGTAATAAAGACATTATATAATCATAAATTGTGGCTGTGCATCAAATTCCAGTATTCTCCTTGGCCACTCTAAATAGAGCTATATTAATTCCTACAGAAAGAATGTTTTTTTTTTTTTTAAAGTCTGGTTTGATTTTTTTCTAAATCATTAAATATGTTGATTTAACTGATGGCCCACATCAATTTGGATTACAGTTGGTAAATTTATAGGTTAATTCAAAATATAACATAGGGCATGTGAAATTCTGAAATATAGGATATAGGTGTTCACCTACCATAATAAATGTATCTATTTTAAGTTTGATTCCTGGTTGCTATTAAAGCCAAAGAAAAAGATATGTTTCTCCTATATTCACATGTTTATCCTGATCAAGAAAAAGGTATGATGGGTGGCATTTTTTATGGAATAAAGTGAAAAGGGTCCTGGGAGGGGACTATGGGATGACCTATATTCTCTTTCAGCTAGTAGCTGAGCAAATATCTTTTAGGGTATAGATAGGTTAATCTCTAAGCTCACTACTACTAAGGTTCTATCATGTTAGGGAGCAACAGTATCTTCCATCTCTGTCTCTTTTCTCTATTCTTTTTTCTGTTTGTTTCTTTTTCTTTTTTTTTTCTCCCAAACTGATTCATCCCATTATTATTTTTTGATTCATCCAAATTTAAGACAAAATTTGGAACCCAACAGCAGCCTTGATATCCAGTTTAGGGGGTAGTATCAGGATTTAAAGATAATATGATAACAGAAAAGTATGGAATTAGGAGGTAAAAACAATGAATTCTAGACCAGGCTCACTACTGATTATATGACCTTATTTTAACGCCTCCTATCTCTATACCCTTTCCAGTGTGCAAACACTATATGAACATCCCTCTTTTTCTACATGACCACAAAGACCCAAAATACAGCAGCTGATGCCCATAAAGTGCACTGAGTTCAGGTAAAGACAGGGTCTAAAAATACAGAGACACATAAATGGCACCAGCCTCTGCCTTGACCATCTTAATAAACATCAGAATTTTCTCTTTCAAGCAAATCATGCAATGTCCTTGTATAGGAAGCCTCAGTGGTGTTAGGATAAAAATTCAAACTAAAATATTGATAAATCTCCACCAAACAAGAGGTGGCTCTGACAACAGTTGGGAGTTCAAGAGCTTCCTGGGTCTGAGCCAGGCTCTGTCACTTACTTTCTGTGTGACACAGGATGAGATACTTAAAATTTCTCTGCACTACTGCAGAGAGGGTCAGAGAAACAGTAGTCCAGAATACAGTGTACAGAAATAAATGTTAAAAAATAAAAAAGAAAGAAAAGAGAAACCTCAAGCTGCTTGAGAAAAACAAATGGAAATATATTATGCTATTGAAAGGGGAGGCAGTTCTTAGAATATGACAAAAACAAAATCCATGAAGAAAAATATTAAAAATGTGACTGCACTGAAACAAGAACTTCTGAATGGAAAAGTATGATAAATGAGAGAGAGATGTAAATGATAGAATGAAATGATATTTTTAATAATACTGCAGAGGATTAACTTTCCCAATATGCAAAGAGATGTCACAAATCAATTAAACTAATGAGGAAAGGAAGACAGAAAAGCAGAGTTAGAAAACGTGGGAAAGCAGTTTCAGTGTATGCAACTTTGTTTTTTATATATTTAAAAATTCCCATTGTCAACTCCTCTTCAAAGTAATTATTAATTCCACCAAAAAAATTATTTTACTATTATAGATGTCCACATAAAAATACAAATTACTGGGGCCTTTACGTTCATGAATGTAAAAAATGTGTTACCCTTCAAGTGAAAAGGAAGCCAACATTCTCCCACCCTTGGTTATGTGACGCGAAGAGTTAATGATATCCTATATTCACAGGTAAGTATTTTGACAAGAAAAAAAATTGCCTGTACAGAGTTCAGAACTTCATGCCACACTTCCAGCAACATTTTTAAATTACTAATATATACTTTGGGATTCTGTAGCTGTTTTGTAATAAGCATGAAGATATGGTTATGGAAGTGAACTAACTCTGGCCTCTAGGTTTTTTCCGACGACAGTTGTATCTGGAAAGAGATCATAATATAATATTTAAATAAATTTACTTGAGGATGACTAGGAAATAAGACAGACAAAAAAACACGAGATGAGTTAGAGACATTTTCTGTTCTCTGTGCCCCCCACCTATGGCATATTACAAAAACGTAAATGACCTCTTCTGGGGTCTAATTCTCTTGGGTACAGATAGGGACTGAGAAATCTGGGGACTGTAAGTGTTGGCCTCTCTCTGGGCAGTCAGTCTGCGTTCTCCAAGGAGGAGGCTGTGCCACACAGGAAGCAGCGCAGGGCGACACTGCCTCCTACAGCTCCCTAGACTCAGAGAATTAACCGAGAATATGAATAACCATGGTAGATCTTAGTCATAGAGCTTACTGCAGCCATTAAGAAGAGAGGGCAAGAGGCAAACAGTAGGCGAGATTTAGTAACTTGCTTCCTAAGAAAAGAGTTTGGAAAGGAAAAATGGTAATTTCATGGTAAAGCCCTGGCAGACTTCAGCTACTTCACCAAGAGGCGAAGGTTATCATCCCCAGTGATATCGTGTGGCCATCACGTGTCCCTGATGCTATGTGATAAGAAGGGCACTTGACCTCTGTGGCATTCTTTCCCCAAACCCATAACCCCAATCTAAATCATAACAAAAGCTTCAGACAAACACATATTGGGAGTCAGTCTGCAGGATAGCTGGCCAGTACTCTTCAGGACAGTCAAGATCCAGAAAAACAAGGAAAGAGAAATCGTCACAGAAAAAGGAAACTGTTTAAGACATGACAACCAAAATCAGGTGGCATACTGCACTGGATCCTGAGACAGAAAAATAATACTAATGGGGAAACTGGTGAAATACAAATAAAGTCTAGAGTCTAGTTCAAAGTATTGTACCAGGGTTGGTTTCTTAGTTTTGACAAATACACAATAATAGGAGATGTTAACAGTAGAGGAAACTGGTATACAAGAGCTCTGTCATATCGTTACAACTTTTTCTGTAAATCCAGAATTATTCCAAAATAAAAAGAGTTTATTTAGAAAAGGGAGAGAAGATGTTGCTCTAATTATAGCTGATTAGTCAAACCTACTGCTCTTAGGTCTGGTGTTTTTTAAAAAGCTGAGAGTAGACTCCTTGACCACAAGTGATAAGGGGATGCTTATTTATTAGTAGTGGGTCATTTCATTCTGAGTGGAGAATCAGACAAAAAGAAACAGTATCATGTTCTAGGATTCTTAGAGTAGTCATAGCTAACATCTATCAACTAGTGTGAAAAGATTAATTGTGGAGGGTTGAAAGGGATGTGCACCACCCTGACTTCCAAACACAGACCGGAGAGACAAAGCATTCAGACTGTAGCCATCTATCTGGGAAGTGTCATCCCATCTAGAACATTTATGATTCATGATGATGTTTCTGTATCACCTGCTGCCAGTCTAGCTGGGGGTTCATTCTGTGTTTCATCATAGGGAGTAATACATTGGATTTCAACTAGATTCTTGTTTCATTCTATTTTTTCAGAGTTTCATAGCAACTAACAGGTAGTAAAATTAAAGGTGACAGGATGAAAAGACAGTTTTGCTGAGGCTGACATGGTGAATTCCCAGGCAGCATGGACCTGGATAATCACCAAGGTTGTTTGTAACACAGGGAGAATCACAGGTAAGGAGTTGGACATGTGGGGCACAGTTCTGGTCATACCTTGGGTGACTTGGTGTCCTGGGTGCTTCCCTGAGAAAGACCAGAAGTGCCATCAAAGGTGGTAAGAAGGTGAGAAGTAATAGTAACCAGGCCAATACAATTCAGAAATTACGGGTGGGAAGCTTCCCTTTTTGTAAGTGCATAACTATAGAGACGGGAGAAAAGTGATGAGTAGGACAAATTGCCGAGTGAGTCTAGAAAACAGTAAAGTTTACTGGAGAGAATATTTACATACCCATGACTCAGAGGAAAGGACTGAATAATCAAGGAATCCATGAAACCCATACAGTATAAACAGTGTTTCCAAAAGCTTACACATCACAGATCATGCTGGTCCAGGTAAGAATGTCCCGGATTGCTAAAATCTAGGAGGAACTTCCATGTAAGTTAACACACTCTCTGAATATGGCAATTTATGATTCCAGCAAATGCGTACACCCATTTTGGTTAACAATTTCAACTTTTTTCTCCTCCAAGACTTTTTCTCATTCTATTACTAGCTATGATAAATAATTCTGAATTTCACTTCACACTTGCTTTCATCTACCTCTGTTTCATGCACATCGGCTCAGAAACATGGCCTAGTTTTCACTTTTTTGTTGTTTTCTAAGGATACCTACCCATGCATACTCTTATTCTTTTACTCTCTCATTCCTTGTATTAAAATCATTTCACAATTTTTAGCTCATAAAAACAGAAAATAGCCCTGGCCGGTGTGGCTCAGTTGGTTGGAGCATCATCTTGTACATGGAAAGGTCACAGGTTCGATTCCTGGTCAGGGCACATACCCAGGTTTCGGGTTACATCCCTGGTTGGGGTATGGAAAGAAGGCAACCAATCGATGTTCCTCTCTCTTTCTCTGAAATCATAAAAAAACAATTAAAAAACCAACCACCAGAAAATGTAAGTCACTAGGCATTGCCATGATTATTTCTCTTCATAACTAAATCTAAAGGAATCTATACTTATGAACTCAATGCATGAGTCTGGCAGGTTTTTTCCTAAGGGAGGTTACACGAGGGACCATGCTGAGTAATGATTTGACTGATCCTCATGATAGCGGCCCTCATAATAGCAACTGCAAAATTTTGGGATGTGTGTTAAAAATCTCATAGGCTATCTTAATGACATATTAGGGAGCTTCCTGTCCTGTTTTCACTCTGAATTTATCATCTGCTATGAAATAGATTCAGAACTCATGCTAAAACCACCACTTCTAAATTTTGAGTAGATCCCTGGGCTGTAGGATAGTGGGATTTGTTGAATAAATAAAAGGCCACATTTCATGTCCTTCTTGGTTTTATACATTTTGGTGAAATTCCCTTCGCAGGCCTTGACTTTCCAATCTGAAAACAATAACCAGATCCCCTCCCTCACCGCACACTGGCATTTCTTCGAAGCTCCTTTTCCCTTAGCACATGTTAGTCTTTATAGGAAAATCCATTCTCCCCTCTTGATTATATTAGTTTCCCTTATTGAATGTATCTACCTCTGTCTCCTTTTTTAAGAAAATTGAATGGCCCATAGTTTTTAAAATATAAACATGCCGCTACTTTTTATGATGATATAGAAGAAAAACCTTGCCTACCAAATCCTTTCTATTAACCTCAGCACATCATTGATATCTTTGAGTTCTTCTATATTGGGGGTATATTTAAGACAAAGGCACCTTCAACCCTACATCCCCCCCCACACACATACTCTCCATTCTTAATTCTGCTTCTCAGTTTCCTCTCATAAAAATGCCACCCATATGGAAAAGTCATGCAAAAAATATGGCAAGATGGTTTCTGTGAAAGAATTCATTTTCACCTCTACCAAATTAATCTGGGTTGAGACTGAGCCATACAGGAAAAAAAAAAGTTTGTTTAATTTAGGCTTTAGCATATGTTTTTCTAATATATATGTTTTAATTGAGCAAATCTGTTTCTCCTAGACTAGAATAGTTTTATACATAAAAAGCTCCTCTGAACAATCTGAAAGAAATAAAAAGACATAAAACCTTTTATTCATCTGAACTATGGTCTGTCTTTTAGACTAAAAGCTACCTTGAAACAAGTTGCATATTTAATTTATGCATTTATCCATTCATTCATCTATTCATCTGATCATTTATTCATTAAACATATTTTGCTAAGCACCTTGCAAGTATCGGGCACCATTCTAGGGGATGAGAATGCAGTAAACAAGATACCCCTGCCTTCTGGGAGCTAGTGCTCTTTATGTGTATCCTTCTTGGTGACTGACTGAATGTGTTAAACAGAGTAGAAGCTTTAGTGATCACGGAGTGGGGTGATCGGGCATTATTTCATGTGTTTTTGATTTAGAGAAAGAAAAACAGGTCACATCTGAGAAAGAAAGGCAGAATAGGACAGTAGTTAAGTATAGATTCCAGAGCTAAATTGCTTCTGACACATACTAGGTAAGTGTTTTGATGTAAGTTACTTTACTTCTCTGGGCCTCAATTCCCTCACCTATACACTGTGGATGAGAATAGTCTGCTATTACCTAGCCCCTAAGACGGTCTTGACAGTTGACTGAGTGAAAATTTTTATGAAACACATAAGAAGCACACCAAAGGCTTCTGTTCAGTAAAGAATATGTCCAAGAGGAAAAAACAAGCACAACTAGTAATTAAATCACACAACGGTGCCCATGAATTCCAATTTCAACTTTGCACTGTATTGGACAACACTTTAATCTTCCTTTGCTCCTATTTCCTAATTTGAAAGACAAATATAAAAACAAAAATTCCCACTGTCTCTTTCAGTTGGGTAGAGGGTGTCCAAATGACTTCCTGATTTCAGAAGAAAATTACATAATTAAAAATAAATTTAAAATTTAGAATTAGAAAGCACCCTACTGCTTTTTACCCCATGAGTTGTGAGTCCCAGGGGGATGGTTTAGGCTTGGAAAAAAAAAAAAAAAGGCACAAGCTCCAGCCAGCAATGGTTTAATTTGATGAGAAATTGTAACACCACTGGTTTTTTAATGATCCTTAAGTATCAGGTATTGTGCAAATTAGTCCATGCACATTTAGCAGGTTCTACTGTAATTTTGTATCATAAGACGCTTTGGGCAGTTCAGAAATGCTCCAAGGTCACTGATAAAGTGGCAGAGAATGTCTACAAACGTAAGCTCTTGGCTGCAATGATGCCATGTAGTATGTACAAGCACAGAAAATATTATAAACAACCTCCACCGACAGCATCTGTACCTGCCTTCTTGGTATTAGAAAATGAATATTAAGTGCTGAGTGTTGTGTACTTGTCATGAAAAAAATATGATAGAAAAAGGGATGCTAAAATTATTAAAAGTCATATTTCTCAGGTTGAAATTATTGATGCATTTGCAGTATTTAGGAGCTTGTCAGAGTTGCAGTTTTATTTTGCTGTAAAACCATATGCATATCGTTAGTGTCATCCTTGAAATACTCACTAATTCAGTGACAGGATTGTAAATTCTTTTCAGTCTAGAAGGTATAGAGCCACCTGTTATTTTGAAAACCTAAACCACATGTACTTAGTACATGATAAGATTAAGAAAGCTACTACTGTATGAATCACAGATGCTAATTTGCTGGCATAAATGTAGAATAATATATTGTATAATCCTGGCAATTATGTCAGAAATCAGTCTGGAGTAATTCATTAACGCCTTTTCTTCAAAAAAGGAGGAAGCTGACATCTGTAACTAATATTATGAGCTATGTTATTTTATATTATGTTTTTGATTTCATGAACAGTAGGCAACCATAAGATAATTGAATAGCTAATTATTAAAGTACTCGTTTTTTTTATTCATTCGCTGTTCGAGAATGTGGATTCATTTTGCAAATTACAGGTCTTATCTCCTGATGAGGAAGAGGGAAACTGACAACTTTAGAGAGGCACATTAACTCCTTCAGGGCCTGAGGCAGCCTGTATGAACATGCCTGATTCTGCACCAGAGCCATGGTCTGAGAATTTTGTCTAAAAATCAAAGCAATATAAATTAAATCAAGTTTTAAATGTACAAATAACCCTGTTATTTAAAATTGAATCACACTCTGCTTAAATTGTTCTCAAATGTATGTTTGTAAATTCACTTAAAGATATATTTATGTGTTTAAATATATTACTACAGAATTATTCATTTCAGAAGCCTTCTATCAAACAACTGTGAATATACCCTGAGGAGACCCAAGTGACCTAAGGTGACTGTACTTCCTCTGAGTTCAATGGGAATCCTAGTCAACAGAATATGGCAAAATTGATGAGGCAGGGACTCCTTTACATTATATGGCAAAAATGATGAAGTATTCACTTTCATGGTTAGGTAACAGGTTATAAAGTTGTGTCTTAGCAGACTGAAAGGAGAATTGCTGGTCTTGGGGAAGCGTGCACATTGCAAACTGCCTTTGGAATGGGCCACATGGCAGGGAATTGTGATCTGAAGGTGGCTATTGGGTAAGGGTCAGTAAGAAAATGGGACCTCAATCCTATATCTGTGGGAACGAAAACTCTGCCAATACCCTAGGAGCTTGGGAGTAGGTCATTCCCCAGTCAAGCCTCTGATGAGACCTCAACTCAACCTTGACCAACATCTGGATTGTACACTGGTGAGACTCTAAAGCAGAAAACTTTACAAAGCTATGCTTGGACTACTGACCCAAGGAAACTGCAAGATAATAAATGTATATCATGTAAGTTGCTAAGTTTGTGGTAATTTGTTATGTAGTAATAGAAAACTAATACAGCAACCTATTATGTAGGTCAATATGAGAAACCCAAAAGATCAATTACTGCTTTCCTCTTCCTAGAAAAGTAAAAATTATTAAGCCCACAGGAGAAAATCACAATTGTCTTCAGAATAGTCCTTTGGATTCTGAACATTCAACATGCATCATGAGTATTATCAATTCAATTCCCAGTGGGTGTATATTGAAGCAATATGAAACTTTTCTTTATATGCACAAACGATTTAATATTATTAGAGACAGGAAAGCCTATGAAAATTCTCCAAATAGTGTTTAAATGATGAAGTATATTATCTATCTATCTATCTATCTATCTATCTATCTATCTATCTATCATCTATCTATCTATCTATCTATCTATCTATCTATCTATCTATCTATCATCTATCTATCTATCATCTATCTATCTATCTATCTATCTATCTATCTATCTATCTATCTATCTATCTATCTATCTATCTATCATCTATCTATCTATCATCTATCTATCTATCTATCTATCATCTATCTATCTATCTATCTATCTATCTATCTATCTATCTATCTATCTATCTATCATCTATCTATCTATCTATCTATCTATCTATCTATCATCTATCATCTATCTATCTATCATCTATCTATCTATCTATCTATCTATCATCTATCTATCTATCTATCTATCTATCATCTATCATCTATCTATCTATCTATCATCTATCTATCTATCTATCTATCTATCTATCTATCTATCTATCATCTATCTATCTATCATCTATCTATCTATCTATCTATCTATCTATCTATCTATCTATCTATCATCTATCTATCTATCTATCTATCTATCTATCTATCATCTATCATCTATCTATCTATCTATCTATCTATCTATCTATCTATCTATCTATCTATCTATCTATCTATCATCTATCTATCTATCATCTATCATCTATCTATCATCTATCTATCTATCTATCTATCTATCTATCTATCTATCTATCTATCTATCTATCATCTATCTATCTATCATCTATCTATCTATCTATCTATCTATCTATCTATCTATCATCTATCTATCTATCTATCTATCTATCTATCTATCTATCATCTATCATCTATCTATCATCTATCTATCTATCTATCTATCTATCTATCTATCTATCTATCTATCTATCATCTATCTATCTATCATCTATCATCTATCTATCATCTATCTATCTATCTATCTATCTATCTATCTATCTATCTATCTATCTATCTATCTATCTATCTATCTATCTATCTATCATCTATCTATCTATCATCTATCTATCTATCTATCTATCTATCATCTATCTATTAATATGTCTTTAATGATTTCAGAGAGAGGAAGGGAAAGGGAGAGAGAGAGATAGAAACATCAATGATGAGAGAGTCATTGATTGGCTGCCTTCTGCATGCCTCCTACCAGGGACTGAGCTTACCTGGGAATGTGCCCTGACTGGGAATCGAACCACAATCTCCTGGATTATAGGTAGATGCTCAACCACTGAGCCACTCCAGCTGGGCTAGATCTTATTTTTTTAAAAACAACTTTAATGAGGTATTATTTCCCTTCAATGACCTGTACTCATTTGAAATACGTAATTTGATGAGTTCTGACAGATGTAGAAAGCCATAAAATTACCACCACAATCAAGAAACAAAACCTATCCATCAACCCCCAAATTTTCCTGGTATCCCTTCGTTGTTATGCACCATGCCACCTCCTGTTAAACATGTGATCTGCTTTCTACCACTTCAGATTCAGCTTGCATTTTCTAAAATTTTATATGTGAACTCCTATGAGTGTACTTTTTGTGTCTGGCTTCTTTTACTAAATATAATGTGGATCTTCTAAATTTTTTCCAGCGTGCTGTGAACTGAAAAAGCGTTACACTTAAAATTCAGTATCTTAGAAATCCCTCTTTTGGCATAATCACTACAACTTACAGCATGGCAATGATAAGTTCCACCTCTACTCACACAAATACGTATTACAGGGACTTTACTCTTTATGGGCATATAATATTAATCATATCTTATACTTACGTATATCTCACAACCATAGATATTTCAATTTCTGTTTGGCTCAAAATGAACAAATCACAGATCATGGTTGTAGGGGGGAAATCCATTGAAAATATGACCATAATGACTACTTAATGGCTCTCAGTAATTAACTGACATCATACACTAGGGAAATCAGTAAGAAAAATGCCTATTTCAACAGAGATTGCTCTCTCTGCCTCTGTCCTAGTGTCAGGCCAGCATGAGCTATAAAGCTTGGTGACACCTGTCATAATCAATTAGTCAAGTAGAAAAATAGTGTAAAAATATGGCTTAAAGATTGAGAACAATTCAATTACCCTCAAGTGTTCCCTTAGGAAATGAAAGTATGTTGTTCCATTCAGCTGTCTTTAAATTGCTGAACACTATTTTCTCCTCCCATTCACATAAACTAAAAATAACATAAATAAATGCAAGAGGCTTGGAAATATTTTGGGAAGAAAAGAAAACTATAAAACCTTGCCCAGTTGAAAGCAGCCCTCAGCCCTAGGTGGCAGTACTCACAACTATAACAACAATGGAAAATGAAGAATGCACTGAGAATTATCAGTGACACTCACACAAGAATGATTTTTACAACCCTGGAGAATTTTATCCAGACTTGGAACGAGGGATGTAAGAAGCAAAATGACATGCTTCATTATCTTTTCTTCATAAAGTAAACATGACTTTTTAGCTGGTATTCTAGCCCCATGATCCTTACTCCACAAACTCTAATGAAAATGTATTTGTATGATATCCCAAGTTCTTATTTCATCTCTCCCCAACCCCCATCTCATGAGCTTAAAGTTGCCAGGTTGCAACATCTAAGGAGCCTCCCCCAGACTTCCCACTACCACTGGTGTTCGGCTCCAGGAACTGGGAGACTGCCATAGTTTTTGCTTTGCTCATCCCAATACGCTGGGAAGCAGAGGTCCAGGGAGCATTCCTGGTGAATAGATTTGGAGACTCCATTGCACAGATGTGTCCTCAACAAGCAAAAACAAATGAATGAGAGTTCCAGGAGTTAATGGTTTCCTGGTGGTGTTTTCCTTGTCGGAAATGAGTTCCTACCACAGAACCACAAACAACTTAGTCCTATTGCCCCAGAGGGACTCTGAAGGGTGACAACAGTGACAACACTGGCATGACAGAGAAAGAATAAGCTGCTAGGGAGTGGGAAACAGGACGTCCAGTTTTGCCTCTGATGTTTACGAACATCACATGAGTTTGCTGATGGAGAATGTCACTCCGGCTTTTACAAGCCCAATCTCTAGCCAGAGTCAGAAACTGGGCTCCCTATGTCTTTCCTTTGAAATCTCCAAGTAAATACACAAAGTAAATCAGTATAAGGAAAAAGCACTCTAACAAATGTGAAAAAAATAATTTCTTTTAACTATAGTCTTCCTATCCCAGAGTCAAATTCTAAACTGAGAGATAAGCCATTCATTGGGCCCTTAGGTTCTGACTTCCCAAAAGACTAAGTAAAATCCAGATTTGTGTATAAAAACCTGTCACTCAATGTAGCTCTGTGGGTCTCTGTACCTACAATGACCTGCAAACAATTCCTGTTCATATTTATGAACAGCATGATGCGCCAGTACTGTGATATTCTTGAAAAGCATATATGTATGTTATTTACATATGTTTATATATTCTGATTGAAAGACTAATTCATAAGCATACAGGGTCCAAAACCTTTTTCATAAGCAGCATATAAATTCTACTTCATTATTATTCAGCCAAATCAAGCTTAGATTATATGAAACTATAATTAGAGTAGAAAAGTCACCATTAAATGACTATAATTAAATGTATGCCCTGCCTTATCAGAATTGACTATCCATAAAGATATCTAACACACCTTTGCCTTGTCCGCACATATGCTGATGTTCTGACAAACCTGTAGTACAGCAAAATGTCATTCACTGTGGATACGTCTTTAGAATGCAGGCACTCAAAAGGGAGAAGCAGCCTTAACTTGTCTTTTTGCACAATGTGAGGATGCTCATGCCTACACCCTGCCCGACTCCATTCATCTACCTGGTACTTCACAAAAGTCATCTCTGGTTCTCTGACACTATTCTTGGCCTTTCCTCTCAGCCATTCTTTTCATCCCAACTCACATTTGCTCCAGATTTTAGCATCTGACTTCTAAATTGTATTCTCTGACCTCCCCCACCTCATCACTGGTATTACGGCTGCATCTCTAGTCCTGACCCTTGGCTTTATCTAGACTTCTCTCGAATGGAATGAGAGGTTTCCTATTTGAGGAGTTTTGGAGACTCGTTGACAAATCTTTTAGGGCAGTAGCTTTCAAGCAAAGTGCCCTTCTGTTCACTGTTCAGTGAGAAGGAAGAGAGTGAGGTCGAGCTGAAGTTGATGCACCAGGAATTGCTCTCTCTCTCATCCCTTTCACAGTGTTTATAAAGTCCGCATGGCCTATGAAAGGGGGGATGATCTTACTGAATGATGGATGAAAATCCCAGACAAGAAATGATATCCCCAGGGAAGGAGCGAGACGTATATGTGCAATTCCAGGAAAGGATCAGAACAGAAGGGGTGAAGAGCCTGTTACGCACAGGACCCAGCCCAACTCTGTGGACTCATTGCTGAATCCTGTAGGAAGGATTCTCAGCAAAAGAGAAGAAAAACAACTAAAACAGTTCTTGGATTTTGCACCAAAAATCTCAGGGATATTGTGAATTTATAGCAACTGCATTAAATTCCATCATATTAGTGTGGATGGTTTTATATCTGTGGTGGCTTTGAGGACCACCTGGGTCTTTCTAGGAGCCTTCTGGGCATCAACAAAACTGGGAGGTGGGCACCTGTACTTTGGCACAGGCTCGGTCAGATGTGGTGGCTGACACGGCAGCAAAAGCCAATGCAGAGAGCAGGGAAGTAACAAATGCCATGTGGTAGCTAAGGGGACTATTAGATACCCACAGATATGTGGATTTTTACTGGAAGAAAGTCAGTACTACCTTAATAGTAGGTGAGTATTGAACCTTGCTTGGCTGTTGGCAGAATAGGCTCTAACTGGAGTCTCGCTTAGTGTTTAATTACTCTGGTTCAAATAGTTCTGGGTAAAATGCCTGACTTGGCCAAGCCTAGCACTGGGGTGCCTCCCTATGGTGCAGGCATGTATGGCTTGTGAACATCTCTACAAGGCTTTGCCCAAACCCATGAAAAGAAATGAAGTATTCCATAAATAATGGAACCTCAGCATGGCCTTCAGAGTTCTGTAATTATAAATCATTGGAGGACTCTGGAATTACTTTCCCTTTTTTCAGAAGAGGAACCCTGGAGTGACAAGCTTGTATCAGAATTGAGTTCATAACAGACAGCTGCATGACATCTGCGCTGTGCTTTGGGTCCTGACACCTCTCTCCTCTGCTCCTCACATCTCTGCCACATGTCTGCTCAAGCAACAAGGCACTGCTGCTATCAATAACAAACTAAATTGCATTTGACAGCCTAAATGAACAAGATACATATTGGGATAAAGCATCTTTGACTTTTATAATGTTATCATCCGAGCCATGTACCTGGAAAGGAAGAATGATAGGAAGACCAAGTGAGGATTGGATTGAAACAGAAAGACTAAATGTCAAATATCACCCCTCCCCACGTTTCACTGGATGGGGCCTGAAAGCCTGACGGCTTCGGCAGTGTCCTGGAGTGAGCCTGCACTAGCACAGGTCACCTAATTGTGCTCAACTACTCCCAAGTCAGGATTCAGCAACTTCACGTTAATAGCCTGAAGTTGGCCATGGTGAAAGTATTCATGTGAACTCTGGAAACTGGTCAATACTACAAATCATGGGTGTTTTCCTTATCATCATATCACTGGTTAGACTTCCCTCCACTTCAGGTTCTCCTGGAGAAATTTACTTATTAAAAAATACCAAAGTCAAATATAGCATTGTCTCCATCTGTCAAAGTCCTCAAATTTGGCAGATGGTGATCATATAAGTACATAAATAGAGCAAGGCATGCTTTCATGGTAAAAGTTGTTTACTGAACAATGACAAACTCCATAAATCTTTATCTCAGCCAAAAGGACACGATGTTTACCAAGTTACCTTATAGATGACAAAGTTTAGATCATCCATTTTGATTCACTCTGTTTTTTTTTCAGATTGGCAATATATATACATATATATATATTCTTTTTAATTTATCTTTATTGTCAAAAGTATTACAGATGTCCCCTCCCCCCCATTGGTCCCCTCTACCCAGTAATGGCAAATTGTGTTTCCCCAATGCAGACCCCATTCCCCATCTACCTACCTATGCCTTTCTCTGTCTCTTCTGAGCTAAGGCAGTACTTGTTATCTGTATCACTTAATGGGTCTATTACTTTAAGACATCTTTTTATTTGAATACCTCTCTACAATCAAACTAATCTCTTTTGAGGTAGTAGGTGAGTTCATATTTCTTTTTCATTACTTTTTATTTTTTTATTGATTTCAGAGAGAGGAAGGGAGGGAGAGAAAGAGAAAGAGAAAGAGAGAGAAACATCAATGATGAGAGTCATTGATCAGCTTCCTCTTGCATGCACCCTGCTGGGGATCGAGTCCCCAACCCAGGCATGTGCCCTGTCCGGGAATCAAACCCTGATCACCTCGATCCTGAGTTGATGCTCAACCCCTGAGCCACTCAAGCCGGGAGACTTCGTATTTCTTGATAGCCTACCCAGTGACTAGCATGTCACAGGCTCTTGATTGTATATGTTGATTGATACATGGGGGAAATTTTCCCTCTGATCAGACACATCAACAACTACATACACACGTGGCCAGATCATCAAAGTGACACCTTAGGCACATCCCCTGTTGGCCGCCTCCTGCAATGTCAAGAATTGGCTAGCTCTTATCCCTCCTGCTGTTTTCAATATGCTTAATTTATAACTTTTCATTATCTTTGTCAGTGAATAACAACTTCAGCATCCTTCCAAGACGCAGTCTAAAAATAAGCTATTTGGACTAACAATCTTTAAATCTTTGAATATTCTTCTGCAACAGTATTTATTAGTTATTTTTCCTTAACAAATTCTATAATTGTGGGTTTTCAAAGCCGTTTGAAAGGATAAAGAAGAATCATGATTGTACTTATTTTTAGTTTTCTCAGAGATAGGACAAAAAAATTATGCTGATGTTGCAGTTCATTTACATCTTAAAGGGTGAATATATCTTTTGTTTGAACTTTACCCTCAAAACCCTCAAGGTGATAAGAGAGATTAGGTCCTATGCCCCTTCTGGAATTCTGAAGCTCCCCTGTGTATTTTTCTGAAGCAGTCTTTTAAGCATTCTTGAAAATGAACTGAGCGGCCCCATTAGATTTAGCTCTTCAGAAGAACTAAATCTGCTCTTCATCAGCAAATACTGGTTTTCCTCTAACTCAGTCCCCCTCAAGCCTCAAGTACAAGCTCTATCTTTTAGGGGAGTAGAGAACATCTATCACCCAAGATGAAGAGAAGGGTGATGAATGGTACAGGGCTCAGCAGGGCAGAGGAACAATGACCCTAAGTATATTTGAGACACTGACAGGCAGCAAATGACTCACCCTACAGGCCCTAGGGTAGCCTAGTATCACAGAAGACCCTGGTCGGGTAGGGACTGAAAACAGGAGAATTGTCTGGAATTCTGTGTTCAGCACATCCAGTTTTCTCTATTCCTACTGCCACTTAGTACTGTCCAATTACTACTTCTCGGCCTATCTGGGCAGGGATAAAGAGGTGCAGCTTGTGAGAAACTAAACCAGAAAAGCTCTAGACTTGAAGACACCAAATGCAGAGAAGAGAAGGTGTAAAGTGTGAATCAGAAAACATAAAGATGAAATAAAATCTGCATCCTGAACAGGAAGAATCCCACACCTCTTCCCCTACTTGGATCCAGAACCTGGCAACCAGATTTATAAACTCAAAGCAGAAGACAAGAGGATTTCTCTCTGGGAAACCTCAACCACTACAGAGTAAAGGCTAAAAGAAGCTACTATATAGGAGATGCTCCCAAAAGACAGAGGACCATCCGATTGTTCTCAAGTAAAGCTTAAGTAGGAGTGAGTTCTACCTGAATCATCCTGATAAACATTAACAACCAGAAGCCAGTCTAGTCTTTTGGGGAGCATCTCTTATCTGACTAAATCCTTCCCAAAAATGGTGGCCAAGACTGATCTCCCTCTAGCATGTGTTGCATCTGAAAGTGGTGAGACACCACCTGCCAGACTTTGGTTCCTGGAACACCACTAAGTGTTCATCTTTTATCCTTTGCATCCTCAATTCTTTAAATCCAGGCACATTTGGCATAAGATATTGGGTATATAATAAAATAACTCCAAAGTAGACAGTGTGATCATCATTTTAAACCCTTATTTGTGAATTTTGATTTTTGTTTTTCTTTCCTGTGATTTCTACATGTTGAAATTATGCCTCTCGACTCAAATGTCATAATGATTTCTTTCTTATTTGACCCCAGCATTTAGATGACACCAGCATTACAAGGAAACAATGACAACAAAGAATGTGGGCTTTAAAATGAACAGTTCTCAGTGATAGATATTAATCAGTGCTCCTTCTGATTCTCCACATATTTTGTATTTATCTGCAACAAACAGTTGGGCAAATAAGATCAATAGGAAAATCAATGAGCAGCCCATAATATGTGGTAAAGCCTGAAGACATAATATTAACTGCTCCTAGCAACAGTTCAAAACAATGCCTCAAATAACTGCCACAACAAATAACCAAATTTCAATGATAAAATAGAAGGAAGGCATTTCCAAGCTTATAAAAGTTGCATCATCAACTAGGCTGTCTTACTCTAGTCAGGCAATGTATTAGCTAAGGAGAGCTGAAAAGCTATAGAAACCTTTTCCTGCCTTCTCAAAAATTCTAGACATGAATAATATCCCACACGTTAACACCAAGGAAATGGTATGAAAAAAGATGCCTTGATGTTAAAAGGCAAACAAATTCAAGAATTGTGAATGTGCCTGGCTGGCATGGCTCAGTGGCTGAGCATCGACCTGGGATTCAGGAGATTGAGATTCGATTCCCGGTCAGGGCACATGCCTGGGTTGTGGGCTCGATCCCCAGTAGGGGGTGTGTAGGAAACAGCTGATCAATGACTCTCTCATCATTGATGTTTCTATTTCTCTCTCTTTCCCTCTCCCTTTCTATGAAATCAATAAAGACATATTAAAAAAAAAAAAAAAAAAAAGAGAGAGAACTGTGAATTCAAAATCCCCAGTCTGTATAGAATGCATTTTGAGCAGTATGTGGTCTTTTTGGATTCACCCATACTATCACCTTTATCTTTACCTAGCCCACTTCCTCCTTCCCTGTTCACTGACATTTCTCCCTCAGGTCTCTTTAAAACACCTCTGCCTCTTGCAAGTGCATTGTCCAGTGAAGTCCTTTTCTGGTAAGTTCATATATCATCACGTGTTTCTTCTTAGACACACTCAATAACTTACCGTTACTTGATCAGTGTCTCTCTTCCCCCTGCAGCATGAGCGCTCTGCTGGCAGATGCACCCAGTTCCCTCCCACATGTGATATGTTCTGTGGGCAGCATGGAAGGATCACTGTGTCTGGCTGTACACTCCGGGGCTGCGCTCCAGGCTATGCTGGGTTGGCCTGTTTGGGGATGTGTTTGGGGTGTTCAGGAACTAGAGAGTTGAGAATAAAGGCAACCCTAGTACCCTGAGAGCTTATTCTACTTAACCATTTGCTTGATGTAACGATGTGTCCTAGAAAATTCCTGGTGGTAGGTTGTTACGTGTCCATTGGAGCCTAACTTTAAACCCAGCAACTCTTCGAAGGGTCTACCAGAGTGAATACCAGTAAGGAGAACATTGCCAGGAGACTAATAATGAGGACACACAACTTCAGGGGATGGGAAGATGTGATGAGGGAACCCAATATAAGGCCTTTTCAAGCAAAGCGAACACAAGTTCTATTTGGCAAAGTAAGAGCCAAGAGGATGCTCTGAAGGGTCCTTAAGGCTTAGACAGCACTGTGACAGCCAGTCATAGACTGAGTTACCTGCCATGATGCTAATGACAAATGACAGGCTCCATGAAAAAGAAAGGTGGCATTTTGAAGAAGAGGTAATGAAATAAAATCCTTAGCATCACAGAAACTATTGTTTCAGCAAAATCCATACATCTTTGGCAGATCAGCAACTTATTATGTACCAAATACCTAATAATATATTTTTCCCTGGATAATTGTAGACTACAGCTAAAAATAGAGAGGCTTACCATTAGTTTAAACTCTAGGTTAAAAAAATCTTTCAAAACCTAAGTATGATTGATCAATATTTGTTAAAAACTTCATCATGTTTTACATGTTGGGATTATTTAAAAATGGAGAAGATTATGATGAGACCACCAGGTCCTCAGGGAGCTGCAGGAGGTCTAGAATGGACCTCTATGCACTGACTCCCTCTCCCACTTCCTCTGGACTCTCTCCCAGAAAGGTGGATTCCCGGTAATCTGAAAGAACTAGAACAGCATGTAACTCTAAGTTGTATCATGAGAAGGCACAGAGTTCACAAAGAAGGGGGGATTTCCTTTGCTCCCCTTGCCATAGAAAACACATTTGTAAAATTAAGAAAAGATCTTGAAGAACCCCCAAAACTGACATTGCTGACAGTAACCTTAGAATTTGAAACTAACTGGTATTTAACTATGTACATTTATTTTCACCCTTACCTCAGAAATGCTTTTCAGAGAATATTAAACATCTACAAATTATGTTTTTAACTAGTTAAGCTTGTTTTTAATGGATCCAGTAATTTGGAACCATTAATTACAGCATTCTA
The DNA here is from genome assembly GCF_054644295.1 of Miniopterus natalensis. NCBI lineage: Eukaryota > Metazoa > Chordata > Mammalia > Chiroptera > Miniopteridae > Miniopterus > Miniopterus natalensis. The sequence goes on along the minus strand of NC_142087.1, from coordinate 64,903,880 downwards.
GAGACTGAACATGTATTAAACAATAAAGATAAATCCAAACTTCTTTAAATGGACATGATTAGGCACCTTTAGCAGAACATCATTTTCATTCTCACCTTTTCACCCCATCTTCAGCCTTGCACTGCACGGACCCATCAACTATCCTTAAACCCTGGGCAACTGATTCTAATTCTTACCCCACTGAGCTCCCTGATGGAGATGCTTTGCTGTCCTCATGGGTTAATATCCCCTGGTCCTTGCACAACTTATTCTTGGTTTTCTTCTATCTTTCCAAGTACTAGGCATTTAATATTCATTAAGCCTCACAGCATAGCCAAGCCCTCAGTGCACATACAAATATGCAGCATTTAAAAGAAAAGCTATCAAATTTAGGAAGAAGGAAGCACCATGGAAAGCAATTTGTTGAGAACAGAGGAAAGGGAAAAGTGTTGTCATAGGATTGGAATAAAACCAAAGGCATGGGTGAAAACTATGGGCCAAATATTTAAAACACGGCATCCAGGGAAGACGCTCCAGCCTGGGGAAGCGTCAATGAGCTGTGCATCCGCGGGAAGTGTAATTCAGCCCAGAGTCGATCATCTGATATATCTTTGATGTGCCTCACTGACGATTTCATCACCCAGAAAGTAAAGAAAGCAATGAGCAAAATGACAACTAGGGACTTGATTCCAGCCAAGGAGAAAGATCAGGGAGATGAGATGGATATAAGAAACTGAGAGTAAAGGGCTGTGTCCCATCGGACTGCTGTAGTCACCAGTGGGAGGGCTGAGGACCTGGGCTAGACAGGAAAATGATTTTAAAAAGCAGGGAAGAAAGCAATCAGAAGAATGAAATAAAGAGAACTGGGGAAAAATAGACATGCCTTGATCATCAGAAACCCTAAAAGGGATGGCTTCACAAGAAAGGGCAGTCCTATTAAAAAAAAAGTTGTCACAATGCAGCCTTAAATTATCTCAAGGGGAATAAATTAGGGAGAACATAAGAGGGCTGCTTGCACAAAGAGTTTTCTAGCAAGCTCAGATTTAAACAAAATACATTCTAACAACAGAGTGATGTGCAGGCCTCTGAGAACTGCTTCTGCTCCTCTCTCCAGTCTCCCTTCACCCCTCCACGCCTACCCCCAACCCCCTCACTGCAGCAGCCTCCCTCACCCTCTTTCAGTTCTTGAAGGTCCTGCTTCTTATGGAGAAACAACATGTCCATATAGTTTCCCAGTCCCAGATCACCAGCACCTTACCCCCCACTGCCCCCACTTACGCCAATTACCTCCTGTGCCTCTTTCAGATCTTAGCTCAAAGGGAAATTCCCTAGCAAACTCAGTTTATCAAATGCCCTATTACATATAATCTATCAACATTCTCCAATTTACTTTTATATTCTATCATATATTGTTCTATTCTTCCAATGCCCTCCAGCATATTTATATACTATATATACATATATATTATATATATTTGTAGAAGTTATAACAGCACGATATATACGAGAAGTTTGTTGATAAACATCTGTCTCCCACACCAGCACATAATCTCCATGGGACCAGACGCAATGTGCATTTTGCTCATCACAAAAGATTCAATGTCTAGCTCAGGACTTAGCATATGTTACATGTGCAAGAAGTATTTTTATTATTATTGTTGTATTCACAAGAAAATGACTAAAGACCAAAGTTAGAACAAGGGGAACTTGACAAAGACATGCCCACAAAAGGGAGATTTAAACTTAAAATAATGACAGGTAGGCTAAAGGTCAAAAGGACCCGATGCTTGGAAAACATGAGAAATATTCAAGATAGGGCTTTTATAATAGCAGGATCAATTTTCTTCTTTCCTTCTATCTACTTTAAAAAAAACACCATAATGTTAATACCTGAGAAGTCCTGTGACATTCCCTCTTTGAGGTCAGACCATGGAGCAATTTAATTAAATCCTGAATTGATTCTGACAGCTGAAGGGTCTGTTCTAATGGCCTAATGATAGAGCGAAGCTAATATGGTCAATCATGTTTACTACATGCTTTCCAAGATAAAGTTTTTCTAGACTATTGAATTTTATAGAAATAAGGAAGAACCAGCAGAACAAATCTATATCGTAATGAAATTCTGTGTTCTCCATTAAAACAACAGTTTTTCCCAGACAAAGAGAAATGCAATTGTGATGGAAATGGTGACTATGGGGTTACTGTCTATATACCTACATTAATTCTGATTCATTTTTTCAAGAGATTATAATGTGTTTGTTAACATTGCTATCAGAAACCACAAATCTGGAAGAAAAGAAAATTCTGTAGCAATTTAATGGTCAGCGCTGCTTTTATTTCTATTCCTGAATCTATTACAGTAAAATCAGAGCTGAGTGTCCTAACTGTGACCAATTAAAGGCAGAGCAGACCAGCAGTCTTCAGTTTCACAGTCTCTTAGATTTAATTTACATGAATGTCAGCTTGAAAATGGAAAAAATTGAAATCATTTACTCAACTGGTAGCGATTGGATAAAAACAAATAGAGAAGAAACAATTATGTTAACTTATTACCTCCAAAACATAAGGTTTCTGTGAGGAGTTTAGAAGGGAATCTTTAAATTGTGTTCTTTCTCAAAACCGTTATTGCTCAGAGCCTCAAAGGGTTCAGCATGGAGTGAATCCTCAAAGTATCCAATAGATCATTTTATAAAAATGTAGTGGATTTTCACTAACAGAATTAGGCACAGAGTGAGGCTTATAGATGACCAGCATTAGGCATAAGGTTGGTACCTCAAGGCAGGTTACTCAGCTTCTCTGGTTCATAGCTTCTTCCATCAAAAAAATTGGTATGAACCAAAAAATTATTATTAAGATTATAAGAGATAATACATGTAAAACTATTAACAACAGTGTTGGGCACATAATAGATGCTCAGTTAATATTATTTACACTGTATTATATTTGAAAAAATGGGGAAATATGTACATTTAAAATGAGGGTTTTTACTTTCAAAAACATTAAAAATAATTTATAAACATTATTTTAGCAGGGAAAATACTCCTAAGGAATAGAAAGAATGGAAATATGAATTTAAAGGAAAATCAGCAACCGTATTCACATAATTTTAACTTTAAATAATATACCTGAGAGAGAGGTTTTGTGAATGCTCAGGAATCTGAAGGAGAGAAGAAGAATCTTGCACTTGGGTCAAAAAATGCAAGAAGTGAGTGGTGACTCGTCATTGCATTTGGAATATGCTATAACATTTCATGCAACTTTCACTCTCAAATGCAGCTCACATTATTTTACATGCAGTGTGTTCAAATAATATTTTGTATAAAAAGCAGTTAACTGGCCCCTTAATTTACCTGGGAAAAGATATATCCCTAATAATGTGCTTTTGTTTCCAGTCTCTCATTTTTCATGTCTGAACAACTCTGGCCCTTTTTTGTTTCTTATTTTTCTAAATTTATCGTATATGAATGTGTATGGGAAGATTGCTTTATGGCATCTCACTATCCTTAAATTTCTCACCAGGTTTTGCAGAAATCTACATACTTAATAAAGTGTTAAATATGCAATCCATATTTTGTTTCCTCAATAATAAAATGTATTTTCTTCCTTACTACTGTCCATAGAATACACTAATCATAAGAGTCTCATTCCAAATGCATTTCTAAAATCTCATTTTTTTCCTGGAATAACATTTGCCCCAAACAAAACTCTATTAATTTAAAAACAGTTTCTCTTTTAACAGACTAACTATGAAAACTTTTCCGTAAACAACATTCTCCTCCCACCCAACCAAGAAGGGAAAAAAATGGTGCTGATTAGAAACAGTGATACGAGTTTTGCCATGTACAGATGTAGGCTTAAAACAAGTCTATAATTATCAGGCAGCATTTTAAATAATTTAGCAGCAAGATACATCGTGGCTTGTGGTTTTATTCTATAATAGCATTCCAATATTCATTATTCATAATCATTACTGTGCTTATTAGCAGAGCGATTTTCCCCCTGATTTCCTTGTAAATTCAAACAGTTTTGTTGAGCATAAAGGTAAGCAGAACACAGAGTTGAATTGCAACATGTAAACTTCTCATTAGTGTGCATATCGCTTCCTGTTACTAAGTAAACGTTGATTTTTACATGTATTAAAGAATACAGCTATAGCATTTTATTCAACCAAGGATTGTCTTAACCAATCACAAGTGGCCTGATGCATTTATTTTTAAGAAAAATCTATACCAATTAAAAATAGCATTCTCCTTTTAATATTATATTCTAAATTTAAAGTGTATTTTAATTTTATAAACCCTTGTTTTTATAATAGGCTCAGTGGGGGAAGTGGAAAACACTTTATACAAAAATCCTTTTTACATATACATGTATGGCCATAAAACAAAACATGAAGAGATTTCAGATACAATATATTCTCATTTCCAAATCTGCAGAAACTAGTAAAATTCTTTATATAAAATTAATCTCTTGAAGTTCATGCATAAAGTTTTCTAGATTTTGAGAACATAGTCATTATTGAAATGTAGCTAGATATATAGAGTGATTGTATACTATTTAAATTTCTGATAAAGCTCAATTTATCAAAATTTTCAGAATAGTGAAGTTGCTTAAAATGCAGCTTTCAACCCAATTTTTCTAGAGCAAATTTTCATTACTAGCAGTTCTCATTTAACATTAGATTGTTCATTTATATCATCTGGGTATAATTTGGATAATCCTTTTCACAATCTTATCCTATCCACAATTTATAGAATATAGAGGCTAGAGGGAGATAATTAAGAAAACTATACACAATAGGTAAAGAGATAAAAATATTATCTAAGCAGCACACGTGATATAACCCTCCTATAAATTTTCCAGTAACATGAGGATCATATTAATGATGATGATGATGATGATACTATGACAATGAGAGTAAAACAGATTAAGAACAATGATGATAGGCATATAAACTCCCTATAGGGCAAATTGGCAGGATCAGACCTCAGACACTGAACTGTATTTATCGCAGACCTTTCCAAATCAACTCGGACTCATGATAACTGTTAGTGTTTCAGGATTTTAAAGAACAAATAACATGGAAGTTGAAATATGTACCATCTGTGGTCTGCTGAGGGCTCTAATTTCTACAGAGTAGTCCTGATCTCATTAGTTTTCCTGTGTAGACATGGCCTGATACTGAAGACGGATGACTTGGTCAACCACATGCTACTTGCTGATGAAGAAGCTGGGCCAGGACACATCCTGAGGACAACTAAGCACACGGAAATAAGGTTGTCAGGGCAGTAGAGGGGTGAGAGGTTAGATAAACACCTGAAAAGAAGGCCAGTATAATAAACCAAGAAAAAGACCAAAGCATTTGATTTACTAGATTTCTTGTAGTAGCAAAAGATTTGTACCAATAAGCAGAGCCTTCCAGAAGCAATCATGGCCCATTATAGTTATATGCAATGGCCATTTACTGATCCTTGACTTTGTGCAAAGCTTTGTGGTAACTCAAGGAGTACAGCGTAAATACCACAGTACCTTCCTCAAGGTGCTAAAAATAATATACTGTGCTAAGCCCTTGGAATTGCAAGAATGACAGACGGAATCTGCCTAACTGGGTTGAGAGAAAGACTCATGAAATATTTAACGTGAAGTCTTGAAGGGTAAATAGAATTTTACTTGATAGAGAAAGAGAGAAAAACAAATTAAGACAACATTTGAGCCTGGCCGGTATGGTTCAGTGGTTGAGCATCAAACTGTGATCCAGGAGATGGCGGTTCAAGTCCCAGTCAGGGCACGAGCTCGGGCTTCAGGCTCGATCCCCAGCAGGGGGTGTGCAAGAAGCAGTCAATCAATGATTCTCTCTCATAATTGATGTTTCTATCTCTGTCTCCCTCTCCCTTCCTCTCTCTGAAATCAATAAAAAACACACACAAAAAACCCCCAACATATTAAAAAAATAACATTTGATCATGGGGGCACATTTGCATTGGAAATTTGTAAGTTGGTAAGAGGCAATAAAATGCCCAATACAGGTTTTGGTGTCAGGAAGATTGAAGGCATAATTTGGATTCTGTCAATACCAGTCATGGTCTACTTTTCTATGAGCAGGGACAATGACATTTATTTCATAGATTTGTTATGAGGATCCAATGAAATAACATGTTTAAAGTGCTTGGCACATTGCTTACCACATACAAAGGGCTTAATGTACCATCCCCATTAATATAAGCACCATAACCCTTTAGTAAATCCAACAATTACAATGATCATAGACTCAAAAATCCCACTTATGGAACTCTTCTCAAAGGAATCAATCTAAACATTGAAAATTTAACAATCATCATCTCAGTGAAACACAACTGAAAGCAACCTAAGCGCTCAAAATTTGGTAAAAGCCAAGTTTAGCATGGAGTAGTCACTCAAATAAGCTTTCTTTAGTCCAGGCATCTAAAATTATAGTTAGAAAATTGTAAGTACTTGCAGAAAATACTTATGATGATGCAGTGTTATATGACAAAAAAGTGTGTTCAAAATATATACACTATAATTGCAGTCATCTAAAAACATACATGGGAAATGATCCAGAAGACTATATTACCCCACATTAATGGTAATTATGTTACTGTGATAGCATTTTTGGAGGCCTTCTTTTCCTTTTCTTAATTCAAAATAGGCTTTATAATATGGTCATACCACATTTATAATAAATGCAAGTGAAGCGTTTGGAATGTGCTGACAGGTGTCATCTCCCAAGCGAGCGAGGCGGGTATGAGAACGTTGGATGGCCCGTATCAGAGATGGATTGGTAAAGAAGGGCCTCCTGTTTGTGCAGCCCGTGAGATAGGAAAGGTTTTTACATATTTAAGTGGTTGGAGAAAAAAAACAAGAGAAGAATAGTTCCGGCCCTGTGACAATTATACACAATTCAAATTTCAGTGTCCATAAATAATGTTTGACTGAAGCAAGGGCATGCCCATGTATTTACATAATCTCTAAGGCTGCTTTTGCCCAACGACAGCACAGTGAAGTATGAAATAGTTGCAACAGAGATCATAGGGCCAACAGAGTCTAAAATATTCCCACAAGCCCTTTACAGAAAATGTCTGGTGACCCTTGCTGTAGGGATGACTTGAATTAAAAACCGGTAGAAGTGGGATACACCTAGTTGAATCTGTAGGTCCCCTCCAGCCCAGAGGTTCTCTTATTCTCTGACAGCTATCCGCGTACCAGCTTCGGATGAGAAACCAAAGAGTGAAACAGCAATGCAATTTAGACATCCAAAGAGCCTCAAATGGCCAGGACAACGAAACTGCCCACAAACCAGAGGGGATCCAAGGACGGCTGGAGAATGAACAGCAAAATAGGCCTTGATCATGAAACTTTTCTGTCCCATTCTCCTCTATTTTGATTCTTAAGGGAGCTTAGGATAGGCCGTTTTAGTTTAAACAAAGTGAAAATGCTACTTTTTAGGGCAAAACCCATCAAGTCCTGCTAATTTCATACAGTGCAAGTAAGTAAACTTTGGGGACAAAACTGCAAAGGCAATTTCTGACAAATGCAATCTGGCCACAATAACTCCTCATTTAGAAATGGATTAAATTATCTCAGATCAGCAAATTTTAACGGGAGTTGGGTGCTCTAGTTTGAAAATGTTTAAAAAGTTTTGTATTCCAAAGCTTCAATCAGATACTTTCTTTTGACATTTGAAGGACTTCTTTGTGCATTTTACTGGATTTTCATTGATTATAACTTCCCTCTCACAAATAGTTCAATGTGAATTTGGTTATTTAAAAGTTCACTTGATGGACTGGTTGAAAAACTAAACTATTCTGGTCACAAGAGAAAGGAAATTTATTTTACTTCTTCAAAACTAACTTAATATGGGGATCTGCCCTTTAGGTCTAGACACAGGAATAAGTGGGCGAGATAAATGTGGACTGTTTTTAAAACATTAGCAATGTATATTACAAATTAAGGAAAGGTGAGAAATATTGAATTGTAATTGAAGTAGAGCCTTGGAAAGGTTAATTTCTGTTAAGAACAAAGTAGCAAAAGTATATGGTATTGAACAAGACATAAAACAACCTTCTTTGCTGTTGAAGGGGTTCAGAACAAGCCTCCCCAACAGGGACAGGGACTGTATGGTGGGTGGATTATTGTGAGTTGATGACAATTGAGACTGTTTGGGCTCAAGAGAAACTTTTACCTCTCCCATAAATAATTTGAATTGGGGATCTTGCACATAATAAGAGTTGCCACCGGAAATTAATTTTATGACCTTTCTGTATAGCAGGGCACATATCTAATTACTATGCACCTGCTCTTATTGTCCTGTGAGTTACCCTCCTCCCTTTTGAAGCCCCAGGCCCCTATCTCATTCCCTGGCTCCATATTGCACATATACCTTTTACCTTTCTATCTTTGAACCTCTCATATATGTGAGGTTCCCATATGTACAAAATTAAATTTGATTTTCTACTGTTAATCTGTCTCATGTCAATTTAATTATTAGTCCAGCCAAAAGAACCCTTGAGGGATACAGGAAAAATTTTCATCCCAACACTGTATTATTTTTAATACTTCTTCATCTAAATGCTAGGAATACTTTCATGATTATGAGAAAAGTTCAATAATGAATAGCTGGAACTGTGTGTAACACATAAAAAATGAACCTACCCAGGTTAAGAAATAAACTTTGCAAAAGAGGGACAACCAAAACCATTTAACTAAGCTTAAGTCATTCTATTTGCTGCAAATTTGGCTCCATTTGGAACTTTAAGTAAGTAGCAGTTCTGCAGAATAAAATATGTGATACGCTCCTTTAGCCCCTGAGGATTCAAGTGATCCATCAGCTTATCCTCTGACTTGTTTATCCTTCTGGGGTAAGAGCTTGTTCTTGGTGTATTCTCTCTACATCTCCTACAAACTCACAGCATATATCCCTGGGATTACTTCTCGTAAAAATAATAGTAAAAGCTTTCAGCACAAAATAAGAAGTAGTAAAAAAACAGTTTTCTTCCAAGAAAAATGTGAATCCTCCCATTCAAATATCTCATAATAATGCCTTAGCAAATACACAATAATTTCTGTTTTAATTTCAAGTTGATGTAACTGTTAATGTTAATGGGAATCTTAATATGGATTTCATCATCAAAGAAAATGCCTATAGTTTGTATGTGCAAAAGAGTTATATAAACGTCCCTGTGAATCAAACATTACTTTGGTTATCGAAATACCATTGCCACTGTGTTTATTTTTTTCACAACAACCGGCCAAATTATAATAATTGGATAGGTGAATCAAATCTAAGAGTGAGAGTCAATGGCTCTGTTTCAACATAGAGTTAAGAAAAATGGCTTCCAGTCATTTCATTTCATTATCACCTTCCATTCCCACCCTCTCCCCCAACTAAAAACACAACACACACACACACACACACACACACACACCCAACTTTAATGTACTGCGTAAAACACAGAAAACTAATTCTTAGAAGATTTCATAGACATGCAGGACTAGGAAGAATTATGTTAGATATCACTGTAAAAATGTCTTTTAATCCATGTATATTTCTTGTTGTTAATCTTCTCTTCATTTATTTTTTAAATGGAAAGATTTCAGTTCATTTCACATGCCTCAGAAAACCACCATTTGTTTGCAGCCAAGTAAATGCATTTGCTCTACTGAGTCCTACAAGTTACTTATTTTAGGACCTACCAATAACCGAGTGTGACTTTTACCCTCTCTCTTGAAACGTCTCTCTCTCCAAGTCACTGATTACATAATAAATATTAAGTACTTTTTTAAGAAGGAAAAACTTGAAAATTCTCAAGTCTGCTTGAAATAAGGGAGAACCATGAGTGTTCATTTTGAGCAGGAGCTTAGCTTACCAGGCAGAAAATGCCACAGTCCATGCATTGGCATTGATGGCAGTGGGCCTTGATTTCAAAGTTCAAAATTATAACTGCATTTCGACACATTTCTTTCATCAAGTATAAAAATTTCTTCATCTGTATTCTACTTGGCCCCAAATAAGTGAGCTGGCTTACTTTTATAAATTTGTGAATCCAACCATAAATGTAATCAAGGAACAAGGGCCCACAGAAATCTATAGCCTGGTCTTTTCAAAGTGATTTGAAGTCCTGAGTTCTGCTATGTGGCAGCAATTCAGCTCAGCATGGCTGATCGGCATGTAAATAAACCTGCACTTCAGTTTGCAAAGACAGAAGAATATCCTGCTGCTCCTTTTGCCCACTGGCTCAGTGAGTGCATTATACAACGAGCTTGACTTTTTGCAAATTGTAGCTTTAATTAAAAACAATAATAACTACAGCATTTACCAACTTACACCAGGCACAAGAATAAACTCAAAATGAATAAAATACTTAAACGTAAGTTGTGAAACCATAAAAATCCTAGAAGAAACCATAGGCAGCAAATCTTAGACATTTCTCACAGCACTATGTTTGCCCATATATCTCCTCGAGCAAGGGAAACAAAGAAAAAAATAAACAAATGGGGCTACAACAAAATAAAAAGCTCCCGCACAGCAAAGGAAACCATCAACCAAAAGAAAAGGGAGCCCACTGTAGGGGAGAACATACTTGCCCATGACATTTGATGAAGGGTTAATATCCAAAATATATAAGGAACTCATACAACTTAACAAAAGGAAGACAATCCAATTAAAAATTGGGCAAAGGATCTAAATAGACACTTCTCCAAAGAGGACATACAGATGGCCAAGAGACATATGAAAAAATGCTCAACATCACTAATCATCAGAGAGATGCAAATTAAAACCACAATGAGGTGTCACCTCACATCTGTCAGAATGGCTCCATCAACAAGTCAATAAAAGACATGTGCTGGCAAGGGTGTGGAGAAAGGGGAACCCTAGCACACTGCTGGTGGGAATGCAGACTGGTGCAGCCACTATGGAAAACAGTATGGAGTTTCCTCAAATAATTAAATATGTACCTGCCATTTGACCCAGTGATCCCACTTCTAGGAATATATCCTAAGAAGCCATAAACACCAATCTGAAAGAATATATGCATACCTATGTTCATAGCAGCATTATTTACAATAGCTAAGATCTGTAAACAGCCCAAGTCCCAATCAGTAGATGAGTGGATAAACAGCCTGTGGTACATTTACCTCATAGAATACTATGCAGCTGTAAAGAAGAAGGATCTTTTGAAACAGCATAGAGGGAAATGAAGAGTATTATGCTAAGCGAAATAAACCAGCCAGAGAAAGACAAGTATCACATGATCTCACTCATATGTGGAATCTAAAGAACAAAATAAACTGAAGAACAAAAGAGATCCAGAGACATAGAAGCATGGAAGAGACTGAGGGATCTCAGAGGGAAGGCAGGGGTGAGCGAGTGGGTGGGGAGAGATTAACCAAAGAACTTATATGCATATATACATAACCTATGGACACAGACAATAGTGTGGTGAAGGCTGGGGGGGAGGTGCAGGGTGCAGAGGATCAACGGGATAAAAAGGGGGACATATGTAATACTTTCAACAATAAAGATAAATTAAAAAACATCAAAACAAATTTCTCAGTGGCACACCAAATTTTAAAATATGATGTAGCTAAGAAAAACACCATTTGAGTTTGTTTTCCACACAAAATTAGTTTTTATGTGATTTCTGTTAGCATATGCAAGTTCTGATTCTCCACAGAGTGCATTATGCAGTTGGCAGACTGTCACTTTTCTTTCGAATGTTAAGTATCTTATACAGAAACAAAATTCAACTATTTAGAAGTAATTTGCATTTTTGACACCACCTCTTAAAGTCATTAAGAGAAAAGGAGTTTTCATTAAAAAATGAGTAAAATTTAGAAATAACACATTGCCAAAATTCAATACAAATGCTACCAACTGGTCCTACAAATGACTGCTTGATAGGACATCATGAAGTGAGTATACTGTGCAGAAGTTACTATTCTAAAGAGTAATACAATACCACTTTCTAGAGGGCTATCTAGTTGTATTTCTTTCCAAAATTAGTCATTTTAAACCTATCTTCAGGTCCACAATTTTAATTTTTAAAAGAAGATGACACACTGTAAATTTCCATTTGAAACTTCAAGAAAATGGAGAATTCAGAAATGTAGTGCAATAGAGAGAATGTGACTCTAATACAGTAAAGGTACAATCAAAACATCACTGGAAAGATTTAGTTAAGTTTACATAATAAAGTGAGAGAAATAAGGCAGCATGACTCAAAATTTTATCAGGTAATAACAAAACGCAAAAAGGCACAAGATCAAGACTAGCCAACACTATAACAAAGGAAAAGACCAAAGTTGGAGGGCAGGTACTGACTGACTTCAAGGCTTACTACAAAGCTAAAGTAATCAAGACAGTGTGCTATGGGTGAAGGAGTAGACAAATGGATCACTGAAGTAGAATACAGAGCCCAGAAATAGACCCCCCTACATACAATTAAGAAGCAAAGGCAATACAACAGAGAGAAGATAGTCTTTTCAACAAATGATTCCAAAGAACTGGACACCGCATGCAAGACAGTGAGACTAGACTCAGAGCTTATATCATTTACAAAAATTAACTCAAAATGAATCACAGACCTAAATGTAAAATGTACAGTTATGAATGCTAGAAGATAAGCTAGGAGGAAACCGAGGTGACCTTGGGGCTGATGATGACTTTTTAGGCACAACACCAAAGACATGAACTGTGGAATAAAACATAAGTTGGACTTCCTTAAAATAAAAAAAATAAAATAAACCCTTCTGCTTTGTGAAAGACAATATCAAAAAAATGAGAAGGCAAGCCACTAACTGGATGAAAATATTTACAAAAGACATATATGATAAAGAACTCTTAAAACTCAATAAAAAAATAAACAACTTGATTTAAAAATGAGGCAAATACCTGAACAGACATCGCATCCAAGAAGATATACAGAAGGCAAATAATCATATGAAAAGATGCTCCACGTCGTATGTCATCAGGGAAATAAAAGTAAAGCAACAATGAGATACCACTACACACCTAGTAGAATGGCCAAAATCCAAAACACTGATACCACCAAATGCTGGTGAGGGTGTGGAGCAACAGGAACTCTCATTCACTGCCTGTCAGAATGCAAGATGCTATAGTCCTTTGGACGACAGTCTGGTGGTTTCTTACAAAACTAAACATACTCTTATTATATAATCCAGCAATCTCATTCCTTGGTATTTACCCAAAGGAGGTGAAAACTTATGTTCATACAAAAAATCTGCACATGAATGTTTATAGCAGCTTTATTCATAATTACACAAATTTGGAAGCCACCAAGATGTCCGTCAGTAGCTGAATGTATAAATTGACTATGGTGAATCTAGATGACGGAATATAATTCAGTGCTAAAAATAAGTGAGCTATAAAACCATAAAAAAACATGGAGAAACCTTGGATGCATATTACTAAGCAAAAGAGACTAATCTGAAAAGGCTACATACTATATAATCCAAAGTACAAGACATTCTAGAAAAGACAAAACTAGAGAGGTGGTGAAAATATTAGTGGTTGCTAGAGGTTGGAGATGGAGAGATGAGTAGGCAGGGCACAGAAGATTTTTACAGCAGTAAAAATACTCTGTATGATACCATAATGATGACCACATGTCATTATACCTTTGTCCAAACCTATAGAATGTACAACACAAAAAGTGAACCCTAATTAAACTACGGACTTTGGGTAATTATGACAGTTAATAGAGGTTCATCCATTCTAACAAGTATACAACTCTAGTGGGGGACGTTGGTAATGGGAGAGGCTATGCATGTGTAAGAGCAAGTAGTATATAGGAAATCTTTATACCTTCCTCTCAATTTTGATTTGAACGTAAAACTGTCTTAAAAAATTCTTTACAAATTAAGAAAGAAAAAAGAAAACAAAATGTTTAATTAGACTGTCAGGTTAACACCTGGGATTTACCCTGAGTTTGTTGTTAGAACAAGAAAGGCATCTTAATATTTCTAAATGAGATGCCTGTTTTGATAAAAATAAAGATGTTTGCTTTGGTAATTCTAAAAATAATCTACATTCTAAACTTTTCTTATTATAGGTCAACTTTTACTTACGTGTAACAAAAGAATAATAGGATCTATGGGATGTGAATTATATCTCAATAAAGTGGTTGATAAAATAAATAAGTAAATGGCCCTGGCTGGTTTTGCTCAGTGGTTAGAGCATCAGCCAGTGGACTGAAGGGTCTCAAGTGAGTTTGATTCCAGTCAAGGGCACATACCTTGGTTGTAGGCTCGATCCCCATGTGGAGGAGGCAACCAATTGATGTGTCTCTCATATCGATGTTTCTCTCTCTCTCTCTCTCTCTCTCCCTTCCACTCTCTCTGAAAAGCAATGGAAAAAATATCCTTGGGTGAAGATTAAAATAAACAACCAACCAAACAAACAGCCATGGCCAGTGTGGTTCAGTAGGTTGGAGTATTGTCCCATGCACCAAAGGGTCACAGGTTCAATTCCTGGTGAGGGCACATGCCCAAGTTGCAGGTTCAATTCCCAGTCAGGGTGCATACTGGAGGCACCTGATTGATGTTTCTCACATTAATGTTTCTCTCTCTCTCTCCTCCCCTCTCCCTTGCTCTCTCTCTAAAATCAATAAAAATATATCCTCGGGCAAGAATTAAATAAATAAATAATAAATAAATAGAGGGAAAGAAGAATAACAGCATATGTTTTTTTTTCTTTTATTAGGAAAAATGGATCAAGATAATAAAAACCATTATGTAGTGTCAAGCCTGTGAGATTTGTAAAAGGCAAGTGAATAGGGGAAAATATAAATTTTATAAATTATCATATTAATCATTAAAGTACTCTAAGCCTCTCACTGGTATTGAAATGGAATTAATAAATTATACCTAACTAGGTAAAAATGAATCTTACATATTCTGTAGTTTATTTACTGAGCAGCCTCTGAATAAAAGATTTCAATTCACTGAATTTTCATACCATATAAATATTTTAAAAACAATAAAATATATTTCTTTAACCTTCTCTTTTATGTTCTTCTCAAAGAACATATTCAGAAATGTGTTATTTGGTGGGTTCAGTTTAATTTTTAAAATGTATTTTAATGAGATTTTTTTTTGAATCACTGGAGCCCTGGAAACTAATTTAAAAGAAAACCTCTCAAAATACTGGTCCAGCATATTTTCAATTCTATAACTCAGTCACGAGCAAGAATCCAAGTCAAAGGGCATAATTTTTTAGGGGATTTTTAAAATGCAATTTATTGTCCTAATTTCAATTTTGAAATTAAGCGACAAGTCACATAAGTAATAATGAGGAGTAATATGCACAGCAGTTACACAACCAGATGCTAGATGCTGAAAGCTAAAATTGTTTCAAGGCAGTACGGACAGAGTAAGTCACCATATTTTGTTTCTTTTTATTTTAATCCCCAGCGATCTTCTGAATGTGACTAACACCCAATTCTACCGTAAGAACCCTGTCAATGTGGGATCTACAATGGGAAGGGAAGTGAAATAGATTTTCTTCCCATTTTCAAGGATGCCCCTCTATAACCCAATAAGGATGCCTCAGGCTGCCCAGCCTTATCACAGGACAGCTGAGATCTTATAGCTTACAGGTTACCACCACGTATCCATTACATGGTCCAGGTAGCCCCCAACGCATGCACGATGCAGCAGCACTGTGGTCGATAAGAAAGCCAGAGCTGGGTTCAAATTCAAGTGCTGCCACTGACTACCTGGGTGACTGGCAAGTTCTTTTACCACTTTACACTTCGTTTTCTTCAACTGTATGACAGAACCTCTCTCATGGCAGTGCTGGGAGGAGTGAATGTAGAAAAAGTGAATAAATACTTAGCAGAGTGAGCATCCACTAAATGTTCATTTTGAATGATTTTTTAAAAATATTATGGCAAGGAGTTCATTGCAGCAGGAAAACGTGTTACTAGTATAAAGCCAACGTTATTTTCCTTCCTCCAAAGTTAGCAGTATCGTAATTTTCCAAAAAGGTTTCTAATACATTTTTGGTATAACACCGCCAAGATACTTATTTCAGATTTTTTTTCAGTAGTGGCTTCTAAATGCATGGCTAGAGTCACTCAGTGTAGGTCAAAAGCAATTGAGAAAACAACATCCAGCATCCAATCAGACCAGTATTCAGGCTGCCTCATGAAATGGGTGTTTCCTTCTTTTTTCCCACCTTAACACAGCTTTCATTTCCTGGTAGATTAGGAAGACAGTGACACATTCAAGAGAGTTTTCAGCAATTCAAACTACAAATTGCAAAACTACTACAGTGTCTAAAGGAACTGGTGCTTGGCTGAATATCCATTTTTCTCATTTCCTTCACATTCATTATCCTTAGAGGTTCTATGACATATACAGCCATTCAATTAAACCCAACAGGGTTACAGGTTTGCAGAAAAAATTTAAAAAATGGACACACATTCATCCTTAAATGCTTAGAATTAACATTGAGGATCTAAACATGAGAGGAGTTTTTTATTTCCTCTTTGAAAGCGATTTAATCAAGCATTTGTACTGTCAAAAGGCAGACAAGTAAGTCCAGATTGTAAAATACTTATTTGAGGAAAGCAAACATATCAGAGTGGACATTTTTCTGAGTTGCTGTGTGTAACTAGGAAGATAGATAAGTCAAGCCCCAAATTGGTGGCTGCTTTGTTTTTTTTTTAAATATATCTTTATTGATTTCAGAGAGAGGAAGGGAGAGAGGGAGAGATAGAAACATCAATGATGAGAAAGTTATTGATCGGCTGTCTCCTGCACACCCCCGACTGGGGATCGAGCCCACAACTCAGGCATGTGCCCTGACCGGGAATCGAACCACGATCTCCTGGATGCTAGGTCGATGCTCAACTGCTGAGCCACACCTGGCCGAGTTTGGTGGCTGCTTTAGATTTCTACTTCTCACTCTTAAACCTGGACCAAAGTGACAATAATCCTGTTGTGTCTCTCTGTTCAGGTCTGAAAGTCCCCAAAGATTAAAAACTTGCTGATTGCTAAATTACCTGATTCCACTTAACCTCCAAACTACTTCTAAGATAAAGAATGGTCTTTTAATATATCTGCATAATTCAGAGAAGGGAGAAAATGCTAGCTGTGGGCTTTGTATATCTGTCTACATATCTAATAGAGATGATATTGACATGACAAAGAAGCTGTGCTACATCAGCTGAGAAATTGGGGAGCTAAAAGTCACCTCACTTTATTCCAGAATTACTTTTCCCCCCCACTTTCTGTCCTGCCCCTAAATTATTTGAAAAATTGAGGTTGTGGCTGGGGGAACAAAAAGAAAGCAAAAAATAAGGATGGGGAATAGTCAGACAGACATACACATACAAACATATCATCCAGAATGATTATTTTAATCATTTAATTTTTTCCTAATTCAGGTGAGCATAGGTGTGCATCTCTTCTGTATACATATGTGAATTGTGATTACAGCACCTAGAGGAAAGATGGTTGTTTTCATTCAAATAAGAACGACTTTTATGTGTGTGAAACATAAGCATAGCTCTGCATTTTTAATAGCTTACAGTGAAATATGCGTTATTTCCTAGAAAAAATGTTTTCAGAATTTCCAATGCTGAATTTCTTAAAGTCTCATCTAGAAATAAGTTAACAAATGCATATATGAATAAAACAAGAATTCTGTTTCCTGTAGTGGCAAACTAGATAATTCAGAGCAATCTTCCCATTGAGGGCCTCTTGGGAAAAAAGGGCAACATTTAAAAACAATTCTGCTTGAAAGTACCGAAGGACTAAAAAACAGAGTGATTGGGAAATGGGGATAAAGGAGGCAAAGGGAAGTGATCCTAGAGATTATGGCCCATTTTACTCCATGAGACTTGCTATTTTCAATGGGGACTGACAAAGAGGCCCTGAGGATGAAACTGCCTTGGGCAGCCTTGCTGGTCTAAGGCTACCAAAATTTGTGTCTAGGAACAGGGAGCAGGTTGTTGAGGCAGCCCTGGTCAACATTACAAATTCTGGAATATATATATGAAATAGATAAATATAGATATACACGCTCTACCCAATGAATAAAGAGTAAAGGAGAAGTGTGCAGAAACATGGATTGAAGACCAGTGTTTAGTAGCCTCAGTCTCAGCTGAAGGAGATGTTATGGCAGAAGCAATGTGAATTCTCTTTGGATAAAGATAATATCGTCCTTCATCTCAATTTGCTTTCTTAAACATTTTTGCAGCTATGACATCCAGCACACAATAAGAGCTCTCAGCAAAGTAGGAATAAAAAAAAAAAAAAAAAGTCCTTTATTTAATAGAAGTTATTTATTAAAAGCCTGGTAGATACATTATAATGATTGGTCAAATGCTAAAAGCTTTTACTTTTTGCTATTGAAACAAGGCAACAATGTCCACTCTTGTCTTTCCTATACAACACTATACCACAGAGTTACTGGATTTGGGCATTATTGGCATTTGAAAACGTTTGGTATTGTGGGGGGTTGTCCCGTGTATTGTGGGTATTTAGCAGCAAACCTGGCCTCTATCCACTAAGTACTGGTAGTGCTCCTTCAATAGTGACAATCACAAATGTTTGCACATTACCAAATGTCTCCCGGGGGCAAAAATGTCCTGGGTTGAAAACCAGTGCTCTCCTAAAAGGTCCGGCTGGTGAAACAAGGCAAAAGAGAGAAAGAAATGAAAGGAGGAAGGAAGGAAGGGGAAAAGTAAGAGAGAAAGGGAAAGAGGGAGGGGCAGAGAGGGGGCAAGAAAGAGAGAGAGAGGGAGGCTAGAAACTCCAGAATAAATCTAATGCAAAATGGACAAGACTTCTTCACAGAACACTATGAAATATTGGGAAAGGTAAAGAGGCTATAGTCAGTATTCAAGGTTTAGGATACTTACATACTCAATATTGCAACGAATCAGCATACTAGATATCGTAATCAAGTACAGATGCTCCTTAAATTATGATGAGGTTACAGCCTGATAAACTCATTGATAAATTAAAAATATCATAAGTTGAAAATTCATTTAATACACCTAAACTATCAAACATCATAGCTTAGCCCAGCCCACCCTAAATGGGCTAGACTAACACATTAGCTGTTAGTTGAGAAAACTACTGCCTAGTATCATGAGAGGGCATTGTAGCGCACATTCCTAGCCTGAGAAAAGATGAAAATTTAAAATTTGAAGTATGGTTTCTACTGAATGCGTATCACTTTTTCACCACCAAAAAGTCAAAAGAACATAAATCAAATCATTGTGAGTCAGGGCCCATCTGAATTGGAATACTAAATATCATACAATATCAAAATACACAATAATGTAATGGTATCATGTGTCCTCAAACTGAGCAATAGAGTCAATACACAAAGACAACCAATATATGTGAAAAATGGATAAAGGCTCTGAATAGGCATTTCACAAAAGAGGATCCCCAAGTGGTCAATAAATATATTAAATGGTCAATAAATATAATAAATATAACCCATCTTGGTTATCAAGGAAATACAGACTGAAACTATAATGAAATAAAACTAATACCCATAAGAAAGGCTAAAATTAAAATGACTAAAAGTGTTTATGAGAATATGGACTAATAACAACTCTCATAAACACTGGGTGGGAGTACAAATTGATAGAATCATTTTGGCCAAGAGGATGATATTATCTACTGTAGTTGAAAATGTATAATTCCATATCTTAATGTATACTCAACAGAAAATCATGCACTTATGAACCAAGAGATTCATGTCCAAATACATTCAGACCAGCATGATAGCCACAAATTAGAAACAATCCACACACCCATTATCAGTAGAATGAATAAGTAAATTGGTACATTGATCCATAAAACATAAACAGCAATAAAATGAGCTAATTACAGCTATACAAAATCATGGATGACTCTCAAACATAATGTCCAGAGAAAAGACACAAAAGAAGACATGTTGTATTCTGAAAAACAAGACCATTGGAACTATATTGTTTTGATATGCTTGCTTAGTAACTACACTCCAGTGAAAAGGAAGGAAGTGGCTTCAGCACAATTCAGGATAGCATCTTCCTTTGGTGGGACACAGGTAAGTGATTAGGAAGGTCACGATGGGCTCCTTGGGCAGCTGGCAATGTTCTATTTCTTGATCTAAGGGTGTCTACCTGTGTACATTGTCCTGTATAAGACTTTATTTCATAATAAAAAAAGGTGTAAAAGAAAGCAAACTAATAAAAACCAATGCTATAAATTTGAAGTTTTTTAAATCTCTGAAAAATATTTTGAATTTTACATTTACATCAAAATTCATTTCTTTTGCTCTGATGCATTACTCCTCCAGCAACTATCTCCTTTAAGATAGTAAGGAGAAAAAATAACAGATAAGAAGTGAGAGAGGACATTAAGATTAATATAAATAAGCAACTCAAAATGAAAGTACAGAAGATAACACTCAGAAATAAAAGATGAAATGAAACAACAGATTAAACATATACTGAGCATAAATAAATCATAGGAAAATCATAACCCTCACTCTCACCTAGATTATCATCTTCCAAGTCTGCGTTTACTGGAGCATGAGGCAGCATTAAACTTTATGGCATCATGTCATAGAAAGTCTTTCTCAAAATATGAACATGATGCCTTTGGGAAGTAACATATCATCACTTATAAGCAGTTTAATTTCTTTATCAGATTAGCCAGTCACCTGGAAGTACTTTCTAAGTAAATTCTGATTAAGGAGGAAAGGCAAACTTTAATATAAACTCTCAGAGGCTAGAAAGCATGCCCCATGCTCCTATGCTTCCATTTTGGATTAAAGTGTGAAGCACAGATTATAAGGATAAGAGAATATCAATCCAATGCTGGTCTCTCTAAGGTAGTCATTTGAACATTTAAAGACCAGAGTTTAGTGTTGAACAAAAGTTCTCTTTAGAAAGTCCAGGAAAGAGGCCAGTTGGAAGAGCACAGGAGATGGAAGAAGTGAGATGGAAGGTTCTTCTACTTCTCTCATAGAAGACATGCAGTGGGTAAAGTGGTTCCCTGCGCTAATTCTGCAACATGTCCAGTGCTTCCTTCTGTTCCTGGCACAATCTTCGACCTTTATTCAAGGTCCGAGAAATTTTCTTCCACAGTCAGAGCAGGGCTGGAAGTAGTATTAACTGGAAGTCCTAGAAAGAATTACCTCCTCTTGCTGTATCTTAATTACCACACGGCCCAGCCATGTGCGACCTCCATCCAAGGCAGCACCCACCAAACAGTTTCTTAAAGAAAGTGAAAGTACATCCCAGCCTTGGAAAGAATAACATGCCCAGAGTTCCAGCTTACAATGAAATGCCCTACACAGTACACCCTGCCAGTACCAGGCAAGAAAGTGTGTCCTGTGAGCAAGCGAGCACCAGGCACATAGCAGAAAGCGGGGAGCAGGACATTGCACTGTGCAGAGGGCAAAATTCTCTGAGAAGCTACCTGTCATTAGCCAAGAATCTAATTTAGGCAGCAATGAGAAATGAGAAGCCTCCATTGAGTTTTAACCCATCAAGTTCGATAGCCAAAAAGTTCAATAGAAAGAAAAAGAAAAGAATCTGATCTGTCAGGGATTTTATTAGCTTCCCTTAAGTGATAACTGAGGGCTCTGATATACCCATGAAACTTCCACAGTCAAAATAAAAAATGACAGAAATTGAGTAAAGCCAGGCTAGGGTTTCAAACAACCTCAGCCGCCTCTGCTTTTCAGATTACTCTCTCATTTTAGGTCCTAGGGAGGCGTGAAAAAAGGTGAGCAGACAAAATGCCTCGGGCAGCCCTCACAAATATACTAAAAAGGACATTCAAAAGTTGGTCACACTAGAGTGATTCTTTCAAGCAGGCTTGATGGCAGAAAGCAAGGGTGTGAGACTACAAATTGTCAGAGACTGATAAGAAAATAACCTATTACCTGCAAAAAAAAAAAAAAAAAAAAAAGCATTCTATTTCCAGGCCCTGAAAATGCCTTATAAAAGTAGGATGTGCCATGGGAGGAGACCAGAATGGGTGAGTGAAATCAAATAACTTAGTTTATAAGATGCATAGCTTGTCATGGCTTCGATGAAGTTAAAGTATAAATAAAATCACAACCCTTTCAAAAACAATCCACTTATCACAAATATGAGTATCCCTTTTAAATTGGATCCTACTTGTATAGTCCAAGATCTGATGATAACAATATACAAATAAATAAACATACACATCCTTTCCTATACCGGGCCCAGGATATAGGAAGGACTATGAGACAGAAAAAAAAGTTGTGGATTCTGAGCTGGATACTCGGGGAATAGGATCTTTAGAGACAGACAAGCTCAGAAAACCAATGACCCTTCAAAAGCATGAGAACTTGTACATTCCCAGTTGCCCACAAGGGTAGCTTGCTGCCCCTGGAGTCTCATGCAAGCACCCCAGGGAGCTGCCTGGCTTTCTCTATTGAGGAAATCCCAGCTGCTTGCTAAGGAACTTCTGGTTGCAAAAAAATGGCCTCAGAACACATTTCCCTCGAACTTGAAGAATTTTAGTTACAGCTTCTTAGTTGTTCAAGATCTGGAATTCTAAAAATGCCAGTTAATACATGAACCCAATTAATTTACAAATCTCCAAATAATGACTTTTCTTAGTACAGTACTTAAAAATAAGATTGCTAACCCACTAAATGCATGCACGTAAAACAAAATGCATTTACATAATCATAGATGGGACTTAATTTATCTGTTCTTTGTCTACTTCCATGTGTGCATTCATTTCATGTTAGAAAGTTAAGCTGATTTTCCATAGATCATCTCTGGGAGATTTCACAGACAGAAGCTCTAAATGAGAAATGACCTTTTCTACCTGTTGAACACTCAGACCCCAGTAGTATGATGACTTAGGGAGAGCACTGGACTGGGAGTCAGAAGAGAAGGTTATAGACCAAACTTTTCAGTTTACTCACTTGTTAATTAGTCCATATTTCTGAACTGCCCTTTAACCAACAAGGATACTTCTACTTCTAAGATAATCAAATTATATGTCTGTTATTAGAAATGTTCTAGTGATATATAATCTCTTTTTTAAGATCACCGGAAAAATAAAGCTGAAAAGTTATTATTATTTTTTTAATCTGAGAAATGGTGTAACCCAGAGTTAAAGTTCTGTGGTTACATAACACAAGCGCATATTTTCTATCTACAGCCTCTCTAGGTCGATACTGTGCTGAGCCACATTGGAGCCTGAAGCAAAAGGAAATTCTGCTAATACAAATTCTTTCTTTATTTAAAATTTGAATATTTTGTTTGTCTTGGATCGTTCGCATTAATTTTGGTTTTTTAACAATTGCATTAAAATATTGTCTTAACTACTGAGTGTTTTGACACACTCTTACTTTTTATGCCCTAGGCAAGAACTTCTCTTATCTTACCCTGTTCCCAGCCCTCTTTCTAGATCATTCCTCCAAGCCCACATTTATTGGTCCAGCTGACACAGAGGCAAATAAATCAACACACTCACATGCTTAACCTTCCGCTATTTGAGAATAGTTAGATTCAAATTGTGACAGAGGAAGTAAACTATTTAATAAGCATTTGTGAGAATCTACTGCCTTCTAAATACTGTTCTAGCAAGAGTAGAAGATATTGCTTCTATAATGTAGAAGAGTGATAATCCTAAAAGGACTGTGCATTCTATGAAAATGATTTTGGGGATAGCACATTTATCAGTTATACAAACACAATTTTACCACAACTGTTAGCTTCAGATTTTCATAGGGAGTCATAGCATATTGCTTTAATGATGTGACCATTTGGGAGTTTTTCAAAAGAAAGATGTGCACCCCAAACATACACAAAATAGACTGCTTTAGATTTCACCCCAGGTTCCATTGCCTTATAGTTACCTCTTCTTCCCTGAATTCTTTTAAGCCCATCAAGCTTCTGCCATCTCGGGCTGCAGAGGGGGTGTGCTTGGTTCCATTTCTTCCTGGTGCAAGCTGGGTCCAATTTCTAACTCAGGTTATCACATACTTACTGCAGGCTCTATGACTCTTATGTTCTTACATTTCCTACAATTTAGCACGGTGATATTGCTAAATAAGAAATCACTGAATGGATGAATAAATGAATAAATGGAGTGGATGAACAGATAAATAAATAAAAAGATAATTAACAAAACTGTGAGCGAGCCATCCCTAAGTAACTAACCCTAAGCATTACATGTTTTCCAAAATTCTCTCTGAAATTTAATTTTCTCCTTGAGCAGTAATGATAAAACAAAATAATTCAGGCTATTTATAAAGTACATAGATAACCTGGGGCATTTTGCAGACAGGCACTCTTATATTTTATGATTTGAAATTCCTACGGAGACCTTTGTGGAATCCTTGAGTGATGTGCTCTGTCATATCCATTCTGAAGACCCTAAAGCAGACTAAAGAGTCTAAAAACCTGGATCAGGAAACAGGTTAAAGTGTACAGGAAAGTTATTAGTTGGGTCAGCAGTAAAGGGCTTTATCTGATGCCCATATGCCCATAGCATTGAACAAGCCAGAAAAATAGACATGGTCTGACCTTTAGATTTCATTGCACAATAATTAACTTTAAAAATCAGCTAAGCAGACTGTCTGTTTGAGGGAGCAAAGCTCACTCACTCACTCACTAAGAATACAGCTTGAATATTAGGCTGGAAACACACACACACTTTTAAAATTTGAGCAGAGGTCCATTAATATAATAAAGAGTCTTTAGAGTTTTAAAATCGATTCACAAAATTACAACATCTTCTAGATTTCAGATGCTCTATGGGATAAAAATACATGGAATGACTTCTCACATCACTTAGAAACACTTTTAAAAGAATCAGTGTCCTGAAAAATGGCTTTTGGAAAACAGGTCACTTTAAAAGATATAATTAAAATTTTATCATTAAAAAAAAAAAATAGGAAAGTACTCACTAACTAGTAGTTCTCTCAAAAAAGGGATGCTAGTTAGTTTTAGTACTTATATATTTTTGTGCCTGGGTTTCAAATGTGGGCATTTGGATCTATGATGAAGCCGTGTCTGGGTCATAGGCCAAGTCCTCAACTTCTGCATCCTTCAGGGATGATGAGCATGGCCGCTATGGATGTAAAAATTCAGGAGTCAAGGCTTGGGC
Organism: Miniopterus natalensis; assembly: GCF_054644295.1. NCBI lineage: Eukaryota > Metazoa > Chordata > Mammalia > Chiroptera > Miniopteridae > Miniopterus > Miniopterus natalensis. The sequence goes on along the minus strand of NC_142087.1, from coordinate 64,878,746 downwards.
GTCTCAAGCTCTCCTTAGAGATTTGCCTTAGTGCAAGGCCTGCTTATTTCTCTGTGTCTGTCATTCCCTGAGAGCAGAGGAGATATGCCCTTTTCATTCCCTGCTCCTGGAGTAATTACAGGCTCAGGTAACGGGTCAGTGGGGCACGTGGGACTTCTACATGCCAAGAGGAAAGAAATCAATGTCAACACGCCAAAGAAAACAGCCCAGTGGTGGTGTCAGGAAGCGCTGCCACTTGTCCTAGGGAACCACTGGGACCTTGATGGCATCTCCATTAAAAACAGCGTCTTAGAATCAAGACTCGGCATTTTATCCCCATCCTGGGAGGATGGCTACAGAACAAAGGACAACAAACATGTCAGTAAAAAGTGAGTTGTTCTCTATGTTTTCATGGCCAAGTAGTGATAGGGGAAATCAGATATTTTGAACGCACGCCTCTGTGTGCTTACTGTTCCTAGCGTGCTGGTGTGTGGCTAACAGTCGGAGAATTCCTATGTAAAGGTCACCCTGCACATTTCGTCAGGACTAATAAGATTTCGGGTTAGCGCCGCTGTAAAAGAGTCTCAGGCAGGTCTGTGGATTTAGCATTGGTCACGCCTTTCATTTTGTCCCATGCAGTGTTTCAGGGCTCAGTCATCAAGGGTTAATATCACTAGCTCTTTTCGTCAGCCCCTTGACTTTGTGACCTCACAGCTCCCTTTGGCATCAGGAAGGATCATCATGCTTTCCCGACTATACAGCATTTGAAATGAAGACATTGCCAAACATTCTTATTAGAACTGAAACTTTAGAAAATGCCAACTAATATGCATCTCTTCTGATAAACCACAGATACTTCTTTTTTTATTTTATTTTTTTGTTAATTCTCACTCAAGGATATATATTTCCATTTTTTTTTTTTTTTTTTTTAGAGAGAGTGGAAAAGAGGGCAGGAGGGAGGAGAGAGAGAGAGTGATAGAGAGATAAATATCCATGTGAGAGAGACACATGGATTGGTTGCCTCCCAACAGGAGCCTGGGAATCGAACCTGCAACCCAGGTATGTGCCCTTGACAACTAATCAAACCTGTCACCCTTTGGCCGATGCTCTAACCACTGAACCACACCGGCCAGGACCCACAGATACTTCTTTTACTCTCATTTAATCTTACGCGTAAGGGCTGTGGATGAAAGCTCCTAAGCTAGTGTAACTAAGACTCCTATATCCTCAAACTGAAGTCAAGCGAACCCTCTGCTATTTCATAGATTAACATAACTCTTATTTATTTCTACTCTCATTACAATAACATTTGATAATAACAGAATTTACATTTATTGCCTTCATGCTATGGCTCTAAAGCTACTTTTGCTGTATTTAAAACTGTCTTCAGGAACTCAGTTACTAGTTGTATGGCTAAGGATAGGTTACTTTATTATCTATCTTGGAGGATTAAAGGACACATACATAACACTCAATAAATATTAGCTACTATTATTTTAAGCACTGGCTCATTGTTTTATATAGATAGGTTTTCTCATTAATCCTCACTCCCATTTTATAGATTAGAAAACCAAGACTCGGGCTTTGCTTGCCAAGACCGTATAGCTAGGAACTAGTGAGGCGAGAACTGAAACTCAGTTCTATGTGACTTCATGTGCTTTTCATTGTATTATTTGGGGCTTTGTGATATTTTAGAAATAATTCAGATTATGATGTAATTAGAACTTGTCAAAAGGACACAGTAAGTAGCTAGAAGGTCTCCTATTGGCCAAATATGGGACAATTTGAATATCAAAATGTTATGGTCTGAATGTTTGTGTCCCCCTGAAAATCTTATATTGAAAACTTGATGCCCAATGTGATGCTATTAGGAGGTGGGCCTTTGGGAGGTGATTAGGTCTTGAGGGTAGAGCCCCTGTAAATTGAATTAGTGCCCCTATAAAAGATCCCCTGTAGAGAGCCCTCACCTCTTCCTCATATGAAGATACCACTAGAATTCTGCAACCCAGAAGAGGACCTTCACCCCACCATACTAGCACCCTGCTTTTGACTTCCAGCCTCCAGGACTATGAGAAAGAAATTTCAGTTGTTTATAAGCCACCCAGTCTGTGGTTTTTATGACAGCCTGAGCTAACTAATACAGCATTATAACATAGGCTGGGTATATTTGGTGCCTTAAAAGATGCATGCAAATTGAATGCATATGCTCCAATCTACTCTCTCTAGTTTAGTGGTGTACCTGTCTATCTCCTTCTTTCAAGTCTAAGCTTCTTGCAAGTAGATTTTTAAAAAATATGACATCATGTCATGCACATAGTAGTCAGACTTTCTTATTTTTTTCATGTCTTTATGATTAGTTAAGATGAGTGGAGAAGAACTTGTAGGTAGCACTAGGATGTAGTGTAAACACGATAATGACCCATGTGAGTTAGACAAAAAAAGGGAGATGGGAAAGTGGCCAGCTCACTTTATCTGTCAACAAGTGGCTCACTTTACATCTTTGAATGCATTCAAGATGGAGAAAACTAAATACAGAAGACATAAATGTAAACCTGAGATTGTCTACATCAGCTAATCAACCACTTGGGCATGAAATTAAATGTATTGCCCGGCCAGCCATGGCTCAGCGGTTGAGCATCAACCTAGGATCCAGGAGATCGCTGTTCGATTCCCCATCAGGACTCATGCCCGGGTTGTGGGCTCGATCCCCAGTCGGGGGTGTGCAGGAGGCAGCCGATCAATGACTCTCTCATCATTGATGTTTCTCTCTCTCTCTCTCCCACTCTCCCTTCCTCTCTCTGAAATCAATAAAGATATATTTTTTAAAAATGTATTAAGCAATTTATTATTGAATAAACAAATTAATATAACAATTCTCTTTGTCACCCTAGGTTTTCCTTCCTTCAACCATGTTAGTATCTTGCCCTCAAGACTCATTTCAAATACCATGAAAACCATCTTTACTTTGTGTATAAATCTTTTCTACTTTACACTTTTCTTTCTTTCTCTTGATATGTGTTTCTAACTATCATTTAGCTTTGCAAATCTTTGAGAATGTATTTTGTGTAAAATGCTCCACACTAAATAGTAATACATTTTACTTCATTAAAGAGTAGTTATGATATTTTTAGCATAGCAATTATGATAAAGCTATCATAGACAAGCATCATAATAATTATCATATCATACACTGTAAGCTGATTTTTAAACAATTGCTTGGGCTCTCTGCTTAATCCCTTTTTTCCTTCTATCCTGCCTCCCTCTCTCCGTCTTAGTGCCTTTTGGAATAAAGTTAAAGAGGATTTAGAATCTACTCTAATAAAAATCACAACCCCTTCATTATATTTATTTTGATGTCTTTAATTGTCATATTGTATAGTCTATATCTTCTCTACCCTTAATTTTGGGTATTCCATGCAAATGATATAAATATTAAAGATCTAAAAATAAAAATAATACCCTAGAACTAGATGCCAGCACAATTTACCAAACAACTGCAAACTGAATCTTCACTTTCCAGCCCCTGATTTACTCAACTGGAGATCAGAACATGCGATTGTTAGGTTACTCCTGCAAGGCTCACTTGAAAGCTGTGCCTCTCCTTTTGATACAATCACAAACTTGTGAATTTTCATAACATTATTTCTTGTGTATCTCTGTGTATTCATTCTCATGTATTCATTTGAGAAATATTTGCTGAGTGCCTACTCTGCACACATTTTAGAAGATGAAATTGCTTGTGTTTGTGATCTGAGGCTCCCCCTTGCCCAAATAAAGATGCTGGAAAGTATAAGTAAGTTAACTTACATGGTAAAAGAGACTTTATAGGCATAAATAAATTAAGGATCCTGAGATGGGGATATTAGCCTGAATTATCCCCAATGCAATCACAAGGGTCCTTCTAAGAGGAGAATGGGGGGTCAGACTCAGTAGTAGAAAAATTGACAACAGATGCAAGAGTTTGAAGTGATGAGAAGAAGGGGCCTTCAGCCAAGGAATGCAGGCAGCCTCTACAAGCTAGAAAAACGCAATCAAAGTGAAGAAAACATCCCTGCCAACACCTTAACTTTAGCCTAGTTAGACTAATTTTGGACTTCTAATCCCCAGAACCCTAACATAATACGTTTGTGGTGGCTTAAGTCACTTAGTTTGCATTCATATGTTACAGCAGCAGTTCCATTTTCTTAGAGCAATTCAAAAACACTATCTGAAAGCCTTTCCCTATTCATTCCATCAGGAAAGGAAGCTGCTTCCTCTGTGATGGGCAGAAGATACCAGTGGTGAGATAAGCAGACCACCCGATCCAGTGTCTTTCTAAAGATGAGTGAGCAGTCATCTTCATATTTTCACACAGCACTGAGGGGTGCTCATGTCCTTCAGACTTTATTCCATGGTTAATCAGATTTCCTAAAAAGAGCACCCACAATGACTGTTGGAATATATTCATATTTAACCTTTATAAAAGGCTACAAAGCAAGATGTCCATGACAATCATTCGGGGCTTTTAAAATGAGTAGAAGTGTCCTCTTTTAATAGGAAAACAGAAAAATAAGCTTTGTTAAATTATGTTACCAAGTATAATTATGATTCATGTAATAGAAGTTAACTGTATTCTCAAAATCTGTAGCAATAACACATAATCATAATATAAGTAAAAATAAGCTTTCATTTAATGTAGAGTATTAGAGTAAAATATTATCTAAATGTTATTACATTACTACTATCTTCTATTATTTATTAAACATAGTAAAGTGCACCTATATGCTAAGCAGTCTCAGTAAATATTAAAATATGAGTAGAAAATTAAGATTAGAATAATAGAAAAATTAGAATTTTTAAAATTACTCAGCGCCCATGGCAAAACTATTAAGAACAATGAAATCATTGGGATGCCCAGAATAAAAACATTTTATCTGAACACCCTACGGTCTCTGCTGGATCTCTCTATACTAGACCTCTTAGCTGCAGGCACTCTTATTAAGATAGAAAGGCATCTGAAATTATTCTATAAAATTCCATCAAAGTTTCACTGAACAATTTATGAGTTTACTTTTCAGCTGATGCTATGAATTTCACCATAAATTTAAGAATTCCACAGGGGTTCTGAGAATTTTGACAACCTTGTGATGCGTTGTCAAAAAATAATATAAAGCAAAAATGCTGATGAATTTTCCACACAGTAAGAACCATAGGATTTTACTCCTATGTGGGATATAAAACTGAAACACATAGACAAACAACAGATGGTGGTTACCAGAAGGAGGGTGGTAAAGGGGGTCAAATACATGGTGATGGAAGATGATTTGACTTTGGGTGGTGGACACACAATGCAATATTCAGATCAAGTATCATAGACATGTATACTTGAAACCTGTATGATCTTCAATGTTACTCCCAATAAATTTAATTAAAAAAGAAAAAAAAAAAAAGAAGCCAGGCTAAAGGTGACAGAATCCTAAAGAAAAATGAAATCTGCAGGTTTGTGATCTCCCAGGCCTCATGTCTTAGAAAGGCAGGTCACCTTCAGAAGAGGAAGGAAAAAACAGAACGGATTTCATTCCAAAGTTCTTCCAGTCGAGATGTTGTCTGTACAGATCTTCTTCCTCCCTCTCATTCGACATCTAAAACAATACAGGTTTTATTACTAAACTGTTTTCATCATATAAGTCAAATGGATACCAAAAGCTTAAATGCTCTGCTCTCGGGTTGGAATACCCTGGGGGAAAGTCTGTAAGTATTAGCGCAATGTGAAACGGGTAAATAAGGAAATCATAATGTCACTGACGGGTACTTTTTTAAAACCTCAATTCTAAGTATTCCTCGTTTATAATCTGTGGGTGGTTTTAACTTTTTTTTTTAATTTTAGCACTTAATTCCACTACTAACGTCGTCTCCTATTAGCTCTCTCAGATGGACTCCGTTACTGTTGCCAGGGAAACAGCCAGGAAGCAGGAGTTAAGCGGATTCTTTCATCTGGTGAGAGGACGATGGGAATGGATGAGGGAAGCTGAGCAAGGTCAGGCGTTTACCGCTGAATACAAATCTGTCACGCCTAATAGATGAAGTTCTTCAGTTTCTGTGCTGCTCAGGCTACTCCCAGCAGCCAAGGAGAAAATAAAAAACACGCTCAAGCATGAATGCCAATCAGCCGGCGCTGGCAGCTCTGATGTATTTACATGTGCCAGAGCAGCTGCGCGAGGCTTGGCCATGGATAAAAAGATAAATTAAGTAGGTGTCAATAATTATAGAAGGTCAGAACCTGAATCCTGCGGGTATCCTAATAAGATCAGACAGATGGATTTGGCTGATCTATCCTGTTAACATGTCCAAGGCTTCCTTCTCTGAGGTCAGAGTTCAAAATTTATGACAGGCTCAAATGTATGGAGCTGAGAAGATCCTCAGGTAGTTCTCCTATGATTATTTGCCAGGGATGACAATCTTTTGAAATTTGTTGGCAAATGTGACATACATCTAGGTCTTATTTATAGTGATAAGATGTGCAATATAATTCTTCAAAAAATTTTATCATCAATAATGGAGACTTTACAAAAGCACACTTTATCTTAATGTCTATAATGATAATAGTAACATAATTTAGTAATATGTAATATAATAATATAATAATGTTATAGTATTTAATATACTATAATCTTTAATAGCAATGGGGTTGCTCATATTAGAGATGAAATGCATCTTTGAATCTATTCATGTAATTCAGTTGCTAGCATTAAAAATACCTAGATTTTGTGTGTGTGTGAGTTTATACACAACTGAGTAGCAATTCATTTCCTTAACAAGTGTGCGAGGGTCTCTGATATATCAGATTCTGTGATGGGTACTGGCATGGATACATGATGAAAAACTATCAAAAGAGTGATAGTTATAAGTTAAATACATATTTGAAATACAATCCACCCAAATATTAGTTAATCCCACATTAAAATTATTTCATAAAAGTTGGACTTGAGGTTCATGAATTCCAACACATTCATAGGGCAGTTAAAGATTCAGTTTCTTTCTTATTTGTCAAAATATCTACCTAGGTGATTTCTATTCCTAAAATATATTGTGGCAATAAAGCAAAAACACTAATATTGTATCAGATATATGAGTTACAAGAAGATTTTTTAAATAATATAATAAGTGTGTGATTGCGTGCTTGGTTTATAATGTCCATTTTCTAATCATGTACTAACCGCTAATTCCTCTAATAATTTAGTATGTATTTGCATCTCTGAGGGAGAAGTGAGAAGCAAACAGAAATTAAGAGCAGAGAGTGCAATATTTATATAGTTTACTTGCTTAAGGCATTGGTTCCAAAACTTGCTTGATTTAAAGTCCACTGAGTTGCTTGTTAAAAGCACAGCTTCCTGGGGATATTAAACTTTAAATAACACCCACTGGTATTCCGATGATAAATAATTTTTTAAAACCTTTTAAAATGTATTCTTAGTTGTTAAGATTAACACTAACACCTTCTCTAAATTTTGAATTTTAGGAGTCACTTTCATCATCAGTATAATGAGTCTATGAATAATGAAGACGTTATTCTATAGCTATCTACTAATATACTAAAACTCCTGAAAGTTTCAAAATTCTCATGAAAAGGCAGTTCACAGAGGTCTTCATGACCTCAGAGTCTAAAATGAGAAATCAGTGACTATTTCAGTCCAACTGAGTTTTGTTAATCAATGGTATGTAGAAATTTCTAAACTTTATGACATCTATTTATCATCTATCTATTAAAAGAGAAAGGTGATTTTTTTTTTTTGTAGAAAGGCCAAAGGAATTTTTTTTTAAATCCTCACCCAAGGATATGTTTTTATTGATTTTTTAGAGAGAGAGGAAGAGAGAGGGAAACATCGATGGGTTGCTTCCTGTATGTGCCCTGATTGGAGATCAAACCCACAACCTTTATGGTGTATAGCATGACACTCCAACCAACTGAACTACCTAGCCAGGGCCAAAGTGAATTTTTAAAATGTTATTCTCTTGGATATTATCATTCTTTCAGTATTTTAGAGAGATAAAAGGCTATCTGAAACTTCTTGGATCTATAATGGCTGTATGAGTTCTAAGTACATTGAACATCAAATTTATTGGAAGTCTTCGATTTACAGTTTCCAAGTTAACATGCACCTGCTAAGAAAGCTTTTCTCACTTACATTTATTCACATGCTGCAGATAGTTGGGGCTCAACTCCTGCTGAGATAGATTCCCTTGAAAAATGAATTACTGCCTCAGAATATGAAACTGATGCTGGAATTCTGCACCAACTCCTGACATTCCATTAGGACACAGCTTCCATAGGGCTGTGAACAGGATGACCCTAGGACTCAGGTGGTCTTTAGAGCAAGGCTGTGAATTAATTGTGGAGCACGCCACCACAGTTTACCCTAAAGTTTTCCTAAACTCTAGGATAACCTAAATAAACTGAAAAATTATTAGGTTTAGTAACTTGTTTGAACTGGTTAGGATAGTCTTAGCATCAAGAAACAGTACATATTCCTTAAAACACCCCTCAGAATACCAGTTCTGGTTTCCTTTTCTGCATAGCACATCACATTGAGACAATCTCTTGCATACTGAAAGGATCGTTTTAATGATCAGACAGGAAGAACATCACTAGCGTCATAAACTCATATTTAGAGTGCTATGTGCTACTTAAATATTGTGGATAATTATTTGGCTTTAAAGAGATATGTTTGCTATGAAGAATATTTTCTTAAAGTCCTTGCATTAAGAAAAACACCTAGACAAATTAGTGTTCCAACTGACATCACAGGTAAGTCAGAGATGATCATTTTTGTTAGAAAAAGATTTTCTAAATTTTTAACACCTTATCTAAACATGAGTATATGTGTCAAAACATGAGTTCTAGGACAAAATAATATGCCAACAGAGGTAAGAAATTAGAAGTCAAAGACTCTCAAAGCTTAAATGTTAGATGCTATTTGAATTGGAAATTGATATGAAATAAGGATTCAATTCCTTCGTGGTAATAACAAAGTTAATGAAAAAGAATGATCCCATTGATTAAAAAATTAATTGGCACAACCTTACAGATTATACCTATGATATAATTTGAAAATAAAAATGATTAAATAACATGAACATTGTGAAAATGAAACAATTGATTAACTGTCTTGTGCATCAAAAGACTTTAAGCACTAGAAAGTTAGACCAAATTTGCCTGAAGTATAACCATCGTGTGGTTGTAGCAGTAGCAGGGCTGATTTATCCATTGGGCACAGTAGCCACTGTGCTGAGGACCCGTGGACCTTTAGGGGCCCAGAAATTGGTTTTAATTTTTTCATCATCAGGAAAAAATGCATATAATCCAGCCTGGATTATATCAGTCTTTACACCAATAAGATTATAAAATATAGTTCTTAGTTTTTTTCTTATGGAGAAAGGGATCTACGAATGCAAAAGTGCCTCTGCCCCATGAAAACCACATGCAGCCCCTGGTGTAAAAATGCCTTAGCTTATTAGGGAGAAAGAACATACCAAAAATAATACCTTTGATGTTTTCTTATCCTATCACGACTCACACATTTTCCAGAAAGGGTAAGATATAAAAGAACAGCAGAGGCACAAGAGGAAAAAGAATTATTTACAAATATGTTAGTATAAGTATTGCATCACTTTATAAAACTAATGACTAAGCGAGTCACATTACTATGAAAAATGTCCGGTCATATTTATTATAAATAATATACAACTGAATGAAGTCCTTGATTAGAGTATATTCATGTTATCAAGCATCACAACCTTATCAAGTGTTAGGTGAATATTTATTGCTGGCTAATACTTTTTTAATATTCAAAATGAGAGCTATATAATCATAGAAAAACCCATTTAAATATAATGCAAAACAATTGGAAGTCACTGCTGAAAATGATAATGGCATTGTTGTTAAGAAATGTGGGGTAGCAATGACATAAGAAATCACACCACTGAAAACTAAGGTGGCAGAGATGTGGATTTTGTGTAAAAAAAATAAAGTGCTCCCTTTATCCTACTTGAATGACTGATTCTTTTTGTTTCATCATTATTGAGTCCACAAGACAGGTTCTCTTTTAAAGGAGAACCATTTTGAAAAACATGGAAAATGAATTAACATTGCACGGTATAAACTTAGGGCCAGCATCAGAACCATGTGGTTTTAGGGCAAGCTGTGGGGATTCTTCCACCTCCCCACCTAAAATGTGAGCTTCATATTTCTATTTTATTTAAAAGGACATGCGTGCACAGTCAAGTACAAGTCAGCCTTGTAACATGAAATGTTCGAAGATAAATTTTTTAATGGTTTCTCTACTCCGGACAGCAGAATGTGACTAACGCTGATTAGGCAGGGTTTCAAGAATCCAGGAAACCCATTATAACAATATTCTGTAGGGTTTTTAAGGTAGAAATTTAAGAAGGTGTCTAGATAATTGGGGGGACTTATTTAACTTATAAATCATAATGAGGCTGTCAGTTTACTCCAGTTTCTCGTACGTCGGAATAATGAGGACCAGGACTGGGCTCTGATGCAATTCTTTACTAAGGAATCTGTGAAAGCCATTCATTAATTATTTGGCTAAATAATATATATGTATATCCCTGCCTAGGTTCATTTGGATTGGTTTTATTTTGTACATTTTTCTTCTAGTATGACCTCGTTGGTACTAAATCTTTGCTTTGGATCTTTATTATAACCCTTGGCCTTTACTTAATTCCAGGAAAAACCACTGAACACAAGAGGTCTTGTCTGCCCAGCCTGAGGACAATCACCTGTGGCTCCCTCACTTTTGTTTCCTTTCAGCAGGGACGGTGCCCTCCTGTTCTGGAGGCTGGATTCTCTCCGAGCACCTACATGACGCGGGAGGTTTTAAACTCCTCCACAGGAATTCTCTTCCTATCTAGCATAAGAACTACAAAGGGATCCCCCAATGTCATAGCTCCATACCTTTTCTTGTGAAATACCAAGACATAGTTCCTTGGCAGGGGAACTCCTATGTATTAACATAAGATCGCTATTGGCTCAATGTTGTAAAATTTCTGTAAGAATTATCCAAGGTCATCAGAATTTAGAGACAAAATGGATTAGAAACTTTCATCCAAACGATTTCATGTTCTGTTGTTGTTGTAGCAAATTACCAAAAGTTTAGTGGCTTAAAACAACACACATTTGTTATTTCATAGTTCTGGAGGCTAGAAAGCTGGGATGGTTCTCACTGCGCCAAAATCAAGGTGTGGGCAGGACCGCATTCCTCTCTGGAGGCTCAAGAAATGAATCTGCCTTCATTTCTTTTGTGTTTTTCCTACATTCTGCCCATACTTTTGTTAGCAGTACTTTTATTAAGCCTTCCCTGAATTACGTATGCTATTACTCATTTCCTTGTGTCCCATTTCCTTGGGACACTTGTATATTCAAACTCACATTTTAGAGTTTATAACTTCACCAGATGAGAATTTTTAAAGAGTTCTCAATTTTAAAAAGAGGAAAACATTGTTAGGTATGTCTTAGAAACTGGCAAAATCATCCAAGAATATCTCTCTGCAGTAGCCCTTCCAGTAACCCATTTGCCAGGCTTCTTGGCCACTTTCATTGCCTGTTGCTCTTCTCCATTGTATTAATCAGGGTTTGACCACAGCGTTGGAGTCATGGAGTGTGGGAGAGGCACAATTTATTACAAATTCAGCATTGCACAGCTGTGAGAGCTGGTTATACAGTGTACGTAAGGCTGTTGTTTCTGAATCTGGTCATTGAGCCTGAAGTCATCAGGGCAGGAATTCTGGAAGGAAGATGGGTGTAAACTGCAGAAAGCAAAACAAGATGACATCTGTAAAGCTTAGATGGAACCCATGAGGACAGATTAGATCCCATGTCAATCTCTCATCATCTTCATGGCAGACCTAAATACGCCCTAGCCCAGGAGTTGGAGAAGCTGAAGCCCAGGGTACGGCAGGACCTGCAGTTGGTATTGGACAGGCTACTCCCTTGTGTCAATAGGTGAGTGAGCAGATGAGTGGCAACCTGTGCCCTGTAGCAACCCCTAAAACATAGAGAATTATGGCTACTCCTTCACGTCTACATGCCAATTCTCAGACAAAACTTCTCAGTGGGCCCACACTAACCTAGAATCATACAGGGAAGGAAATCCTAGACTTGCTGTTCCAGCCTCGCTAAACTATTACAGAAGACATCCACCATGTCCACGTTCACCCTTTGATATTCAGACGTCTCTGCCAGTGAAATACACTGTCAACAACGATTTCTGCTTTCATCACTATAGCCATTCATTTTTCCCCTCAAAATCTCAAATATCTGGAAACATAGTAGTCCTGTGGACAGGACTACTCCAAAAACTTTATCAAGTCTCTACACATATGTGAACAAAGAGTTAGATTTTACACAAGATTCTCTCTAAATAGCAACATATTATTATAAATTCTTGGTATCTTTATATCTTGAAATTTATTTTGAATAGCAAAGAAAGTTAAAATGTAGCCATTCTAAAAACTACTGTGCAAAGAATCTTGCTAGTTATGGGTGAGTCATTTGAGTCACAATATGTTCAGAATATGAAGTCTTCCATGGATGAATCTAACAAATAGTCAACAAAAAAGAGCCTTATAAATTCCTTGGGTTCTAGTATTCTTGACTGTATCATAAACTTTATGAGAAACTGAGCCAAAATACAGTGTATATTTCAATATTGTCAGTGCGCATTCATGTCACTAACCACCCAAACCATGTCTGTGTTTGCTTCAGGCATCCAGGATTTTCACATATTAGAAAGCCAGTATCTTCCAACTCGACTCAGATAGCTAACATCTCTTGCAGTAATAACATACGGAGTTTTACATGTCTATCTCATCTAGGGTCATCAACGTGTCATCTCCAGAACACTAAGTGTCACTCCTATTTAGGATAATTGGAAAACATAAAAGAACTGAGGCTTGGGGACAGAACATTGTATTAAAATACAGCAGAGAAAAACAAATGTGATGATGATGGTGGTGACATGATGATGATGATGATGATGATGATGATGATGATGATGATGACATGATGATGATGATAATGGGTTTTTATTTTTATTTTTATTTTTTAGTCAGTGTTGCCTTGGGAAGATTATTGGAAAAAAAGTAAAGGTGAAAAGGATCTTAGAATTGCTCTCTAGCAGAATCTGTACTATAAGGAGTAAGAGCAGTGTTACAGGGTGAGGTAGATGCAGAGCTCACTGAGGTGTAGAATTTAGGGACCCACAAAAGCTGATACAAAAGGAAAAACTAGAAATGAGAGAGTAGACGCCCAGTGAGGCAGATATTACTAGGTAGCTAATCCCAGGACAGAAGCCAGGGGCAATAAAGTTAGAATATGTATTTTCTAAAGCAAAGCAAACATTTTACACATATCATTTAACAACTACAAGAGTGAGACATCCTTAAAGGTTCTAACAAACAAAGGCCGATAAATAGAGTTGAAGCAAAATACCCATTATTACTAGTAAAAAATGTCCTTCATAATGCCTTTGTTTAGTAGGCTGCAGTGATTCGTTAGTGAACAAAAAAAGTTATAAAGATTTTTTATATTTTTTTCTCCTTTTTTTAAAATCCTCACCTGAGGACATGCTCTTCCATTAATTTGAAAGAGAGAGAGACATCAATTGGTTGCCTCCCATATGCCCCAACTGGGGATGGAACCCACAACCTAGATATGTGTCCTAACCAGGAATCAAGCCCACACCCATAACCTTTTTGGTGTATGGGATGGAACTGAGCCACCTAGGAAGGGTGATACATATATATAATATATATATTTATTTAGAATATATATATATTTCTTTTCTATTTATTGTCAACACTATTACAGATATCTCTCATTTCCCCCTCTTTACCCACCTCCACCCAGCTGCTGCCCACACCTCCATCTGGCCATCACCACACTGTTTTCTGTGTCCATGGGCTATACATATCTATTCTTTTGCTAATCTCTTCACCTTCTTTTATCCAGTGTCCCCCCCCCCCCCTCCCTCTGACCTCTGTCAGTCTATTCCATGTATCCATGCCTCAGGTTATATTTTGTTCATCAGTTTTCTTGTTCATTAGATTCCACATATAAATGAGATCATATGGCATTTGTCTTTCTCTGTCTGGCTTCTTTCACTTAGCATAATAATCTCTAGAGCCTACAATTTTTCCTCTAATTTATATTCCTCTGATTTTTTTTTTTTAAGTCACGGTAAACAAAACTCTACTGTACATGAAAGTGAAAATTAAGGGAAGTAATTTTAGAATATAAAATGGTTACAGCAAAAGACAAACAAGTCTGTTGGGGGAAAAAAGTCTCTGGAGAGTTAAATTTTAATCACCAGGAGAAATGATTAATAATAAAGCTAGATTCAGTCATAACTACATAATAGTTTTTGTTGCTATGTTTGCAGTCAATTTAAAAGGTTAGTTTATATATTTTTAGATGTGGATTAGACTAATTACTACGTTTAGTGCTTTCTGTTTTAAAAGTAGAATGAGCTTAAAGACCCACAAGAACTGTAATGCATAAATTGTTAAGGACAGGTTGTTTAAAGAATATAATTGAGAGCCTCCATTGAATCTCCTGCAGAAATAAAATTCCCATTACTGCTGCATGGAGACCAAAGCTTCTCCTTTGACAAGGACAGATTTTACATTACACACTCTTGCATTATAAATTACCATCCTTGATAGCTGGGCTGCCCTGTCTATGGTGCCTTAGAGAAATCGGACAGACTGTGAGAAAGTGTACGTTTCATGAAGCTAAACCCCATCTCTTAACCATCCCCAATCCCCACACCCAAATTTCCATGTTTCAAGGGAGAGGACAGTAATGTGAAGACACTGTTGAATTTAATTATAATTACAAATCTTAGTAGCCATTCCTAGAATGACTGGCTGATACTGTTATCCCATCCAGTCACCAGTGACAATTGCATCAAATTTGGCCCTCAGAGAGAGGGCAGGTGGGGGCCCGGCTAAGAGAGAAACCTCTCTGGACTCATTTTCAGACTTGCAAGAAATTAAACTTTAAAAATTAGCTGTATACAGTTTAGGCTAAGTAATTAATATTTAAATAAGGTAGACATGACTTTCTTGAAAGAGGAAGAAGAGGAAGCAGTGGTCTTTTTTTGTTTAATCCTGTCACTCAGAGATAATGTATTAGCACTGCTGCCCGATAGAGAAGGTGCTACCCCTAGGACAGGGCTGGAGATTCTAAATCAGTGGTTTTTGTTTTGTTTTTGACTCTGGGTTTTTAAAATATCTGCACGATAAAATGATCATAGACTCGATTCCTTATCATTTTTTAAAGAAAACCCCCTCATCGTATCAAAAGGAATCTACACATAGGTATATAATTCAAGCCTCAGTAAGCAGATGCTTATTTCCTAAAGCAAACAAACTCTGCAAAATCCATTTGCAAACTCATTATATAAATCCACATTAAACGATCTGGTCTATATTTAACACTCTAACAAGGATAGTCAGGGTAAATTAAATGGATTTCATTCGTAGGTGGCGAACAGCCAAAGTTAGTCCTTCCACTTTTAATTTATTTCTCAGTTGTAATCTGTGTCTGCCACAGACAGAAGAGACAAAGCGGAGAGAGAAGAAAAAAAAAAAAAGTGATCATTTTTACTCTTCTGATACTTAAGGGCTAATCAAATCAGTATGTTCTTGGTGGTTATCTTATGTTAATGCAAAATCATTCACCTCATTATCCCAAGATGGTGGTACAATGAATTCTGTCCTCAAAGCTGGGTAAAGTATGTCCAGCAAGGAGGCATCATCTCATCAGCAGGAGAACGATTCATTTATATATCATCAAGGAACTTGGAATGAATGGCCTGACCCTGTCATACTCCCTGTTAAGCTTTTCATTACCATCAGCAACGCCAATAACTTACAGAATTCCTCTCAGCAGCAAACGCTCCTTTTCAATTCAAATGCAAACTGCTAACCTGTTCCTCTTCCATATTATTCTTTGAATGGACCCTACTCTCCATGGTCAGAGTTGCTCTCAGTTCAGACCAGAATTATTTCCCTCTGGGAATGTTACAAAATATCCTGCATTCACCTGCCCTTCTGCTTCGCTCTATTGGATATGCACAGCACAATATTGCTTTTCAGTCAGACGGTTAGTTTTGCCTGTTTTAGTAACAAATTTTTCACTTATATGCCTTGAGATTTTTTAAATGGCTACCTCCTTTGCTTCATCTTTTTACTATATCATAGTTTATACTCAGCGTTATCAATTAACCTGGAAAAGAAAGTACTTGCCTTTTAGGTTTCAGGCCTCCTAATGAATAATTGAGAGTCTGCCCTTGTTAGACCCTTCACCAGGTTCTTGAAATGCAAAGGCAAGGAGCCCTCAACAAATTCACGTCCAGGCTCTTTCTGTCATCAAAATGCACTTGGTTTCCTGGCCTTCCACATTTTTAAAAAAATTTTATTCTCACCCCAAATTATTATTATTATTGATTTTAGAGAGAGAAAGGGGGGGGGAGGGAGAGAGAGAGAGAGAGGGAGAGGGAGAGAAACATCAATCGGTTGCCTCCCATACACTTTCCAACCTGGGATCAAACCTTGCTATGTGCCCTGACCGGGAATCAAGCCCACAGCCTTTTGTGTATAGGATGACACACCAATGTCCTGGGCAACCCAGCAAGGGCTGGTCTTCCACCTTTTGAAAGTGATGGCTTTACCATCTATTTTGTTAAATCAATAATCTAGGAATTATCCCCGATTCCTAGCCCATCTGTGCATATTAATAGTAATCTCCATGTTTTGAAGCCTTTCTAAGATAACTTCACTCTAATCTATGTGCTGTGGTAGATAGCCTCAGTCTCTCCTGCCTAGCCTACTGACATACCTTTCTAATTAATTTTGCTATTTTCAGTCCTTCGTCCTGCCACTGTCAACGGAGCTCTTATCCGCACGGCTTCCGGAGTTGTCTTTCAAAAACACCAATAGAAACACGACTATCTTTTACATCTTAGCCACTGATATCTTACATAGCCTAGACAAAAGGTCCAATTTTCTTTGCATATTCTAAAACATATTCTGTGATCCAGCCCCTGCATCTCCCTCCCATCTTCCTGAACCATGCATGCTTTCTGAACATACAGTTCTGCTTCTGTGTGGTTTCCCTAGGCTTTGGGTGAAGCATTTCCTCTACCAGTCATTTCTTTGCCCTTCTGGACAGCCTGGCAAAATCATATTCAGACTTCGAAGTCCCTCTCAGCTCAGATGTCACATCCTCAGTAATAAGTCCCTCCAATTCCCATAGAAAGAGCTGCTTAAGCCTCCTTGGGCTACCCTCGCATCCTGTATTTACATACTCCTGGGACTCAAGGCAATGATTTGTTCTGCTCCAAACTTCCCTATTTGAATAGCAGCTTAAGCAACCACTTAGCATCTGCATTTAGAAAACAGGGATAACTTCTTCTGGGGTAATGCTTTATGTGCAACTAACTGCATACTCTGTATGAGCCTTTGTTGTTGTTGTTATTGTTCTTGATATAAAAAGTAAAAGGTTTTTACCACTTTACTCAGTTGAATTTCCCTACAGGCCATGTTATCCTTTCCTTGGCCAGCATGTTAAAGACCTAAAGTATCTGATCAGAACTGAGCTCAAAGGCTCAGATTAAATAATGAGAAGTAAGGCTCACATATGAAAAGGAGGCAGGTGGTCTGTGTGTCATAAATTGGACAAGGAATCATGAGATCCAAAGGCTTATGTCCGGGCCACTGATTCTGTTATCTCATATCTCTTTCTATTCATGAAATCAAGAAGACAAGAGCAAGGTATAAAATAAGCTACATAGTATTTCTCTTATTGGATTTTATTAGGAGAAAACCAATTGGAGAAGAATTTTCTCTGTTCAAAATAGTTTATCCTACTTTTGTACATTTTGATACATGTACACTAAGTTTACCTCTTTCAGAACTAAAGAATACTTTATCTGATTATCAGGGAGATCTTTATTCAAATAAAGACTGGGACAGAAAAACATAAGGAAATATTGGAAACTGTTTTTTCTACTTGACTTTCCTTGCTGTATAATGATGCATGTTTTATTTTGAGCATGGGTTATTTTTTATTTCAAGTGAATTTTCTTATGGTCTACAATATATCAAACTCAGATAACACCTAAATAAATAAATACGTTTTGTCAATACGGTCAGGAAAGTTAAGAATCTATAGATTCTTGGTGGATTTTGATCAACACAAGATAGCAGACAGCTATGCATAGCACACACTAACCATTTAGGCCTATTAACTAATTACTGTGTGTGGTTGTTTTTTATGGAACTGCATTATCGGCTAAAAAAACCTATGAGTAGATACTCTGTGTGAAAGAAAAGTTTCCTTTTTTAAAAAATCTTTTTTTTTTTTTTGTAACCTAGAGCTTTTCACTTACAGCTGGGAGCAAAACAAAACAATAAGTGAAAGAACGTTTTAAAACAATAGCAGCCTTGTCATTCTGCATGAAAAGATGTACCACTGTGCTCTTTAAACAGGGGTAGAACAAACAAATGCTATACCGGGCTCTATCTGTGTTAGAATTTAAGGAGCACTAATACAAAGAATTAAGCTTTCTTTGAATGGCATTTACCATCTCTAATTTGCATCCACTTTTATGAGTCTCTATACATTTTCTGGGTGTTTAATAAATACAGAATAATTAATACACCATTACAAGTTGCTGTCTCTTAATTATATTTGGTAAGATTAAGCCTGTCCAATTTGTTTTCATTTAAACTATGGATTCCTGGATAGCAGAAATTGTGTGACACCTTTAAGACTCGTTAGATGCATTCTACAACTGGCCCACACTTAGCAATAACCCTCAGAACAATGGGAATTTGGACAGGAATCATTTGGGTGGCAAACTGTAGAAATCTGAATTAATTTCAAGCTCTCCTCCGTTATCAATAATTCCCAAGCTTGTCTGAGTAGACACAAATAAATGTGAAATATCACCTGTTAGGATGGTTTACCTATGGCCCGTTTTGCTCAATAAACTTTATTTACTGTCTTCCATCCAAGCATGTTTTTCTCCATAGGTTGGGGCCCATTGACACAAGCAAGCCCATCTGCAAGCAAAGATAGGAACTGACCTTTCTGCTTGACCAAGGCTGCACCTGCAAAACATCCTGTTTTCCTCCAAGACATCCTGTTATTCTGACAATTCTTCTCAGCCGGTGGATGCAACACTGGCCCTGCACTGTACCCTATCTGAAGTCCCTATAAAAGAGAGCTTAACCCCACTTTCGGGGCTGACACCATACTGTTGGTCTCAGCCCACTGTGAGAGGATGCTTCAATAAAATTTTCTAAAACCTCTCAAAGTGCTTCCTGGTCTGGTTCCTCTCGGCATCCACCTAACATTCCCCATTTACCTGCTCCTGCTCCATGTGGTGAACAGAATATGGGTGGACAGTGACATTATGGTGCAATGGCTGAGACGGTAAGTGCAAAAGTCAGACTGTGGGGCCTAGATAAGTTAGTTAACTTCCCCATTTTTCTCTCACATACAACACAGGGAAAATAGTTGTATTCTCTTGAGATGAATCAATTAATATGTGATTGTAAAGCTCTAATTCAGCCTGGTGCCCACCAACAAAGATTCAACAGTGGTTTTCAAGTCAACCACCTCCACGCTGTAGCTATGTGACAATTCATGTTACCTGACCTCCATGAAGCACAGTCCTCTAATCTGTGAAAAGACGATAATGATCTATCTGGATGGATTATCATAGAAATGAAAGGAACGCTGCATATAAAGGCTTAGCACACGGTACCTGATGCAAAAACGTTCTTGAAAATGCTATTCTCCTCTGTGTTTCCTTTTCCTTTGTGTTTATATAAATCTTACTCAAAATAGGATTGATTATAGCTCTGTTGACATGTTGTTTTCCATAAGTTAAATTGGTGCTTATTTTCTTATGTTTCTGTTTCTCATTAGATTGAAAATACTAAAATACAAAAGCGTTATCTCCAAAGGCTTTTAAACAGTCCCAAGGGGTAAGAGAATGCTCCAAGTCATTTATTTGAAAGATGAAGTCAAAGGCAAATCATACATTTGTAAAATCCCTGACATGTTTTAGAATATAGTGATTGCTGTACGATCTCTTTGCATCCAAGTATTTTGATTTCTAAAATAAAAATATTATAGTAGGGTTTTTATTATAAATATAGAGATAGGTTTATACTTAAATTTAAATTTATTTTGAAAGTTAGGACTTTTAAAAGACCAAGCTTTGTAAGCTTGGCATGTAGGTTCACTCAAAATAAATGGCTGCTATGCCATAGTCTCACTTAGGAATAGCTCGTAAGGAGAGCAATAGAGAGCTTTTCCCAATAGGCATAGCACTGGGTACACCATGCGATCTACCCTAAATGAAAAGATAAATAAAGAAATGACCTAACATAAGAATACATATCTATATCTATCTATCAATTGATCTACACACACACACACACACACTCACACACACACACATAGAGAGAGAGAGAGAGAGATACTAAGCAAGATCATATGGCTTGGCTAATAGACCAGGGTCTGAAGGAGAATAATTGGAAGATCAGGAGCAAGTATGTTTCGAGAAGAGGAAGGGGCATGGGCCCCTGGGACTGACTACCAAGTGAAGAGGTCTTCAAATCACATCTAAACACCAGATTGCACCGTCTATGAAAGAGGCACTAACCAATCAGTTAGATGGAGCAATTTGGCAGCTGAAACCAGCCAGGCTTCAGTGGCGACGCAAAAGGTGTATGAATGAAGAGGCCATCATGGAAGGATGGAGCCTAGGCATTGCCCAACGGCATGGACTCAAACTGAACAAAACTGCTGCTCCTTACCAGCAGCTACTGCTACTGCCCTCCGGCCAGTCTACCAGCTACAGACAATTGCAGAGCAACCAACAAAACGCCATTTCCTGAGGACAGCAACTAGCCTCTTGGTGGCATGTTGTTTATATTGGACCCCTTCTACTTGGGAAAGGGCAGAAATTCATCTTGATTAGAATATACACATATTTGGCTTTTCCTACAGTTGGGGTGCCAGCCCCAAGTACTAACGGAGACCTCACAGAGTATATGAGCCACCAACATGGGATCCTGCATGACACTGCAAAAGATGAGATGACTCACTTTACAGCAGTAGAGGTATGGGCATGATTCCATGAGCATGAGATCCACTGATCCTATCATATACCACTGAGAAGCTGCTGACTGGATACAGAATCACTGCAGCTTCTTGGAGGAGCAACTGAGGGATGATTAGAGATAATACCCTAAAAGAGCAAGAGTGCCTTCCTCCAGGGTACAGAATATGCCCCAAATCAATGACCAGTATATGCTGCCATATCCCCAACAGGTAGGGTAATGACTAGAAGAGATTGAAGTAGGTGTCCTGCTTGTCATCATTCCCAGGGACCCTGTTGGAGAACCTGTGTTTTTCGTCTCTGCAACTCTAGGCTCTGTGCATTGGGAAGTCTTAGTTCTCATAGGAAGAATGCATCCGTCATTGAACTCTAGGCTGTCACTGCTACCCAGTCATTTCAGGCCTCTTGTGACAAAACAACAGCACACAAAGCAAGAAGAACTGCCCAGATCATCAGGAGGAGGTGGGACACAGGGAAGACTATGGTTGGCGTTCAGGTGATCTTCTGGAACATCTCTTGGTACACTTTCCCAATTTTAATAGTAAATAGACTAGAGAGGTTCTATGACCTACAAAGACACAGAACTTAGAGTCATCTGCCCAATAAGCCACATAGGCCAGTAGAGATGCTGGCTTAGTGTTATAGAAATAGATTTGTGTGTGTATTAGAGTCAGGAATATAAGTTTGATGTGTGTATTAGATTTGAAGTAAGTAACTTCATCTTGTGTGACCGAGTGTAATTGTGAGGCCTGCGTGCCACGATAAGATGAACACTTTGTAGCCCTGGCTTCCAAGCAGGCCCGCGCTCTGTGGGACCCGATAAGACACACTGAAGACGCACCACACCTTCAACTGAACTGTTAAAAGCAGCGGCTTTTCGGCCACATCTTTGGACGCTTGTCTGCCCCCCACAGACTTCGTCCCCAGCTCCGGGAAAGCTGCCCCTGCCTTGCTCTGCCCTGCACCTCTCTGCGGGAGCTTCCAGAGGGCTGCAGCGACCGACGCCGTTGCGGCCGCACCCCCAGACCTCGTGCATGTGTCTTTCAGCAG
The DNA here is from genome assembly GCF_054644295.1 of Miniopterus natalensis. Classification (NCBI taxonomy): domain Eukaryota; kingdom Metazoa; phylum Chordata; class Mammalia; order Chiroptera; family Miniopteridae; genus Miniopterus; species Miniopterus natalensis. Next base: position 64,856,517 of record NC_142087.1, on the reverse strand, counting down.
ATCCTCCGGGTGGCCTGCTGGTGCCAAGAACCATTGGGAACCGGTAAATAAACCCTGTGTGATTTGCTTCATGTTTGTCTCCGTCTCCCTTCTTGAAACTTGAATTATTGGCTCGGTCTCATTGAACTAAAGTGTCTCTCGACCCTCACGGTGGTATAGCCATGTATTGGGAGTTAGACCACCTGCGTTTATGTCTCCAGAGAAACTGGGACACTTAGGGTGGGAGGAATCCAGATCTAGTAGGAGGAGGAAAACAATGAGGGTTCCTTTCAGCTTTGAGATCAGTTGAAGTTACACTGGTGGGGGCTGTACTTATCCCATAATCTTCCTTTCCTTCCCCCCCGGCAAGAAGACTAACCTGTATTCTGATATAGTTATTTTTACAATATTTTACCTGAAGCAAATAGATGTGAGTGGCACAGGGGAGGAATGTAGTGGATAGACTGGAGTACCAGCCAGATGGCCCTTTCAGGGCTGTGGTATTCATTCCTCCCCCTTGAGGGTGTGAGTGGCCAGTGGTTACATCTCAGGTAACTGCTGTCAGCTAAGGAGAACCACTATACTCAAGGTCACACCCATCTCTGGGGGTAGAGTAGTCTGAGGAACTATCCCAACTTCAAAGCTTCCTGTGGGATGATTAGAGGCCTTTGTTATGCATTGTAATTCATTCCTTCAATTCCTTCAAAGGCTGTACCTGAGTGCCATCTTATTGTACCTCTATCAATGTTGATATCATCACTTTGATAATCAGTTAAAATATACTATATAAAGTTAGCTTTAAATTATATGTACCGCCTACTAATTATTAAGTGGATATTTTAAAATTCTCTAATAATATATCAAAAGGAATATATATATATATCTATGTGTGTGTGAACATACACATCTATTATCAAAGGATGATTTGTAAGTAAAAGGTAAAAATATAAAAACATAACAAGTGTAGGATTGAGTTCAATGTAAAAACAAAGATTCTACTTTTCTACTTCCTTACCATAAAAAAACAATAAAAAGATATGGAATAACACCCTTTGGTGTGTTTACTACCAAAGTCTGATGTGATCAATATTTATGAATCTATCAAGTCTTTCATATTGTATGAATTTATAGTTATTATGGGTTTCAGGATATTTCATATTACTGTAGAATTCATTTCTAATTTCAAAGTCTGCCAGACAGCCATATCCCCTCGATTAAGGACTGAGCTAGCTTCCTACTTGCAGCACATGCCGAACGAAGGACAAGGTGAGTGACAAGCCTTTATTTGCTGAGAATCCTCTGCCTACATTAAACTGAAATGAGCAAGTCATTAAACGGATACTGTAAACCTTGCAAACCTCTCCACCAGCAATCGTTTCAAAACAGACCTTTCCCTTACCCTTGTCCACTGGACTAAAACCCCTAAACTTTAAATGGATACTGTCATTGAAATATTTATTAATATTTTTCATGGAGAATGGAAAAATAGGCTAGAAGAAAGCTATTGTTATACCATCCCAATAAATACACCTGCTATTTTTCTTGAGATCAAACAAAACAACTGAAGACTTTATAATTGCTAACATTTGTACAACAATTTACAGCCTACAATTCACTTCTACATACATTTACTGCTCTAAATCTTTGAGACAATTATCTACTGAATTTTACTGCTGAAGAAATGGAGACTTGGAAGGCTAGGCAATATTGTCTAAGATTCTGTTCATAAATATATTATATATCGCAATATGTTTTTTAAATCTCTATAGGTAAACTAGAGAATGATGTAGAGATTAGATGCATCCACATCTCATATACTCAATAAATATAGGGCAAAAGATCAAATGACTGATTTATACCAAACGGGTCAACACTGACTCCTCAGGGAAAGAGCTACTTTGAGTGTCAACAGTTCTCTAAAGGAAAGGAGACTGAGGTTGAAAATTAAAGATCATAGATTATCTTTCTTACTTTTATCTTAACCTTGACAAGCAAAAATAATTTTTCAGTGGATTGAATAAATTCATAGCCATATACACTGAACTTAATGACTACCTTACAGAAATTGGTTCTGTATCCTGTTAGCTATAGTTAATCAGTAAGGCCTCTAAGGGAAAATGTTCTTGAAAAATTTATAGCTAAAATATCCCCACGCTGGAATTATGTTTCAAAAACACTAAGCTGGATTCTTGTTCATTTTAGACTCAATGATGGAACTCTAAAGATAATTTATGTAGTTTGAATGAACATCTCAGTTTGTGTGAGACTGTCTAATGGCTGATTTTTTAGTTTGGGTCATCCGTATACTGGTCTAGTACATGGAAATGACTCTTCTTAATTATTTACAGAACCCCAGGAACAACTGGATCCCACAACAAATACAACTGAGCATTTAAATCATAGTAATCCTTCTCCTATTAAGAGATAAAAATTCAACTTAATTGGCCACCAGTGACTGAGGCCAGATTAAGAAGTACATCCCTTTAGCTTTAGTTACATTATCTTTTATAGTTGCTTATGTGCTATTAGACTGATAAATTAAATTCTAACATATCTTGAAGTGATAAGACTAATCATACAATTTTTCATTGATTCACACAATTCCACAAAAGTTACCATGTTCAAAGTCAACATTTGACTAAGAAACACTATAATTAGTTACAGCTAATTCAGTTATATGGGTGTGCATACAAATACTCCCCTTGTCCATCTGGATTTCAAGGCATTCTTCTTACATGGACAGGGAACACATTACAAAAATAGATGCAAATGACTTCTGATTTTATGCCTTAATGTTCATGACCAGACTTAAATACACTTGCTAATTTTAGGTTCTATGATATACTGCCTTAATAAAATGTGTAAAATTCAACATCGTATTTAATCAGTAGTTTTTTTAAAATATGATTTTATTGATTTCAGAGAGAGGAAAGGAGAGGGAGAGATAAAAACATCAATGATAGGAGAGAGTCATTGATCGGCTGCCTCTTGCACACCCCCTGCTGGGGATCGAGCCCACAACCCAGGTATGTGCCCTGATCAGGAGCTGAACCCTGATCTCCCGGATCATATGTTGATGCTCAACCTCTGAGCCAGGCCAGCCAGGCTTAATCAGTGATGTTTTCCCGGGAAGCACAACTCAGATTTTTCTAAATGCCTAACCAGTACATTTCCACGGGAAATTCTACTTTGTTACAATGATGAAGGAAATGAACAAAACCAGCATTAGAAAATATTCAATATTAACATAAGGCACATACCCCATATTTATTCTATCAAAAGCATGATATGGTATCTTGCCCAAACAAAGCTACATTTAGGAAATATTTATAATAGAATCTCTTAATTTGCAATCATATATCCTTTTGTGCAAAGTAGATATGAATGATATATTATTTTTTTCCATAATAACTTTAGTCTATCTTCACCCATTTCTGTCATTAAATTAAAAATATTCCAGACTACTTATGCCTCAATCATAGCTGCCTTCCCAGCTCCCTGTCCCTGAACTGCCCTGCCCAACAGTTAGGTATTTCTGATTACCTTCCATAGCAGACCACTGCCAGGAGCCTGAATGCTATTCAGCAGTAGAACCAGGAGAACTAACTCAGAGATAACTTAAACCTAATATCTACTGATCTTTTCTGCCTTGCTACTTACACTCCTGCTCCTCAGCACCGGAAAACTGTTAAAATTTTCCCCCAACTACCTGAGTCTTCTTAATTTAATTACCGCCTGCCCCAAATCTGGTTTACTGGATGGTGACTCAGGGTAATTAATTCATTAGCATCTACTGTGCCAACTAGATTCTAATTTATTGCTTACTTGGCTTGGAAACCTGGCTACTGAAATTTCTTATTCTTATGACAACTAACCCATTGATTCTTGACACTTTTTAGCTGGGCTATTCACTGAATGGTGGACTTGGAGCTACAGCTAGTCTCCTTTATTTGGAAAGGGGACATCTTAATCAACGGCCCCCTGCACAAAAATAAATAGATTAAATAAAACAAACAACAATAAAGCTTTTCTCCATTATTAGATGAGATTAATAGACAATGCAAGTGATATAAAGCACTTAAGCTATTTTAACTTGCATTCATCACCCCTTACCTAATATAGCTGAGTATTTTTTGACGTACATACAAAGTCTTAAGTGTTCAGGAGGCCGTTGTCTGTGTGTGCAGGTGGGTATGTGTTAGGCATAGAGAGATAGGAGGCAGTTTGAAACTGTATATGGTGTTATAGTGTTAGATACACACATTATTGATAGAACTTTCTATAGTATAATATTTTTATATGCCACTGAGCATCTTTTTCTTTATCCAGAGGAACCAGTTATATATCTCACATGCTATAGTGCACACATTTCAATATTTTCCCCAAACTAATTTTCTGAAGAGAAAAAATAAGTCATTAACTTAATTTAATTTAGTAGATAATGTTTAGTTCCTAAATCACTAATTGCTAAAGAGAGAATAGCTAACTATATATAAAGCACTATGTTGAAACATCGTTAGGCTTATGTAAATATCCCACTAACAGACCCTGGTTCCAAGAGGTCGTGGTGTGTGCTTCAGAGAGAAACAGACCGTGACAGATGCCCAGAGTAACTCAGCTGCAAGCCTGTGGACAGGCCAGAGCCGAACAGCTGGGCAATGTGGGTCCACAGTGTGCCTCAAAATACATGGTGGCTGTTTATTGTTAAAACCTAAACAGAGAGGGCTATGTCCTTCCCAGCATGGCCAGCCTTGGTGCTGAATTTACACGGTAGCTGGCTTCCCCACCGTCTGTGCACACAGCCCACACTGCATCTCTGAGGGACTGGGGAGGCATCATTTGAAGACCTGATTGAATAAGCCAGGAAAAAGCAGTCCATCATTTACAAGGGGGCACGTGAGACGGTCACCATTGTGTCCTGTCAGGCTTCTGGATTTTTGTTTTTATTTTCTTTTACTTTCATTCTAATCCAATGCCAAATATAATAAACACCAACCAAGAGTGTAGAATCTACTGACAACACTTTACCATCTAGATGGGAAAAGAATGAATTGTTGAGATTCTCTGAGGCTTACCCTATCAAGGAAGTAAATGATGCTTCTGCCCAGGGGAGCCTCGCTCTTTTATAGTCACATGGACAAAATGTGCCAGGGTCCTAGTGGAGTGCAAGATGCTGATAATAAAGGGCTGCCTGCTGGTAGGGTGTAAGTGACCTTAAATATCTATAATTGGCTTATTGAATAAGCTGAACTACTGGAATATTATAAGGAAACAGTTTTATTTTCTCCTAGCATCCACTTTCAAAGACACCCTGTCAGATCAATTTCTTACCTCTGATAGCAACTTGAGACACATGCACACACACAATCTGTTCAAGGAGTTTTCTTACTGTCTCTACACCTTGGCTTGGGGGGGGGGGGAATACCATGACAATCTCCAGTCCTATGTATTCAGAGAATCCTCCATCCTTATGGGCAGTTGACTATAAGATGATCACTGGGACTCTTTGGTCAGTTCAACAAATCCTAAAAGAATGTATCTCATACTTCTCTTTGGAAATATAGGATTACTTACCTTGTATTTTCCTCAGCTTTATGGCCCCAGCTGAACATCAATGGTAACTAGAATTCTCTTGTTCTGTGACTTGAGTGGCAGCCAGCGTTGGCATCGCTGTGGCCCTACCCTCACTGCTAATGAGACTGCACACAGGTTTTAAACTATGGCTCAGATTAGAAACCTTGAGTTTAGAGGTTCCTTTTCTCCTACTTATCCATTACTGTTTCAGCAGAAGAGAAAGTCCTGAGTCGCACAAATGAAGTTACCCTAACACTTAAAGCACATTAAGTGGAGAGAGAAGTAGTCTATGAGAGAAATCGGTGATCTCGAACAGAAGTTAATTACCCCTTTCCATTCCTAGATAGTGCCTTTACTCACCTGGGACTGTTGCTTTTTGTTTTAATAAGGAAAAAAAGAAAAAGTTATCCTTGTAAGCATTACCAGAGCCTGAGTCTTCAGATCATTGATTAGAGATGCACAAAATATAATGCCTTGGTAGCCACTTAAGTGATAAAAGAAAGACTATGTCTCATAAATTTCAGCTACTTTCTACTAAACTTACTGCAGGGAAAGATTAACACAAAAGTGAGTCATGTCAAGAGGAAAAAAAAATTGTCAAAAGATTTGAAATTACCATAATCAATAGATGATATAAAACTTTTCATAGAAGGTATTAATACTGCTTTAAAAAAAGGAATAAATATTTTTACCGTCTTTAGTGTTACAACATTTTAAAGCAGCTAACCAGTTTGTTTTTTATCTTTTTGGTTTTTTTTCTGATAGGAATTGTGTTGTTACAGAGATATTACATTATGTGTCTAATATAATTTATGCTAGTTTTGGATACACCACTATATTAAACCCCCAAAAGACTAGAGAACAAAATAAAATTAAAATTTTATTAGAGAAAAAAGGACAATTTATCAAAATCTGTTTTAAAAAAGAGAAAAATAGTTTTATGTTCAAGAGATGATTTCCATTTTTCTACCAACTTCCACTGATTCAAGATCAGTGTATACATATGTGTATACATATATATGCTCATATATGGGAAGGGAGAAGGTAGTCATTTAGTGGTTGTTGTCTTACAACCAGAGGTACCTATTATCCATGATGAAGACTATATCTTGCTAGATGGATGTATATATAGATAAATTTATATATATATATAAAATTTGTTAGAAAATATGCCATCAATACACAAATGTGTAATTAAGTAATTAATTAATTTCGAATTGGCTTTGAGAGATAGGGGAAAGGATATAGATTTTACAAACAGACCATGAATAACTGTGACTACAGGCAGCAGAGCAATGCCCCCTTCCTCTTACCAGGCTTCGGGACAATAAGCTGTACACTCGTCTGGGCATTTCCAGCCTCATTTTCAGCCACACACTGATAAAAGCCTTCATCCGACTTTACCACTCCAAGGATACGTAAGTTGCTTCCTCCCTAGAGAGAAGAAAAAGTAAAGTGAAATATTTTAAAAAGCAAAAAAAACTAACTCAAAGTGACAAAATGAACATAAATTAATTTTAGTAAAATTGCACAGAAGAAACAAGAAAGGAGGCCGTGAGCATGCCCAGCCCAGATATGTCCTGTGTCACAAGGACACTGAGAAAGCCATAGATTCCCAATATTGTGCTGAATCCAAGGGCATCCAATCAACCTAGTTCTACAATAAAAAAATATACTCTCCAATATGCATGACATCCCCACATCCAAAAGAGCAGCAAACAGAAAACTCTTCTCTTAGGTATGGAAGACACAAATGTCAGCAACAAAAGAAATCTCATTCTTTGATTTGTCATTGAAGAGGCTCAGGTTCAGCAGCTGCTGGAGGAAAAGACACAGAAAGAAACAGAAACATCCATCTTTGCAGCTTCTAAAGGACAAGAAATCTAGGTTAGATATTTTCTAGGATTGCTGATTGAGAAAAAAAATGTCTGAAAACCCATTTTAAATTTTAATTGCTTTGACATGTACCCTTTTCAGAATTTTTTTTAGGGGGTGCGTATGGTGAATATTTTTACCCACTGCATCTTGTTATATGTCCAAAATGTTTCACCTTCAGTAATCAATAAAATAAATTCAGCAACATTATCAATTTATTCTAAATAAGTTGAGCCACCATCTTTTCCAAGGATGGATGATAAAATGATCTGAAGATAACATTTAATTATACTAACTCAGTTTATCTTCCATATTAGTGTAAGAATTAGTTCAGTAAGTGAGACGTGTTAAATCACTTTCCCTGAAGTCATTAAGAGATAAATATTGCCTCATGGGGAATTCTTAATTGTTTTTAGTGTCTTGTAGTCAATTCTCAGCTGATGTAAAATTCTTAGATAAAGCTGACTAACTTCTAATTAAAAATTCTCATATAAATTACTATTTGTGCTAAATGTTACGTATGCAACAGACACCAGCTCTCTGATTTCTGGAGCGATTGGGGAAATACTTTCAAGCACAATTTCATGTGAATGGGGCTCCTACCATTCATTTTCTTTTCACCTTAAGAAAAGAAACACTTAAATGGGTTGGCTGTAATGAGTCATTCTGGGAGAAAGATTATTATTCAAACTGTAGAAAAATATAAATGTTGCATTTTATCATGAGTCCTTAAGGGCACTCAGTAATTTCTTTTATGTGCAAGTAGCATATATTTTAGGCATATACAACAAGTTGCCCCTTGGCAGGTCATTTTTAATTCAGTGGTAGTAGAAATAGCTCTGCACTTAAAGGAACTAATGGATTGGTGTGGCATTCAAAAGTTTAAATTTTCCCCTTTCTTACTCTATCCCTAACCAATTAAACAAATGCAACTAAAAGTGAAAAAAATAAGTGGTGATAAAAGTGACGGAAATGTTTTATGGATTTATTCCTTAAGGACTCTTATAGGATGGCATCATGCATGCAACAAAGAGGTTATGGGAGTTCCTGAGAGTTGACTGATCATGGAAGAGGAGCCCAACATTGAGAGCGGGTGTAAGGCCATGGAGAAGGTTTGTGCCCATCCTTGCAATGCATCTATTTTCTAGTCTCTCTCTATGGGGACACCTGGCTTAGAAGACCACTCATCTTTGACAGGGTCATGCCTGCATCTCAAACATGAGATGTGAACCTAAAATTTCTTTCTTTAGCTGCAAAAGTTCTTTAATTTTTGGAAAATGCTTTTCATATATCTCCTATGTTCATATAGTGAATTCAGAACCTCCAAGGCTAACCTCCACACACCTCAAGGAGAGTTTTCATAGAGCGTTTTCAAATGAGCAAAGAATTCTGCTGGTAACATCCAAAAGAACAATGGTAATGATAGGTATTGAGCAGCCACTATACACTGGAACAACTCAGTGACTATGGTACCATTACCCCTATTTTCTCCCATGAGGATAGGAACAGAGAATGTACCGAAACTTATAGTAAATGAGAACTACTGTTCCTAGCTTTCATTCTTTGCAATGTTCAAAATTACAAAGCAATGTCAACTCCGGCTCCTCTACCATGGCACTGCCACCATCACTGTCACCATCTCCACTGCCCCGTCTACTCTCATGTAAGATCGGCTGGTCCTATCTGGAAGGAAAGCTGTCTGGATCATCAGAGTAAGACTACCACAATCATGAGTAGCACATCTTGCTGAAAATGTATTATAATGAGTGAAAATCACAGGAGTAACAGATTCCTGGCTTCATATAGTCTAGAACGAAGTTCTAAACTTTTTTTTTCACAAGCAGCAGCAATGAGAATACTTGGAAATAAGTCTTAGGCCCTCTGTTTTTGCTTCATTTGTTTGTTTGTTTGTTTAAAACCTTGTGTATTAAAGCAGTGGGAGGGCTGGGCTGCTTGATTACTCTTTTTTTAAAAAATTTTAAATATATCTTTATTGATTTCAGAGAGAGGAAGGGAGAGGGAGAGAGAGATAGAAACATCAATGATGAGAGATCGGCTGCATCCTGCATGCCCCCGACTGGAGATCGAGCCCGTAACCCAGGCATGTGCCCTGACAGGGAATCGAACTTCGATCTCCTGGATCCTAGGTTGATGCTCAGCAGCTGAGCCACGCCCGGCAAGGTGATCACTCTTTTTTCAGCTCAGAAATTCCAAGTCTAGATTCATTTGCTTTATTAGGACAATTTTTTTTTTAAACACATCATAAAAATGCCCAACAGGAACCTTCTTCCCAGGACAGGAAAACAACTGAAAACACAGTGAACAATGAATGGGGTTGTCAAGCTAATGTGAGAAAAGGTAATTACCACTATCTGAAAATAATCACTAGGAATGACCACATCTCCATTCTTCATCCAGTTCACAGTGGGCACAGGCTTTCCAGAGACCGCACACTCAAACTCAACGTCCATGCTTTCATAGGCATAGAGGTTGGAAGGATGGTTTAAAAACCATGGCGGAACTGCAAAGACAGAAAACAAAAGTGAGTGGGTGGAGATGTGAATCTGTGTGCTAAGGTTTTTACTGAGTGAGAAACACTGCTCTGGGGTAGAACATATTTGTAATGCAAATAATTCCCCTAAACCCTTAGTTCGTTACACAAGAACTACTGTAGAGCACATCTATTCCCACCGCCCACCCCTCCTGCCAAAGGCAGTTCAACAGTTTCAGCTAATGGTGTTTTGCCACAAGAAAAGAGAGAGAGAAAAACACGTTTGGAAAAAATATTACATAGAAAAAACATTCTGAATATCCAAGTATTTGTATCCAATTGACCTACACGGAAAAAGTACATAAAGCTATGAAAACTATGCTGATAAAGCAAATAAAGACATACTGATAGGACTGAGACAACCTTGAGTATAAAAGAAGAAAGCTTAGTGTTCCTATAATTCTAGAGCTTCAGTAGGATTTAGTTAATGGGATAGACTCATTCCCTGTTGAAACTGGCTGTGGTAATAGGGTACGAAAAATGGCTGCAATCTTCACAGTGGACATATTCCTATTGTCCTAGCAATTTGTTTTATCATTTCCTCAGCATGGTTTGTGATATACTAGTTTGATTTAATGTCTTAATTACCATACTACTATAATTCTATAATGGAAATTTGCAATTGAAAGAAAATTACAAACATAATATAACACACCTTTGCTCATGGACCTCCCAGGCTTGGTCCCTCAACATCCTGCCCAGGAGAGGAACATTTTAAAAAGTAATGTTCATCTTCTTCCGCAGGGAATCTTAAAGTGATGTCAGATTTGAATACGAATATTGCCTGAGACCCAGGTTAAGCTGACACTGAGGCAACGGCCCTGATCTACTTTTTACTTAAGACAGAGATATGCATTTTTGGTAACCGTGGTTAAAGTTAGATTGTATTTTTTCCTCTGTGTTGTTATGCTTAACGAGCAAGGAATGCCAATTTTTGCTCCTTTGAGTAACCACCATATTTCGCTCTTTTCAACCATCATCAGCAAAACCCCTGTGATGTCAAGTGAATGTATAATCTTTGACGGGAGAGTTAGTAGCAAGCTCCCAGGGTTTAAGTTCTGGTTTTTCTACTTAATCACAATTCCTCCCTCCCTCCTGCCCTGTCTTATTTTCCCGATATTTAACTAAATATTTGGACCTCTAGTACTAAACAACTTTCAAAGTTCTTTAATCTTTCACAGTGGAAAATTGATTTAGATGACTCGGCAGGGAGGCATTAATATTCCCAAACTAAAGACATGAAAAAAATGATGTCCGAGAACTTTTCTAAAGAGTATGTGTCCTCATTGTATACTGGGCTAAAATTATTTATTTATAAATGTTAATAATATTAGTAAGAGACTTTTTATAATGCCAAATTCACTGATAAAGATTCAAAAAAACATCAGAAATACCTGGCCGGTGTGGCTCAGTTGGTTGGAGTGTCATCCCTACACTGAAAAGTTTCTGGTTTGATTCCCAGTCAGGGCACATACCTAGGTTTAGGGTTCAATCCCTGGTTGGGACACGCAGGGGAGGCATCCAGTTGATGTATCTCACATCGACATTTCTCTCTCTTTCACACACACACATAATTAATACTCTCTATATTACTTTGACTTTTGAAGATTCTATACATTCTAAAGGCTTACTACAGCTCTTTGAAATTGCAAAGTTATGTTTCAAGTTAAGCAGATCGTTTAAATGAGCAATAGGTAGCACAAATCGCTGTGGTGGATGATAAAGAATCAAGGAAAAGAACAAATTGGTGAGATTTTGTTAGGAGGAATATAAAAAGTGTATGATCCTTGAGTGGCTGCTTGTCTACCTTGAGAACAGTGGAAGGCCAGCTCCTTTCTCTGGAGAATAGCACCTTTCTCCACCTCTCCGGGCCCTTTGGGGTTAGTTTCTTTGTTGTTGAAAGAGTGGACATAAGCCTATTAATATTCTCTTGAATGCAAATATCTGAAGGAGTGACCACACCAAATGCCTAAAATATGTTTGCCAACCAATGGGCTACCTCTATATCCAAAACAAATGGGTACTTAAATTCTGTGTCACAATTGTATCAAAAGATAGTTTCATTTTAAGGAGCCATGGTTTCACATGTAATTATATTCACATTACTACAGAGAAAGCAATCTGGTATTGAGTGTAAATTCAGAGATAGCATATCACAGGATGGAAAATATTTCATATATCAATTTAGGCTTCCATGTTAAATGTACCTCAACCAAATCCTAGTTTTATGGAATCATGTTTCTAATGGACTGCTCAACGTACAGTTTAGAAATTTTTCTTTCACTTCATAGTTTCAGTTCTTCCTGCCCCAACTTTTGTTACCAAAGTAACTTTCTTTCAGCTAACTTGATCACTAAATGCATAATCCTTCTTTTCTTAACCAGGCGCCCAATCCAACACTTATCTCCAGGCTTATTCTTATGTAACAAATGACTTGAAATCTGATGAATATTTCTTTCTAGTTTTCTCTTTCCTATCTACACACCTGTCCTCCCCCATAGGCTTGGTTGCTGAGATTTGCATTCATGCTCTATTTAAATGGTCTCTTACACATATCTGTCTGTACTTTCCTAAAAAAATTAGGTTGGGTGAAGTTGGGTTCTGCCCTTAAGTGACTGGAATGTGTTCCACATCGGAAATAAAAGTACACTTGATTGTTGTTCCACTAACATTGACTGGCGCTGCCATTGTTCTGGGGAAAAAATGGTCTTTTAAGCTATGGATTTTATTCTTAGCATTTTCTATTTCAAGAAGTGCTTTGATGTAGTCTGAAAATGATTGTTTCCAGAGCGAGAGAGATTGTTTGGGTCCTGTTAATACCTGCCAGAATGTGCACTACTTTTGTCCTGACATATTGGTAAGCCTAAGTGGCAAATATATTATTACTGAAAACTACATGACAGAAAAGCGGGTGACTGGACAGCAATTCATCCCATTGTGGCAGCCATCTGAATGAGAATTCACTAAGCTATTAACTTCTTAAGGACAGGGACTGCCTTATCTATCCCTGAGTCCCCAAGGCCAAACAGGGGATAGGTGCTAGTAAATATTTATTAGATAAACAAGCATGGGTAGGGATCAGTCTCCATAGGCCAAACCCTTGGCGTTCAGTCATTTCCTGGCTTCAAATGAGTAATAGCTGTGGGAATGCCAAGTGGGGAATACATGAAAGACATAAGGGTGCACTTTCTCCCTATAATTAACACTAATCACAATAATAGCATATAGAAGCATTAAACTATAAGCTCTTCTGCTATACATTTGGCAAAGATGATATTTTAATCATCTTAGAAAAATAAAAAAATAGATCTTTTGATTTTATTTTCTACACCCCATTGATACTTCTTATTTTGAGTACAATATGCCAAAATAGTTTTCCTCCTATCTAAAAATTCTTGTCTATGCACTACGGGGATGAAGAATATCTGATTGTCAACCTTTATTTTCCACTCTTTTATATATGCTTCAAAACTATTTCAGGTCTCTCCTCACAATTGTCTTTATCTAGATAAATAGTCCTCTTAGCCTTCCTCAGTTCCAGCTCTTTCTGTACTCAGGGTTTATTTCATTCTAAGTCCACACTGAGCTTTCATTTTCTTTCTCTCTTTAATTGTGGAGCCTAGGACCAAATTGGGAGAATGATGTTGTGAGACGCAAACCAGTGATAAAAATTTCAGGAGGATCATCTCAAGGTCCTCATTCTATGTACATACTGATGTTATTGCCAAATCTTTGGAAACTTGATTGTGTGCTATCAATAGCCTTCAGTAGTTATTGGCAGCTCTGCAACAACTGTGTGTGTGTGCGTGTGTGTGTGTGTATTTCTATATGCTTCTATGTAAACTATATGATCATATGGAATATATATATTTAAAATGTCACATACATACATAGATAGAAAAATATACATCTATACATATGTAATTTAGGAACATCTTTCTTTGTCCAATTTTCAATTTGAGCATTGAAGGAAATGAAAACATGCTAAGAAAAACAAGATAAAAATGGTAACTCATGTGTTATATGATGACAGAAATAATCACTGTATAAAGAAACTTATCCAGTTCCTAACACTACATACTGACAGACATTTGGGAGATATTTTCTCTTAAATAATCTTTTCTACTAGGCCCTATCAGTATTTGAGATAAAATATGTAGATATTTTAAAAGACTAAAAAAAATGTTTCTATCATGCGGGAGAGCTATTTCTGTGTATACTTTAATGCACACTGAAAAGTTAGAGTAAATTACTTTAGAAATGCATTTATTGAGTTTCTTTTTAATAGATGTTCTATAAGGGAACCTTTCTGCACATTGAACTGAAAAGATAATGGATTCTAACACATAACTACTACCCCAATATCTAATAAAATAAAAAGTCCCTCCCCCAATACCTAATAAAATAAAAAGTCTCAGTGCATGCACACAGATATATGAAAATCAACCGCAGCAACCAAACAAAGAAAAGAAAGTATAGTCAAATGCAAAAAAAAAAAAAAAATCAAAATAGACACTTCTGGAGTAGAGCAGAAAGGCAGAGTAGGATTTAGTTCCTTATCTACCTTTAAATCCATAAAGGCCATATGTAATAAACCCTCAGCTAATATCCCACTCAATGGTGAAAAACTGAAAGCTTTTCCTCTAAGATCAGGAACAAGACAAGGATGTCAACTCTCACTACTCTTATTCATATAGTTCTGGAAGTCCTAGCCAGAGCAATAAGGCAAGAGAAAGAAATAAAAGGCATCCAAATAGTCAAGTAAAACTGTCACTTTTTGTGGACTACATGATTCTGTGTATTGAAAACCCTAAAGACTGCCCAAAACCTCTTAGAAATAATAAACAAATACAGTAAAGCTGCAGAATACAAAATCAATAGACAACAATCTATTGCCTCCTTGTATATTAACAACAAAACTACAGAAAAAGAAATGAAAAATATAATCCTTTTTGCAATTGCAATAAAATAATAAAATATCTAGGAATAAACTTAACAAAGAACATGAAAGACCTATACACTGAAGACTACAAAGCATTATTTAAAAAGATTCAAAAAGACACAACACAATGGAAAAATATCTCATGTTCATGGATTAGAAAAATCAACATAGTTAAAATGGCCATATTACCCAAAACAGTGTACAGATTTAATGCAATCCCATCAAAACACCAATGTTATTTTTAAAAAAAATGGAATAAGAAATCATCAGATTTGTATAGAACCACAAAAGACCCCAAATAGCCAAAGCAATCCTGGGAAAAAAGAATGAATCTGGAGGTATCAAGCTACCTGAGTTCAAGTTATACTACAGAGCTACAGTAATCAAAACAGCATGGCATTGGCACAGAAACAGACACACAGATCAGTGGAACAGAATAGAGAGCTCAGAAATAAAACCACATGTATATGGGCAGATAATTTTTAACAAGGGAGCCAGAAACACACAATGGAGTAAAGATAGTCTCTTCAATAAGTGGTGCTGGGAAAACTGGAAAGCCACATGCAAAAGAATGAAACTGGATTACAGTTTGTCCCCATGTACAAAAATTAACTCAAAATGGATCAAAGTCCTAAATGTGAGACCCAAAACAATAAGTTACATGGAAGAAAACATAGGTACCAAATTTATGGACCTTGGTCATAGAGAACATTTTATGAACTTGACCCCAAAGGCAAGGGAAGTAAAGGCAAAAATAAATGAATGGAGCCATATCAAACTAAGAAGCTTCTGCACAGCGAAAGAAACTGACAACAAAACAGACAGGCAGCCAACCAGATGGGAGATGATATTTGCAAACAGTACCTCTAATAAAGGTTTAATTTCCAAAATAAATAAAGAACTCATAAAACTCAACACCAAACAACCAACCCAATCAAAAAGTGGGCAGAGGACCTGAATAGACACCAAAGAGAGATACCAACAGCCAATAGATACATGAAAAGATGTTTGACCTCACTAGCAATTAGGGAAATGCAAATCAAAACTATAATGAAATACCACCTCACACCTGTTAGAGTGGCTGTTATCAACAAGACAAGCAATAACAAGTGTTGGAGAGGTTGCAGAGAAAAGGGACCCCTCATTCACCGCTGGTGGGAATATAGACTGGTACAGCCACTATGGAAAGCATTTTGACAATTCCTCAAAAAATTAAGAACAGAGCTACCATACAAACCAGCAATCCCTCTCCTGGGTATATACTGGAAAAATTCGAAAACATGTATTCACTAAGATATATGTACCCCTATGTTCACTGCAACATTATTCATGGGGGCCGGGACATGGAAACAGCCAAAGTGTCCTGCAATAGAGGACTGGATAAAGAAGATGTGGGGCATGTACACAGTAGAATACTACTCAGCCATAAGAAAGATGAAACACTGCCATTTGCAATAACATGGATGGACATTGAAAATATTATGCTAAGTGAAATCAGTCAGAAAAAGCTAAGAACCATATGATTCCATTCATATGTGGGATATAAACTGAAACTCGTGGATACAAACAGTAGTGTAGTGGTTGCCTGAGGGAAGGTGGTGGAGAGTCAAGGGGGTCTTAATTAATATAGAGTGATGGGAGAAGTTATGACTGGGTAGTAGGCACACAGAGCAATATACAGATCTTGAAACATAGAAACCCACACCTGAAACTTATATGTTCATATTGACCATTGTTACCCCAATAAATTTAACTTTTATAAAATCCTAGAAACTGCCCTGGAGTTTGGGGAGAAGGCTTAATATTCTCAGTAATACCTCCTAGCCTGGAGCAATGAGAGACCTAAGACTAGCCTTAGGTTTTCCCTTTTCTGAGTGAGGAGGAGCTGTAGTGGCTGCTGGAGAGACACACAGGAAATGAGACTGACTAAGGAGAAGGCTCCTGGGCTTCCATGGAAACCTGAGGACAAGTCCCTTCCCTAGAGAAGAGGACTGGAGACAGCACCAGCCAACAAAGCTGGGTGTTGTCAAAGAGGTTGAATCATGCTTCAACTGACCTGGCTCCATGACCATTCCTGCTAGTTTATTAAAAAATGCATAAACCTGAAATATCCAGCCTTCAAACAGGAGCCCAAGAGGTCTTAAGAAGGGTGGTAAATAAGTCTAGAGGTCACTTCATCTACATTAGTACAAACAGTATGAGGACAGAGCCACCCACACATGAGCAAGGTAAAAGATGTACATGGAAATACGGAAATATACTACAGCCAACAATAATGAGAGAGAGAGAGAGAGAGAGAGAAACAAAGTACTCAATCCAGAAGAAAATATAAGGGTAAAACAGAAGGAACTTCCTCAAGTTGCTTCGCACAATAAATTCATTTAATATGAAAATAAATTCAATAAAACTAGAGGTCAAAGGCTACATGATAAAACAAAAGAATAAAATGAAAAGGGATTTAGCAGACCCAAGAAAACAAATCAGGGACCAAAACAACATCATTAGAGAGCCAATACATAAATTCAACAGCATAAATCACATAACTGACAGCACTAAAAATCAAATTACCACACAAAGGAGATGAGATAATCAGTGAACGTAGATGAAAAGGCAACAGGACTACAGTAATTAGGGCAAAGCTTGCACTAGAAGAAGACAAACAAAGATGATCCAATACTAAGATAACTGGCATTCTTGATGTAGCAAGCCCACATGGAAACAGAAGGTGCATTCACAGATGAAATAACTGGAAATTTTCTCTGAAAAATAAACCTACATTTCCAGATTACAAGACTATACCACATTCCTGGGACGTTGAATATATAATTCTTAGTACTGAGACATATATTTGAGCTATTGAATCTGGAGAATGACAAATTATTTGAACACCCAGACAGAAAAATCAAAATCAAAATCCATCTATGAGGGGTAAGGGGGAAATCAAGTTCCCATGTAGTAAAATACAAGGCAGAATGGAGCAATATTACCCCAAAACATCATATATATATATAAAATATATATACACACGCACATATATATATGATTGTTTTATCTACAAAGCCACATTCTCAACTATAAAAGTACTCAGAAAATGTAGCACTTTTAAAATAAATCCGAAGACAAAATCCAGGCAATTAACAGTACCATCAAAATAAAAATTAGGTATTGTGATAAAAGGACTGATGATGAGTACAGAATCGGTTCCTATACAGAAATTAAAATAAACACAATTTAAATAATGATCACTGAAGAGAATTCAATTGTTCAACACCTGAACAGGACATAACTAATAATATAACTACCGAGATCAGAAGGCAGGGAAATGAGAAGATGAGACTGCCTATCACTGTTATAAAAGAAGTTTTATAGTAGGAATGTCATCAATCATGTCCTTAAATAAAACATGAACTTAAAAAGATTAAAAACAGTATCTATAGCATGATCGCATTGTTATAAATGTATTTCTACCTAACCATCCAACTACTAGTAGGATCTACGGAACGCTGAGATTTGAGAGGATTTTAAACTCACATGGGTTATTTTCATAGGATTAACAAACTGATTTTTCTAAAACAGTTTTAAAAAAGGACTCTGGAAAGAAATATTCTGAGATGTCACAGTGGTTATGGAAGTACAGATATATCTCTTTTCCTTTTTTGTATTTTTAAAATTTCCAATGATTAAAAATATATTAATTAGAAATCTACCTTCTGGGAGGGCTCACCGCTCTAGCTTTGAATAGAAGAACCTACTAGATTCTAAGAGCCTGTGTAAACAGTGCAGAGATATAAATAGCAGGTAAACATTTTCCCTTCCCTTCCTTTCTTTTATCATTCTTCTCCACCGGGGCTTAGAACTTCAGAGAAACTCTTGTTGCTGGTGACAAGAGCACAGGAACCCTTAAGGGAAACCATGGGGTGGAGAGCAAAGCAAGGTGTTCTACCTCAGAGCTGGTGAGGGGAGACGATGTGGCAGGATGACCTGGGAAAACCACCATGTAAGAAAAGGGAGAGTCCTGAACTCCGAGTCCCAGGTCCGACGCTACTGTAGGGCAGACTATGGACACTGAGCTCCTAACTTTTCTTGCCTTCAAAGTGTTTCTTACTTTAAAAATTTAGATGATTAGTTTGGAATCCATGTGTTCAGATTCTTTGGAAGCCCTTCAACTGTTGCTGGGGAGGAGATGATCGTGATGTTACTCTCCCACCCTTTAATACCTTCAAGGAAACGAGCACCGTGCTGATCACGTGTATGTACTGAGCTTCCATAGTAACCTAAGCTGCATAAGAACACTCCCTGCTGCTAAAACAAAGGAAATAAATCAGCCCCAAGCTTTTTTCCAGCTTTACAATTCTGAGTCTAACATGAGAGTATATATGGTTAATCCAACACTCTTCTGCATGAACAGTTTATATAGAGTTGATATTAAAAAACACACAGGGAAAATATAATTGTCAGTTTGCTCTTTATTCTGCCACTAAAATAATATTTAGCTAGAATTAATGCATTGATAAAACAATAAATACCAATCTAAGTCTCTCATAAAAATCAGAAAGACTCTAAGACAGGTTCAATGCCTTGCTACAAAATGACAGTATTCCTTTCATACTAACATAAATTATTTACTTTTAAAAAAATATTATTTTATTGATTTCAGAGAGAAGAGAGAGGGAGAGAGAGATAGGAACATTAATGATGAGAGCCACTGACTGGCTGCCTCCTGCATGTCCCCGACTGGGGATCGAGCCCACAACCTTGGCATATGCCCTGACCGGGAATCAAACCTTGATCTCCTGGATCAATAGGATGATGCTCAGTCTCTAAGCCACGCTGGCTGGGCCAAATTATTTACTTTTATGATTACTTGGTGAAAGGGTACTTCCAGCACTGATTATATTCTAATTTTGAGGCTCTTTCTGCCTTTGGTATTCCTACTTTTTTGACCTCAAGAGACCTTAACTATCACCCTACAGATATGACCAGTCAATCTCAAGAGTAATTTCACTGCTTTACATGCATGGATTTCAGAAACCATGGAAAAGGTGTGTGTGTGTGATTTATAAAATCTTACCACAGACTAGTCATTTATGAACTTGAATGGCTCTTGTATTTAGTAAAGGAAAGTGGCATTTGGGGGCATTTCCTATTTAAAATCCATGAAGGAATGCTTATAAAATTTGCACGCAATTCTTAGTGATCAGTTGGATTTAAAAATTCAAAGTTCATAAAGTTCACTTTTGTTAAAAGAATCAGTATCAAATTTTAAAATGTAATGTATTACCAGCAAATGATAAAAGTGTGCATTGGATAAAAAACAGCAAGACCTACTACATATTTGACAGCAATCTACATCAAGAGAGATTTAGCAATTTTCGTTGACCGCTAAGAATTACACTCTTAAACCCCTGTCCTGGGTCTTACACTTTATAGGACCCTGTGTATCATAAACAAATATATACATATATGTGTGCATGGACATGTGTGTATGCCTCCGTGTTTGTGTAAGGAATATCTGGCCACATGTGTTATTTGGGATCTAGCAGTCAGTACTGGCACAAAACAATCTGTAACCCTCAGCATTCTCTCCTGTGACTAACACTCTTCAGGCCTCAGGGAAACACTTCATCTTCCCATCTACGCTCACCAAAAACAAGGGCCAAAATGTAACTCTAAGAGACACTGTGCTCTTATATTGTGGTCTTTGCATTTTCTTCTGAAACCTTCTTACAAACCAAAGCTCACTGGGAAATAGTAGGAAAGAAAAGCTTGAAGAAATATTTCATATAATTCTTCAAATACTACAGAATTCTTTCTGTATCTTCTCATTCCTTCAAGTATTTGTATAATTTTACTTATATTATTCATCAATTGAAATGGAACTAGTTACAAAGATTATAATCCACCTTTGGATTCTGATTAAAAACATATGTGCTTCTCCTAAGCTTCAAAAAAGTCCTTGGTATATTTTCATGCCTGTCATTCATATTTATGTCATGTTTGTCATTGTATACACATCTAATTCCTGTTCATATGACAAACAGAAGCAGTCATATAAATCAACATAATCCTTTACTTTGCAACCAGGCATGCAACATATACACAGCTACAAACATCTACATTCAATAGCCGTATATATCCCCTTGAATGCTTTGATATTCATTGATATGCCTATAACAAAAATTCACACGGAAATCTGAATATTTTTCTACTTTTCTGCACATATATTTTTTAAAGCTGATACACAATTACTGCATTGTGGAAAGAAAAATAAATCCACCAAGTTATAGGTCAAGTTACAAGTTACATATAAGAAGATGTTTTTGCTTTTAAAATAAACTTCAACGTCAGGTAGAGTAGAAATGTAGGTTGTGATTACCTTGTGCCTACTTAGTTATTACTTTATATCCTAAAATATAATGAGTGCTGAAATAAGTGTTGATTTCTTTATTGGTGGGAGCTATAAAAGATCTTAGATATCTAGTCCATCTCTTGTATTTTACAGATGAAGAAATTAAGAATAACTGGCATTTCTATTGCATCACACAGCTTGTAAACATCAAAGGCAATATCAGTACCCAGCTTCCTGAATTCCAGCCAATGGCCTTTACTTTTTACCAAACTACTTTTAGGTCTTTTTTCTTTATTAAATGTATTGGGTAACTTTGCTTCATAAAATTATATAGAGTTCAAGTGTACAATTAATAATAAATCATCTGTATGTTGCGTTGTGTGTTTGCCACCCAAAGTCAATTCTCCTCTGTCATCATATATTTGAAACCCTTACTCTTTACTACCTCCCCCCACCACTCCACTTTCCCTCTAGGAAGCAGTTTTTGTTGTTCATTATCTTAGTTCATTTTTTGCTTTGTTTTATATCTCACAAATGAGTGAAATCATCTGGTTCTTGACTTTTTCTGTCTCACTTGTTTCACTTAGCATGATATTTTCAAGATCCATCCATGGTGCTGCAATGGAAGTATTTCATCTTTTCTTATGGCTGAGTAGTGTATGTACCACATAGTCTTTATTCAATTATCTATCGAAGGACACTGTTGTTGTTCCTGTGTGTTGGTCACTGTGAATAATGTTGCAGTGAACACAGGGGTACAGATACCTTTGAGAATAAATGTTTTCAAATTTTTCTGGGATGTACTCAGAAGAGGGGTTGCTGGGTCATATGAGGACTCCATTCTTCATTTTTTGAGAAATCTCCACACTGTTTTCCCTAGTGGCTGTACCAAGCTGCCTTTAAAAATACATATCAAGTATGTAATTGAAATATTTTAATGACCTATACAATCACTTCCTGATTCCTGAACAAGGAAAATCTTAATTTCCCTTTTTTTCCAACTAAGATAAAGACTCTCTTGCTTTTGCTTTATACAACAAGGAATTGTAGGAGGCAAAATTATGCCAACTCCAAATTCTCCTCTGACATGTTATTAGATGCTTCCCAGCAACCTTATTGTTGTGTCTATATATGGTTCTTGTTCTCAAGTGCAATTTCTTTTTTATTAATTTTTCAATATATTCTGATATGAATAGACAATAATAATAATATTGAGCTCTTTATGAAACATGTCTGAAGCTGTCAGGGCCTTTACCTATTCTGTTCAGGGAAATTTCACAATTTATAGCACTCTGTTTGTTTTGCCTCCAGCTGGGCAATTACAGGCCAGCTAGCAGCCAGGTATTGGATGGGTTAAATGCCATCCGAGAATACTGAGTAGATGGGTTTCATGGAGGAATAACAGGAGTGGATTCTCATTAATCCACATAATTAATTGTTTACTAGAACCCGGTAGTGCAAAGCATCTAATTCAGAGTTAAATTAGAATAATGAAACTGTTAAGGCATGCATTTTGGAAATAGACTATCTGAAATGCAACTTTGCCATTCAGTGGTATAGCACAGTCCTTGTACAGAAAGTCAACGTGACTGTTAAGTTAGGCAAATCATTTTCAAAATTCTCCTTCAGCAAAGAAAACTCATGGAGTGATCAAGTTTCTAGGCCATTCAAAAGGGCCATTTCCTTGGTTATGCTAATGAGTGGCCCACCCATTCAGGATGCTAGGCTTTGAAGAAGAAAATGTCAGATGAGAAGTAATCTCCAAAGTTTTGTTCGTATTTTCCTGGTTTTGAATCTCTTTCTTAGCATTGTCACCTCCTGAATCTTTCAACTTTCATCTCTAAACGAATGACCACCATATTTAATCCTGACTTATCTTGTGAGTTTTAAATTTATAACTAACTGGTGGCTGTTTCCAACTTTGTTTTTTGTCTACCACTAGCCAGCGTGACTCAGTTCCCCTTAGGCGCTCCCCATAGCCAGTCAGGCATTTCTTACAACGTGTTTTGATGGCCTATTTCTTCTTCATTCTTTTTCCCATTAGTCTAGTAGCTCCTGGAGAGAAGACATTATGTTGATTTCAATATCTGCAGAGCCTGAGCCAAGTTCTAGAACATTATAGCAGTTTCATAAAGGTTTACTACATTGAATTGAATACAATATTGACAAAGCTTGAGCTGGCATAAGAGTTGCTTGGAGTGCTTTGAGATATACAGAATCTTTGGCTCCACACTGTCATGCTTGTGGTGGGACCCAGGAATATGCATTTTAAACCACCACCTCTGTATAATCTGGGGAATTCCTGGATCATATTTTGAGAAACTCTGGTTTTGTGGAATACAGAGAAATAGAATTTAATTCAGCTTCTGGCCTTACTAATTACTCAGCATCTCGATGAAGTAGCTCATTCGTAGAACAGGTTATTGTATGGAGATTCAGTGAGATAATAAATGTGAAGCGCTAAACAGTGTCTGGCACATTGTAATTGTTCAATAAAATGAAGCGCTTATTATCTCATCAAACCCAGTGCTGTGCTTTACTTCTGTCATCCAGCTTATTTACAGATGGTTTCTGACTTACAATGGTTTGACTTACAATTTTTTAAAGTTAAGATGGTGTGAAAGTGATACCCATGAAAAATTACATGAGACATTCAACCATTTCTTATAAAATAAACTTTGTGTTAGATGATTTTGTCCAAGTGTAGGCTAATGTAAGTGTTTTGAGCATGTTTAAGGTAAGCTAAGCTGAGCTATGATCTTCAGTAGGTTAGATGTATTAAGTGCACTTCCCAGTTTGATATTTTCAACTTACTATGGGTTTATGGAAATGTAATCCTATCATAAATGGAGATCGAGGAGCAACAGTGTATCATTCATCCTTGACTTTTTCTTTCCTTCATACCCTGCATTTAATCATTGTCAAGCTTTGGTATTCCACCTCTGTAGTGTCTGCTGCCTTTTTGCAGTCTCTACTGCTATTGCGATTACTATTGCAACACAATTTTACTTAATTTAGCAATTGCTAACAAAGCATGTGCATGTTAGACATTGTGTTAGACACCAACGATACAAGAACAATATATATGCCCTCAAGAAATAGACAGTCCAATGGGAAAGAGGAAGAATATATTTTTTAAATCCACATGCTGTGGTCATTGCTATAATAAAAGAGCAGTACACTGGACCATAAAGGAGAAACAAGAAGGATCCACGGGATTTGACAATTCGATGTTCCTAGTGATTAGGATCTAAAATTCCCTGGGGTCTCACCAAGTAAGAGAAGACAGAGTGACACCCCATTCCTGCAACAGGAAAATGTGGTGGGAGACCTAAAGGGACATGGCAGGGAGTTCTGCCTCCTGGTCGGTGCACAAGTGCAGTCAGGAAGCCTCTTTCCGATCTTTACCACAGCGTGGACTTAGTAGAAGTCATCTGGGACCTCTCACACCTCAACAAACAAAAATCAAAATATGAACTAGATATCCTCTCCATCCCCTCTAAGAATATAATTGGCTAAGAAAACACAGTACGGATCTTCCTCTGGCCATTATTCCTCAGGGAAAATCAAAGTTGAGCAACGGAGGGCCAATTCAAAGAATAGGCTCTATAATTCTCATTGTTTTGAGACCATAAAAAAGTCAGAATTTGTGTAAATGTTCCCATTTCCAAGGAAAATCAATAACTAGAGATTACTTGTGGGGAGACAAAATTCCCGTCATCCTTTAGAACTACATAGTCTTGGTACTATCCAGAGATCTGGATGTTAAAATAGGGCACACCAGTGGAAAGTGTAAATACAGAGCTTGATCAATGGGCTCTGAAGGAAAAAACCCAAAAAGCTCCACATTGCTGGATAGAGACACAGACATTTTGTAATAAATCTATCCAGAAGCTTCGGAGGTTAATGGATGCATGCAAGATGGAATGGATCAGTAAAACAGCTCTCTGTTTTAGTGACCTCGATATTTCTTCCAGATCTTTCTTTCCCTGAAGTGATGGCTGATTGGCTGATGAATAATTGTATCCCCTGAAATGTCATCTTTTCTAATACAAAGTGTTCTTTCTTTGCATGTTTGAATTTTTTTTAAAAAAACAAGTGTTCCTAGCGATTCAAGAACAGTTCGGCCTTCACCAACTGAGTAACCTCTGTCAACATCTCATCTGAATGATGCTTTGTGAATCTTGCTTTAATGGTGTTAAAATGCACAGTGTTGGGTAGCTGAAAGAGCCCCAGATGAGTGATCACAAAGGCAACCACAGGTCAGAATGCTGTCTCTGCCACTTAGTGGCTATGAGACTTTCGGATCATCAATTCACCTCTCTGAGGCTTAGCTTCTATCTGTCAAGAACATGAATAACTATCTAATGGAGGGTTTTGGGGGGATAAGAGAAAATTCTATAAAACTCCTGCCTTAGCGATAGTATATAGGTGTCATGGGCTAAATGTTGAAGTTCTAACCCCTAAAATAATTGTATGTGGAGGTGGGAACTTTGGGAGGTCATGAGATTTAGATTAGGCCATGAGGATGGGACACTAATTAGTATCCTTATAAGAGGAGGAAGACAGAGAGATCTCACTCTTTCTTCACATGTAAACACGAAGAAGAGGTCATGTGAGTCCACAGCAGGGTGATGGCCATCTGCAAGCCAGGAAGAGTACTTTACCAAGAACCAAATCTGCTGATACTTTGATCTTGAACTTCTCAGCCTCCAAAACTGTGAGATATAAATGTCTGTTGTTTAAGCCACCTCATTTATGGTATTTTGTTATAGCAGCCCAAGATGAAACAATATAAATTGTTATATACATAGGATTAATATCAGTAATAATCAGTAGCCTAAAACATCAAAAAGGAAAGAGAGACCTGGATGGTGTTGCTCAGTAGTTAGAGCATCGACTTGTGCACCCAAGGGTCATGGGTTTGATTCCCAGTCAAGTGCACATACCTGGGTTGCAGTTCAACCCCCAGCCCCGGGATCATGTGGGAGGCAATCAATCAATGTGTCTCTCTCACATCAATGTTTCTTTCCCCCCCCCCCCACTCTTTGCCTCCCACTCTCTCTAAAAATCAGTGGAAAAATATCCTTGGGTGAAGATACTCTCCCCCCCAAAAAAGAGAGAGAACTAAGATTACTTGTCTCTTATTTTCTAACTTTACAAATGAGAACATGGAGAACATGAGAAGTCTGTTGCTTTGTTTTATCCCTAGAGCTGTTACTTGGTTTTATCGCTAGAGTTTAGTTCTGGAGATAGATCTGTTTCCAAAGGTGGGATTCTGACACAATGCGTTTTCCTTTGTTTCCTTGCATTCTTATTAGCCTCCATTCCCCATGCTTTCCAAGTGCCAAACATTATACAACGTTTTCACACAACTTTATCTCATTAAATCTCTTACAAAATCCTTCAAAGTGTTCTCATCAGTACTGATTTTACAGATTAATCAAGTGAGGATTGTCATGGCTAATTGGCTTCTTCTATAAAGTCAGCCCATTAAGAGGAAGGCTAGGATGAGGCACAGGTCTGCTTGACTTTCAAATAGAACCATGCAGTTTTCTTACCTTACCAGAGATTATATTTGTTGCTACCTATTCTTTGTACTCTCTGTACTTTCATGGTTCATTCCTTCAGAGTTAGTAAATTGTGGTTCAGTCATGTAAGTACCACCTTCCTATAATCTTCCACTCAAGGCTTAGGGTAAAGACTCTTAAGAAACTAGGATGTGTCTTAAGAGATGCAGAGTGATAATGGGATCAGGCTGTGCAAATAAAGTTCATGACCATAAACAATAACTATCTCTGATGTCAGCTCTTCCCAGCACCCTCACACACAGGTATAGTGCCATATTAAAAGGGCATTTGACGGTCTGCAATAAATGGCCTTTCTTCCAGTACTACTGTTTACTTTTAATTGGATCACTCTCAGCTTTTTTCATCAACTGCTCATTGTCAGTTTCCTTGTCCTTAAATTTCTCCTAGGAGGACTTGACGCCATTTGTACCTGAATCTAAATTAGGGTGCTGGGAAATCAAATCCAGAGATGGCTGTACTTGAGTTGAATCTCTCACTGTCACGCTGAACTATTTAGGCATTATTGATTGAGTTGGCAATGTTCCTTTGAGTAAAGGCTGTTTTCTAATGTCCCCAAAATCATTTACTCTGTTTAAAGAGAATACCAGCACTCTTGCTTGAAACAGATGAAAATAACTCTATTTGCTGAGTTTTGAAGGATTGATATGAATGCCATGCTACTACCAGCTACCTTGAAAATACATATCAAGTTTGAACTAATCTTTATATTTCTAAGGAGCTAAAGGATTCAATTATACCCAAAATGGGAAGCAATGCTTGAAAGAACTCATCTCCCAGACTCTAAAGCATATTTTTCAGAGAAATTCGGTTCCAATAATGCTTACACCAAATGCGCTGAACAGATCCCTTTCCATTTCATTTTCTGCTGTCTCAAGTTTGCCTACTCCATGTACAATTAAGGAGCAGATAGAGGGCTGGGGACACATGTACTGAATAGTGAATTTGTCAGTGCCTTCACCAGTGATTCAGGGAGATTCTAAAATAGAATGCTGCTTACCTAGGGTACTGACGAACAGACAAATAACCCCAGTGTAAATGTAACATCTGGCATATGCTAAATTCATATTATGTATATCAGTTTTGCTATCATGAGGCATGTTTTTTTTTAAAATTGAACACTCTAATAAAGTGGCAGAAGGACTATTATCTGACATCAGATAGAAAGTTGTACAATCAGATGTGGGTAGGCGTGGCTCATGTGCATGGTGAATTAAGGGAGCTAGCAGATGTCTGGGTTCTATACCCCTGCATGACTTGGTTCAGGTGGGGGCAGTTTTCTCTACTCACCTATTTTTTCTTGCAGATAAAATGACATATATAAAAATGCAAAATTTGCATTATACTACATTTCTTCTCGGCTATATCAATTTCCTTGAACAAATTCACATTTTCACAATAAGCGTTATAGCAGAACCAACCAGTCCAGAAATTGTGTAGGTACATATCCTAACTGATTCCGGTAGAGATTTTTTAATGTCTTTAACATCTTAAAACCTATTATTTTTAAAGATAATACCAAGTGTTTGCAAGGTTGGAATGAAACAGACACCATTATATAATCCTGAAGAAAAGATAAACTGATACTCTTTTTTATAAGGTGATTTTGTGAGATTTAAAAACAGTCCTTTTTAGGGTTAGAAATATGTGTATTCCCATTTACTAAGTAGTCCAGCATCCAGGAATGTAACTGATGGAAATGAGTAGAGTTGGAGACAAGGAGTTATAAAGACGGTGTTCACTGAAGTATTATTTATAACAGTGAAATGCTAAACGGTCTAAGTAAAGAATGGCTAAACCCAACCTCCCTACAGAAAAAACTCACAGAAAAATATTTGAGCCAGTAACATATTTTTAAAGCTTGGATCCCATTTGGCAAAAAGTCTAGGAATGAATGCCATGAAAATGATTAGGCAAATTCAAAAGAAGTGTGTATAGGTGTGCCTGTTACTATTGCTTCCAAAGAAGAAAAACTGGAAAAAATATATATTACAATGACTAGATTACTTAAATTAATTGTGGATGAATATGAAGCCACTAAAAACGATAGTGACATTCGCAAAGGCTGCCTAACTCCCCATTTTACAAACATACCGAGGAATGGAGGCGGCCCCACTATTGTTCACTTATGCTATTTCCAGTTTTTCCCTACTTTGCTATAACGTTGCTCTTTGACCCAAAAGTACAAGAATATTTGAAAGACAAATCTTGAGCTTTTGATATTCTCCTAAATCACAATTATGTTGAATTTTGATTATAATATAAACTTCATTCTCAATTTTCTACATAGTATTAGAGAGTCTAATTATGTCCACTTTGACCAAATAATACTGTGAATAGTGAAATCAAGAATCTTTAGACCAGATCTAAAATCTTCATCCTAGGCCTTGTTCTAGGCCCTGGGGATACAATAGAAAACAAAATAAAGCTTTTGTCTTCAGTGAGCTTGAATTCTACTTTTAGTAAGACAGAAAATAGAATGAGTGATGTTAAGGGTTACAAAAAAGGTAAGTATGTAAAGGAGGAAAGGGAGTTTGAAGCCTTGTGGGAGAGTGGGACTCACTAGATTAGTGAGAAGGGAGTGTTTGGGGATAAGAACACTTGAGGCAGAGGGAACAGCAAAGCTCGAGGCCGGGGTGTGCTTGAAACATCTAAGAACCAGCACAGTGGGCTGCAGGGCCCGAGTGGAGTGAGCAAGGGGGAGAAGGGCAGGAGGTGAGCTCACGGAAGCAGCGTCTCTTTGGCCTCGTTTACTATTTTAAGGGCTTTAGTTTCCAGTCTGATGGAGTGCGAAAAGCATTAGTGGTTTGCACAAAGAAGTAACCTAGCATGTCTTATATTTATTAGGACAACTCTGGTCCTGGAGTTAAGAACAGAATGCAGAGGAACAAGGGAAAAATTAAGGGGGTCAGTTAGGAAGCTAGAGCAACCAGCCAGGGTGGCACACTGGCACTGTGGGTTCTAGATCCTAACCTTGCTTAGAAGGTAGAGTCAAAAGGATCTGTAGACAGCCTGGAGGCGAGATGTGAGTGGCAAAAATAAATAAACCTAAGTGACTGTTTTTTAGCCTTTACAACTACAATGATGCAGTTCCTGTATAGCTAGATGGGGCAGATTTCTCGAGAGAGATGAATAAATAGAAAGGCTCTGGGAGGGATGAAAAATTTGGTTACCATGTTAATTATAAGATGTCTACTAGACATCAAAAGAGAGTATGAGTGAGCCTGGAGCTGAGGGAAGAATTCTGGGATAGAAATAATTTATGGAAAGCTATCAATACATAGATAATACTTAAAGAAATTGGTAGGTATCATGCAGGAAAAGAAAAGTGGAGTGAGAACCGAGAGCTGGGAAAATTCAGCATTTGGCATCAGGAAGGTGGGCTGAAACTAGTAAATGTGATTGAAAAGGCATGGCCATCAAAGTGTCACAAAAGAGAAAGGAAGGTTGGGTTTTCAGAAGAAAGGTATGCCAACCATGTCAAATACTGATGATAAATTGTAGAAGTTAAGGCCTGAGAAAAAAAATCATGAAGGTCCCTGGAAACTTTGAGAAGGAAAGTTTGGTTGAACTAGTAGAGGAAGAAGTGGAGATCGACTGCCTGCATAAGACACCATTTTAGTGAACTTTTGCAATAAACAAGCAAAAAAACAAAGAAAAAAAATAGGGGCAAGGCGATGCCTGGAGGTAATGTGGGTTCATGAAACTCATTTTTTTTTTTTTTTTTAAGCTAGGAGAAAAGAAAATTACCTCATGTTTCTATGTTGGTTAGGGATGACCTAGCAGAGAGGGAAAATAATAGATGATGTATAAAAGAGAGAGGACAAATGCTGAAGCAATGCCCTTAGGTCCCCAAGAAGGGATGGAGCTGGTGCATGGGTGGAGGGCCTAGTGTTAGGTCAGGTCATAGAGAAGGAAAGCAAGAATGTGTGGGGCACAGACGCTGGCCTGACAAATATCAAATATATGGATGTTCCCTTCTGATGGCTTCCACTTTCTCAGTGAAATGCAAAGCAACAACATCAGCTGAGACGGAGGTGGGTAAGTAAGGATAAAGGAAACACTGTGAAATAGTTTCACAGGTGCCTGGGAGATCAAATGGGGTAAGGAACATAGGTCACCAAGCACCATCAAGGCCCTCTGGAAGCCAGCAGTCATGTTAACATTAAGAGAGCCAGTGAGCAAAGTCCTGTGTTTTGCCCCACTCATGTTTGGCTTCAGAAATTCAAGAGCAGAGTGGGTAAAAATTAGGTTTAACCAGGGTTGGGTTTTTCCAGTTCAGCAACTTCATCATGCCATATTGGAGGAGCCTTTCTCACCCACACATTGTATTTCTACAAAGTATTACGTTCCCTTCTGGGTTAAGTTGAGTGCAATGGGTCCTAACTTCCCTGGAGACTCTGGTTCTTTTGAACTGGTGTAGAAGGCAGAGCGAGGCAGAGAATTCGCAGCTCATTAAGAAACCTATGTGAAGAACCAGGTATGTCATTATACATTTTTTTAGATTCTCTGTGGGTTGCTGAGAAAAGTCAGACAGAGCCAGAGGGACTTTTCTCGGGGAGTCACCACTTCCACCTCAAGTCTGACTTGAACTGCAAGTTTTCCTCTATGATTAACTTCTTTCCCCAGCCGTCAGCTTCAACGCTCACAGTTCTGCTCAGAAAAGCAGCCGTGTGCTCAGTGCACTCTGTACCCTCAAGCTCTCACAGTAGCCCACAGAACACTAAATCTTTATCCCCGAGGGGTTACCTGTTTTCCTGACCTATTTTTCCATGTGAATGCAAAAGTATTGAATGTGGGAAGTCGATATTTTTCTATTTCTACCAATATAAAACTCGATGGTAGGTAGTGATCCCACAGATTCAGCGTATAGGACTATAGGTTCTTAACTCCTAGAAACATTTTTGCATAAAAGATAATGCACCTATAACTCCAAATTTTCTTCAAAACAGATTCATGCCATGCATGCAAAATATGTTTCTCAAAACACAAATAACCCCATATATCATGAGAGAAAGATTAGATCAATAGGTGCCTGTATCATATCCAAGAACTGACAACAGGGAAGTCAAACAGGAAAAATAGACACTTGGTCTAACTATTTACCAGTAATTATCTTTCCCTCAAGTAAAAGAGCTTCTAATATGTTTTCTTTTCTCTCTATTTTTCCTGCAAATGAATTTATAAAGGGAAAATTAGAAGCATTTTTCTCTTTCTTTCTGTCTTGTTCCTTTTGTGGTTCTACAAGACTTTGTTGGGGGGTTGGGGAGTGGGTAGGAGGAGACTGTAAGTCTCTGCAGCGTTAAAAAATTATTCCAAAGACAAAAGTGTGTTTTGTATCATTTCTCTGTCAAAACATTTTCTGGCATCCAAACAACAGGAAAGTCTGTGGCTGACCTCCAGAGCAATGTATGCATATTGCACAGAATAACACTGTCTGTCAGTGAGTTTGTATATTTCCTAGAGCAGTTCCATGAAAAACATTGAATTTTTTAAAGAACAGCTTAACAGAAAATTAAAATTAGTTAAACCTGCACATGCATGCACGCACACACACACCTATATACTGATTTAAAATGTCCAATATAAGTAAAAACACATACTCTAAAAAGTATAAGACCCTTTAGGAGCTGTTTCCATGAAAATATCTTCAGAATACTTTAACCTACTAAAAAAGTCAAATTCTTTAGAAATAATTTGTTCTAGGATATGTAATTTTGGTAAATCCTAAAACATGCATTCTGCCTTATTTTTCTCTGAAAATCTGTTTGTTTTTTAATCTTACTTATTCCGTTAAGCTTGATTTTACTTTCTCAACTCAAACTTTATTGTTTATTCAAAATTTGAATAAACCAAATGATTTGTGTCTACTGGTATATATCAAGGCCATGTCCATCTGATCCAAACCGGTGATGCCTCTTATAACATGAAAGAATTGGCATCTCATCTCTCACACTCCAGAGATCTGCATTTTTAGCAATTTCTAATGGTATTTCAGAGTTAACAAAAGCTACTTTTAATCATAAAAGTTGGGAAACCCTAATATAATATACTACACAAAAATAAGTTCACAGTCTAGGAAAAATTTTTATCCAGATTCTAAATGAGCATATGGCAGAAAGGGACTTCAAGAGAGACCCATGATCTAATACACAGGTCACATAGCCCCATTTGTGGATGTAAGACCACTGCTCAGAAGGGTGAGAGATAAAGTCTAGGCCACCTGATTTCTAGTGTGCTAATATGTGCATTCAACTTCATTGTGTTTCGCAGGAATGCATTTCAACAGAGTTGCTATTGGTAGGTCTCAATGAAGTGAAAGAATGGAACAGTAACACAGTGCCCTGTTATAGAACATCTCCTCCACTAATATGGAGCCTAACATTCCCATTAGAAGCATCTTTCCTTTGAGTTAGAATGTGGAATCCACTTAACTTCACCTAGAAAGAAAATGCACATATTAATTTTAGGACAGTTATTACAACATAGCCTCTGGCTAGTAACAAGATAGATTGGGAGTCATAGTAATAGGTCCAAAAATAGCCAAATTTTGTTATAATTATATAGAATACTATTTCCAGCTCAAACAAGAGTGCTTCCTATCTTTCATGCATAATGCTAATCCTGAGTGCTAAAGTATTAAAATGGAAATGAAAACAAAAGACCCCTTGTTCTTACCATCAAAAGAGTCCCATTCACTTATTTAGCCACTCAATCCTCTTTATTGAGTATCTATTATGCAGAAGAATCTTATTTGTACTAGGTGTATCAATATGGCTAGAAAATATATTCAGATGTCAATGTGTGCTTCTCTCTCCTCTATTTTTGTCTCTCCTAGTCTACAAAGGTAGCCAAAACTTTGTGGTCCTGCTTCAATAGGGGTAGAGTGGGGCTTAATTATTGACCAAAAGTCTAAGTTTCCTATAACCACATCCTTTCTTGTCTTTGTTTTAAATCTAAATTTGAGTGGATTGTGCTAGGCTTTCCAAGAGGATTGAGGAAGAAAAGGAAGTTCTTAGATGGTGTGATGAGCCAATCTAGGGAAAGGATTTAAGATTCATTAATACCAGAAAGTGTCTTTCTTCAGCACTAGGAGGATGGCATAAAATATCTAGGTAGGCTGCATTCTAGGACCCAAGCTTCCTAACTCCAGAAAACATCCAAGTTCTCAAATTTAGCACAAAATCAAAGCTACCAACCTGTAAGAGTACAGGCAAGCTAAGATAATAACCAACGCTGACTTGAGAGGAATAAAGAAACGTGAAATTTGTAGTATCTCTGAGTTTGCATAGCTACACAAAGATAAAGAAGACACAGAAATAGTACCTGCCTTCAAGTTATTCATGACCTAGTGACAACAATTGACATATAGCTGTATCATTTCCAGTACGGTAAAGGGTAGCAAATTGCAAGTTGCTTTGGGTCATGAAGGAGGTATGACAGACTCAGTCTAATGCTTATTTCTCCCATGCATGGACCTCAAAAAAGTCTTAGCAGAATGATTTACATATGATAGCCAAATAATATTATTTTGTTCCATTATATTAAATTAAGGCAAGTTTCAGGATCTTAACGAACAAGTGACTCTGTTATAAAGCATCAAAAGAGGAACATTTTAAGCTATTCGTATCCCACATAGGAAAATTTTTATCCCCCGTCTCTGCATTTCCTTTCTTAACCAGTATGAATGTTAGTTGTTGTTGCTGTTGTTTTTAACTATTCACAGCTATCTAAAAATCCACATTGGGTGGGATTTTAGTTTGTTATTTTATGAATTAATTGAAAAAGACAAAAAATTTGGCTCAGATACATTTGCCCTTTCCACCATTCAACTGAGTTATAACTCAAATGCAAGAGAGAAAAAAAAATGAAACTCCTTCTGGGATAAGTAATTTTTTCCCCTAATGCCAAAAATTCTACACTACATGGCTGAATATAAGGTTGTATAATGAGAATAAATTTGGATTTAATAGCAGTGTGGTAACTGTTTTCATCCTTGTAATCGTTGTAATACAACAGTAGTAGCATAAGTATGGTGAGTCATTAGGTATATTTAAATGTCATGAAAACTCCAGTGGAATTATTTTCCATTGTTTAATAGTGTCTTTGGTGGAAGTTTTCATATTACACTGAAATGAGAAATGGTCAAAGATCAATTTTGCAAATAATTAATCAAAGAACTATTAGGCTAACGTGTCATGAAAGGTTTAAGTCCACCTAAATTGCAATATCATTTAAGGATTTTGAGTTTTAACAACTACGGACCATGATTGATAATAGTTTAACTATATTGTTTCTGGCAAAGGTCTTTAAGTAGTAGGCACACATAGAATTATTTTATGCAGTGGAGAAGCTATTTGTGTGATTGTTTCCACTTTTAGTAATTAAGCAGGGAAGAGAGCCAAGGACATTTGGTTGGGGGACAGGAGCATTGTTAACTGACTGAGAGAAAAATGTGATTACTAAATATATTTTTAATGCAAGACTAATTTTAATAAAAATGTCGATTCTCAGGTTGGAAAAACAAAACAGAGCAGGGAGAGTGCTGCTGTTAATGGTACCTGAGGCACACTCTGATCTGGATAACAGCACTCCCAATTACCATTTATAGCATTGTTTGTCTGGGCTGAACCTGCCTGTGTAGGCACCATGAGGGATGCATTTTCTGCGATGCTATTAACTTGAACACAGTGTATTTCAGGCTGGCTACCTGCGTGTTAATAAAAATGCCCATTTGCCTTCCTGAACGTTACTATGAGATTACCTTTAGATGTTTCTTAATATTTTTTTATCAGAATTCCTAAGTATATCACTGTTCTGTCCCCCATGGTATCTCTGCTATGGCTAAACAGCCTCTACCTCAACTCTAAGGCAGCGATTTTCAACTGATGTGCCCCAAGAATTTGTAAAACATGCAAGGCCTGACTCTTCAGTCAGGGGCACTGACCTCTTTTCCCTTAGATTGTCAAATAAAAATATGACAACAGCCAACACAACAACAGCTGTCTGGTATGGATGCATCAAAATTATACCTATCTGTCAGATCAGCAAAACATATATTTTTTGGTGTGCCATAGAATTTTAGTTATTAGCTTATGTGTGCCATGAGATGAAAAAGGCTGAACATCGCCTGGCCGGGTGTGGATCAGTGGTTGAGCATCGACCTAGGATCCAGGCGATCAGGGTTCGATTCCCAGTCAGGGAACACGCCTGGGTTACGGGCTCAATCCCCAGCAGGGGGCGTGCAGGAGGCAGTTGGTCAATGGCTCTCTCATCATTGATGTTTCTATCTCTCTCCCTCTCCTTTCCTCTCTCTGAAATCAATAAAGATATATTTTTAAAAAAGAAAAGAAAAAGGCTGAACATCGCTGCTCTAAGGCCATCGTACTGTCTCAGATGGAGCCAATGACCCCTCACTTTATAATGCTTGCAGTCTCTGTGGCCAGATTCCCTTAGGAAACTGGAACAGAAAAATAATATCTGCTTTTGCCATGAGTCAAAGCTACACACAAGAGAATGCTAATACCAGTAGGAAAGGGAGAAGCAGAACTGTAAAAAAAACAACAAAAAACAACAACTAGCAACTGGGATTGAAAGAGAGAAAAAAAAAGGTGAAGGGGAGAGAGGGAAGAAAAGCCAACAGAAGCGAAAAATAAGACAAAAAAAGGAAACGATTGGTGCTCAGAGCAACTATCTCTGATGTCCCCAAACATCTATATACCTAATAATTTTACAAAACACTGGTTTTCTTGGGCTTTCTCTCCTAGAGGACCTGAAGCCCCACCTCCCCTAAAGCCCTCTTGGTATGCAGCCATGGCCACGCAAACTGGCGTCTGTGTGCGGCCTGCTGCTCCCTTCTCTGAACACCGCTCTTCTCCCTTCCCACTGCAGGCCTCCTGCCTTCAGAAAGAAATCACCACCTGCCTACAGACCACGCTCCTTGGACCATATCATCCAATCCCCCTGCTTCAACATGTAGTTGCATATCTTTAGTGTCACTGGGCAAAGTTTGACTTATTTCATGTCATCACAGTTGAGTTTTAAATGTTGCTCTGGAATGGACAGTGACAATCTGGGTTTTAGATATGCTGCATGCGTGGTTAAGTATAAAACCAAGAGAGTCTTCTATATAAGTTAGACCCTCAACATGTTTTCTCAGAGGACATGCCATGTAACATACTCAAATACCACCAAACTGGAACATCCCAACCAAAGTTATTCACAACCGTCAGTACAAAACACTCATACAAGTCCAGGGAGTCATAATGGAAGGGCAGAAGGGTAATACTCTGAAATATTAGTTGCTTTTTCCCCCCGTCACCTCCTGATCCTTTCTGAATTTGACTAGAAAGAGAGTGAACCATTTATTACCTCAAAGAAGGGATGTTTTAGCTACAAGCAAAGAAAAGGCTTTGGAATTTCAACATGTTAGCAACTATCTCAAGGGACTTTAGACTGAGGAAAAGAAAACCAATCCCAACATAATATCCAGGCCCCTTCTTGCACTGACTACTGAATAATGACTCTGTTGGGTTGGGGAGAACAGAGAACTGAAGGGGAAGTGAGATTACCTTCATTCCTTGTCTACCTGTCCGAAGAACACTGGTCAAGGATGTACAGTCACTAGACCAGAAGAGGCCATTATGATATTAAGAAAGGATCATGTAGCAACTGTCTTCACAGATCACAGTCAGAGAGCCAGCTAGAAATGAAGAGGCGACCTTGAATGTTGGAATGCAGAGATGACAACACCCAGATGAGGATCCAGGCTTCCTACCCCTGGCCTTGGCAGTACAAAACGTCCCTTATCCCTCCCCCCCCCCATATACACACCACACCCCAGGATTAACAGAGATTAGGTTTCCATCTTCAATAAAATAAAGCGCAGCTAAAAAGAAGAATTAGGACCAGGTATAAGAAAGCAAGCCGCATTTTCGTAAACCTGTGTTTATGGACTAAACTTTGCACTTAGTACATGTATAATGATTAAAATGAATAGTTTATGGGATTTTGGGGTCTGGTATAGTAGTACCTGTGAGATGGGAACTATTATTATGATATTATGATTGGGAAAATTGAGGGTTTTATAGCAACAATATTTCTGAGCTCATGGAAAGAAATGGTTAAATGTCATCATGAGTAAGAAAGTAAGGAGGGGTGAAACAGGAAGAGACTCACTGGGAAAATTCTGACCAGTCAGTCCAAACCCTGGGTTCCAATGCTTTGACTGAGGTATAACTGAGTACATATGGCTTCACCTTGCTTAAAGAAAATATTTTTTTCATGAAAAGTTGTGTCCAAAAAAGTGATGTGTCTTCATTTTGCAGAAAGATTTACAGCATAATATGTGAAATAGCATGACAGTGCAGTGAATTTAAAATATCCAATATTTTGAAAATAATTCATCTATATACAACTTTTTTGGTTCAAATTTATTGTACAAAGTGATCTATGTCTATATTCAATCTAAAAGTAAATGTTGTTAAATAATTCTAATGAGCGATACGGTGATAAAATATTTATAATAATTCAAATATCATTTGGTGAAATGGAAGGCTATAGGAAATGTGTTAAGATCTTATAGAAAGTCACTTGAAATATCTTAAATTAGCATTAGCCAAGAAGTATATCATTTTGGCTACCACAGAAAGAATTTAATTTCCTATTGTATTACTAGGATGCACTGTGACAACTTCCTAGAAAGATAAATAACATCTCAATTACAAAGACTCTAAATGTTGGTTCATTAAGCTAAATAATAATAATAATGATATTTAACTTAGCCTATTGTAACCAGTAATTTGCAATTAATCAACTAGATCATTGGTACAAATTATCCCTTCTAACTCATAACATGCATCTTCTATGAAATAGAATCTATTCGATGGAAAACACAGCACCCAAAGGTCACTTCTGCTTTCTGTTGTTTGCCAAAAAACAACATATATACTATACCCATGTTTCCCTATGATAACTGCAGCAGAAAATGATTTATTATCAGACCATTGCAATTCTATTTCACAAGTTGAAAAAATATATTTATATGATATAGAGGAAAGTTCAACAGAAATGTGATAAGGCAATGAGTTACATGCAAAGTCAGAAATCAATAATTTCTTTTCCAACTCAGAACATATCATAGGAAGCTATGATAACCCCATGGGTATTTCTTAACCAGATAAAATGAGTCCAGTTCCCCTTTCTAATCAATGGTTTTACCCACTCTGGGAGTCTTGGATTTAAAGCCTGGGTCCATTACCATCCAGGGGAGAGCGGTCACCGGCTCTTGCGGTCACTCACCATCCATTCACATCAGTGTGTAAAATGTGGATGGTCTGTCTCCCTTCTCACCAGGCAGAGTAGTTATGAGGTCAAAATTAAATGATAATCTTACAAATACTTAAGAAAGAAGGCGTTTTATCAGTCTGAGTATGACGGTGTTGTCATTATAGGTCTGCTATCTGTTGGACAATATTTCCTCACCCAGGCTACAGAATTTGCCTAGCTTGGGGCTAATTAAAAAATCTTCAGGGTTTAGCACATTGTCATTTTCTCTCTGTTAGAAGACAGAATCATCAGCTTTTTTTTTATGTTTTTTTTTTTCTTCCTTACTATGATCTGAGGTGGAGGTAGAATATTGGAGGCTTAGCACTAATAGACAGTGTAGTGACAGGAAACACACACAAAGTGTCAATTCATTTTGAATGTTTGCTAACTGGGTGTGAATAACTTTATGCAGGATTATTCTCCCAATGACTATGTCGTAGGATAGAAAGTCATGGTATTTTATTTTTCCTCCTAAGTACCTAGAGAAATGTTTGCTCCAAAAATGCTGAATCAATTTCTTTTTTTACAATGAAATAAGAAAAACATATATCTTTTGATAACTGGTTTAAAAAAAAGTCAAGAGGTATCATAAACCATCAGAAAGCTTCACAAATCCATTTGCTAATAATTGCGGAGTGTCTCTTGTGTGCCGAGCACACTTTTGATGCATTTTCTTACTTCTCATACCAACCACCTATGAAAGAGATGCCGCTAATCTTGCCAGTTTCCAAAGGAGGCAGCAGAGTTTGTACAAGTTGCCAAAGGTCATTCGGGTAGTGAGTGGGAGAAGCAGGATTCAGGCCCAGTGAGCACGATTCTACAACTGATGCTCCTAAGTATTTGCCACACTGCCTCCTTGTTCTGATCCCCAGAAGGAGAGTAAAGAGATTCTGCAGAGCAGTGGGTAAATCTTTGGGATGTGTATACAAGAGAAGTAAGACTAGCACCAACTGTGTAGTCCAGAATTGGACAAAAGGTAACTTCATTTAGGCACATACATTAAATATCATGAGATCAGATGATATTCTTGGCACACAAAATAACTAACTGATCACCAGAAACAATGTTTAATTTAAGAAGGAGAAAAAATAACAACAACAACAAAATAATTAGAGGGGACCCACTAGTCCTGGGTGACCACGACATAAAGGACAGTCTGTGCTTGGACAGCAGCAAGTCAATTTTTATTTTTCTCAATTTAAAGAATTTTCTAAAGTTGGCACCACTTCAGAAACAGCAAAAAATGACAAAAGTGTATGGGATACATTCCAGGGATACGGTTTAATGTGGTCATTAAAATATCAGACCACTCTGGGATTAAAATTTACTCTCCAAGTAAGCATTGCACTCAAGAAAATACTGACGCTATAATGATATATTTTGGAATTTAAATATAATGAGAATACCAGATGAAACTATATGAAAATCTATCAAAGATTTACTTAGAGAAAACACTCATAGTCTTAACAGTCTATATTTTACAGAAAAGCATGAAGAAAAATAAGTTATCTTAAAATTTAAGTTTAAATTAAAGATTAACAAAAGCAACCAAGAAGACTGAAGAAAACAAGAAGAAAGATGAAGGCAACAGAAAAATAATATACTAGACTAAAAAAAAAAGAAAGAAAATTGAACAGTCAATAGTTAAAATTTAAAGTAAAAAAGTGCAATAGTAGAGGCAGAAAAAAGAGAGGCAAGGAGATCAAAGGTGCTAATAGGACATTCCTAGAACTCTGTGCTAATGAAGACTATTATCATAAAACTTTTGTTTAGAGACTAAAATATAAACCACAAAACCACTTTAAGAAGTATAAAGCCAAAAGCAATTGAGAGAGAAAAAATTGAAGTTACCTACGAAAATGTTGCCTATCCCAACCATCTCTGCTAGTCAATTATTTCAAATGTTCAAAACATAGGTAATTTTTATATTAAATAACTGTACTAGTGTAAAAAAAGATGGAAAGCTTCTCAATATATTTATTGAAGCTAGTATAAACTTGAAATTAAAATATAATATAGGTAATAATAACAGCTATTGAAAAGAAAAATAATGCATGTATGAAAACTGATGCAAAAAATACCAGCAAAAATACAAAGATGGCCCTGGCCAGCGTGGCTCAGCTGGGTGGGCATCGTCCCATGCACAGAAAGGCTGCCACTTTGATTCCTGGTCAGGCTTGATTCCCTGGTTGCAGCTTGATGTCAGGTTGGGGGCGTGCAGGAGGCAGCCCATAGATGTTTCACTCTCACACTGATGTTTCTCTCTCTCTTCTTGTTCCTTCCTCTCTCTTTAAAAATCAATAGAAAGTCTTTTAAAAAAAATACTATGATGATTTCATATTAAGAAATCTGTGCACCATCATTTCAAAAGACTTAAAAATGCGTTATTTTACATAACTTCTAGTAAAGAAGAGACCAACAAAACTCTGTCATGATTAAAAAAAAATCTTTCTTAAATGGATAGCCAAAAAAAATCTCGAATGACAGAGTATGAGAAGTATTTCCATTAAAAGCAGGCAAAGGAAAAGCACCCTAGTCTCTTTCTATGCAATACTATGAAACGCTAACCAACACTAAGACGGCTGGCTACTAAAAACACCCCTCTACCTGACCAGCGGTGAGCCCTTTTCCCTGTGACAGTGCTGATGGACAGTCATCACCTCAGCGTCACTTAGGAGCTAACAGTTTGGCACACAGAGGATTATTTAGAGAAATCAATGAGCAGTGTGAAAACTGCGAGTAAAATGAAAGACGACTAACTGTAAATAGGATATATATATTCACTTATTTCTCACAATCACACATACACACAAAATAGTTAAAAACCATTTAGAGAAAATGACAGGGAAGCCCTAGGAGGTAATGAAATTCCTCATTATCAGAGGGATTTGAGCATGGTTTCGGAGTCCAGGAGTTGGGAAAATCAGCATCAGATGGGGGCAGGGGGTGGGGTCGGGGAAGGCAAGACATAAAGAGGAAATGGG
The DNA here is from genome assembly GCF_054644295.1 of Miniopterus natalensis. NCBI lineage: Eukaryota > Metazoa > Chordata > Mammalia > Chiroptera > Miniopteridae > Miniopterus > Miniopterus natalensis. The sequence goes on along the minus strand of NC_142087.1, from coordinate 64,814,348 downwards.
ATCGGATATTAACTGATGTGTGGTTTCCTGCCCCAAGTGGGCCTCTGTGCGAGGCAGCCACACTGACGCTCTGACCCTCAGCTTCCCTATCTAGAAATCATTTATATATTACGCACAATTTCAGAGTGGTTCTGAGAATAACATTACTTAATGCATTCAGAGCTCTTTAGAAACTGTAATGGACTATGTCAATGTTTGTTGATGCTAATGGCGGTGTTGTTATTGGGCTAGATGGACCTTTACAATAATTTCCGTCAATATGGATTCTCGGAGGCCTGTTCGCTGCTAACAGTCTGGGCTGTGATAGTCTTTTCCACATTCATTACATACAGTAGATTTCACTTCGGTGTCCCTGTACAACAGCAAGGAGATGTCTCTATTCCTGCAGGTAAGTTTCAGGATCACTCCACTGTACTGTACTGACTCCTGCACGTAGTCTGCCTGGAGGAGGCTATGATTTTCTAGGGGTTACAGTCAAGAATAAGATATATGGGAAGACAAATAGCACCCTATCAGCTTACAAACGCCCAGGAAACCATTACTGGTGTTGAACATTTTTAAAAAATGAGTGATAAAGGTTTGAGATACAATTTTTTAGGTAAGCTCTGGTCACTGGAAAAGCCCATACAGATCTTTATAAGACTTCTTCAAATTTTGTTTTTAAAGAAAGGGTGAACCGGGGTAGCATGATATGAGAGGATTGCCCAGGTGTGAGTTACTAATTCAGGCCATTTTTCTGAAGAGAGAGGGGATTTTAATGGGTTAAAACCAAGGGTCACAATGTAGGACTGAAAAAAACAGTATTGATGCCCAGTGAAGAAATGAAAGGCTGACAATGTTTCTTTCTTTATAACATAGATTTTAAATAATGGGTAAGACGATTGTGTCCTTAAAGGGAATATAGATGAAATGTAAAAGAAGAATAAAGAAGTGTCTTTTTATATTATCAAAGAAAGAAATAAAATGCTGTATTGATGTTACAGAGCTCTTCAGTTTTCCTCCAATTTTCTGTTATGTTTATGAGTTCACATTAAAATAAACAATTAAGTAGCATATTCATCAACATTTTAATTTAATGTATATATGTATATCACCATAGGCTGGGGGGGCATGAGGACTTCAGAGTTTCAGAGTCCCTGGATATTATTCAATTAACGCTACATAAATCCTATGAAAAATCACCTGAAAAGTCATCCTCCAAGCTCAGCTGGAACATCTCATGTGATGAGACAATCATTCCCTAATAATGGAGCTCATTCTAGTTTTGAAATGTTTATAAACATGAAGATTTGTTTCATACATGAAAATTAACTTATCCATATCCTGTACTCAGTTTATTCCACCAAGAAAGGTATATTTTATAGTTTAATACTTCCGATATGGAAGATCTTTTCATATATCATAACACAGATTTTGCCTATTTCATGTCCAATTCTCCAGTCTAAACATTTTCAGTTGTCATAACTGTCCCTCAAAGAGCGTGGTTTTGATTTCTATCCCCTATCCTAGACAAAACATTCCAAATACACTGTGGGGTAAAACATCCTAACGTATGGCATCAGGGTCAAATATTAGAATCCCATTTGGAATAAGTCATGCCATAATCAGGTTTGGCATTTCCCCAGTATTGGGAACTATAGTCAAGCTTGGGTCTACCAGTTGGCTGCAGCGCAAGCGCTTTCATACCAGCCTTTACCAATGCGTTGAACAGGGAAGGGCCAAGTTAAGAGACCTGAAACAAAGGAGCATTTCAACTGATATTAATTCATTACTCTATCCTTTTAGGTTGTACTCTTGTATCATTAAATGGCCCACTGTCCTCATTTTTTCCTCAAGGATAGCATGAAAATTTGGGGGGGAGGGATTTCTAAATAATCTTCTAGATCTTCCAGTCTAGTAATATCATTTAAAAAATGATAGACGACTTGTTTTAAAATACCTTGCTCTTCATAAACCCTCATCTGCTCCAGGTAACCCCACAGTAAATAAATATACACCTTATTTGTTTGATTGCATCTTTCCAGAAGTTTTAACCAGACTAATGCCAAACTCATAGGTCACAGATTGAAGCTCAAGGTATTTTTAGGTTTCAGCCTACTCTGTAATATTTTAATTTTTTTAATACAAGTTGCATGTGTTGATATATTACTTACATAAATAAAATACATTCAGAGGGGAGAAAAGCTATACTGATATTTTCCCCTACTTCTACGAAGGTGGAAGATAGAAGAAAGGAAATATAGAGTGTAAAGCAATATGTCTTTTACATCAAAAGCTACAGAAAATTGTTAGTGTTGCTAATTATGAAAAACATGCCAAGTTTATATCTATTAAGAAACAACTACATCCCCTTTACAACTGCAGGTCAAAATTTAACATTTAACATTTACATATTTCACAGGGCTTAGAAAATTTAAATTGAATTGGTAATTAGAGTGTTGCTATTCAAAGGCTGATCAAAGCACTAGACGCCCACTAGAGACCAGTTATTATGGGCGAGTCCTTGGTTTAGTGGCCAGGAACTGCTGGGTCTCCTTTGCTGAGTCAAAGATACGTCTCGCTTTCCTGAGAGTCAGTGGGTGACGCTCCCGCTCCTCTCCCTCCCTCTTCCTTACTGTGACAGCTCTTTGGCTATACGCAGTAAGTGAGGAGCATTTGAAAATCCTTAAGAGCTATGTGAATGGAACCTGTTAACAGTAACTTCACAGATTATTCTCAAAGGATGATTCTTTGGAACTTTTTTAATGGAAATATACTTTAGAGATAACAAAGGAGACAACCAACCTCTCATAGCTTTTCAATTTATTTTGTTTGTTAACCCTCACCTGAGGGTATTTTTTTCCCATTGATTTTTAGAGAGAGTAGAAGGGAGGGAGGAAAGGGAGAGAGAGAGAAACATCCATGCTAGAAACGTGGATGGGTTGCCTCCTGCTTGCACCCACTGATGGGGGCTGGGGATCGAACAGACAACCCAGGTACGGCATGCCCTTGACCAGGAATTGAACCTGCCACCCTTCTGTTCACAGGCTGACACTCTAGCCACTGAGCCACATCGGCCAGGACCATAGCTTTTCTAACTTGAATGAATTTGACAGACGTATAACTCCTAATTTTTGAAATTATACTTAGTGCATCCCAACAAAATGTATAAATGTATACACACTTTAACAACTGTTAGCTCAATTTTGAAACTAAAATGTATTTTAATAAACATTGCCTTTATAATTATTCAAAGTGTGTGTATACATTTTTTGGGACACCATATGTATATAATGACATAATAGTTGCTAAAATTTATTTATTGAGTGCTCACTCTGTTTGGGTACTAAGTACTTTGTAATTATTAATTCTTAGTTCTTACAACAATCTCAGGAAAGTGACTATACTGTTTTCCTCATTTGACTGAAAGGAAAGTGAGGCAGAGAGGTATAGCAAACTTCCCAAGTTCATAGACCTAATATGTAGCAGATCTGGAGTCATACCCAGATATTATGACTCTAGGGCTTGTGTTTTTAACCTATCTTTTAATAAAAATATCCAATTTAGTTTTTACCCTTTTGAAAAAACCTGTTATTATAAATTGATGTTCTTGCTAACTCCTTCATGGTTAATTTATTTTCCTAAAGGTAGATTCTCAAATGTATGCTTTGCAATAAATAAATATTTTGAACTAAAAAAAAGTATTTAGATAAACTTATATACTGAAATGTATTAATTGCGCACATGAACAAAACAGAATATTACTTCTACTAATATAACCTGGAAACACTGAAAAATATAGCTTTCCCAATATTTGAATTGCAGCTTAATTACTGAAACCAACTTTAGAAAATCTAGCCCCAGAGAATATTCTATGAAGTTGTAGGTAGGTGAGAACAGGGCTTTGAATGATGCCCAGATTAAATCAAATGTAGCCAATATTCTGGAGCTTGCTTTTCCCCAAACACTAATTAAGGTTTTCCAGAACTGTGCAACATCTCTCAAGCCATCCAAGCTTATGTTCCTTGTCAGCCCAGGCTACAACTGGAATGAACAGTGAAGTGCTTTTTCCCCTCGATTACTGGAACACCTTCAAGATCAAGGTCTGATTAAAGCAATCAGCTGAACTTCCCACTAGTCACTTGAGTTTCGTTCGGGGAAATGCTCCAATATCTAACCGAGCGGCTTCTCCTTTTCCCCTTGGAAATCCTTCCTTCAGGATTTCCACACGCACGTTTATTTACAGGAGCGAGTTTTGGCTCACTATGTCCTCTCAGGGGCCGGCGGGTGCCTGGTGTCCCACGGCTTGCAGACCTGTCTCCTCCCTCGGCTTGGCGGCGCAGAGCAGAGCAAGGTCTGATCACCGGCACCGGCAGACACACCGGTCGCTCCGCACGAGTGTTCACTCGCAGCTCATTCCCGCCACTGCTCGTCTTCTCTGTCACTGTGTTTTCAGCTTTCCAAGAGCTTTTGCTTTCAAAATTAGATGGAACACTTCATGCAATGAAAGGAAGGCTACCGGGGCTGGGGTTCCCCCTTTTCCTCTTTAGAGACAACCTTCGCCTTCACACCCTTCTCTAAGTCCCCAGGGGTGACCTGGGCGGTCTCAATGGCCTGCCTTTGCTCAGACTTTCAGTGGGGTCAGCAAGATGAGGAACCAACAGGAGGCAGATGGAAGGAGGGAAGGCCAGGATGTTTTTCCCCCGGGCCCTCACTTCTAAGCCACAGCTGGTTGGTTATGTCTCTCTACCAAAAATGTCTTGTCGGGTGTACACAGAACACTCCCTCCCGGTTCCCTCACCTGGTCCTCCCCTTAAATCTCCTGGCCTAGAGGTGATGACAAACTAAGTGGAGGGGCTCAGCACTCCCCCTTGTTCACTAAACTCTCTCCCTTCGTTTTAAAACAGCCCTCAATTCAATCACCAGCTAAGGGTGCCAGGAGCCAGGCATACAGATCTCATACTCTTCTAAATGGAAATTGTGTTGTCCTGAAAAGTATTTTAATGCAAAGATGCATGAAGACACAATTCAGGTATTTGTTACAGTTCTCTCTTTGCCTTAGGAGATATTGGCAGAAATTCACCCAAAGCTAATTAGATTGCATTAACATTTACACTGAGGGTTAAGAGCTAAGAAGAAGTGTGGACCATACCATATTGATTAAAAATTGATTGTGACCTTCATTTTCTTTGATTATTACTGATTCCAAATAAGTTCTTGGTGTGAGTTCAATTTTGAAGAAAACCCCCAGAGACTTGGTTGATAACACCTCTATTATCTTTATGAATATGCTATTTAAAGTGTTGGGAATTCTATTATAAATATTTTACTCATGATGCATAAAATATTTATGATTTGTTAATATATCATTGGTGCTACAGTATGGTTCAATGTTAGATTTCTAGGGGGAAAACCCCCAAAACCTGAGTTTTTAAAGCTGCTATTGCAACTGATGACCTGTGCCACATTCAAGTTTCATTTTGTTTTTGGCAAATTGTCCCAAAATATTTAGTCAGGTTTTCTGTTTAATTTGACGTTTTCACATAAGACTATAAATGTCTGGCTTCTCTTGAAAAATTAGATTTGCAATGCATGGCCCACAACCCAGTAAGACAGGCTGCCTTGGGGCTGGGTGGGAGTTGTATTTGTTAAGCAACTTGTGTGTCTATCATGTTCCCACAGTCTCCATCATTCCTTGTTTCTTATAAGTCTGATTCAGCTTTAGTTTACCTGCATGTGGTCACAACCTGTAATTTGTGATTCCTGGTGTGCAGGTAACTGTATTCTAATATGCTACTGAAAACTGCAATTAATAATTCCTTATATCTAAACCAGGGGTCAGTAAAGGCTCTTTTCTGTAAAGACTCAGATAGGAAATATTTTAGGCTTTGTAAGCCATAGTGTCTCTGATTTGCTATTGTACCATAAAAGTAGCCTTAAATACTATGGACACAAATGGCCATAGTTGTAATCCAATAAAAAATTAATTTAAAAATGAATGCTGGGTTATAGTTGGCCATAGTTTGCCATCCCCTGGTTTAAATAGAAAACCTTAATATATTATTGTAAAAGATACGCTAATATATCCTATAATTTTTATTTCTAGATTTGTTGCTTTATGAACAGGAAAGAGAAAGACATGTGGGTAATGGAGGTGGCAGAGCCCAGGATAAGGCTGGCAAGAGTAACCATTAAGGCTGTATAGAAACCAAGAACAAAGAGATGTCCTAGATTAGAAGTTCAGATCCATGTAACTGCAAACATTCTAAGGTTATAACTCAGGGAAAGAAGCTCATGGCAGGATTTCCAGCTTCTCTTTCATTTTAAAGATATAAAAGTTCCTACCTCAGAACTTACTGTCAAATCAGAAGGCTAATTCCAATGTCTTCTACAAAACTAGGAGGTATTGACTTTTAAATGCCAATGAACCATACAGGCAAAAGAGAGGAATTAAGCCTTGATACCAGTTACAAAAGCTGTAGGTTTAAATGAATGTTGAAAAGGCAATGAGTTGTAGAAAAGATCCTGAATTTTGGAGTCAGCTATTGGAATATTAAATGCTCTCAGCTATCTTATTTGTAAAAATGAGATTTTTTTTGGGGGGGGGGAAGTGCTATATAGTGTAGGACCTATTCGGTACTAAAAGCAGTGTTTAATACTGATAAGGCACTGGTTTAAACGGGAAATCAGGTTCTCTCAGTTCAAATCAACTTGGAGCTCTCGGTAGCTCTGTACTCTAGTTTTAAAACAGTAAGATATGGAGATTAAACAAAGAAAATTTGTATGAATAATAGACAATCATGATTTAGGCATAAAACAGGATGATTTGCACCTACATTATATGTAGAAAAGTGCAAATTAAATTATTTGGGGTTTTTGTGTGTTTTTTTTGCCTGGCCCAGAGTGGCTCAGCAGTTGAGCATCGACCTAGGATCCAGGTGATCGCGTTCAATTCCTGATCAGGGTACATGCCCGGGTTACGGGCTCGATCAATGACTGTCTCATCCTTGATGTTTCTATCTCTCTCTCTCCCTCTCCTTTCCTTTCTCTGAAATTAATAAAGATATATTTAAAAAAAAGATAAACTTCTAAATTATTTGGTTTTTGTCTTGAGTATTCCTAAAATAAAAAATAAAGGACACCCTTTGCTTATTAAACACTTATATTTTGAATATACAGGATTATGGCCTTCATTCATTCATTCATTCATTCACACATTTAATGTTCAACAATGAATGTTCTTTGAGCACATACCATATTCTAGGCATCATATTACTCTACTCTTCTGCGTGTCAGAAAACAAAATTACACGTTATGATAGAAAAAGGACATGTTCAGGGAAAGTGTACCAGAGGAAAAGGTGTTTAAATTGATGTACCAATGATAAATTAAAGCAAGCCAAATAAAATTATAGTTAGTAAGGCAGAAGGATTCTTTATATAGAGAATAGAATATGTAAACACCCTGGAAAGAAAGAAAGAGCAGAGGCAAAGAAGTTAGTGAATTACAAACCTTTAATGCCAGGCTGGGAACTAGTCAATCCTTGTATCCACTGTTTGGGGAAAGCTTGATGCCGTGGCATACCCAACACTGGGACGTCAGTGGTCATCTCTATGCAAGCGCTGTTTAGTCAAGAGTTTGTATCATTGTGCTTAGGGACGATAACACAATGACAGCTTTCAATCCTTGGATATTCTTAAACAATTTTATTAACACTAGCAAGTCACATGTGACATTAAAGATCAGGGGAATACAGATTGTGCCTCTGCATGAGTAAATGCCTGTTGCAACCCAAGTCCCCTAAACACAGGGCTTAAGAACAGGTCACGGAAATAGACTAAAACATTGCCATGCAGGAATTGACACGGGTAACTTGGGCAGCATGAACCTAAAAAGGTCCTGTAAGTCTTCACTAGCAACAGCTTTGGGGAATCTGCAGTAATATGTGGAAAAACAAGTACTACAGTTGTTTTCTGTGCTCTTTTTTTTTTCACACTAAGAGTCAATGGTGGTACATTTACCAGCAATGAATGGATTTAGAAGATATGCAACTATTATATTAAATTTAATTTTGGTAAAATTGTATGTGTGTGAATGTGTACATTTTCTTGGGGGTGATAAGCCCCAGTTTTTACCAGTCCTCTATAAGTTTATGGACCGTAGCTGTAAAATATGCCTTGAACATCATGAATGTCATTAAGGTAATGTTAGCTGTAGCCGGTAGCTACAGATTTAGGATTTGGTACAGTTATTAAAGAAATTCACAAACTTCTAAGTTTGTACATATCTGTGTGTAAACTCTACTTAGTTAAAATAACAATTAGATAACTGGATATGAAACTACTGGAAGAAATTCCAGTTTAATAAAGAATGAAATAAAGAATAAGGCTTCCTGCCTCAATGATGTTACTTAAGAATGGCTAATTGTTAATTTTAATTTGTATTGGAAGTTGTTGATGCATAAAATTATATATAAGCAAATATATATTGCATATTATGAAACATAATAGTAAAGTGAACATCTGTCAACTCTCCACTCATCTTTAAAAACAGAACATACTGTCACTGTTAAATTCCACACTGCCTTCCATAAAACCTGAGTAAGAACTGTAAGCCATTTTTCAAAGAACTCTACTGCACACTGACATAAAACATGCCTTTGGCTGAAGGTGACTAGCTACTTTCCAGTCTCTCATAGAGGAAATCCTTATCGAAGCAAACATACTTCAGTAAAAAAGTTTGCCATAAATATTTGACTCAAATTTTTAGTTGCTGATAAGCTCCAAATATTAAAGGGCAGGCACGTGAAAAATCTTTTGAAAACAAGCTTAGTTATTCTTTGCTCCTTTCTTCTAAAATTTGACACAGTTGCAAAACTGTTTGATTTTACTGCATTTTCGCTTGAAGTATTACTCTGGTCTCAATAAGCTAACTACTCTGACTTCTATGCACTTAATCAAACAGAAGAATTAAGTGTTTACTGTATGTTTTGTCCCATTTTGGCAGGTCATGATTTTCAAAAATGTGAGGTAACATGTTTTACTTCTATTACTTCAAGTGGATAATACAATGGAAATTCACATAACGGACCTATGTTTGCAGGTTTCAACTAAAATTTGATCATAATTATCAAATTATGTAACTTTTAAAGTTACAGCCAAAGCAAAGGCAAAGATTTTCGAATGCATTTTTCTAACTGTAGTCTCAGATCTGCTTTTTCAAATGCATGTCTCACTTTGTTCGGTAAAGGTACAGAATCTTTATCAACGTCTTTAGTGAGAAATGCTTGCCTCCTCTCTCTGATTGAAGAGTTTTAAATATCAATTAATATTTCAACAGGTTCAGAATTAAGAGCTTATTTACAATTACACAAAAGGAGTGGTAGCCCCCAGACTCTCAATCTCCTTCATACATTTTCTATTTTAAGGGAGCTTGAGAATATGGAAAAGATAAGGGGAAATGTGAATAAATTTGCTTTTTTAAATATATAATCTTGAGTAACCTTTTTTTTGTCCAATTAATTATTTCCATTATTTAGTCATGGACTGAAATTAAACAGTGTTCATTTAACTTAAATTAAATTAATCTTAGTTAATTCCACAAGTTCTGAAAAATTACTGCCCATACATTTTAATGTGTTTTCATGAAAGAGACATGCCTTAGTAATGTACCTGTTTTTAGGAAGTATGGTTGTAATATTTCATGTATAGAATGTAATAGAAATTTCTTCATCTGTCACAATACATAGTAGGGTTGTTTAAAGCACAGTGTTTTTAATGCACTTTTTAAATCTTGTGATAACTTTCCAAATAATAATTTTAGGTTTTTCATGTCCTTTGACACAGTCTCTGTGGCTCTCAATTATTGCTGCACAGTTACAAAAAATCACTATTTTCTTAAAAACATTTAAATATAATGCTTGTATAAGTATATAAACTTCCTAAATTTCATAAAAAAATAGATTTATCTAAGGTAGTTTACAAAGGGAAATCTAAAACCACCAGCAACTAAAGACAATCAAGTTAAGGTTAATCTACATCAGAAAAATGTCAATAAACCTGAGCTAGTGAGAATCTGAAATTACATTTGTACTTGAGAGAGCCTAAGATTAATCACATTTGTACAAGTTGAATGTTGTTTAATTCAGCTAAATGAATGAAGGTTTTGTTCACCCTAAAACTCTGTTCTAAGGCTTTTGTCTACCAGGCAGATCAGAAAGAATTCAGTTTCTTCCTTCCCTGGAGTTCACTATACATATAATTTTATAAATGAGTTGAAAATCAGTTATGAATTAACCTTGTAAAACTTATTAAGAATCATTATCCTAGAAATCAGGGAAATTATAGAGAGAAGAAAACTGGTGATGCTGTAAAATCTGAGTGTCTGGACAGTCCTATCTTTTGACAAATTTCTAAGGGAATTAAAAGGATGACAATTTTACGTTTGAATGTTTTTCCCTTAGTAGCGTATTATTTATATTCTAATTTTTATTATTTGGGGATAAAGAAACTTAAAATGTAATATATAAGGTACTGTTTTGATTCTATAGGGAATTTAAGTAAATGGAGAACTCAATTCCTCAAAACTGCATTATACAGATTTCACCAGAAAACAGTTTCTGGGCTCCCTTCATTCTGGTCTCCCAAGTATTTCCCCCTTTCCAACTTCAGATGCTGATGTAGCACTTCCGCCATTCTTTTGAAAGATCTTTGGTAATTCTGAAATCAAATTCCATAATGCTAATCTCTTGATTTACCAGTAGAGAAGCATTTTACTTAATGTACCTACATCTAAAGAGCATAAACAATTATCCGTATTTTCCAAAGAACTGCTTAAACTTCAAATACACGCTTGAGAAATTGCAGTGGCAGACCTGCTGTGAGTGATTCCTCTCATTCACTGCAATGGTCCACATGTAGAGTGACTCACAACAGACCCATGTTTTGGTCATGTCATCATTACTCTCAGAATATCCAGTATAAAAATAATACATTGTGGGGGTTTTGTATGGTTTTTTTTTTAATATGTCTTTATTGATTTCAGAGAGAGGAAGGGAGACAGAAGGAGAGAGAAACATCAATGATGAGAGTCATTGATCGGCTGCCTCCTGCAGGCCCCTGACTGGGTGTCGAGCCTGCAACCCGGGCATGTGCCCTGACCGGGAATCGAACCTCAATCTCCTGGGTCAAAGGTCAATGCTCAACCGCTGAGCTATGCAGGCTGGGCAAAAATAATACACTATTCATTCAGGTTCTCTGAAGTCAGTGTGCCTAGGTGCGAGGACTCCCTAAGGTTAAACAGTATCATCCTCTTCATCACTGTTGCTATGAACAGCAGTGAAATAACGCATGTAATGGTCCTTGGTACAGTCTGGGCAGATATCAGTATCCACCTAGGATTCTTGTTGCAGTCACTAAGCCCTTTACCATTTTTTTAAAATACAGTAACTCAATTATATGTAGACATTATGCACAACAGCTTCAGATTTATGAACTGTTTCTGATATTAGCAGAGATTTTTCTCTTTGCTAGAAAATGTGCTGTGTGACAAAAGCAGTTCTTAAGAAAGCTACAGATGGGAATCTTATGGAAAGCAAGGGTAGTCAGGCTGAAGCGGAATTAGACTCAGATGTCAAGGCCTCTGTGCATTTTGTTTCTATGTAATCAATACCCATAAAATATTCTAACTTTTTTCCCTGTAACAATAATCAATAGTACCTGCTTCTTTTATTCTTTAAGGAATAATTTACATTTGGTAACATGTGCAAAGCTTACCTGTACAGCTTGATTAATATTGATGTGTATTTATGTGTCTGTGTTATGCATACTTTACCAAAATCAAGATATAAAACATTTCCATTCACCTAAACTTTCATGGTGCTCTTTTTCAGTGAAAATCTGCCCTAGATGTAATCTCTATTCTGATTTCTAGCATAAACCGGTTGGCCTTTTCTTGATCTTCATATAAATAGATTCATACAGTATATGCATTTTTTTCCTCAAAATAATGGGCAGGGGTGGGAGAAGTAGGTTTACTATGCCACTTTGACATTCTTTTAAGTTAATAAAGCTACTGTAATAATCATAACCTGCATGGGTTTTTTTCCATACGAACAACTGTAAACCTACTTTTGCCCACCACTGTATTTGAGATTTATCCACCCTGTAGTGTATGCCATTGGTTGGTTGGTTGCTTGTTTTTATTGCTGTTCAGTATTCTGTTGTTTAACTCTAACACAATTTGTTTATTTATTTTCCTGTTTATGCACACTTGGGATGTTTCCAGTTTTGTGCTACCATGAATAAAGCTCCTATGAATATTCTTCTAGGAATCATTTTTTGAAAATATGCACTCATATCTCTTAGATATATACCTAGGAGTAAAATTGCTGGGCCATAAGGAAGGCATATGTGTGTTAAAAATTGTCAAATATCTTCCTGAAGTGACAGTTTCATGTTTGTGTTTCCACCAACAATATATGAGTACACCAGTTCTTCCACATCGTGTAAACATTTTGTACTGTCAGTCTTTCTGATTTAAGCATTCTGGTGGGAGTATAAGGGTATTTCTTTGTTGCTTAATTTGCATTTCCATGACTAGTGATATTGAGCAGTTTTCCATATTTTTTCTCCTTAATGACAGCATCAGTAGGATACCTATTATCTGTTTTGTTTTTTTCTACTTTTTTTAAAGTTATAGACATTAATATTATAATATAAGTATATGATATAGTCAAGAACCAGGTAAACCTGTGTTATGGAAATCAATATGGAAAATACATGAAGGAGTAGGAATACCTTGGTAAAAGAAAGTTAAGGTAGGGCCCATAAGATTGATGAGCAGGAAGAGAGGGTTTAATCCGTTCCTATTTAGCTGTACAATGCCTTTAATTCAAATGAATCTGAATTCTGCCCTGAACATTTGCAATTAAAATATACACTTCTTGATTAAAAATGCTTTTACATAGCAATTTTGTCACAATATTGCAATTCTTCCCGTTCATGTACTTTATTATAAATAAAATTTCATTTAAAGGAGTTATTATAAAGGAACTGTTTTGCTATTTTTTAAAGTCTTTAGTTATGCAAGGCTTATTTCTGAACTGAAGATATAATCCTCTTTGCAAAATTAAAAATATATAGGGAATATACTGGGAAATAAAGTTAAAATACTGAATTTAGATATAAGAAGAGTAAAATATAGTCAAATCTGAAAACATATGGAGAATGAATCATGCTTTTAGAGAAATGAATATTTTAAGTATTAAAATATATGATAAAAATGTTCAAAGATTATTTAAAACAGAATTTTCTAAATACTTAAAAATGGTTTTCATTAAATGCAAGCATCTCCGAGTATCATAATACAGGCTTCTTTCAATTATACGTAAATAATCTATTGAAATGACCCATAATCAACAACTGACTTATTAAAAAACTATTTACAAACTCTTATGTGTGCTTTCAGTCAGAGTATTAATAAAGTAAGTTTAGAGAGGCTTTTTAAAAAGTTATTTCATCAACATATTTAATATGCAGTGTGAATTTAATATTACTGAGTAATTTAATAAATTTATTTTTAATATAAGTACAACTATTTAAAATCAGATTTGAACATACCCTGAGTGTTAGTAAGGTCTGTTTTCTTTGAAAATGCTAGAGCTGCATCCTAATATTGTTTAATGAACTTTCCCTCTTTAGTTTCATTACTAAATCATTTAATTAAATTAAATGTGAAGTACCCATTTAAAAAAACCCACTTTTGCCCAGCCAGGCGTGGCTCAGAAGCTGAGCATCATCCAGGAGATGGAGGTTTGATTCCTGGTCAGGGCACATGCCCGGGCTGTGGGCTCGATCCCCAGCCTGGGGCATGCAGGAGGCAGCCGATCAATGATTCTCATCATTGATGTTTCTATCTCTCTCTCCCTCTCCTTTCTTCTCTCTGAAATCAAGAAAGATATATTTAAAAAAACCAAAAAACAAAAACTACAATGAGGTATCACCTCACATAAAAAAAAAAAAAATAAATAAAAAAAACCCACTTTTAATTATATTCTCTGTATTGCCAATTTTTTAAAATAATGTTTGCCATATACTAGAAAAGAGAAAATGCTTATTTGCATAATGACCTGTAAAAGAAAAATTCAGAGAAAACCATTCATGGTTTTCTAAACTCTTTCTACTTCTATTTTATTACTATAAAGTTTAATTTGACATTTAAAAATTCTAGGTCCATCTCTACTTATGAATATATCTCTCTTTCCTTGGATAATGAATCTGACATTTTTTTATATTAAAATTTACAAATATCTCATTCCTGATTTGTATTGCAAATTATATGCATTACTTTTGTAGGCAATTCCAACAAATAATTAATATACAACTCCTGTACACTGCCTACAGTCTTATACCCTAAAATAATTTTGAAAAAATATTAACAATCCTTATTTATTTCTAAAACTAACTGAGTTATGATTACTATTAATATATTCAAAGTGAACTGGCCATTTACAGAGTTTTGCTTCTTGAGATACATATTTAATATTTTCTGTTGTCCCATTACAATGTCAAATGTAAAGGGCACTTATGTATTTGCTTATTTAGAATATAATAGATACTATATTATAAATATTGAAAATAATTACTTAGGATATATATATATGTGTGCATATATATAACTATATTCTTATATACTATATGTTAATATAGTATATTTAATCTATGAAGGTATATATTATAAATACAGGGTGTCCCAAAAAATGTATACACACTTTGAATAATTATTTATTCCAATAGGTTAAATCTGAAAAGAAAGAAACATCAACTGAGCTATCAACTATTAAGTGTTTGTACAGTTTTTTGAGACACTGTATATATAGATACATATTATACATCTTAAATATAAATAAATATGTATTGCAATTACAAACAATATAACATTTTTATTATTATATATTTTAAACATTCTTACAATGGCTTTTGAGAGTAATACTATTTAATAAGTGACTGATCATATTTGACAAAGAGGTCTGGCTTAGATTAAAATCTGAATATGCAAATAAACATTGGGTGTATTTCAAACTTGGCAAGATTAATTATTTCGCCTAATGACAGAGATAAGAAAGAAAAACAGAGTATTTTATTCTATTAGGATGTCTAATAGCCAAAGCAATTTTAGATTAAATTAATTAGAAAAGCGTGGGCATCTTAATTATAGCACTGTAGAAACAGAGCAATATCAAGTTACTATTTTCAATCATGACAACAGATCAAATTAGACAGGGTATTTTGTTTCAGAAGATTTACACAGATCGTGGCATGAAAGAAGCTTGGGAATGAATTAGATTTTTGCAAAGATTAATTACAACATTAACTAAACTAAACAAAACCAGTATGAGGCAAGATCACAGGAGTGGGTCTAATCAATTTTGAGTGAATTTAAAGTAGCAATATTTGATGTATTTGATTTTAAAAACACCTATCACATATATTTCCCAGTGTTGCTTCATCGCCTCTACCAAGAAAAGTCACTCTGGATTCAACAAAAATGTCAAGATGTGACTAAACTGTTGATAATGCCATTGATGCTGAGAGTCACTATGGCAGATGTTTTGCATGAGTTAATCTGTAGGTAAAGCTTATTGGGAAGTCCAAACTTTTAACCCTGTGTGCGTGGCCCAGTTCAGAGTAAAGAAAATGTGACTGCTTTTTTAACTTTCCAAATTATCTAACCAAAATCTTTGAACAAAACCTAACTAACCTAACTGAATGCCAAAACTTTGATTTTATTACAAAAAATATATATGAAGAACAGACTTACTCCAACATCAAAGACCTATATAATTGAGAAATGTTTATAGGTTCAATCTCTAACACAGTCTAAGAGTAAGTCACCTATTTGCTAATTTTGAATTCAGAGCACTTTAAGGTTTCTTATGTTGACTTCATCTCCCCCTTTGCTTTTATCATAAATCAGAAGCCACCAGCCCCATATCCCTAACAGTATGACCAACATAAAGTATAGACCTTTTTGGTGTCCTATGGACACCACCATATTGCCAGTCCCAAGCCTCCAGTGGTAATGCCAGGGACAATTTAATATAGTGACTGAGAATTCTGAGCTTTGAAAAACATCCCTGATTTTTTATTACATCATCACCATCTTTTATTTGAAATGGTGTGTTTAAAGAATCACCAAATAATTAAAAACACAAATGCATTTATAGACTTGTAGCATCTTGTATTTCTTTTCTAGCTGTGATATAAACAAATATGAAAAGCATTATGCTCTGGTATATGGGCTCAAAAATATGGTCAGTTCGATAGAGATAGAAAAGCATTATGCTCTGGTATATGGGCTCAAAAATATGGTCAGTCCTGCTAGCACCCCAAAATAATGTAGGGTGATAGGATTCCAGAGTGGCAACGGGATTATTAATGAGGACTACAGTATTCTACTCCCATTATCCTAACCTACATGTTCTGATCTAATCTTTTTAGGCCTGTCAAACTCCTTCTGTAATATAATTCTGAATTTGAGGATTAGGAATATGGATTTGAGTTCTGATATACACCACTTATTATAATTATTATTTCTGGAATTATTGATGCAAGTAGACACTCATATGAAACCTGTTCACTTAGGAATCACTAGTGTTATTTAGTATTGTTTTACTTTCTCCTTATATCAAACTTAGTGTTGTTTCTTCGGTACTAGTAGTTTATTGAGAAATTTCTTTTAGATTTATAAATTGCAACTCACCCATTTATTTACAAATGACTGTTGAGTAATAATAAAATATTTCATAAATGTGAACAATGCTAGCAAAAAAATGACTAATTTTTAAATATGTTACATAGCTTAAATATTTTATACTTAGGTAGCAAGTTTATGAAAGGTTTGTACTGCAAGTACTCATTAGGTTGAACAGGAAAGATTTCTAATTATTCTCTCTATAGAATTTATGTTCTTTTGAAAATAGATAAATGCAATCAGACAGAAGCCTATCCTGGAGCAATGGAAATGGTTAAAGGTTTTAGTTTCCAAAAATCCTTCCTTGGAAGCAAATTAAGTAGAAATTACTGAGATATCAACACAAGTGTAATTAAGCAGAATAAATACTAATGATCAATGGTAAACATGGTCCAGGAGTAAAGCAAAATAACTAAGCAAAGTGCTAAACATGTGCATCGATAAACATGAAGGCGTGATCTAAGCCAACTGAATGAAATGGATTAGCAGGTGACTTGAATGAAGGAATTCAAAGCATGCTTCTTACTTTCAGTGTTGGAGTAGTAAAATCTCTCTCATCTTTACATAAAATATTTTTAGGTGCATTTGGCTCAAGCAATTATTTAACAATCTCAGCCTGGGTTCCTGGCTCTGGGGGTCTGTTGGTCAAAATCATCTGCATGTGAATTGTCCTAAAGAAGGTTCTGAAAGCAGATAAGGGACTGGGGACGACTTCCCAGCTGGCCATGGTCCCAAACATTCACTATTATATAACACTGAGCACTTTACATTAATATTCATGTTAATTTTCTGCTTCTGTAGGCATCTGAATTTGCAACTTTTGGACTTAAATTTTGCCAGATAGAAAAAAATTACTATACATATAAATATGTATTTATAGTATATGTAACATAATACATAGTAAATATTTATTTTATATACATATATATATACATATATATATATACTCAGTGAAAATATTGGGGGGCTTAGTTTCTACTCACAAACCTTCAGCCTGCCTCTGACTCTTGGAATACTTTACTTAAAACTTCATAGTTGATTATCTTGATTCCAAATTAGGTTTCTCTCCATTATAAACACAGTTGCTACCTCAGCTCTTATTTTGTTCCAGACAATATATTTTGATGGATTTTTACTATAACTTTTCTGGGTTTTTTTGCCAAGTAATGGGGCTCTCCATGGAGTTGTCAGTTCAAAGGAAACTAATTCTATTTGGAGTTTGCTTATTTAATTTGCCAATACCCGTGTCCAAACTTACTGTCAATTTATTATGAAATCGGTCATTGTCAACTTGGGTTTCTCTCCAAGTAACACATCTTTCTAAATTATCACAGCCATTATAATTCAACCTTACTGCTTTTCCAACAAAGGCTAGATACCTGAGCTCCATAACACCAGATGCAACTCATTTTGGTCTATACGTGCAGTTTTGAGTACATACAAGCCACTTAGTTGCTTCACTGTAAATCTCCTTTGCATTCCTACCCACAGAGCTGGTCCATCATCTGCTGCAAATCAGCCAATAGTGATTAATAAGTTTCCGTTGAATACACCATTCCTGATGGTTTATCACATTCTGTAAAACAATCTCCGTGCAGTCCCTGGTCATTATCATTTGCAGGAAGAGGCTGCAAAACATCTTGACCTTGTCATGTCCTGCTGGAAGTGAATCAGCTGCAGATATTTATTGACAGGACTCAAGACTTAAGTGCTTTACGCACAGGAACTGACAAGGTCAGAGCAGCTCGCAGGTAATAATGAAACCAGTTCAAACAGCTGTACTTACATGATGGTTTGACATCTGCCTTTGCTTCCCGCCTGGCTTATATGAATGACTGACCTCTACAAAAGTCAAAACTAACAGTGAGCCATGTCTCAGTTTCATGTTACCAGACTATCAGCAACACCAGCATACAGTTTTGCATGCACTGGGGATTCTTGAATTCAGCATCTCCATGTTGGAGGTAAATATGTATATTCACCTTTAAGTTTATGTTTTCCTGTGAAACATCTTTATCATAAAAATGTATCTTCAGGACATTTTGAAGGTGGTGACATGGGTCATTCCTGACTTCAGAATCCACAAGACCAACTAGCAACTATCCATAGACATGACACCATTATGAAAAGTCCAGAGCCCACTGGTGATGCTGAAGCAGGCCCTGGACCACAGAGACCTAGAAGGACCACATGAGGAGGGTCAGAGGAACAGTTACACTCTGACATTACCCCTCCCCCAGGCTGGCACAGTGCCATGCCACACGGAGAGGACCCTCCTGGGCCCACGGTTTATTCAGTGGAAGAAAGAAAACCCAAGGTACATATCCAGTTCCCCTAAAACTGCGAAACACTTCCAGGGAAGTCTGGCCTCACAGGGATCCCTGGAGCAATCTGAGGGGCTCAACCACTGGGTATCAGGTAAAGAGAGAGATGCAGGCTGGGACTTATAGCAACCAGCCCTCAGATCTTAGCAGCCTGCATTCCTGCTCGCAGAAGCACCCATGTGAGATCCCAGCCAGTGAATATGCCAATCTGCAGAGCTGAATCAGTGGTCCCATCTGGCAAGGAAGTTCTGTTGGCTGTTCTGCCTGATTTGGGTCTCCAGCCAATGAGCCATACTGGATATAGAGCCTGTTCCGCAGCACCGCCTGGGCAAGGGTGCAGATTCCAGCCCCACCCAACTGTGGAGTATAAGCCCTAGTGCTGCCCAAGCAAGAAGCTCAGACAGAGAAACGTGGCAGCTCTGAAGCCCATCCTGCAGCCCTGCCTGTGGCTTAAACAGACTATGACAAACTAAATGAATAATTCCTAGCAACCTCAAAAATGGTGATCAAACCTGCTTTGAAAAAAAATACACACACAGACACACACACACACATCACATATCAGTTAATTTATTAAGAAAGATTAATAGATGTTGCCTATCTGAAAATGGATTATCTCCCAATGCTATTTATTTATTAAGAAAGATTAATAACAGATGCTACCTATCTGAAAATAGATTATATCCCAGTGGTCTTTGATTATCAAACTACAGAGGGCCAAGATCCTTTAAAAATCTGATGAAAGCTTTAAGTAAAATATATATCATTCATATATTTTCAGAGGCTTTCCAACCCTCAAAACCACAGGATACACCCCTTAAAGCAGCCCTTAACATTAATGAGTCAAACACATTTTCAAATGCTCTATATCAAATCATTTCATTTTTTACCACACAATGAGTAATTAGGCCCATTTTATTTACGAGGAACTGAGGTTCAATAAGGTGAGGCACCATTTCCAAGTGGCAGTAAGTAACTGAGCCAACATTCCTTTAGGACTGTCTGACACTGCACTCCTACGTTTCGTCACTGTGCTCTCTGTCTCCAAAGGTCTGCCTTACAAATCCCATTAGGATGGCATTCTAGAATAATCGTCCACATTCTACATTTCTGGTATTTGGACACGCACCGATGCTATTTTATATATCACTTTGGTGTGTGTAGGACAAAAGGAGGGTGAAAGGAAGAGAAGGTGGGAGGAAGGAAGGAAAGAAGGACGAAAAGATGTAAGAATAGTTCCTATATACACATTGAAATAAAATGTGTGCATATACATATATATCATTCGTATAAAAGAAATAGATGTGGCATGTATATACGCAAGAATCAAAGCTGCGACAAATATAATTTGTAGGCCTTTGAGGGATACAAATGTTGGAATGAAGCCAGATGCTGAATGGGTTTAAGAGAAGCAGTAATAACTCACGAATGCCTAGTAGGAAGTAAATAGCAAAAAGATGTGTGTGTGTGTGTTTTCCTGTGGATGATTTTTGTGATTCTTTTCTTCTTTCTTTTCGAAGCCATTCATGGAAGAAAAACATATCTCTTCCCCACCTTGGAAAATAACCATGTATTTGTCTACAATAGGCACAGAGATAGTTAGAAGGCCTTGGGGATGGCCTTCCTCTTACTTCTCTTTCTGAGAAAATAAAGGAGAGTGAGTTCCATCTCCAAGCACTTTGTGGCTGTCATTACTGATAAGATCGAGACCTAGGACCACCACCGAGAGGTCATAAAGAGTGCATGCATATGATGAGAGAGAGGTAGCATTCCGTCTATCTAACTGTCTGGGGAGGTCCACCACATGCTCTCTCTCCTCTGACACACACGAGCTCTACCACTGACCCCAGGGGCATATTACTGGGTTCAGTATATATTATAGATCCAAGAGGAAGGCATCTCTTAGTTTAACAGTATTTTCAATCATGTATTGAGTAGTTTGTCTTCAATAATCCATTATTTAATTAAAGAATAAGGATTTCTTCCAGCATTTTAATTAGTTATCTAAGGTCTGACCATCTTGAAGCCAAGTCGCTGAGGAAACGGGGGAGCAAGATAATGGGAAGCATGTCAGGTAACCTCCTGCACCTGCACCCTTAGTCTAGTCACAATCCCCTTCTACTGCTTTGTTTTCAGCATGTATCTATTTTGTTTTCCCTAAAGCTATGCACCCATGGCTCCTAGAAAACAGGAACATGAGCTATGTCCTAAGGACCAAGCTTCCTTTCTCCGTGGAGAGGGCCTTGACAGGCAGCCTCCCTAGCTGTTGACAGCATACAAAGAAATAAACACAGAGGAAACTTGACCAGTTCCATTCCCAGCTTTTATGAAGTCCATGTGCTGATGCCATCTTGCCAATGAATACAACAGGTGCAAATCTATCCTCTGTCCTTCCAGCTTCTCCCATTTGTATTTTCAAGGCTAATGCCAGTTCAAAAACAAATGCTTTTTAAACATCTGTCATGTGCTGCTTATCAGAGTTCTGAGAGAAACAAAGCAGAAAAGGTTGTAATTCACAGGAGCAAACTCATGTCTAATCAGAAATGAGCTGATTTTTAATCTCACCAAAAGGCAAAAGTAATTGGTCTACTGTGCATTGCTTGCTCCTCTGATGTTCCTGGTCACTTTACCCATGATAAGCAAACACTGCACAGCACTGACATCTCACCCATGACAGGAGGTGGAGGTGAGGTGGACTACCTGGAGAGGAAACCTGTGATTCCTGCATTGTCCACTGAATGCGCAGAAGTATTTTATTTTAAAATGCACCATGTCATCAAGATGATAATGATGGCTTCTATTCCCCCGAGAGAAGACAATGTCATTTAGGATAGTGTGTTATGTGGGAGCTCTCATTCATGTTGTCCTGAAAACACTTTGCTGTTTTGTGTGATGCAGGAGAATGGTGTCCAAATGTGCATGAGCTGGAAACTCAAGGACATTTTCATGTCGCTAGAGGAGTGGCATTAGCTGTGTCATTAGTTAGTTCTGCCATCTCTACGTAGTCAGTGTTAACAATAAAATAGCTGCATCTCAGGCCCTGGCCGGTGTGGTTCAGTTGGTTGGAGTGTTGTCCTGTACACTGAAAGGTCACAGGTTTGAGCCCCAGTCAAGGCACATACTGAGGTTGCAGTTCAGGTTGGGAGGGTGTGGGACAATCAATGTTTCACTCTCACCCTCTCTCTTTTTTCTCTCTCTCTTTCTCTCTTCTCTCCTTTCTTTGCTCTCTAAAATCAATAAAAAGCATGTCCTCAGGTTAGGATTAAAAAAAGTAATAATCAAATAACTGCATCTCAGGAAAACCTACTCTTTTCTATTTCAGTTATAACAACATGAAAATAAGAAACTATTTTTTCAACTGTGTTTGTCATAGGGTAAAGGCTAGCAATATATTTTTATGACTCTAATAATTTTCTCAGATTGTTGTACAGAATTTTGTGATAATGCAGGTTAATAAAATTAGAGAAAAATCTCTGAAACAGCTGCACAGCTACATTAAGTAGCCAGGATGAGTTTCTCGTCATGTGGTCAGACTCATGGACAATCCCAGGAAAAATAACTAAAGAAAAATTAAGACTGAAGGAAGATTTTTCCCAGATCTCACCCAGATAAAATTCATTAACTCTGAGTTATAGTATATTATACCTCTCTGCTTTTGCCTAAGAAGACAATAAAAAACAAAATAAAACACAAGTATATGAGTTATTTCAAATAACCTAGGGAAATTTATCCATGTAACATAATCAAATAAGAAACAGTCCCTTGTAGGTTAAAGATACTATTAAAAGGTCACTCAAGAAAAAAGAGTATATTTTAAATGTAAAATGTGATTCATCGTTCTCATAAATTGCTACTCAATCATGCAAAATCTGGGATCCAGAAGGAGAAACGTCTTGAGAAGGTTATGAACTTTTTTACTCTTATCCATCTTAGGAGAATGGCAGATCATGATAAGTCATAAGAAAGATGGTGGCATCTTATTCCCTAAAAAACCTTCTGTAATTGGAGGACTGACAACTCTTTTATATTCCTAAAGGTCAGATCTAGTCTTAAAGCACTGTCGCAAACACTTCTGTTAACTTTCCTATAAAAATAAAGGTCCTGCCTGGCCGGGCGTGGCTCAGTGGTTGAGCATCGACCTGGGATCCAGGCGATCAGGGTTCCATTCCCCGTCAGGGCACATGCCCGGTTGTGGGCTTGATCAACGACTCTCTCATCATTGATGTTTCTGTCTCTCTCTCTCCCTCTCCTTTCCTCTCTCTAAAATCAATGAAGATATAAAAAAAAAAAAAAAAATTAAAAATAAAGGTCCTATTTAACTTTAAGGGCCCTCCTTGTAGCCTAATCCCTCTTTCTTATGGAATATCCAAAGTCATGAGAACCTCAGGGATACAAGAGTGTACAATGAGGCAAGTCTGAACCAGTGCTTGGCTGGTACATATTATCAACTATTTTGGTTGGGGGTTGGTGGGAGAAAATCCTCCTGAGTGGCATTACCAATTTCCTTGGTGATCTGATTTTCCACCATGATTGATTTCAAGCTATCAATGTGCTGGAACATGGAGTTGGGGAGAGATGTATAGCAATATATCCTTATATAGAATGTCTATCATACAGATTCAATAGATGTAAATAACCTCGAGGACATAAAAAATAGCACAATGTAGTGTACATAATTAGAAAGTGGTGAGTTTTGAGTATTTATTACCTTGATTATAATATAATACATTTAAGTGTAAGTTTATATAATTTAATTTCCTTTTTTGCTATGTTTAACTATCAGCTTGCAAAAATCCTGAAAATTTACTAATTGGCTTTCACAAGCTATCAATGGCTGCAACACATGACTGATTCTGATGAATTTCTGTTCCTGGGCTGTTGATCTGGTGGATTCTAGACATTAAACTAAATTCAGGCAGCTTATTCCCAACAAGGTGAGTGTTCTGGACTCTCAGTGCTATTTGGGAAGTCTGATAAAAACTACAGAACTTCGGCCTAGCATATTATACATATATGCAAATACCTACCAGCTCTTGCTTATATTTGCAGGAAGTTGTCACTTGCTCCCTCCTCACTCCAGCAGCCACGCTTTACTGAGCAGGCAAGAAACAAGAGAATGGCCAACATCGCCATGAGAGGAGAAGGGGGTCTGTGGGGGCCTCATCAGGGAACGCTGCTACATATTCTTACAACATTTATTTACACTCAAGTGATTTTTTAAAGAATATCTGACTTAGAAGAAATTGACTGATTAACCCCAAAACATGGATATTACAATGTTTCCAGGACTCCAGTCACAAAATATCACAAACTGGGTGATTTAAAACAATGAAAATTTATTTCTTGCATTTCTGGAGGCCAGAAGTTGGAAAAGAAGGTATCAGCAGTGCCATGCTCCTTCTGAAACTCTTGGTAGAATCCTTCTTTGCCTCTCCCTAGCTACTGGTGGTGGTCATTGATCTTTGGGGTTCCTGAGCTTATACCTTCATCACTCTAATCTCCACCTCTGCCATCACATGGCCTTCTCTCTGTGTGTCTGTGTCCTCTCACAAGCACACTGTTATACTGGATTAAGAGCCTGCCCTTCGGCTGTTTGACCTCACCTTACCAAGTCACATCCACAAGAATCCTATTTACAAACAAGTCACATTCTCAGGTACTAGGGATTAGGACTACAACATATCTTTTTGAGTGACACAATTCCACCCTTAACAGATATTAACAATTTAATAAATGATGGTTAATACTGATTTGTCTTTGAGACCTTTCTCCCCAAAATAACTGCTTGGTCAATGTCATTTCTCTCATTGTTTTGACAGGAGGGCGATTAGTAACTCCACTTAACAGAGGAAGGAGCTGACTCACTGATAGAAAATTGCCACAAATCATCCAGTATAGCCATAGAAAAGCCTAGAATTTTGACAGATTTAAAGCTAGGGTTCTTTCTAAAGCCCAAATTCACTTTCTTTCCCACTGACGCCTTGTCTCAGGTTTTGCTCTAAGCCTTTTCTGTGCACGCTTCATCAGCATGGCAGCCCCTCCTAACCATGAGGAAGTGTGCACACCTCCCCACAAACAAAATGAAATATCCTACCCCAGAGATCACTTAATCTCATGCATAAAATAGTGCATTTACCTGATGCCTTCAGTGGCATAAATACCGTTAACCTACAAAAACATCCGCTGTTTCTCAGCCGCTTTTTAATGTTTTCTGAGCCTGTGATATTGTTTTATAGTTAGAACCACACGGTTTTTGAACAAAGATAAAAATACAAAAAATATTGTTGCTGTCCCAAAAAAGGAAATGGGTTTTTAAAATCAAATCAAATCAAAATGGGCATGAAAAATCAGACCTATTACATTTAGCATCTTCACACTCAGTAACACTGACTGCTCGTTATGTGCAGAGCCCCCAAATATGGTTGGGTTCAATTATTTTGAAGGCAGATGTCTAAAACTTTCACATAATTTGTCCCCCACCCCCTTTTAGCCAATGACACTGAAATCTCATTTGATACTATTTTCTCAGTTATTCTTTATTATATTAGTGTTTGCTTCCTGACAAATATTTAATCCCCAATTCAGGGTTCTATCTCCCAACAGGCTTCCTTAAAACAAACAAACAAACAAACAAACAAACTGATAGACAATTTCAGAACTAGGTTAGTTTAGTAAAAGCTACCCTAGGAAAAGACTATGTATAAATTTGAGATAATTCTAAAACAAAGAAGGAATCAGTGCTGACAGGTAGGCAGCCAAGGACTGAAATGTGTGACAGGTAGTAGTCAAAGTTTCTGAAGTGTTCCACAAAACTTTCTCAAACGTTGCTCATGAGGAAGACTGAAACCCAATTATTCTCTTCTGGCTGCAATTCCCACACTGAAGCAAGGATCTGTTCCACTGGAGTCCTGAAAGGTCAATGCCAGTTTTAGTGGAATGATTTTTGAGCCTGAGCTAAAAATCTAACAAGGAAGCCCATTTCATTTTCCAATTGGAAATGTTCTTTCTGGATTTCTATTGAGTGAAAACTTCTTTTCATCATGAACTCAAGTCTGCCTCCATACATGAGAAATTCTATGCTCATGTTTAGTCTGGTTTTATTTTCTACCTAAACCCACCCACTATTTCTCAGTTAAGCTTTGTTCAGTAGTTTGTTACTGGCTATCTTTCATGTACTAAGCACTACCCCTGGATAATGAGGATATAGAGAACAGGGAGCAAAAGTCTCTTCTAAGGATCTCAGTCTTGAACAATTCTGGCCAACAGAACTTTCTACGATGATAGAAAAATTCTACATCTGCACTGTCCAATATGGTAGCCATTAGCCACATGTGGCCATGGAGCATGTGGAATGTGATAGGGCAACTGAAAAACTGAATTTTTAGATTGATTTAACTTAAATGTAAATTGCCATATGGCCCATGTATTGATAAATGTAATAATACACATATAGTTCCCAGTAGAGAAGGGCTGAATTAAGAGAAAAAATGGTCACTGAGTCAGAGTTACCCTGAGGAGGTGATGGTTGATCTGGGTTTTTGTGCGGCACTTAGTCAGGGACGAAGGGGAGAAAGATCCAGAAAGAACACCTTAAAGACACACAGGAAAAAACGAACCTATTGAGAACAAAGAATTCAAATCCCAGTTTGGGCACAAAATCTGGTTGTGAGATGCTAAGTATAAACTCCATTTTCCTGATGACCTTCATAAAATTAGTTTTCAAGGCATACTACATATACAATCTGTTTTGACAAGTAGAAAAAATGTGTGACTGTTTATTTTCTTATTTGAATATTCTTCTTCAAAATTTCCATCTGAAATTCAAATGGCACAGTGGCTCAGTTTAAGTTTACATTTAATTAAAAAAACTCTCACAGCTCTTAGCCTAACTGCTAATAAGTCAAGCCTCTAACTATCCATAATTGAAAAGTGTGAGTTTCTGAACTAAGATGTAGAACTGTATGTGCCTATTAGAGTTCATCTAAATAATAATAACCGTATTTTAGCTTTTAAAGATCTTTTGCAAATGTTGAATAAGTCTTCTTTGGATAAAGAAAAGCTGTCTGCATCGATGTTGAAGGACACAATTCTAATTAGGAATGAAAAAGGACAGGACTTGTTTGTTTTTTAACCAGGTACTATTCTAGGCACCATGGATACAAAGGAGATGAGACTCAGCTCATCTTCTGAAGGACATACAAGACTGGTATAAATAGGCAAATTAATAGCCTAGCTAAATAGTGAGCTGTGTGTCTTCATCAAAAACAGTTGACTGCCAAAACGTTCACAGCTTGGAAAAATACGAACTACATTAGGTTTCAGAAAGGTGGGCAGAGAGACAAACAGAGCAAGAAATGTGTGTGTTATGTGTTTCCAACTTCAGAGGAAGCCGAAACGAACAAAAAGGTGATATGTTTGAGAAGACAAGCAAATAAATCTGGTGGAAAATATGGCAGGGAGTGGTGTTTGGGGACTTACTTTTTTCAAAACATGAAATAACTGGCAAGATTGGATCCATGGAAATCTTTCTTAAAATGAATTTGGTACCCAGGCTACCAGAGGTATTTTGGTACTTAAATTACAGAATAGGCAAAAGGTTTTTAATTGGAAATTTAACTAGAATTATCTTTCCATCTATATTTATTTTTGTAAAGCAAAAGCTATACCTACCAACAATTAATATAGAATTAGTAGTTCTATATTAATTGCAACTAAGGTCATGGTTACATAACACACATGTTCAAGTTGAGTATTATGAGTTCATGTTTCACTAGAAAGCTAAGCATAAAATACAATTGTAGTATGCTCAGAATACTTCAGTTTTCTTACTGTATGGTTTTCTTTTCTTCCTTGTTTTTGAAATTTAAATAAAAGGGCATTCTATTCTCAGGGGAAGCAAGTAATTGAAATTTAAAAAGTCTCTCCTCCACTTTCCTCATGCTCCTAAATGAGTAAAAATTTTGAAAAAGACTTGCCAAGAATCTACTTTATTCACGTCTCTCAAAGATGGTTTTAAGAAAGAATATTCTGTCAATAAATCCAAGTGATTAGAAGAGAAAGCAATGAAACAGAAGATCTAGGTGGTTGCATTTTGTAGAAA
The DNA here is from genome assembly GCF_054644295.1 of Miniopterus natalensis. Taxonomy (NCBI): domain Eukaryota; kingdom Metazoa; phylum Chordata; class Mammalia; order Chiroptera; family Miniopteridae; genus Miniopterus; species Miniopterus natalensis. The sequence continues at coordinate 64,786,193 of NC_142087.1, read as the reverse complement.
ATCTGATGTATGGTGTTAATTTTAACATCTGTAAGAGATTTAAGCTGTATGACTATTTCTTATACATGCTGGCTGCGGTTACCTAGGTGGAGATTTCTTTTTTGTGGACATAACTATGCTAAATAGTTTTGTCAGTGTGGGCAACAGTCACCTTGACCGTCTGTTTGATAACACATTTTTCATGTTGCAATGCCTGATCATTCAAAAATAAATGAGCTGTTGTCTTTAAAAACTTGGCCTGATTCAAGGAAAACTCCTCATCCTACTAATTCAAACATGACACAAAGTGGAAGGAAGGTCCCCCTAATACGTTGTATGGCAAAACTGTAGGGAATTCTCAGAACTTATAAAAATGGGGGCTACCAGTTACTCTTTTCTACAAGTTAGAGATTTTAATTCTGTCATTGAAAAAACAGAAATATGCTCAGCCCAAAATGGTACTGTATGCCCTCAATATATATGATTTTTCAGATACCCCAAGGACTCATCCTTTCATCTAGGTCTAAATTTAAACTTGAAACATCCCAGATCACAGCCTTTTCCATCCCAAATTTCTTTGGCAATTCAGTCACTTGTGTCAAGACTCATTATTACATGAAGCAGTGATAGAACTTCAGTCTCCCATTTAAACTTGATAGCAACAGACCTTATATTAACATTAGATGTAGGCATGGTTATGATAGGGAATATTCACTCTATTTTATACAGGAGTTAAAATATTTTATAATTATAGTGTGCTCTTCTGATACTTCCTTCCACCCTAAGCATATTCTTGTACTTCAGCTATATGTTCTTGTGCACTGGAGTCAGAACCCACTTAAAAACCCTGTAAGGTAATGAAAACAGCAAAGCACTTTTCATATCCTTCCTGCCTTTGACTATCCCATCCAGTCTCCCAGCAACTTTTCAAAGTTCTATGGTTCTCAATGGATGTTATAAAATAACTGTCCTTTTCTTTCAGAGATAGTTTCTTATTTTCGCTTTATTTAACTTACCTTTATGGAAACTGGGACAATCTTTTAGGCAAAAAGACAATCTTTCCCAGGTTCAATCCTCTAACAAGATATTGCACCATGCTGAGGATGGTAATGAACTCATTCCTCATGAGATATCTTCAATTAAGTCATCAGAGAAAGGGTTCAAGAGAGTCATGTACCTTGAGTTGTACTGATTGATGATAAGTTCACACAGTGTCTAAAATAGCAACTATTTGTCTCTTGAGAATTAGTAGCTTAGGGAAGTGGCATTGGGCATCTTTTAAAGAAAAGATAAAATCAATCACAGTTTATAGAGGGAGAGGCACTAGAAAAAGAAATTAATCCTAGAAATGCAGAGTAAGAGGGTACCTTGCAGGTCACTTACTTAAACATTTTATCATATGCATAAATCCTGTGTACCTCCCCAAAAAGGATTCAAACAGACCTGATTAAGCACCTCTAGAGATGGGAAAATACATTCTATTTCTTGATGGGCTAGTTGGAAATTCTCATATAAAGTGAACTTCAATCTGCCTTCAGTTTGAACACATTGCATTTAATTCTATTTATAAAATAAATATTTGGGAAGCTGGGATCCTGTGTATCCAGTCCTGTACTGAGTATTGTGATGGTATTAAAAGACATGCAAAACATTTGTTTTTCTCCTTCCATGTGGCAAGGGAGCAAAGGAAGCACACAGGCAAGAGATCCTTTGACAGGCAGCAGAGTGTCAGGCTTCCACCCCTCATTTGCGGAGGTGCTAAGAAGTCAATGTTGGTGTCATCCCAAAATTCATGTGTTGAAATCCTTTTCCCCAGTGTAATGATATTAGGACATGGAGCCTTTGAGGTAATTAGGTCCCAAGGGTGGAACCCTCATGAGTAGAATTAGTGTCCTTATAAAAGAAGTCCCAGAGAGCCTCCCCACCCCTTCAACCGTCTGAAGACATAGAAGGTAAGCCCTCAGAAACATGAAATCTGCTGGCATTTTGGCCTTGGACTTCCCAGCCTCCAGAACTCCGAAAATAAATTTCTGTTTCTGATAAGCCGCCCAGTCTATTGTTAGCAGTGTGAACAGACTAAGATAGTTTTATACTTAGGCAAGTTACTTGGCTTCTCAGAACCCACAGACAGTAACAATAACACCTCGTGGGGATGTTTTAAGGATTAAATTTGCATACACAATTTTTTAATAAATTGTGAGATCTACACAAGTGCTAACGGAGATTTTCATAATATCCCAGGCAGATTTCACACTAAAACATCCCACCTTGGGCTATAATAATAACTTATTTAATAACTTATTTAGCTGTTACCTATGAAAAATGGTGACATATTTTCCTCCTTTGTACTGAGCATTTGCTGCAGTTTCTAGCACACAATATTTGGTGAACGTCTATTGAATTAATAATCCAAGTGAACACCACTACTCTGGTATCTGACAAACTACGATACTACTGAATAGCAGAGGTAGCTTAGAAGCAGGGATGCTTTACATCAAAGATTAAATAATAAATTCACTTTTCAAGTGATAAGTTTATTAAGCATACTAATAGAGTACTGGTCTGGAGGGTAAACGAGAGGACATAGCTGGGTGTTAGGTTTTGGAAGTGTTCACAAAGAAAAGATGGATGAAATCATTTAGCTAAAGAAACTTTAGAGAGGAAAGAGAAGAAGCTCAACTTAAAGGCTAGGGCCATTCCTACACATTGATATTGGCAGCAGAAACACCTAGAAAGCCAGAACACATACAACCGTACTCAACTGAATCTTACTTGACTTACTCTCCTAAAATGTCTTTCAATCAATCAATAAGTATGTGGTAACAGCTACTCTTTGTCCAACATAACTTGATATTTTGATGTATCCAAGAGAAAATCTAAACAAGATCCATAGTTTAAAGAAGTTTTCAGTCTCCTCAACAATGTTTAGTTAAAAGAAACAAATAGAGAACATAGTAGACAAGGGTAGTCAAGACATGTGATTGTATATGTGTAATCCTCTGCTGCTATATGCCACACACTCTAGAAATACAATAGAAGCAACAGAACAGCATGTGTTTAAGAAATTGAGAAAGCTTCACAGGTGAAATGGGTCTACAACTGAGTCAAATATATAGATAAACTTTGACACATAAATATCACCTTCACAAATACAAACCATTGAATCCTGCCTCCTCTACTTACTAGCTGTATGATTTTGGGCAACTTTCTTAAGTTGTCTGGGCATCAATGTCCTCATTAACAAACTAGGGATAGTAATTCCTATGAAATAGATGTTATGAGAATCAAATGAATTAATATGTGACTCGTGATTAGCAAAGCGATGGCACATTGAAATGTGTAATGATGTTAGTCATGCTTATCATTATGATTCTATTGACTTGAAATAATTAATTTGCTATGAATTAGGCTTACTGTTGTCCATTTCATATTTACTGCATGTGAATTTCTGAAGAAGCTTTTTCTTATATAGGATTTAACATAAATACATTGTCCTTCCAATTGTAGCCTTCAAACACCACTAATTTGTACCCTGATGGGTAAGATGGACATTGGCATTGCATGTAGGTGGGATAATAAAAACACTGTTTTTATTACTAACACAATCTCTTTGGACATTTTTGCAACTGAAGACATTAAAGGAGCTTTTAGGATTCTGAGTACACTACTGTGTCCTTTTATTTTTCTTTTATTTAGCACATAAGGGGATGGTGTAGTCTCCAGGGAAGATCAGTGTACCAGGAATTAGGATCTCTGAGTTCTAGTCTGGTCTCTACCACTAACAAGCTGTGAGACTTTGGACAAATAAGTTAGCTTCTTAGATTTAACTTTTTAACTATAAGATGAGGCATTATAGTTTCTTTCCTTACTACACAGATCTGTGTTGTGAATCCAATGATGATTTAATATTCTAAAGTGGTACTGGCCAAAGTCTATGGAGTGTCTTATGCATCTCAGGTGCTGTGTGATCACAGAGAAGTGGCTGCAGACCTGTCTCCACCTATAGGATAAGTGGTCATGTGAGCACTGGGGCTGTGACCACAGCCTCATCTCTGGTCCCTATAAGCATTTGATAGCCTGAAATTGTTTTCTGCCACTCCAGTCATAGTAACAACCATAGTAGTTATTCCATTACCAAAGTTAGTAATTTATGGAATGTTCAAACCACATCATAAGATTTATCATTTCTGTTACTAAAAAAACACACACAAAAAACCCGATTTGCCAGGAATGGGAGAAGAGATATTGCGTTCATATGGGGCTGTGTTTGTGTTCCCAAAGTTTATATCTTAGGTATATTTGTTGTATTTTCAAGAAGAGGAAGGATGCAAGATACAATGTCTTCATCATGTTCAGTGACTAACTTTTTCAAAAATCACATCAGAGAAATAATCTTGTTGGATGTGTATTTCTAACAAATAAAATTATGTTCAAAATTCTGAAAATTAAAACTATATTTTAATCAAAGGAGTAATTATTTTGAGAGAAGAAAACTGTATGAATTAAACTCTTCTATCCCTCTACCCAATCTATTTAAAGCAATATATTTCTAAAGATTTAGGACCACATTATTTTAAGAGGCTCCAAACAGAAAGGATGTTCTCTGTTATGTGGGCTCTTTAAAAAAACAACAACAGTTTTCTAGATATCCAAAGTAATATCCCAGTAGATAATAAAATAATGCCTGCTTGAATTTTTAAAATTAATCATGTGAACCAAACCAAACAAAACTGTATTTTCTCATTTATGAGTCAATTCAAACCTAACAGTAAATAATGCATTGCTGCGAGGGTAGAACATGACCTATACAAGTACAATATTTTTTCAACACAGGCTGCTTTAATAACATATATAAATGGTACTGGATATTTCTTTATACAAAATTCACATCTTTCCTCTTTCTAATAGAAAGATTAAACTTTTATATGCACAATACATAAACAGGAGTAACAACTTTTAAGCTAATAGAAACATAAACATTCGAGTACAAAATGCTTTATCATCTCCAATATTTATATCATGTTTAAAAAAAATAATGGACTCCTATTATAGATTTTACACTGCATGTATGATAATCCAGGACTAAATAAAAACTGAGAAGTTTTTCATATTTTAAATGTGTGAATTTTTCTCACAGAACATCTCTGTTTCTTATCATTTTAGTTATATCTACAGAGAAGCACTCTTTTCACAATTAGAATAATAAAGGTTGACCATCTGAATGTTTCAGTAGAAACAGTACAGCCCTAAGGTATGTTGATTTTTTTTAAGGATAATACCCAGAAATTTAAAATATGTATAACATTATATCAACCTCCAGAGTTTTCCTATTTGGTAAGCTAATTTTGATGAAAATTTGTTCACATTATACAGTGCTCACATTCTAATTCTTTACATTTTATATTCTGTAATGTTCAAGACACTTTTAATTATTTTTAGAACTAGGTAGAGCATAAATAAATAAAATCCCCAGTACAAACATTCATTAAGCAGCCAGTAAACACTAAAATACAAATTATCTAAATTCCTCTACTGTTTTAAAAGGTTGTAAATATTGGCAGCTTTGCTGGTTAAATAGCTTGAGCTTTCTTGCTGGGCAATGCTGATAAGGAGGGGAAACTATTAGGTCGTCACAAAAAAAAGAATGCATTAGGTTAAGTAATAATTATATGAAATGCATTTGTTCAGACAGTTTGGAGATATTTTTCATTTCATGTTAATAGAAGCAGAATGTGTAAATCAGGGAATTCAGGAGAGACAGTGGGGAAATGGAAAGGTTCGTGAGGACTGCCCAGTGTTGAGATGCTTATGATCACAGGAATGCAGGGAGCGGTGCACACAGATGGAGTCAATCAATGTTAATAGACTGTTGAAACGGAACCATGGGGCCCCGCTGCCAATTTCCTTAGGTTTAAGCCCCGCTATGCTTTATAGTCACAGTTATAAATTGTGAAAACACCTACATGGAAATAGGCGAAAACTAATCAAGGACAAAAAACAAATATTTTTCCAAGTTCCACTTTGGGGGATGCTTGAGGTATAACTTGACTGCAGTTGTGCAGTAAACAAACGATAAGGTTACAAGGTCATGGTCTGAGATTGTAAAACAATTTGATTGTATTTTATCTTTAAGCTAAAAAAAAATCTTGTAAACCCCACACTGTTCTGCAGTTTTGCCTCACCTGTCCTACCTCATGGCCATCGTGCATGCACAGGTGCCGTAGCACAGAGACCCGGGGAGTTCCCTGTTCTGGCGGAAACCTTGGTTCTTTCACTCCCTAACCAGGGGGTTAGTATAGAATGAAAGCAGTGTAAAGAGTTCTTGTTTTGTTTTTTTGTTTGGTTGGTTTTTAACTTAAAAATATTGCTTCTGGGTTAGTATAGAATGAAAGCAGTGTAAAGAGTTCTTTTTGTTTGTTTGTTTGGTTGGTTTTTAACTTAAAAATATTGCTTCTGGTACAAAATACCAGACATAAGATGTTCTTTTACCTCCTTCCCAAATCCTACGGAAATTAAAGGAGAAATCAAAACATAATAAAATCTATAACCATTCTGAAAAAATTAAAAAGGGACTGGGAATAGCTAGGTCTCAATGGAGCCACTTTTTTGGATAGATATCTGGAAGAGAAAACATGAGTGAGGTCATATTGATGTTTTAAACAAAGCAGGTGAAATAGACTTTTCAAGGCAGAGCCTGTAAGGAGGGGGGAACTATTCTCTATACTTACTCTGCAGAGATGCAGAGTAAATATAGAAAGTGGGGCAGGAAAATTAGGTAGGTGTGTCTGATGAATTCCTATGCCATTCACCACCCACCACTGTCTGGTACTTGCTGAAGCACCATTTCCAGTGAGATTTTCACTAATTTCTAAAATTATACAAATACTCTCGAAAGAAACTTAATAACTTCCATAGGGTGGGCCAAGGATTAAGCCATTCACATTTTGTGAGCTTTCTAACATATTATCCTGCTACCTCTCTGTCTACTCTGTAGTGAAATCAGCCAGGTCACTAACCCACTTGGTCAGTCCTAGTTTTGAGTGAACAGAATTTACATAATGGTAGAGATTGACATTACTCAATATGCATTTATATTTGCTTGATAGATTAACAATTACCAAAAACACTGAGCAAATTAACAACACAATGCAAAAACAACCAAAATGAGCCAAGAGAACAGTGAATCATACGGGTCATTGGGAAGAAAAAGGGACATCTGTAATATTTAAAAAAAAAAAGAGGCATTGAGAAAATACAAGGAACATAAAAGAATGTTACTATATATTCTCATCATTGATTTGAGAAACTGTTGCATCTATAAACCAAAATAGGGTTTTATGATAAAGAGAAGTCTGAAAATAAAGAGTTCTTGAAGCTTAAAAGTCTGTAAGAAATTAAGAAATCTCATTTTTGCAATAATCATAAAGGTAAATGAGTTGAAACTAAGAAAAGGTTAACAGATGTAGAGAATTGACCCAGGATGTCAACATCTATATAAAAAAAGTTTTGAGGAAATACAAATAAAATGTAAGGGCTGAAAAAATCAAAGGTAAAATAAATTTTAAAAATCTCAGAACTGGAAAAAAATACACTTTTCAAAATAAAGTAGTTGTTATGTGGTTAAGTGCCCAGGAAGGCCCACATGTACTCAAAGCTCAATAAAATGTCAAGTTTTCAAAGATTCAGAGAAGACAAAAAAGCTTAAAGCTGTTTGTCTACAAAGGAATGAGAATCGAATTGGCATTATAATTTTTATCGGCAGTGCTGAATGTCATATGACAATAGAGCAATGTCTTCAAAATACTGAGGGAAAATAATTTTGAACTTCAAAATCTACTTTCAGTAAAATTATTTATTATGGTAGCAAAGAAATGGCATTTAAGGTGTACAAGGACTCAAAGCTTTTACTTTCCAAATACCCTCTGAAACATTGCTAATGAATGTCGAAAAGAAAGGAAGATAAAAAAGCAAAACGTGGAATAGGCAGACAGATTAAAATATACAAGCATAGCCTAATAATATTGAATTAAGAGTAACAGAGAAAAAGAGAGAAATCCTGAGATGACAGTCATGAGGAAGAACTAAAAAATTATCAGCACTAATTAGAACAGTAATTCAGAGAGCTCCAAAGGGACAAGAAAGGAATAGTGTCCTTAAGAAAAATGCTTTTTCATTTTTATAATAGTGCATGATTAAGAAATAAGTAATCTTAGTGATAAGGTGGACACGCACTATTATTTTTTAAAGACTATAAAATGTCATCTTAAAATTCCAGGAAAAGCAAAACATCAATTCATAGTCAAAATATCAGGCTAAAATTAAGATAAGTTTTGGTGGGTAAAGTACAGAATTTATTTGATCTCCATGTTGAGAGGCATATGCTTTGAGATAAACAATTATATTTCCTCCCTATGAGTCCAATGAAGGACTTGGTTCTGCACTAAATAGTAGGATAATCATAATATAGTAATATGTTGTTTATTGGTTTTCAATTTTTCAATTTTACAATTACTCTATAATGGTTTAAAAGAGAACACAAAAATGGAAATATACCTGTACAGTGAATAGAATATACCATAAAGTTGATGGAAGTTTAAGCAAATGTTTCAATATGCTTAATTACAGCAATTTTCATTTTCACATTAACTCAATACCTTAAAAAAGCCATTATAATATACCTTTTAAAATATATATTGTTTTTCCTTAATGAGAACTGCATGTTTAACTTAATAATCTGTGAATGAACCAAACATATAATGAGTATGGAAAAAACCCCAACTGAATATTTTATCAAGGTCACTGTCGAACACAGGTAAATCTTCAAGTTTGCAAACCTGGTACTCTCAGCACTTCAGAAAGACTTCTATTCTGGTCACAGTAAAAAAAGTCCAGAGAGGAGAATTCTATTTCAATGAAACTTCTTAACAATGTTCAAATTATAGTATTTAACAGGTAAATTACATTGGTCAATAATTCTGTTATATTACACATAAAATCATTTCCTTTGTAGTGTTTTAAAATAAGTTATTTATATTTATAGATATTTGAAACATTATATTTATAGATACCACCATACACATTCGCACACACATACCCGCGCCTGTTTGAGTATTTACATATTGACTCTACAGTGTAAAGATATTTCAGTGCGAAGATTCCGAAACGATAAACATTTTGACTGGAAAAACTGTCTTTGCATAGCAAGCCTAACTCAGCTCACCGCCATATGAAAAAATTAAGTGCAAGAGGCAGTGAAAAACGACCAGTCATTTCTTTTCTCCCAGCTGATACATATCTTATTTATTCTTCCTTGTAACGTGTGAATGCTTCACCATGCCCTATTTTGTCTTCTACCTCAATTAAAATGTAAATTTCTGCAGCCCATCTCTATAATTCCAAACTGCTCCAGGCAGGGAAATTTAAACTGCTTTTAATAAAACCAACTACAGATGTTAAAATAAGATTTCCCCCCAAGTCTTTGAAATCTATATATGTGCAATGGTATGCTAGATCCTCTATAGTTGCGTCTGGGCCGAAAACATTCAGATAAAAGAAAGGGAAGCGATTGGTGTATTTTAATATCACCACATCTGCAAACCCATAGCTAGGGGACTGACCCTCCTCTCCTTGTGGACAATTTATACCAATCAATTCTTTTTCTTTTGTAAAAGATAAATGTTGGTCACATTTAGAATTTATAGCCTCAAAATGCCACTGACCATTTCGCCAGATAGGATAACAATTTGATAGGTAGATACAAAATTGAAGTCAAGTTTGCAAAAATGACTTTTGAATTTTCATATTAGCCTGTTGGTCTAACTTGTCAATGTATTTATTTCAGTGTCTCGTCCTGTCTTGTAAACCTTTTTGCTTTTTCCTGGTTAACTCCTAACATTCTCTCAGTCTGACTCCAGTATCTTCTGGAAACCTTAGCTGGGACAGCCAGAGGGGCAATTTCCCTCTTTGTCTCCTTCATCTCTAGTTGTCCCTGTTCTTTCATGGTTCTAGTAGTGTCTGTATTAGATAATCAGATAATTACCTATCCAATCTAGGACACTTTAGAGAGTGAAGAGGGGACTAACCAGACAGGAATGGAGAAAACAGGTGTAAAGCAGGACTTTCCCAAGCAAACCAGGACATGTGGACAACCCACCAGTTACACGGACAGTCTCACATTGTTGTTGGATGGCTGAGGACAAGATAAAAGTTGGAACATGTCTGCGGAGAAGGCCTTGCAAACTGCATGGCTGACATTGGTTCTCTGCTGCCTCCAGTTCTTACAAAGCCCACAGTCGAGTAATGTTGGAGAGAAAGAATTTCTACTCTTCTACTCTTCTGTCACAAATGCTTAACATCGAACAATACAACCTATGCTTCTTTATGCCAGTGGTTGTGATCCCCCCCCCCCGGGGAAACATCTGGCATGTCTGGAGACATTTTTGGTTGTTAAAATTTGGGAAGATAATGGCAGCATCTGGTGGGCAGAGGCCAGGTATAGGGACATCCTCTCAGAACAGACAGTTATCCAGACCCAGATGTTGCTAGTGCCAATGTTAAGAAATACATCTCTAAGCAAGTGATGGAGTGTGCAGGCAGGAAGGGCAAAGAGCAAATCAGAGGAAATACGCAGTGCTGAGATCTATGGAGTGAGCCTTGCGGCCCTGTACGGAGAAGGCTGCCTGCTGTGAAGAACCCTTACGCTCAAAACCATCAACTTGTCATTCTCGTGCACTGCTCTCCTAACTTGTTATTAGAGAAATAGCTATGAATGGAAGATTACTCTGTGTCCATACCCTATACCATCCTCTAGGTATTTCACCAACTACCTGAACTGAGTCTTCCAGTTCCTTCCCTTTTTACAGACCCCTTCCCACCACAGCCAGGGTGACCACCCAGAAGCACTGTGTTTAGCATTTTGGTGCCCTGCTGGAATGCGCCCAACATCTATGTCCAAAGTCCTTTGCAATCAGTCTTTCTGAAGCTACCTAGGAAAGTCCTTCATAGGAGCATCTCACTTCAGCCAGATTGTTCCAGCCTCTATCCTTCCAATAAAATTTCCCACTTCTAACTCTTCGATGCTTCCTGCCTGGAATACTTTCTTGCTCCCATCTTGGCTTTCCCAGTCCTATTTTTCTTACAAGACTCTGCTTAAATGTCACCTTCCTCAAACACTTCTCTGTGTTGTGCCTCCATGATATCTATTTACCCATTACTCATTTACTCATATTAATCCTTATCTATTAATGTGCATATTCCTAGTCTTCCCTTCAAGGCAGTAAATACTTAAGGAAAAATATAAATTTACATTTAAAAAAATGTCTTCTTCAGTGAATGTTTTATGGTAAATTATTCATAAAGATTTTAAGAAACATTCATTGATCATCTAGAGCATTAATCCCCCCACCCATATTTACTGGTTTTCAATAAAGAGATGTTGTTGACAACACTTACAGAGACATATCTATGACTAAATAAGCTCCTAATGAGATCAGCTTTCAAAGAAGACAATTTTTCCCCCCAGTCTGAATGGAGAAAAAAAAAATAGGGCTGCTAACCCCTTGGGAAAAGTTTCAGAAGATATTCATTTTTGTTGCCAATCCTCTTATTATTGCTGAGTCTATAAGGATGGGGGAAACTTGGGAGCAGGACTCAGAGACTGAATTAAATATAAGACATAGAAAATTGGCAATGTAACACATGTATGAAAAAGAAAAGAATTTGCTGAAAAGTCTTAAATTTGGGTTAATAGTGCTTCAAGTAGTGTTTTTCAAATTGAGTCTGCAGGCATGAACTTGTACGCACACAAGGTTTCACGTTTTATGGTTGCTTCACTTTTTAGCTTTCATTGCAAATAGAACTAAAATGATTTATAACAGTATGTAGAAAAATTTTATATTTTGCTAAGGTTATTTGCAGTTAGATATTTCCACACAATAAGGCCTGGAGTCCTTAGCCAATATTTCTCAAAATTGAGAGAGCATATGTTACTGAGGGCCTGAGAGTTTCTTTTCTTAAAGAGGTTCTATATAAAATCAAATTTGGAAAACACTAACTTTGAGGCATTATTGGTCTATTTAATGAAAAAAATAGCAATACTTTTGCATTCTGAAACAATTAGGAGGTTTGTGATTTACTGATACAAAAATCAGCTAACTTAGCTTTCTTCAACTAATAGTCTTTTGTATGGCCTATTCAATTATTTTTCTTCATGAGTTACCTGTTAAATGAGATAAATGAGGCAATTTTCTTCACCCATCAACCAGTTTTGGTCATTTTAGTTAAGAAAATTTTAGCTGCCAATGACTCGTCTATTGTCAAGGGTGTGCATTCATTAATAGAAGAAAAAACAAGAGTTTACAACTTTTCAAAGACTTCTTATTTTAATTTATAATGATTTCTGCAATTTTAATCTCACAAATTTGATTGCATTGTTTCATTTGAATCATAACTAAAAAGACAATTAACAGTTAAGTGAATTGCAATTCTTTTTCTCTTCTTCCTCAAGATCTCATAGAGATTGTAATCCCAATGGGCTCTTTGAATGGGCAAAGGGCAAGACAGATAAGACAAAGAAAGGAAGGGAAGATAAGCATTAGATTTAAATATAACTCTTCCTGGATAACTGAACTCTGAAAATTCTAAAGCTGAATGGGATTCTGTGGTGGTTTTCACATCTAAAACCAAGAAAATTTTAAGTGTAACTGAAATAAGTTCTCCGAAAAAATAAAAAAAAAATCAACTATCTGAATCCAATCTAAGAAAAATCAATTCATTGTGTAGACCTTGCTGCTGGAGGCAGCTGGAACCCCGTGACAACTTCCCAGGGGATGCAGCTGGAAGGGTAAGGCCTCATTCCTCACTGAACTTCCTAATAGAGAATGGACATCTTTGGGGACTTGCAGAAGCATCAACCATCACTCTCCTCCCAAACTTCCTTGTAAGGCAGACAGCTGGGGATAGTGGGGGTAGATAATTGAATTAAATACAGTGGTTGAACACAAAAGCCATGCCTAGGCCTCAGGGGACTGGTGCTTTCTGGAGAACTGACAACCCCTTTCCTCTTTAAGTCAGGTTGACAGTGACTGGGCCGCCTGTGCAAAGCTGTTGACGTTGCCCTTTGCAACCAACTCCACCTGTGAAGTGAGAGGGGGAGGAAGTGGGCAGTTGGGAATTCATTTGAAGACATCTTTCCTCCAAGGTTCTTCCTGCTTAAATGCGAAATGTTATTAATTCGGCTCACATCCTTTCCACAGGCCGGCAAATCACTGCCAATCTGACCGGATGTGCTGCCCGTTGGTACTCTTCTAATTCCGCACACTGAGAGGTAGCAGAAAACTACAAATCAATTCCGGGCCCCTCAGGGGTCACCCCGGACATGAGCTATGCAACAGCCTGTTTATGCTAGTCTTTGATTGAGAGGTGTTTTTTTTGCTTGGTTCTGGCCTTCCTCCTCACTGAGGAGAGGGAATATTAACTGAGTTCAATACATAAAACTTGGAGGATGCGCTGAGTGAGAAAGAGGCTCCATACTGAACGGGTGAGATAGCAAGACTGACGCCTGCTGAGAAAGTTGGAGCACAGCAAAGAATACAGTCGAAAGGCTAGCGGACCCTACTTCTTTCATGAGGAATGAAAGTAGCCTGGGTAAATGCACCTTCGCAACTTTTTGAGACATATATGCTGTTACTTCCACACACACCCCTTTCCTCTTCTCTCATGGAGACAGGTGGTCAATGCTGAGTCTTCCCCCCACGCTCTAGTTCTCCTGCCTTCACCTTCATGGGAAACTACTTTAATTAATGAGGTATCTCTTATATCTCCCTCCGTCCTTTTCATTTTCTTGGTTATATTTTAGCATAATATGAGAATATTCTAGTTCATCCATTTTTAAATATAATAATACGTTCATACTAAGTCACCCGCAAGGTATCGCCTTACTATGCTTTCCTTCCCACACAGGCATCTACAAGAGCACATGTCCTTACCTCTAATTCTCTCTTCAACCCCCGCAGTTTGGGATCCACACCATGGACTGAATTCTCCTCTTAACAAGGTTGCTGCCTAGTTTCTGAGGACACCGTGTGCTTTTCAGTCTGTGCTCTTCATGCCACTGGAACAGCAGCAGGGTCAGTAAGAGCATGGCTCCTGGGCCTGACTCCACAGACTCACACCCTTAAGGTGCCATTTACTATGTTGTCTTTGGCAAAATACTAGCTGAACTTTTGTTTCCTCACCTATAAAATGAGGTGATAATAACACTTACTTCCCAGAATCATGAGAATGAAGTGAATGAACACACATAAAGCAACTAGGAAATTGGCACCCAAAACATGTAGCAATTATCACTCAGCTGCTAGGCAATCTGACATGTTGACAACCTCCTACTTGTTGAAATTCTCTTCTTGTTCAACCTCCACGGAATCACTTTGTTCAAGATTTCGCTTACCTTTCTGTTTTTAATCTCTTTTTCTCATTTCTCCCCCTACTTCCTTTAACTAAGGATCTGTCCATGCCTTCTTCCTAAACTACATATTCTCTGGAAACAATTTCATCCATCTTTCTCCCAATACAATTACAACATTGCTATTTTTTCTGTAGCTCAAACCTCTTTGCATAAGAATCTGACTGTACTAAATAACTCTCCTTGAATGACCTACAAACTCAGCATGTTTTAAAATCATTACCCAAATCTGCTCCGCCCCTCCAATCTTCCTTCTTTTTCCAACAGTTTCACTAAACCACCCATTTGCCAAAATAAAAAGCAGAGATTTATTTGCCATACTTTCTATTAATTTTTTTTTCCAAATTTCTCTTTATAATCCATTCTCTCTGTCTCTGTCCCACTGCACTATGGTTTGGGCTATCATTATTTCTTCTCTTGGTTGCTGCAGTGGCCTCCCAATTTTCTAATTATCTTTGGTTGTGCTCCTTTCCATTCATTCTTTACTCTCCTTCCCATTTGATCTTTCTAAACCATAGGCTTCTTTAGTCTCTCCACTGCTGGATATTTTCTCCATCACAAACCAACACCTTTCAAGGTAAACTCTGAAGCACTTAGGATGCTACACAAGGTCCTCCATACCTGTCCAGTTTAATATTGTCATTTTCTGTACTCCCCACACTTATGCTACATTTAAACTACTTGAATTTATACAACTTTAATTTATTTCAGTCTTCCTGAGAGCAGAGATTTGTTATTAAAAGCATTATTAATAGTTCCTTCAATATACATATGATAAGAAACACATATAACTTTCCCAACTTACTTTAGAACATAATTGTAGACTTAAGAAAAAAATCTAGAAATCCACTGAGGGATAACATTTTAGATTAGTGAGGGGTCTTGGTGATCAACTACTCAGGTGTTCTCAATTCTGGTTGCACATTAGGGGATCCTTTTGAGTCCAGGGTGTACCTTTTTTAAAGTTCCCATTGATGTTAATGGAGAACCAGGTTGGGAACCCCTGATCTGGTCTAGTCCATCATTTTATAGGTAAACACATTATCAGTCACTTGATTTCATTTTCCTCTATTTTTCCCCAGCAAAAATGACTAAGGTTAGCGACAAGTGCTAAGCAAAAAATAGCATAAAACAATAAACTAAAGACAAACATAGGGAAAGAATTTATTCTGCATAGGAAATAGTGACAAATATTTTATCATCCAGACTAGGGCATTTTGAGCTTCTTGAAGACAGAAACTATTCTCTGTAGTCGTGCCAATGCCTAGAAGAGTGACTGACACGTAGTAGGGATTTGTTTAAAATTTATCAGAATGAATCAATGAGTGAAAGTTTACTAAACCCTATAAAAATAAACCTAAGATAAGAATAAGCCTTAGATAAGAATAATATGAAAAACTGTACCTCTGTAGCTTTCATTTGAAGAACTGTGCACCTGTAACATACAGATTCAGAGGAAAGCTTTGTGTGTCTGCATTTCTAAGACAAAAGAAGCGGGGGATGATTAGCAGTTCTTTCATTTGAGGCGACTTATATTTAAAATTTGGGCACCAGAGTAGAATTCCCTCAGGAAAACAATTAAATCCTCTTGGGTTATTTTTTATTTTTCAACAGGAGTGAGATTGGAAAAAAAGGTAAAAATATCTTTGGTGACTGAATTAAGAGATTTGCAAGAGAGTGAAATTTATAATTGAAAATAACTGTAAAGATTTTTATGAGTTGAACTCTGTCCCCCAAAATTCACACATTAAAGTCCTAATTCCCAATGTGACTGCATTTGGAGCAAGGACTTTTAAAGAGGTAATTAAGGTTATATGAGATCATAAGGGTAGGGGGTCATAATCAAATAAGACATGTGTCCTTGCAGAAAGAGACACCAGGACACCCTGAGATTCCCCCCTCATGTAAATGAGAAGGCCTTCCAAGCCCTTAATCTTGGACTTCAGCCTCCAGAGTTGTGAGAAAGTAAATGTCTATTGTTTCATCACTCAGGCTATGTATTCTGCTATGGCAGGCCTAGCGGATTTAATGCAAGGGTGGATTTTTTTCTTCAGGGTCCTCAATGAGAGGGCATAAAGGAAGCAAAGAATCCAAAACAGGTATGAAGACTCTCTGCTTCCAATAGAGATTGTCCTGGGGGTAGAGTACAAAATGGGGTAGAGATATGTGAAATAAAATTCCCTAGAAAGGAAAACCAACAAACTTTTGACCTATCCATGGTAAATGTCTGGAGTATTTTGTACGTGATCTAATTCACATCAATATATAACTTCACATAAAATCACAGTAAGTTAACTATACTTTTTAAAGTTTAAGGTTAAAAACGAGATGAAACACTGTAATTTCCTCCCAACACCCTTGGATCTTCCACTGCAGTCATCACTCCTGGGCTTTGTTTTAAAATGAAAACTGAGGCCCGGCCTGGCATGGCTCAGTGGTTGAGCATTGACCTAGGATGCAGGAGATCGAGTTTTGATTCCTGGTCAGGGCTCATGCCCGGGTTGCGGGGTCGAGCCCCAGTTGGGGGCATGAAGGAGGCAGCCGATCAATGACAACTCTCTCATCACTGATGTTTCTATCTCTCTCTCTCCTTCTCCCTTCCTCTCTCTGAAATCAATAAAGATATATTTTAAAAAAATAAAATAAAATGAAAACTGAAAAACAAAAATTGGTTGTCTACATAGCAAGTGGAAAAGACAGGTGAACGTATTGGATTATCTGGATTCTCCTTACAAGGTAGGCTCAGGTAACACCCTTAGTGTTTATTATTCTCATCTGTTCTCCAAGCCTCCCTGCATTAGATTCCCCAGGCCACCCTCTGACTTTACAAGCAAAATAGTCATTCTTTTTCTCATAAATTCATTTTAGCAGCACTTGTGTTTTGATTGGCTGCAAGTCCTCTGGCACTTATTAACATTCAGAGTGGTTCTGGGCAGCCTCATGCAATGGTGGCTCCTTCAGCCAACGAAACGCACATTGTCTGTTTGACAATCAACATTTCATTAAAAGCTTGTTAAAGCTGGAATAGACTTTAATGATGGCCTTGTTCATTCCCACTTCTCATTCAGTTAATACTAGCAACAGACAAAAGACCCAGGTGTCTTGATTCTCAGGACATCATATTACCCCGTGGGAACATTAGAGGACACTATCTTAGTTCTACCTCTGCTTCCTGCCAAATTCTAAAGTCTACTGAGACCCAAATCCCAAGCTGCAGTAAATTTGTATCAGGTTTGTCCTTAACTGACACATTTTAAAATCCCAAATTCTCGTTTTATTATTTAAACTAAAAGTAAAAACACTATTGTACATATATAATATACCCTTTAGAACACAGGATATTTTTCAATTAAAAAATACTTTTCATTGGCATAAAAAGTATTAACTCACTAAATTAATTATCTATCTTCTCTACCTATTGTTGATAACCATCTGCCATTTAAAACACTCACATGCACACACAGGACCTGAATGCACCAAAGCTATGAAAAGACACTCAATGAATCTTTGAACCGCTGAATGAATTTTTTAGAAAAATTTCTTCCACCTACACAAATAAAGAGAGCTTAAATAAACATGTTATTTAACAAAACACACAACAAACAAAAACACACAACACAAAAGAGTCCTGAATTTCTAGCCTCCTCCTCGCCCCTCTATTCCCAGCAGGTTTTGAATCCCACACATTTACTCTCCAGGCCTCCCAGGGATTTATTCTGTGAACTAGTGAAAATGGTATCTTTCTGACCCGTCAGGAAGTCAGTCCACAGATCCCTAAGGTCTCTTCAGATGCTAAAATCTATGTCTCTGTGAACTCAGCAAATACAAAGCATGTGGGAAGAGAGAAAATCTCATGCTCACCTAATCAGAGAGGAGTATGCAGAGTTGGAGCTCTGGCAAATGAAAGATACAAAGAGGTAATAATTTTTTGCAGCCACCAGAAAAATGGGAGAAGAGCAAAACACTACTTTCCCAGGCCACACACAATTCAATAAGCAAGCTAGACAATCAATATTTTTATATACCACAATTTGAAAAATATATAAAATGTAGACAGTATCATTCAGTATAAACTTGATAAACTTAAATTGTGATTTAAAAATTCACACTAATGCATGTTAAGCTAAAGAAACTTTATCATTTTTATTAATTTGAAAAATTTGTGACTCCTTTAATGAAAATTATTAAACATTAATAAGTTTTACTAAAAATATCTGTTGATATAACCTCACCCTCTGTAAATCACATTACATTGAAGACTGAGGTAAAGACAGACCCTACTGAAGACACATAATGCATCTATTCATCATTCATTTACCACATCCAACAAACATTTATTGAACATATACTAGGTTCCAGCACTGTGTTTGCAGGAAAACTTGGGATAAGTGGCCAAGGAAAGCAGGAATGTTAAACCTGCCCTGTTCCATGTTGGTGCTGAACCTGTTTCTCCGTGGCTGGATTATTACCTCTCTCCATGTGCAATGCAGTGGCTGCCTCCTGCACAGCCCAGTGCACCCACATAAAATGAGACATAGCGGAGAATCACTCAGAACTATATTCAGTGATGTGTCTGAGTATATCGTAAAACAGCAATGAGACCAAGCAAGTTTAACCATGAGCACCTAATAAATCATATCTCCTCTTCAACAGCATCAAGTGCCATTGAGAAGGGATGGTAGCTGCTCTATGGTGAGTCCTCAAATGAAAGCACATTTGAGCTAACAGAGAACTGGAGAGGGCGACATGGACAAGGCAGACGTTACTTCCTTTGTGCTGGAGTTTCACAGTTTTTTGGCTCAGCATTCACATAGGCATACATACTAATGTATGCATGTACATTTTATTAAGTAAACATATCCATCTTGATGTGTACATGGAATGAAAGCTATCAAAGGATTGCTTTTCAAGGAAACATGGGAGAAATTTTCATGTACACCTATGTACATATTCCTTAATATAGAAATATGTTTGAAATAGTTGAAAAAAATCCACCTCTTGATTTGGGGGCCATGGAGTTTATCTCCCTGTAGATCTGTTTTATCCTAAAATGGAGCAGCAGTTTAAGGCTGGTAAGAAATGTGTGCCTGCTTCTGTTTGCCTATTTGTGTTTTAGTGGCGTGTTCCACAAATATATCCCAAGGGAACTTATTTGTGAAGGTAGAATTTAGAACTCAATTTATAAATATTGTATATAAGTATAAAAATTATATATATATATATATATATATATATATATATATATATATATATATATATATATTTCTGTTACTAGCACCAACCTATGCCTTAAAATATGAAGGAAAATGGAAACAACTCTCCAGCCCTACAGTTTCTCCTCTAGACATCTACCAGGCTCATTAGGTCTGATCCCTGGACATGATTTTTCCTTTATGTTCATATATTTGCTCACTTCACAGCTCTTCTTTAAACCCACACTACTCTAAGGGAGGTCCCATATTAATTTCAATTTAGCCAACAGCACCTTAATGTGAATGTTTCTGAGCTCACCTTCTACCTGGGTACAGAGGGCAATGGAGCTCTGGCATTGCCATGGAGATGCAAGCATTTTTTTGGAGTGCAAGGTACTTGAGCAAGTCATGCCTGAGTGGGATGCTAACATTGGTGGATGTGAGGACTGCATACCTGGAAGAGCAACTCCCGGGATAAGAGAAGAGGAGGGGACAAATGTTCCTCCTATGACTGATCATCACTGCCAGGTGTCAACTCTTAGGAAAGCTCCACTTGTCTCTGCCTAAGGAGGTGTGCACAACATTGAGATCTGAAAATGTGATCGCTGAGCCATTTCTAAGGGGATATTGCAGAATGCAACAGGATCGGGAGCTAGGGGTGGAAGACTCAAACAATGAAAACCACCTAGACCCCATCTCCCACCTCCTCCAAGCCCACTCCCCTTTAAAAATTCTCTGGCTGGAGGTCTGGAAGACTCTGTGTGCATGCACCTCTCCCTGTACCTTGTAGAGTATTGCAAGCTTTGAAAAGATGTTCAGATTCCTTTTTGAAGGCACTCTATTCCTATCACACAGATACCAATTCTACCAGCTAGAGTCAAAGGGAATTAGACATCTACTGCTAAACAGGCCACAGTTCCCATGGTGTTGAACACACCGATTTTCTGGGCCTGGTCCATAATGTTCAATTGGTAGCCAGGGAGCAACAAGGCACTAAGCTCTGCTCCGATGACTGATCCATCAGAATGCGAAGGCTCCCACTCAAAAACTGCGGGAAGATTCGGTGAGGCTTTGAAAGCTGTGCTGAAGGCCGAGGAAAAAGCTGTGTTTTCTTTCCTCCCTGGTCTTGAACAGCTGTCTCTGAGTGGGAATGCTTTTTCTAAGTAAAAATCTCATTTACATACTATAGAAAGTGGTGGGAATCAGCGAATAAACATATTCAGCATCAAGTCCTAGCTAATAATCGTGACCTTTCCTTTTTCCCTGGAGTCTCAATTCAAAAGAACGGAGGCTTCACAACATTAGTTTTAGGAGCCAGATTTTTAAAGATGCTGCTTAGAGGAAATGCCCTGATCTTTCTCTGCACAGTGGCACACTGCTGTTGTAATTCTGCCTAATAATACCCTGAGCTCCACGTGTGACTAACCAAATAGAAATAATTCTACAGAGGCTCCTGATGAAACTGTGTTCTCCAACATGGATTCTACCAATATGTAGGCCAGAGCACGCCAAAAGAAATCATTTTTATTAATGGCAAGTAACCCTCCTCACTCCATTTAGAATGTCTTTTCATTCATACATATTATCTGGAAGGGGAAA
This sequence comes from Miniopterus natalensis, assembly GCF_054644295.1. Taxonomy (NCBI): domain Eukaryota; kingdom Metazoa; phylum Chordata; class Mammalia; order Chiroptera; family Miniopteridae; genus Miniopterus; species Miniopterus natalensis. The sequence continues at coordinate 64,764,962 of NC_142087.1, read as the reverse complement.
TTAAGTTTGCCACATGTGTTTAGTAGATATCAATGTTTTGTTTAGCTAGTCCTGAAACTTTACAAGAGGCATTTCTTTCCACTGTCCTCTAATGTATTTTCAGCTTACCCCTGGGGAGCATCTATATTAGTTAAAATCGCTAAAGAATACTACCAATATATGTACTTTAGAGCTCAATTTATATATTGTGTGATATATTTTAGTTTTCGGACACTGAATGAATACCCATAGTCTAAAAACATTTCTCTATTTTCTCATAAATAAAAATGATCATTGCAGATAAATAAAATGCACAGTCCTCTGAACAATCTTTTGATGTGACAAAGGTTTAATTAAGCCCTCAGTGTCATTGTAGTACAGATGCTATTTTAATCTATTCTGAATGTTAGATAAATGGTGATTAATTATTCAAAAAATTCAAACAATCAGAATGTCAACATTTATTGACTGTGACAAATAGTAAAGCAGGTTCAATGTATTTAAATATTTATATAAATATACACCTTCTTAGGGGCATTTAATGTTTATATGTATTTAAATATTCATGTGTACAGACACTCATACATAAATCTCACAAAACCATGGCTCTTTATTATTAATTTCTGAAACAACACGTATTGTATTAAGTCCCTCAAATGTGAGTACTATCTCATTAATGTCCATTAAATGTTCTCATCTCTGACAATATAATATTACAAACAAATTTCGCTCTAAAAATTCTCCCTATAATTCCCTCATTTATACAATAAACACTCATTGAATGCCTACTACACACAAGATACAAGGCACAAGGCAATGGAGAGCCAGATCATATGTGTTCTTTTATCCCTCAGAGATAAGACTAAAGAGCCTCACAGGGGTCAGATTCTAGAGGGCGTGATCCAAATTTAAAGTTTAGAGCTTGTCCTGCAGAAAATGTTATTGAATAATATTAAGCAATAAAGAAATATATTCAAATTGGAAGTTTTAGAGAGGTCAGAGATATCTAATGACCATGTGTGCGTAAGTGTGCACATGTACACACAAAACAGGGAATTGCACTGGGGTCAATCTAGTATTCTGGTTGACACGATAAGGTAGTAAACAAAGGAGGTTCACGGGAACTTATGGAAGAGGGACAGATGAAAACATATGAAGAACTACAAGGAGTCATTGTTGGCTGAAGCACTGGGACATGGAACGAAGGGGAAGGATGATCTAGGATGGTAACTGGGTTTCTACTTTGGTAATTGGGTTGGTGGTGGCACCCTTCATTGACATGGAAAATGCAAGAAAGCAGCAGTTTTGGGACAAAGATGATATGTTTATTTTGGGTTTGTGAGGTTTTAGGTCCCCATAGGACACTCACAAGAAAATGTCCAGTAGGCACTCAACATACAGGTCTGGGAGTTAAAGGAGAGATCTCAGATGTGGGTAGAGATTTAGGAGTCACAGGTGAATAGTAGCTAAAACCAGGCAAAGGGATTAGACTGCCTAGAGAAGGCATGTTGGAAAAACGGAAGGAATAAACAACAGAGCTCTGGGGCTAATAACAATTGGGTTCAGGCTGCTAGAGGAAGAAGAGCAGATAGACAGACCATTGTCAGAGATGGATAAAGGGAAACAGGAAAACTACATCTTAAACCAAGGGAAGAGAGGACTGAGTGATTCCGAGTCTCACCTGCAGACAGAGAAAATTAGGGAAACTTTAGGCTCCTCTGAACGCGATTCTCAACTAGGCCCTAAATGGTTGGGCCACCAAGTTAGTCTCAGACTTCAGCAAGAATCCTAAATCAGGTTAGCCAGGGTACTCTATCTTGGTATCCTATCACCTTCAAGATCTGGTTAGGTTCCTCAGCCCCCCCTATCCCCCCCCCCCCCCGTGACCTCTGATCCCTCTGGCCTGCCTTCAGCAAGAATCCTGTTAAGTCAGGGTATGGAATTCCCCCCCTTACCCATTAAACTTACTCTTTGTAATTTTCCATCCACTGACCCCTTGAACCTGCTCCTGGCCTATAAAATCCCCAATTTTCCTTGTATTTGGAGTTGAGCCAAATCTTTTCCCCCTACTACAAAACCCCACTGTAGTGGCTGTCCCCTCCTCACTCCGTATTGAATAAAAGTCTTCTTTATCACTTTTAACAAGTGTCGGCAGGAGTCATTTTTCTTTAACACTGGGGGCTATGGAGTAGGGGCTCCCTGGAACAACTGCACTCGTGGAGGGTACAGCCCAATAGGAAATGGAAAAGAGAAGCCCAGCAGCTCTTCCCTTGCACCCTGCCTGTCTTCTGCTGGTGACTCCCATTGGACAAATGCACTAGGAACCAGCTGCCAAGAGCAGCTGTCTGATGCAGTGCCAAGGGGCCAGCCTCCTGGACACATCACATGGCAGACATCGTCAAAGAATGGCTTTGGTGTAGGGTAAAAAAATAATACTTCGAGATTGTTCAGGATATTAGTTCTCAAGGGTGTATGGAATGCCTGAGCAATTCAAAACCAGAACGAAAGCTATTTTTGCCCTCCTGGGTGTTTTAAGGCATAAATAAATAAAATAAATAAATGTTTTCCCCCTGCTACTCATTTCTGGAAAGTGAATCATTCAAGTTGTCAGAAAGTATAAGCAATGTCTCTTTATTCCTGGCCATGGAGTAACCCTTGCTCAAACAACTTTTTGCTTTAGGGCACATTTTAGCTTCATAGTAGCAAGCAAAAAAACAAACCTTACATAGGCTCCTGTTTTCACTATGGGGAATGATCTGTGAATTTTGGGAACGAATTCCTAGCAGTCTGACTGTGGTGTTCTGAAACTCCTTAGTGATGGCGAAGCACTAGATCACGAGCAGGGTCTCCCTTTATGACGCCCCACAGACCCGCGTGCATAGGTGTAGCTTATAGAATGGACTAAGAGAATGCTCCGGGCTCACAGATTAACTGGTCTGTGAAAGAAAGAGGCTCACAGGTAGTTTGTGCACTGCGCTGAGATCCATCTCAAACGCTAGTCACTGAGTGAGTGTACTTAGTGGACAGACAGCTGAATTAGGAGGCAGGGAATCTGGCCTCGGGAGATGAGGTTTGGGTCTACCCCTAAGTAGTAATATGATCTCAGGCCAGAAACATAAAATTCTTTATAACAAACTGTACTTTCTCTGAAAAATTCCGTTTATTTCTAGTGTCCTTTTCAAAATGACTTTAAAAAAATAGATCTAAATGCTGAAGGATTCATTGAAACGACCAGATACCCTTTGAAGAATACTAATGCAGCAGGGAAAAAAGAATAATTGCATTCCTCTGGCTACATTTGATTTTTTTCAGGCCACATTTTAAAATCTGACTTTGGGATTCAGAGTCACATGACCACAAACATTAAATATGTAAGGTGCATGGAGAGAGTACCAGCTAAAGAAAAGGGGGTGAAGCTTTGGTCCTGGTCATTGCTTAGAACTTTGTCCTTGATAAAATTGTGCAGTGTGGATTTTTAAAATTGTATTTGAGGGCAGGAATCTTTCTTTTACCCTTTTATTTTATTTTATTTTATTTTACTTTTCTTTCTTTCTCTCCTCCTCCCTCCCTCCCTCCCTCCCTCCCTCCCTCCCTCCCTCCCTCCCTTCCTACCTTCCAGCATTTTCTTTCTAACCTTTTTTTTCTCAGTCTAGCCTAGACCTCCAGTATTAGATCTATTTCTCAGAGAGCATTTTCCCTTATAAAGATCTTCTCTGAGATACTATTGTCAGATCACAGCTGAGTTTTAAATATTACCTCCTGTGATAAGCTGAATATTGCTCCCCCCTCCCCAAAGATATCCATGTCCTAATCCCTGGAATCTGTGAATATGTTACCTTATATTGTAAAAGGGACTCTGTAGATGTAATTAAGTTAAGGGCTCCTGAGAGGGGCAGATTAGCCTGGATTATGCAGGTGGGACCTATGGAACAAGGATTCTCATAATAAGGAGGCCTAAAGGTCAGAGTCACAGAGAAAGATGATGTAGAGATGGAAGCAGAGGTCAGAGAGGAGAGAAGATGCTACACTGTTGACTTTGAAGGTGGAGGAAGAAATCATTAGCCAAGGAATGTAGGCAGCTTCTAGAAGCTTGAAAAGACAAGCAACCAATTTGCCTAGAATTTCCAAAAAGCAAGGCAGCCCTGTGGACACCTTAAGTTTGGCCCAGTGAAACCAATTTCTGACTTTTGGCCTTCAGAACTATAAAAGAATTCAATTATGTTGCTTTAAGCCACTACATTTGTGGCAATTTGTTTATAGCAGCAATAGGATGTGAGCAGAAATTCTAAGACAATTTTAAATAGGATCTTCTGGAAAGAACAAAAAAATCTCCATTAACCAAACAAATAAGAATTATTTAACAAATATCTGATGATTTCATATCCTATAATAGAAAGTTGTCGAGAGGTGTTTGATTAGAAAATAGTACCCAGAGTCCCCCAACACTACTAAGTCAACTATGTGTTCTATGGACTTGTAAGGAAATGAGCCCAAAGACTAAGATGCTAAGAAAACTATCTAAACTATGATTCTAAGTAAAAAATTTGAGATTAAAAAAAAAAGTACAGTCACACAGGTAGGCAAAAGAATAGAAAGAGATTTTCTGTCACCATTTTCAGGCACCCTCATGAATTCATAAGAATATCTTACCATTTCTGTTGGACTTTATAACATTCCCTTTTTTCTATTAACAAACATCAGTGGGCAAGACAGAAATTAATCTGTAGATTTAACATCATCAAATGCCCTTTCTTTTGGTTAACTATGATGTTGGTAAACTATTTCTAATCTCATCCTTTCTTGGGGCATCCTTCCTGAATCCAAGTACTTCCCTCAGGATAAAGTAGAAGGCAATCTTTGTCTTCTTTTCAGGTTCCCCTAAATTGAGCTTCCAAAACAGGTAACGTGAAATTTACTATTGGCTATTTATTTATTGCCTCTATGCTCTGTAGCCCCTTATATATGTCTTTCTCTAATTGTACCTCTACCATATTATAATTATTAACAAGGCTGTGCCCATTAGAGTCTAATGATTAGCCTGTGAGATTTTAAGGCTAGGGATCATTTTTATGCACCTTTTTCTTTTAAACCTTCCAAACATGAAATAAATGTTTTTTGGGATTAATCCTTGCATAGACTAAAGTTAAACTTGATTGTGCTCAAAAACTCTGGAAAAATCATCCTAAAGATAATTGGAAAGAGTTGTCAACATTGAACAATATACAATAAATGTTGTAACCAATGGCTCCAAGCAGAAATATCCTGGTTTAGAATAGAAGTGCTTTCCTTGGGCCAAATGGTTAAGAGTTGAGTATCTCTTTTCCTTTGCATTTCCACACTTGCCCTTCAACCTGAACTTGATAACATCCCTCACCTTGCTCCATTACTTCCCAGGACCTATTCCTGGTATGGCCCAGGCCTGTCTTTAAACAGATGTGCATTTCTGTGCAGTTTCATTCCTGTCTCGATTATCAAATTGCCCTTGATGTGCAGGGCTTTGTTCCCCAGTCTCACTTTCTGCTTTTCTCATAAAAGAAATCTGTTTATTTGTTAATACACGTGTCAATTTCATGTCATTCTCCCAGGAAATACCTTTCACACTGGGGCTTTCTTAAGACACAGCTTCTTAGCACACAGCATAACATTTCAGACTGTATGGTAAATTCTATGTTAGCAGACCTTTAATGTCCCCTTAATGAACATAAAGCTGTGTTTATGGGTAGCTTTGCTGCTGCATGTAGGAATCCATGAAATTTCACTGTCCTCTCTGAAGAGCCATTAAAATTCAATATTTGATCTACATTATTGTTACCACAAAAATATTGTTATTATAAAATAATATCACGATATGACAAAATACCTTTAAGCCTATCATTCACTTACTTCAAATAGCAGTCAATGGATAAATTCTTGATTTTGAACATTGACTTACAGTTCATGCAGATTGAATTTGACCTGTCTTGTGAGAGTAGCTGTGCTGGAGAATAAAAGGGGGCAAGTAAAGAGCCAAATCACAAAGTTCAGTTTGCCAACAAAGGCAGTTCAGAGTATGAGATGCTATTACAAAGCGGGGCGCACTTCGATCCCCTGTGACTGTTTTCCAAGGGCAGCTGGAACACAACAGCATTTAAAGTGAATATTTCATCTGGACTTTGGAGCCAATGGATAACGAACTGTGATGAACTATGCTGAGTTTTACAGAAGATGATTGAAGAAAAACAGATGAGCTTCTCAAGAGGGAAAAGGAAAAAAGGAAGTATGCTAATTAGTACAGTAGACACAGAAGGCCCAAAGCAAGATTAAAAATGTAGAAGTTAAAAGAAATTTGTGGCAGACCTAGAAGTGAGAAGCTGTAAAACTCTAAACTTATTTCTGCTAGCAATATAAAGTGTAATGATTTATGTAATTTATTACAAATGTTAAAAAATTTAATTACCGGAAAATGCTGCGGGTATATTCACTTTATGAGTTTTCCCTCCTTAATCTGCCATTCTGTAACGCTCTGGGGGAAATGGTATATACAAAAACTAGACACATTCAAAGATCTATGGGTATGGGGCCCAGAGGAGTTTTGAGCACATATGTTACATATAAGGGCATGGTAATGGAGATTGAGTTGAAGGTGCAGACTGAGAAGAAAGGGGTGAAAGAGGGCTGGACAACAACAGTTAGTCTCTAGCAGTAAACACTGTTTGAAACCTTTGCTAGGCCTTAAATCATCAAATTGCCCTGAGAACACTCCCTTGAATAATTGATGTGCCTTCTTGCCAATATTAAATGTTACATATATGCCCCATGCCTGATTAAAGTCCTTGGTAGCAGGGACAATGCCTTTTCATTTTGTTGTTGTTCTTTGGTCATTTCTTCAGTGTCCAGGATAAAGCCAGTAGAGACTGGGTCGAGCTCAAGGATCTATACACATAAAACTCAATGTTTCAGAGAAGGTGTATAGCTGCAGCCAAGATTGAGAATTACTGCCCGAGTACTCCAGCTATTTATTTTTTATCACTCAGTGATTACCAACAGCCTCCTGAAAATGTACTGGGGTCTTGTGTAAATCTTCTAACAGTGTATTAATTTCCTTTGCAAACCAGGTGCATAGAGAAGCCAACAAATATATCTTGTTCTGCTTAGCAATCATTTTACCATTAGTACCATTATTAATGAATATATTTATTGTGTACATCCCATGTGCTAGGCAGAGTGATTTTTTTAAATTATACCAAGTGCTTGCAAAAAATTACAAACAGAATTTCATTTTCTACATTTAAAAGTTAAAAACACTTAAGTATAGAGGGATCAATAACCCATCCAAGAGCACACAGCTACTGAATTAATTGGTTTAAGTAACTTTTCATTTCCTGTAAAATTGGCTTAACACAAAGCATTTTTGTGGGGATGGCTTAACCATGGGTGTTCAGAGAAGCAAACCAGCTTCTATTTATTTACTTCCCCATGATTTATTAGGTCAAATGCGGCCAACCACATCTTTAAAACTCTGTTTTTACTTTAATTTTCAGTATTTCATCTTTAACCTTCTTATGAATGCAGTATTTTTCTGGAAAAAGCTTTTTATTCCCATGAATTAAAGTAAACTGAAGACCTTTAACCTCTTATTTCTAGCTTCAATCTCTTTTGAAACTCTGAAAGTAATACTGTGAATTCTTCAACCTTAGTGTGAACAAATGAATTCATTACTGTCCACTCGTGCCAACATCTCTCTCCTCCTACATTTTCCATCTGAGGACATCACCTCCTCTTCTTGTCACTCAAGTGACTCATCTTTAAATCTTGATTCTACTTCATCCTAAATGTCTGTGGCCACTATGTCTTATTAATTCTGTCTTTGATGTGTTTTCGTGTATTCATTTTAATCATCTCTGCCCAATCTAGGTTATCAATTATAGAATCTTAGGCTTTTGGAATGTTTCCTAACTATCCTTCCTCCTGCATCCTAGTATCAACTTGTGTCTTTACCATTCCGCATTACTATATTTGAAAATACATGTTTAATTACTGAAAGCTACTGTTGATTCTTTTTACCTATAAGATCATGTCCCCACTTCAGGCTTCTCTCTCGTAATGCATTCCCAACTACACATTTCCAAGTTACACAGTTCACAGATCAATACTATTAATAAAAACAGCTTACATGTATTCAGTATATCCCCAGTATATCCCAACACAGAAGATGATATAGGTAGTAAAGCAAACTGGAGCCAGGCATTCAACCCAGTAGGTAGTCTCCTAACAATATAGTAAATTTGAGTACTGATGCAAACAGGACATACCAAATATTCACTATTTGTACAGCTGAAATGAAATAACACTAGATAATATATTTTTAAGAATAGAAGAAAAATTTTTAGGTACAAGAAGGAAAGAAAACAATGTGGGATAATAGAATAAGTTCATAGCATGGTGACCAGGTAGGGGAGGGGAGGGAAATGATTTGTCCTAAGATTTTTCAAACTGGAAGATATATAAAAAATCATATCCATAAAGTAAAACATTAAGAAGCCAAGAAATTAATATAAAATTATTCAAGACCATTGAATCTCTAGGGCCTAGAAAAGAAAACACAGCTCCACTCTATATGGAATGCACACAAACTCAGGATATGTGGCATCGCCACAGAAAAAAATGTTGCCCATCAAAGATAAGCACACTATTGAGGAATACTGCATTTTATGTTAGACATAAGAATGTCAACAAAGTCAACAAACTAGAGATTAGAACCATAACAAATGCAGATTATAGAAAATCTAAAAGATACTATAAAATAAACGTGAAATAATAAAAGGATAGAATAGAAACTATAATTTCAAAAGAAAACAAGACAATATGAAAAGAGAACAGGCTGATTCAACAAAGAATTAAACCAAGCTTTCTGACTATAGATCCTGTACTCTAATAATCATGTTTTCCTTCCCGCTTTCCTACTGCACTCCAGGTCCCACACCACTATTCTAACTCAGGAAATCATGATGTCTTGAGTCAATGAGGCAGACTTATTGGTGTCCACAATCCTAATCTTGCTTCCCCTCCCAATCTGTGCTTCATAACGAAGTAAGTGTACTCATGCTAAATGCTCATCTGAGCATATTACTCCCCTGGCTACAACTATCCCACAACATCCAATTGTTTTTTTTGTGTGTGTGTTTTTAATATGCTTTTTATTGATTTCAGAGAGAGGAAGGGAGGTGGAGAGAGAATAGAAACATCAATGATGAGAGAGAGTCATTGATCAGCTGCCTACTGCATGCCCCCCACAGTGGATCGGGGATCGAGCCCACAACCCAGGCATGTGCCTTGACTCAGAATCAAACCATGACCTCTGGCTCATAGGTTGACACTCAGTCACTGAGCTGTGCCAGCCAGGGAGCATTCCATTGTTTTAAATGTCATTTTCAAGGCTCTCTGTGATGTGCCCCTCTCTGTTCAGCATCATGTCCAACCATTTATCACCTTCGTATTATATTGAGCCTTTTCTGGAGCACATGGTGCTCTCCATACCTCCTGGTCTTTGCTCTTCCTATTTCCACAGCTGTTGATCTGGAAACCAGTTTCTCAAAAGGATATGAAAGCCCATATTAAAACAAGATAGCCTTCCTTTTTTCACACAGATTTCCATACTCTTTTCGTATAATCACATTTGTTTAATTTTGAAGGCTGAGATAACTAGACAATACCTCTGTAAAATCCAGGATACTGTAGACTGGTAATTATATGTACAGCATGTAGCAGATGTTCCATAAATATTTGTTGAAAACACTAGACCATTCTTTCACATCTCTTCTGCCCCTTTTCTCTGCTAATAAAAACTACTCATATTTTAAGGGCTAGCTCAAATTACCACTTCTTTTTGAAATAGCAACTGTTCCACCTCCAGTGTTATCATATTATCATTATTTTGAAATACTTGTCTCTCCAGCTAGGTTGTAATCTACTATATTGGTGATACATAATATGTTCTTAATACACATTTAATGACTGAATATTTAATCTAATGGTTAGAAACCAAATAACTGATACTGAGTCCTTACTAAGATGTCCAAAAAGAAGATCGTAATACCACAGGTTTCCCCCTCAATTTTACTGTATAACTAAACCCTTATGCTTTCAACTTGAACAACATATCTTACCATTTGATTATTCATCATTTTTCTCTTCTTATATCAGTACTTCTGTAAACTAAGTCTCAAAAAATAGTCTAATTTTCTGTTGCGAAACTTACCTGCATACAAAAATGATCAGGTATTTCCACCAATACTTGGGAATTGACATTGCAAGAGATATAAAAGCATATGACTGTCTTCTGCTTTACTAAAGATAAACTGAATTCAACTGGGAAAAATATTTCTACCACAGTCCACTGGTACCTGTTTCTCTCATTAAAATCTATTCTAACTCTGATCATTTGATAATCAAATTTAAGTATTATAGAGGGAAAATATTTCTCTTAACCAAAATGTAACTTTACAAATCAATATTTTATGCATGAAACGGTAGCTAAAATCTGATGAAAGATATCAAGGAAAAACTAAATAAATTTAATGATCACGGATAAGAAGACACAATATTGTCAAGATGTAAATTCTTCCCAATTGGATCTATAGATTCAACAAAATCCAAATCAAAATCCCAGCAAATTATTTTGTGGATATTAACAAATCTATTCTAAAGTTTGTATCACGAGGCAAAAGACCTAGATTAGCAAACTCAATACTGAAGAACACAAAGTTGGAAGACTAACTTTAAGACTTACTATAAAGCCACAGTGATAAAGACACTGAAGTATTAGTGAAAGAATATACAAATAGATCAATGGAACAGAATGGAGAGTCACAAAATAGGCCCACAAAAAATGTAGTCAACTGATCTTTGACAAAAGAACAAGGGCTATACCATGAAGCAAAATGGTGCTGAAAAAATTATAGACATCCACCTGTGGAAAAACAATGAATTGAGACAAGATCCTATACCCTTCACAAGAATTAACTCAAAAGGGATCATAGAGGTAAATGTAAAATGCAAAGCTATAAAACTCAGACGATAACGTAAGAAAAAGTCTAGGTGACCTTGGGTATGATAATTACTTTTTAGATAAACACCAAAGGCCTAATCCATGAAAAAAATAATTGATGAGCTAAACTTCATTAAAATTAAGAACTTCTGCTCTATGAAAGACAGTATCAAGAGAATGAGAAAAACAGGTCAAAGACTGAAAGAAAATACATGCATAAGATGTGCTTAAATTGTTATCTAAATACACAGAGCTCTAGAAACTCAACAATAAGAAAATTAACAACCCAATTAAAAATGGACAAATGGCTAAAAAATACATCTCACTAAAGAAGATATACAGATAGCAAGTAACTTTTGAAATATGTTCAACACCATATATCATCAGGGCATAGCAAATTTAAACAATGAGATATCACCACACACCTATCTGAATGGCACAAATCCAAAACACTAACAACCCTAAGTGCTAGTGAGGATATGGAAGAATATCCATATTCTGATGGGACTGCAAAATTGCACAGCCAGTTTGGAAGACAGTGTGACAGTTTCTTCCAAAGCTAAACATGCTATTACCATGTGATCCGGCAATTGTGTTCCTTGGTATTTATTGAATTGGAAACTTATGTCCACACAAAAACCTGCACAAGGATATTTATAGCTGCTCTATTCATAACTGTCAAAACTTGAAAACAACCAAGATGTCCTTCAGTAGGTGAATGGATACAAAAATGTGGTACATCCAGACAATAGGATATTATTCAGTGCCAAAAGGAATGAGCTATCACGCCAAGCAAAGATATGGGAGAAATTTAAAATACGTTTTACTAAGTGAAAGAAGCCAATATGAAAAGATTACATACTGTATGATTCCAACTATATGACATTCTGGAAAGGGCAAACTACGGAGACAGAAAAAAGATTAGTGGTTATCAGGGGTTAGAGAAAAGAGAGGGATAAGTAGGCAAAGCACAGAGAAATTTTAGGACAGTGAAATTATTCTGTGTGATACTACAACAGTGGATACAAGTCATTATACATTTGTCAAAATCCATTGAATGTACAACACCAAGAATATACCTTAAAGTAAACTATAGACCTTGGGTGATAATGATGTGTCAATGTTGGCTCAATTGTAACAAATATACCACTCTGGTGGGGAAATGTCCATAGTATAGAATTGTGTGTGTGTGTGTGTGTGTAGAGTTTTGGGGGACAGGAGCATATGGGAACCCTCTGTACTTTTTGCTCAAATTTTCTGTTGACCTTAAACCTGCTCTAAAACCTAAAATTTATAAATTAAAAAAGTAGTGGTTAGAACATACAAGCTAAATTAAGCTATTCTTCAATTATGGGTTAATTAGGAATTGAAATTAAAATATTTATACAGCTCTTCTCTGTACATAACAATTAGACTACAACAGACTTATAGGAGACTAAGAAAAGAACAAACTCCATTTGCTCCATTTATATTGTTATTAATTTAAATAATGCAGCTTTGAAAATTACTTCTTGAGGGATCACATGTATAAAATTTGGCAATAGTCCCTTGGAAAGAACTGGGCTATTAATCTGTTTTGTAGACTGCAAAATCCATAGGCAATCATCAGACCAGCCTCAAATATGTCCCTACCCTTTCCTGAAAGTGTTCTCTCGATTCACTTGCAAAATAAATGTATACTGCCTGATGTAGTTTTAAATGTTTGAAAACTCTGTTTTTTTATTTAGTTTTTCCCCAAAAGACGACTGTCAGAATAAAAGAAGTCAGATTAAATTAAATTACATGTGTAAGAAACGATAAAATGACGAATTACATAAAGCTGGTAAGTGTTATGACAATTGGAACCAGTATGTGGATTACCTTATCTCCAAAAGATACTGAAAAGAATAAATAGTAATATGATAATTTTCCAGCATATCAAAAATGGTAATATCATCTGTAAGGACCCATTTTTGCTATATTTGCTAGGTTTACACCCCCCAGCATTTGAGTGGTAGATTTTTGTTGCAAGCCTATGTTAAATTCTGAAAACAGTGTGAGAGCACCATGATGAAAATGAGTAATTCCCATTTTACAGAAAGAGAAGTTGAGCAGAAACACATAGAAGACAGAGGTGATGTGAAAGCTGAAATAAGAATTCAAGGATCATGATAGCCCGTGATTTTGCTCAGGATTTATAACAACGTTTTTGCTGTATAATTTAAGCAGATCGGGACATCTCAAGATTATTGCTAACAACACTGTTGCGGTGTAGCCTAAACGTGCCAGCCCTCATGAAAGTGCCCAGTTGCTTTTGCGAACCCAGTAAGCAGGGTTGGGGGAGGCAACACCACAGTTCCTGTGAAAAACAATATTTATTTAGTGATGATTTTGGAGTTGTGCAGACACTGCTATGTACTCTGAAGTATCTTCATCTCTTTCACAGTTTGAGCCCTTTACATCAATCAGCTCAAATTTCTGCTCCGAAGACACTGAAATGTTTGGTTAAGCTGACAAATTTGTGTGGTAAATACAACTGCTTGGCAGGAAACTTTGTCTGCTTTAGTAAATGCTTTAAAATAAATCCACCCAGAACCATTTGTTCAGGAAGCTTTGAAAGTCAGTGATACGCATGGCAAGACATACGTTCTGTCTTTAGTGCTGTGTTTGAATGGCAGGCTGGGTACAGGCGGGCCTCTGCTCTGGAGGATCCAGAGGACTCACTGGCGAACGGAACAGGCAGATACAGGTGGAGCTCAGCAGGAACCACGCGCTATATCACCTGCGAGTCTGGGCCCGGTCAAGGAGGCTGCAAGCCCGGAGGAAGCACTCAGTGGACGCTGGGCCCTGGTGGGGCGGGGGGACGGCAGGTATAGACATGTCTTTAAGGCTTGTTATCTGAGTGCAGGGAACGAATGTCCACAATGACTTTGAAATACTTCTGAAACTCCCCCATCTGTTTATTTATTAGTTCATCTTTAACTTAACAAATACTCCATGAGCACATCTTCTTTGAAAAGGAATGCTGGATGCTGCTGGGGGGATGTTGACCCAGAGATACATTTTGGACCCTAAATACCTACAATCAGCATAGAGGAGAATGGTGTGAGAAACCTGAGAAAGGTACAAATGCAATTCTGTGGGATTTTAAGTAAGTGAGAAAGTCCTCTGTTGGTTAAAAGTGATTGTTAATATGTAAATGAGTAAATTGGTTCAGTTTATGAGAATGAAACTAAGTTCCACAAAGGCTAAGGGGTATTTGAGCTCAGGACAATGATTTTTATGCAATAAATGCAAGTAACTTAAATTTGTATAGCCTTGTAACTTCCCATTGCTTTTACATTCCCTATTTTATTTTATGTGATCATCACAACAGTCCTAGGGCATAAGTAGGGGAAAATTATTAGCTAATTTTACAACTAAAACATAAGTTAACTGTGATATCTAATGACTGTCTCAAGGACATGGTAAAAAAATCATATTTTGAACAAGGGTCTTCTCCCTCTGGTACTACATGGGCTTTTTTTCTGATCATGTAGTTTCTAGGAAAGGTTTTTAAAGATGTGAGAAACTCTTAAGGGTGCTTGTCCTTAGCAAATGGGAATCAAATTTTATTAGAGGAAACAAATTTACATTTCATTTTACACATTGCTGAACTGTTCCAAGTTATTTTTTTAGTAATTATACACTCTTTTTAAATTAAAAATAATTAAGAGGAAATATCCAGAAAAAGAAAACATAAAATAAGGAAAGTAACACAGGCAATTTAAAATGTAGAGAAAGGGAAAGAATATATCCCATCTGGAATATAAAAAGACAACTTTATATGAACAAATATGTCAAGTTCAGGGAGAAATGGGCAGAATAGCTTCATCATAATATATAGGTTTGATCTACTTCTGGGGTGGATCACCTTCAATGCTGGATCAAATAAACTTCCCCCAAGTAATATTCATCCGCATCTACAGTCCAGACAAATCTGCATATCCTAATGGAAAATTCTATCCCATATCATGTGCACTTGTTAGGGATACTTGAAAAATTCATTCAAAAGTTCTACACTTGGATATCTCCTCTTTATCATGAGAATAATCATGCATGCCTATCTGCCACACCAGTAGTAGTAACACAAATTGTAATGTTATTTTGCAATTTAAGCAACAATGATATAACATTGAACATAATACTGTAGAAGTATAACTACATATTTGTAGAATATATACCATTTTTAAGTATAGATTTATGTAACTATTTTTATCAATTTAGTTAATTTACTGTAAAATTTTTAATTGTGTTTCTATCTTCTAAGTTACTATGAAAATTAAAACAAAAAAATCTATAGAGTAGAAGATATAAACAAAGAGAAGAAAAAGGTATTCGAATGAAAAAGAGGTATAAGACAGAAACTAATCCCAACTATAATAATAATTTGCATGCTTACCCTCTGCCAGACATTATGCAAGTTTTAAATCCACTAATTTAAACCTTCATACAACTTTATAATATAGTTGAATAACAGTACCTTTGTTCAAACTTGAACACTCTATTTCAAATATCTAATGACAATAATTCAAATTGTGTGTGACAATAAAAATGAGTAAGTGAAACAGCCCTTGGAAAAGGCAAAGAATTTCAAATTGGATAGATATGAACAAACACGTGAGGCACCTATGTGCTATTAAAAGACACACCTGAAAATGTCTTTACATATTAAACAAAATAGTATTAAAACATATGCAATAAAAAAACATTACAAATAAAATGGTGTATTTGTAGAAATGTAGAATTAGAAAACTACTTAATTTCATGTGTGTAATAAATTTGAATACTAAAATTAGATTAAAAAAAGAAAACAAAGTCCATAGTCTAAACTTATTTTGAATATAAAGTAAAGGTCCTATATACTGGTAAACTGAAGTTCACAGACTATCATTATTTTCATGTTATTATGATTTTTAAAAATGCCTATCTTAAATCAACAGTCTACATGGTTAGCAGCAAAATCCTAGAGGCAGTAATGCTTTTAAAAAATTAGATAAATACTAATAAACATAGAAAGTAGTACAGTAAAATGTTAATTGTATATATCTTTGGATAATGAAGCTATGTGTGATTTTTTTATCTACTAGTCTATATTTTCAGATGTACCTGTAATTAATATGTACATATTTCTGTTATAATGATAAAATATTTTATTTTAGAAGAAAGTAAATACAAATTCATACATGTATATGCATATGTATGTGTGTACATACAAGTATGTGTTTGTATAAAACTATAATGCTGTATCAGTCCTCAATTCCTCTACTTTATTTTTCATGAGGAACTCTAATTTGGAATTTCCCCAAATAATGTCTTTTTTAAACATTAAGGAAATGTCCAGAATACTCTAGAGCTTCCTTTTTATAAAGCATTTTGAATCTCATTTTCCATAAATAAATAGTTATTTTTGTTCCTTCTTATCTTTTTAGGTTGTAAACTCTCTTGAGGATAACATCAGTGAATGTACCATCAGGTTTACAGGGTGGGACAAAAGCAGTTTTATAGTTGTTTGTATGACAAATAATACAATTAATAAGTAATAATACAACAATAAACTCTGTGTTTCTCCTACTCGCAAATGCATAAAAAAGTCCTACGCTTTTCTTTCTTTCTTTTTTTTTTTTTTTTTTTTTGTCATAAAATTACCTTCAAGCTTAAAGAGAGTTCTTCCACAGAAAGTATTCTTGAATTTGTTGAGCATGTCCATGTTCCATTACCTAATATCCTTCATGGACATAAATTTGATGTCCCTTTTCACCCATCATTTTTCTAAACTGAAAATTTCTCATCTGGTCTTACTATTTCATTTCTTTGATCATTTCTGTTAACCTTTTGGGCTTCTCTGTTTTATAGCCTTATTGGAATGCACTGAATGGAACTGTGAACTCTACTCCAAGTACAAAAATATTATTAGTCCTGTTGAAAGATTTAACAAATCTTTTCAATTTTATCATAGTTATCTCTGACATTTGGTGGACCTTTTATACCACCACTCCATACTGGACTGTCTTCAAGGGATTGTTGACATAGATTCAGATATCTTTTTTCTAGACTCAAGTATTAGCAAAGAGAATAAATCATTTTATCAGCATAGTTTGGGTTATACTTCCCCAGATAAATCGCTTTATACTTTCCACAGCTGAAACTTATCCACTATTATTTTGCCTATTCACACAGCGGTACAAAATGTTCTTACAGGACCCATTCATCTCACCATTGGAATAGCATCTGAGTCATCTGCAAACTTACAGATCTGTTTCAGTGCAGTCATAATGGCCCATCTTCCTCTCCAGGCCCACATTCTTCCAGTCTATGTAACTGGAGTCATAGTGAAACATTTTTTACTCTACTTTTGACTTAGTCCAATCTCATGTTCTGATACTAATCCTGTGTACCAGAGGGGGATTTCAAGGACTTGAGCAAGTGCTACAGGTGAGAAGATCAAGTCCACCTGAATGCTGTCTAGTCCTGCTCTGACTTCCTGCCCTGTTATCTATCTGGACTTCTTCCTTCTGACCAAGTCCCTCCCTATATTTCAATTTTAATAACAAGTCCATGTCTTTGTGCATAGCCTACTAACCCTACTTTTGTTTATTTGGTTTGGTTTTTGAACATGGATGTTTTGAGTTACTCTTTTGAGTTTCCTGTTTCCTTTGCTAACTGCCAGATTGAGCTTCCTTTTCCGAACTCAGTTGGTTAAAAATCATTTTGAAGGTTTATTTAGATACAATTTCCTGGTTCTAACCCTAGAGATTCTGATCCAGTAGGTCAGGGCAAGGTCACTGAATTTGCATTTCTAATAGGCTCACGAGTAATGCCAATGTTGCTGGCCTTGAGGCCACACTTTGAGAATTACACAATGTCCAGGATTTCAATCTTTTTGCTTGCTGGAAGCCATCCCCTGATGACCCACCTTTCTGAGCAGCTCATTTGGGCCACCTTGATGGGCTTTTCTACATTTAAGGACCCTATTTCTCCCTCTGACCACTGTCTGAGAAAGGCAAACAACACCAATTCTAGTTTTGCTTCCTGAAATGATGATGATGGTGACGATGATGATACTGAAGATGACAATTACAACAGTAGTGATGATGATGATCCTCAATTCCCTTATCTTTAAAGTGGAGATGAAAACAGTACCTCCCTTACAGATTTTTGAGACTGGGAAATAAGAAAGCATATAACTTGGCAGAATGCCTGGAACATAATGGGTGCCCAATAAATGTGGGTTATGAAAACATCAATACAGATGATGATGGCAACATATCATTAATTGAACAGATTTATTGATTGTTTGATTAGCTTCTGGGAATATAATATTGAACAAAACAGATAAGAATCTGCTCTGGTGGAGACAAAAACATTGAATGAGTACATAAATAATAAAAATTGCAATAAGTACTACGAAGGAAACAATAAGAGGGTGGTGGGGCAGAGTAACTGGGAGAGGCTGATTCAGTCATCATGGACAAGGACAATCCTGTAAGATGGTGGTGTTTGTGATATGAGCTAGGGCAAGAGATTTACAAATATTTTGAGATGGGAAATTTGTTTGTTCAAGAAAAAGGCAGGAGGCCATTATGAGTGGAGCCTGATGAACAGGGGAAGAGTGATGACGTTAGATAAGCAAACACAAGCTACATCCCACAGTGGCAGGTAGGATGTGAGTTTTTAGTTTAGTCTAAAAAATAAAATCAAAGGACCTTGAGGGTTCTAGTTTCTAAGAAGGGATATACTATGTTCTGATTTACTGGTTAACAAAATCATTCTGGGTGAGGCTGGGTACCAATAAGGTAAGACTGGTAGGAAGAACATCAGGAGGTCAGAGGCCTGCTCCAGGTAACAGGTGAAAACAGTTGGATTCAGAGTGAGCTAACTCAGGATGGAGAGAAGGGGGTAGATTTGAAGTACACTCTGGAGGTTTAACTGTAACGGATTTAATGCAGGGTATAAGAGAAAGAAAGCACAAAGCTGATGACTGGGTTTAATATATCGCAACACTGAAGCCATATTCATTAAACCAAACTCTATTTACTTACTTTGACAGTTTTCATATGTATTATATACATGAATAATAAATATTCTTTTCTATTTAAAACTAACTTAATCGTATTTATTTTCTGAGTGATTTTCTTAATAACTTACAATGTTAACATTTTTCATCATCTGTGGTAAAGTGTAAATAATGGAAGCACATTTCCTAAGCTCCCTCAAGAAAGCCTGTAATATTTTCCACTCAAATTATTTTTTAAATAATAATACCTAATACTTTTTTAATGCTTCATATATACCAAACCTTGGTCCACACCCAAGCCCCTAGACTATACAGCCCACCCAAACCAGTACAACGTATCCATCTCATCTCACTAAGGTTGCTCTAATCCCCACTTCCACAATTTTGGTTCAGTGATCCTATACGTTATGATGCGCTGTGCTGCTTAAGTTCTACTATTTTCAGAGCCACCTCTAGTATACTTCTTTAACAGTTTTTCTCCTTGCGTTTTCCTGAAATGTCGGTAGATGGCAAGAGCTCTTCCCCCAAGGATGGGATCTGAATGAGACTTGCTGTTCTGAGTGTGAGCACTTACGGAGGATGCAGGTAAATACAGTGACAACGAAGCCACTTGCTGAGTATCTGCTCTACCCCAGGCACTGTCGTGGAGCTGCCCTGAACATCTGTTATTTCTCTTAGCCCAAGTTTCATAAAGAGTCTGCAAGTTATTGGCTCATTGCACAGACAATGCTTAGAGGTCCAGTGATGTGTTCATGGCCACTTACTAGAAGCACTTGCAAGTGTAAACGGGGGTAGGTTGAACAAGGAGACATGGAGGAAGCATGGATAGGATGGAAGATGAGAGTTATAAGTGCATAAATGCTCCTGATTTTAGGGAGATGCTGTTAACTTGAAGTGTCCATAAAGTGCACAGCCTAAGAGAAGGAAACCAAGCAGCCTGCTGTAGATGTGAAAAGTAAGAACTAACCTACTTCTCTCTTTACATAGAAGAGTGGGAAGAGGTGGTGAGGAAAAGACCTCACTTGCTGATATCTTCTTCTGAGGCCAGAATTTCACTTATTACTATTTTATTATTGTTTTAAAAGTCAGAAAAAGAAAATGTTCCTCTTCTCAGTACCTTCTGCATATATCTACATAATGACTTTGTGAGTCTTAATTCCCAAGATATTTTGCAAGTTAAATTAGCATTCTGGTAGAAACGCAATATTACTTGCACGATGGCCACTTCTATCTGGCCAACCACCCTTTAGGAATCACATGCACACTCACACACTCACACACCACAATCCCCCAGCTCATTTAAAATTTCTTTAGTTTTCATGCATTATAAATTGGTGATAAAGTGTTATTACTGAGCATTCGGCAGCTGAATTCACGAACTAATTTTTGAATGTCAGTAAGAACATACCAAGGGAAAATTGAATTATATGATTTAATCACGGGCTAATTATTTTCTTTGCTGGTCCTCTAAAGCAGCAGTGGGTGCAAACTCACAAATATCACATTTATTTTTCTTAGCAGGAGGGAAGCACTGGGCTGTGATTAAAAAGGCATCATGTTGTTTCTTACAAAATGTGTAATAGGTTCGACCTGCAAGAATAAAAAATCAGCTACACCCATTATAACCATGGTAGAAACCCCATTTTAATTGGGTAGGCAGTTTCCATGGAAATGTACACAGTCCATTGCAATTGCATACAAGCCCAATTGGTGAAGCTATACTGCTGCTAACAGGAGATTCTCTACCTGAAGCACTCTTTCAGCCACCAAACAGATTGGACACTGCATCAGAAAGAAAAACAAGTTTTACCTCTCCAGCCTTTGCAATTGAACACAGCATTTCCTTACCATTAACCTGATGAGATTCTGGAAAGTCCTGCAGTCTGTACCCGATTAACTTTGCTTGAGCCAACATTTCCCAAACCTCTATGAGGTTACAGAGACAAAGAGACAAAGAATTTTTTGTTTGTTTGTCTTGTATTTTATTTATTTATTTTTTATTTATTTATTTATTTATTTATTTATTTATTTATTATTTTAGGAATACCTAATAATGAAAATACAGTTTGGGGAATGTTGGCGAACAAGGTTTATCCCTCATCTTTATGAGACTGTGTAGTTGTTCCTCCTTTAATTTTGCCCGTTTTGTTCATACCGAGCTTGTACCCCAAATCTTTTTCCCAGGGAATATCTACGAAAATATTTCTATTAAAATTTAGAACAGTACGTTGTCTTAATCGTAGGGTAGTTAAAACCTCATGCATAAAAAAAGATTTCCTGAACCACCAGGAAATGAATAAAATGGGAAAGAAGACTTACATCTCAGCATTGTGTACAATTATTATTGTTATTATTATTATTATTACTTTGTCACAAGAGGACTAAATAAATGAGACATGATTTTTCTCACATACTAAAATTCAACGTTCAGGATGAAAATCCAAATTCAATTCTGAGAGGAAATTCTGCGCTTCTTACATATTTCTTAAATGCCTAATTCATGCCAACTAGTATGCAAGGCACTAAAGACATGAAAATGACTCACACACAACCCCTCACCTTGAGAAACCAATTTCACCTATTAATGTTACAACTCACCATATGAATTTCTATGGAAACTGCCTAACCAGTGTATTAAGCATTAACAGCAGAATTAGCAAGAAATTATGGAAGCACAGGACAGGGAAAGGGTTAGCACATGGATGCACATAGTGTCAAATCTAATGATTAAAGAGCATACATAACAAAAGGTCAGGTTCAGAGAACAAAGCATGAAAAAGTCTTTGTCAACTCATTCTCTCCCCTGTAGCCAATGACCTCACATCGCCTTCAGCAATTCCTCTGTGTGACTTTCCATTTAGCCTGCTCCTCTGAAATTGGTATACCCTACCCCAAACACATGCCCATAAAAAGTCATTACAACTCAATAATAAAAAGACAAGTAACCCAATTAACAATGGGCAAAGGATCTGAATAGATATTTCTTCAACAAAGACATAAAATTGGCTGATAAAGCCATGAAAGGGACCCAACCTCATTACTATCAGGTGAATGCCTATCAAACCCACAGTGAGATCCCATCTCTCACTTGCTAGGCTGGCGAGAACAAACCAAAGTTACTAATAACAAGTGTTGGTGAAGACGTAGAGAAACAAATACCCATACGTTACTCAGACCATGTAAAATGGTAGAGTCACTTTAGAAAATTGGTAGGTCCTCAAATGATTAAATATAGTTACCATATGACAGAGCAATTTTAGTTCTAGGTATATACTCAAGAGAAACAAAAACAGAGGGCCACAGATGTTCATAAAAAATTATTCACAACAGGCAAAGGGTGAAGACAATCCTAATGCTCACCAACCAATGAATGACTAAATAAGACATGGTATATTTATACAATGCAATATTATTTGGCCATAAGAAGGAATGAAATGCCACAAGGATGAACCTTGATAACGTTGTTAAATTACAGAGAAACAGAGGAAGAAACAAGATGGCGGCGTAGGTAGCCGCTGCACCCGCCGCCTCCAGCAACCACGTCTAAATTACAACTAAAACAGAACCACCATCACTCAGAGCCTCCTGAAACCTGGCTGAACAGAAGCCCCACAACCAGGGAACCGAAGGAGCAACCAGAGCAGTAGGAGGGGCGGAGACGTGGGCGGATCGGGGCTGGATTGTGGAGAAGCGGCCGCGGGCCCACTCCTGGTGCTGTGGTTTAAACCCGGGAGGGAATCTCGGCGGCAGGGGTTTCCCGGAGGAGCGAGGGGTCCCAGCCCCACAGCAGGCCCCCAGCCCAGGGCTCCAGGGCCGGGAAGAGACGTCCCCACAACTCCGGGCTGGGAAACCAGCGGGGACTGTGGCTGAGGGTCGCAGAGGCTGCGGGAGCCCCAGCAGCTCCTCTAAAGGGCCCGGCGCACGGACTCACTCGGACGCTCCCTCTGAGCCCAGCCCGGGCAGCAGCCTGAAAGGACCCGGGACACTCGGGGAGGAACTAACCTGCCTGAGATCCGGGCGAGAGCTGGAGGGCAGCTTCCTCCCGGGCAGAAGGGCTGGCGGAGGCCATGGCTCCTTAGGCGAGTCCTCCCCGCACACAGCCGGCAGGCAGGCGCCATATTTGAGTCGCCAGCACCTGACTCCCACCTTTGGCCCCGCCCCGTGATTCCCGGAGGCCCCGCCCCCCCCACCTGCAGCTCATCCAGGCCATTTCCAGGGGCTTTTCTGTGCAAGGGGACTCTCCAGCCTCATGCTTAGGACTTTCCTAAAATCTCTCAAACAAGCAGCAGCGGGCCCCATACGGCTTGATAAGGGGTCCCGGGCCTGGCACTAGCAGCAGCCTGCATTGGTTCATAGCTTGGCCTCTCCTGGACACCTCCAAGCCCAGCATAAGTAGCAGCCAACTACGGTTTGCTGAGTAGCTCATGCTGGGTGGCCCTGGGCAAGGCTGACTGGCACAGGCTGACTTTGCACCTCCCGGGGGGCCCCAAAGACAGTGCACTTGGTGGTCAGACTTGACCACACTGGATTACAACCCTACCACATCCACGAGTGACACACTCAAGGGGCACACTTGGTGAACACCAAAGCCCCACTGAAGTAAATCCTGCTCCATAGGGGTGTCTCCAACACAGCAGCTCTTTGGCTGTAGTTGCAGCCGGTCCTCACAGCTGATTGGCCTGGGGGTCAATTCCTCCCAGGGACGCCAACAGCAACCAAGGCTCAACTACAACAGGACAGTGCACACAGCCCACACAGGGAGCACCTAGAAGGCCCAGCTCAGGTGACTGGGGAGGCTGAGCCACTGACCCTACAGGACATCTGCTACACAAAGCCACTCTACCAATTCCAGGAGACATAGCAGCTCTACCTAATACATAGAAACAAACACCTGGAAGTAGCCAAAATGTGGAGGCAAAGAAACATGTCACAAAGGAAAGAACAGAAGAAATCTCCAATCTCCAGAAAAGGAATGAAATGAAATAGAACCAAGCAAGCTAATAGATACAGAGTTCAGGATAATGGTTATAAGGATGCTCAAGGATATTAGTAAGACTATTACTAAAACAAGTGAGTCCATCGATGACCTAATAAAATACCTATCAGAAATGAAGGCTACACAAACTGAAATGAAGAATAATTTACAGGGAATCAACAGTAGAGGAGAGGACGCTGAGAATCAAATCAGCAATTTGGAACATGAGGAAACAAAAAACACCCAACCAGAAGAGCAAAAAGAAAAAAGAGTCCAGAAATATGAAAATAGTATAAGGAGCCTCTGGGAAAACTTCAACAGGTCCAACATTTGTATTACTGGGGTGCCAGAAGGGGAAGAAATGGAGCAAGAAATTGAAAACCTATTTGAAAAAATAATTACAGAAAACTTCCCCTACCTGGGGAAAGAAACAAACTTACAAGTCCAGGAAGCACAGAGAGTCCCAAACAAGAGGAACCCAAAGAGGCCCACAGCAAGACACATCATAATTAAAATGCCAAAGGTAAAGACAAAGAGAGAATCTTAAAAGCAGCAAGAGAAAGGCACTTAGTTACCTACAAGGGAGACCCCATACGACTGTCAGCTGATTTCTCAACAGAAACCTTGCAGGCCAGAAGGGAGTGGCAAGAAATATTCAAAGCGATGAAAAGCAAGAACCTACAACCAAGATTGCTCTACCCAGCAAAGCTATCACTTAGAACTGAAGGTCAGATAAAGAGCTTCTCAGACAAGGAAAAGCTAAAGGAGTTCATCACCACCAGACCAGTACTATGTGAAATGCTGAAGGATCTTCTTTAAGAAGAAGCTAATGAACAAAAGAATCTGACAAACTAAATGGATCCAGAGACATTGATGCATGCAACAGATGATCATATTTCAGAGGGAAGGGGGGTGGAGGGTGGGAGGAGATTAACCAAAGAAGTTACATGCATATATGCATAACCCATGGACATGGACAATGACAGGGTGAAGGCCTGAGGAGGGGTGGGAGTGAGGTGGAGGGGGTTAATTGGGGGGAAAAAAACAGGACACCTATAGTGCTTTCAACAATAAAGATAAATTTTAAAAAAGAAAGAGAAATAAGTCACAAAACACAACATATTCTTTGATTTTGTTCACATGAAATGCCCAGAATAGGGAAATCTACAGACACAGAAAGTAGATTGGTGGCTGCTTAGAGCTGTGGGTCAGGCAGGGGAGGAGGGAGAAGAGGAGGAGATGGAAGTGATAACTAAAGGGTACAGGGTTGCTTTTTGAGGTGTGAAGGTATTCTACAATTGGCTGTGTTGAATATAGTTGCACACATCTGTGATTATACTGAAAAACATTAAATCAGACACTTTAAATGCACAATTATATAATATGTAAATCACAGTGAATGGTATCTCAATAAAGCTTTTTTTTCTCCAAAGATTCAGGCAACAAAATTATTTCATTTTCAGTACATATTTGTTGAATGAGTGAATAATTGATTGAAACAACGTATAATAGAAACTCCAAATGCTTTAATAGAGTCCACCATTTTAATATATGTTTTCAAGTGGGTGTTTTTTGCCCTTAGGTACACTGCCACCAAGTGGTGGTAGGAGCCTTTGTTTATATGGTGTGAATTTCAGGTGCATGAATATCAGTTATACTCTGATGATTTCCTGCTCACATATCCTATATTACATATACTACAGATGAGTCCATATCTTACTATGTAAAAGCAGTGAAAGTGATTATACTTTCATATATTAAATAATAAAACAGAAACAATGCTTAAAATATACAGAAATGTCATCCTTTGCTCTCTAGTCTTTGAGTACTAGCAAGTACCACTGACACTAACTCTTGCAAACTTTAATTAAAACACTTCTGTCTAATTTAGTTTGGTCCTATCATAGATTCAAACTCCTTCTGGGATAATTTATGTTTCCGGTATTTGAGGACAACATTGGCATGAAATGCCCTTTTGGGCAGCTTTGCACCACTCAGCAGTTTTTCTCCTAAACCACAGATGGTCACTTCACCTTGCTGTAATTGTTAGGGCTAATTAAAATCATAGCCTTAGATTGCCTTTTTAATGCTCTGAGTTAGTACATAGCCTTTGCCTTTCCCTCTGGGGTGTCTACTTCCTTCCGTGTCTATCCAAGAAAGAAAAAATTAGATTCATAACCATCTCAAGGATAAATTAAAAACATTGCTCAAATTGTTTTCTCCAGTGGAAGAGGGAAAAAGAGTAAAGATCCACATAGTAGGCCTTCAAATAAACCTTTGTGTAATGAATAAATAAATTCTACCACAAATTCAACTATTATTTCCACAGATGAGTATAATTGCTATTGTAATACCAAATTATTACAAACAGCCTGAACCTACTATTTTTAAAATATATATATTAAAATGCATATAAAATATATGCATTCAACAGAATCTTCTAAACATTATTTTGGATAGAACTTTGGCATAGTTTTATAGCAGTTATAATCTCAGGTGAGGAATGTAACTATAATAAGAAATCAACACAGTGATCAGAGAAAGCAGCTCATAGATAGTTTTGAATTTTTTAAATTTAATTTTGCCTTATGTTATGTACTTTTATCCTACATTTGGGATCCTATCCCTACATGGAAAATTGATTAATTTCATTATGACCCATTTGGAAATTACCTTGTGAAGGATAATCAATATAAACTTACCTAGGGCACTGCTTTCATGAATATGATCATTAAATGTGATGAGTGAGGGAGTCACTGATGATAAAGGCCAGTTACAGACAGACATGAAATTTAAGGACTGCTACTAAGGCAGAAGTAGCAATGTTGTAAATTCAGGAGAGCTCCATTCAAACGAAGAGTTATACATTGTAATAGAAGGATAAATATTACCTTAATTACTATATTTTATAACTACTTTCCACTTATGGCTAAGAATGAGACTAAAACCCAGTGTGGGTGATCACCCAGCAAGTTTTTAAAGGAGGCCATTGAACACCTTAACGGGAACTGGATGTGCCACTTTCTCTCCAAACAAATGGATGGGTCAATACCCTACTTGGCCAATTATACATGCTCAGAAGTTAGCAACTAATATCACACATGCTTTAAGTATAAAAATAAACACACAAACAAACAAAAAAAGCAAAAAACCTAAAGCATATACAAAAATAAAATAATGCAAAACCATATCAATGTTTAATTATCATGTTTCCTTTCATTACTGGACACATCTGAGAGTTGATGGGGAAGAACATTTACATGCTTGTTGAAATAAATTGAATTTATCTAAGAATTGATTTAGAAAAGAAAGAAACACAATTTCCTAATAGCTAAATGACATATTTACTATTAAATGGGACATATTTAAGATGATAGGATCTAAAATGTAAGTAGTACCTGTTACTTAAAATTTATTAAATGACAATATTGAAGAAAAGTTTAGATGGGAACATCAAATTTATAATCTTAGAACTACACATAACCTAGTATATAAAAAGATAAATGTTTTTTGATTCATTGCTATTTTAAGAAGGACATTATTTTTCACACCCTTGGGAATTTAAGATTGTCAGTACCAACAATATGTATTAAATATTGCTAATATTACTTCTCCATTTTAGCTTATGTCCCTATAAAACTGATCAAGGATCTTTTTAACTATATAATGCATAGAGCAAATGGTCTTTCTGGGTTTACATTAGTCTTGAGCTACCATAAGAAAACTCCTGGTTCTGGGTGGCTCAGACAACATAAATTTATTGCTCAAAGTTCTGGATGAAGGGAGTCTAAGATCATGGTTCCAGCAGGGTTGGTTTCTGGTGAGACATCTCTCCTTGGCTTGCAGGCTGTGCCTTCTCTGTGTCCTTACATGTCCTGTTTTCTGTGTGCATGCACTGAGAGACAGAGTGCTACGATGCCTCTTCCTATTCTTATAGAGACCGTTTGTGTTGGATTAGAGCCCCACTCTTATGACATCATTTACTCTTAACCACCTCCTTAACCACCTGTGTTCAAATACAGTGGTGATTAAGGCTTCAACATATGAATTTTGGCGAAAACAATTCAGTGTATGAAAAAAACTTGAGTATCGATGAAGAGCTTATAAAATATTTTGATAGAAAGTTAGGTAACTTGTGTAGGATATACGTACAGTTGTATTTCTTATATTTAAAACTCAGATGAGCCAGAGAACAAAGAGTTTGAATGGCCAAGATGAAGACATAAATGGCATCTGTTTTTAAGTTTCATACAATCTAGTTGGGAAGAAAGTGTGAATAGCAGGCTGCAGAGGCACAGAGGAAAGTCAAAAATACAAAATGCTGCACAAATTTGGATATCATCCTTGTGCCACAAAACAGCTTTTTTGTCTATGTTTCTAAAGATTACTGCCAAAAAAAAAAATCTGTGTAACACTAAGACATCACTACGGGATTCCTCCATGATTCATGAGAATTATGTGGGGATCAGTTGTTGCTTTGTACATTTTATAGATGAGGAAAACCGGGTACAAAGAGAGTGCATGGGGTGTTTCAATGTTTGGCATTTTATTCTGTTTGTTTGTTTCTGCTTGATCTTTGCAACTATGCTTTAGGCTTCTCACGAGGGCTGGAAGAGCATCTTGTAATTCTTTATTTCCCGGAGCACCCAAAGCTATGCCTTGCTATTCTGAGATCCTTCTCTCTCAATTCTCACACCCAAGCAGTCACCAAATCCCATGAAGAAATAATTATCATTCTTTACACATTAAAAAAGGAGAATTACAGAGTCAGATAACTGGCCAAGATGAAGCTAGTAAGCCACAACTCAAAAACCTTTCCATTGCCTTTAAGATAAAAATCTAACCACATTAGCAGCACACTCAGGATCTATGTCACTTTTCAATCCACCGTCAGATTCCCTTTGTGCCCACAGTGTTCAGTCACATAAAATCACTTCCTCTTCCCCATCCTTGCTTATCTCCAAACCTTTGCCCAACTACTCCCCCTGCCCAGGGAGCTCTCCCCCAGCCCCTGCTCCTGCCCCTGCCCCCAAGCCCCACCTCCCATTCTCCATCTGTGTTGCACTCTTTATTCAGGGCCCTGGGGCCTTCCTTTTTCCAACTGTTCTTTGGGCTTCCAGTAATTGCCTACTTAGTGTCTGTTTACCTTATGAGTCTCTGAGGCCTGGGTCTGTCATACCTGCCTTTCTGTGCCCAAAGAGTACTTGGCAGAGCACACAGAGGCACCCAACTATTGTTTGCTGCTTTACTGCTAATGCTGTGGTTCAGTTGTATGTCTGGGACTGGAAACTGTAACTGGTTAATTCACTATATATTCAGCCATCTTTTTATTATTCAAAAGCATTTTCAAAATGAAGTGAGTTACCAACGTGGGCTTTTTCATTACAAAGTGATAGTTTTTAACAGTTTCGGGTGTGTTTTTTTTTACTTCTCCCATGTATCTTAATCTGCTGTCTTCTTAACTCCCTTTTAAGATAATTTTTCTAAAACTTTCTGAGTAGCTTGGCCGATTATGGTTACATTTGTAGAATCAGTACATTATTTAAGGGTTGAGATAATGATATTCATTTAAGAAACTATGGAAATGGATTTTGAAGATAATTTTTCTCAAAAATAGAAAATATATGGTGAATTGTTGATAAGAAGTGTTATTCTAAAGACACTACCATCAGGCTTAAAGAACATACCTGTTTAAGGTGGAAATGCTCAGGCCAACGGAGAGAGCCCTTCTGAACACACACATTCATAACAGGGGGCCCAGGGAACCCTGTTTCCTAAGGAGAAGTTCCTTCAGGAGGAACACCTTCATCAAAGGACTTCTTTGCAGAGGTGTTTACTTGGGAGAAGTACAAACTCAAGCACCACGTGAAGTGATATGTGCCACTCATGCCATGGAGGATATGGGGAACTCTTAGATTTGGCTTCAAGTCTTCAATTACGTGCAAAAGACTGACCTATCAGACTTATTTGTGTCCTGCACCAGTCGGTGCCAATTCTAGCCAACATTCCTCTAGGAAGCTGATAAGGCAAATAGTTGAAAAAACCTACACACAGAGGTAAACTTTTAATAGTAGATTGAATATATTGCTACAGATCTCTTTAAAAGAATTTCTGGAACCCTTCCTGGAAAATTCAAAAATGTTTTCATTTTCTCATGGGTGTTAGACCTAGCGGCTTCTGCTGAACAGTGACCTTTTCACCTGCCTTCTTCTGTGTGTGTATGAACAGTACACAGGGCTTGTCCAAGGTTGGAGCTTTATTGGTTAAAGATCAAATACTTTTTAAAGAATGCATGTATGCATCGATTCAGAAGACGAATCAATCTAGACCTAAGGCAGTGGCCAATCTCCTGAATGCTAATTAGGGGCTGTCTCACTGTGGGTATGGAAGTGCGCGTGAGGGTGGAGATGAGTAAGTAAAGGAAAAAGTGAATATATTTTCAGAAATGATTATTATAATCCTTCAGTCAGAAAGCTGGACATTTTGAAAATAAGAATGAACAGACTGCCATTCTTCAGCTCATCATGGCACTAGCGGTTTAGATGAAATGGAAGCTGGAAACAGTGTCCGAGAGCCTGGCTCTGCACCCTCTTCAGGACCCCTCCTGCCACCACTGCTTTAGGCGCCACCTTATGACAGCAGAGACTATCGACTCTTCTTATCTTCACTGAATCCAAGTTTACATGCAATATGAGAGAAATCCTACTCATACAGCATTAGAACAACCGATTTATACATTTCTAATTATACTACAGTCCTATTGAAGCCAGACCTCAAACCTTTGGTAGCCTTCCCAGAACCTAGTGTGGTGCAAGAACGCAAAATATGTCCACCAATACCATATTGATGGCTATTTCATAGGTCAGAATCACTGACATCAATGGTTAGTATTTAGAATACTTCCATAAATGAATTTATATTTTAGATAACTTTGTCCTTAATTTTTTCTAATGTAGATTTCTCCAAGAGGTTTATTATGGAACCTTTCATTTTCATTCTGTAATGTAAATGTTTTAAATAATATTTAATGTATATTAGTTCTGAAACTGTTCAAAAAAAACCACAGCATTTTTCTTTATCTTGTTGTATATAAAATGAATCCTACTTGAAAAGTCTGTTAGTTCATGCAAGTTCACATTCAAAGCCAGTCTAGATGGCAAGAAAGAACCACACATTGAAATGAAAAACAAGAGTCTGATAAAATGCATGATTAAGGCTTATAAGCACAAGCTTATATTTTTTGTGGGGTTTTTCCTTATGAAGAATTTAAACTATACTTAAATTCTTAAAAATGAAACTAAATTTGAATAACACTGATAATGAAGTTATTGTCTCATCTTCCACATAAAAAAAAGTAATAAATTCTATTTTTCATATAAATGCAGTCTTGTAAGATTAACTTACCTCTACATCAGAATAGTCAAAGACTGTATCAAAATTTTTATTACATCAATATTCATTTTAAAGCCTGGGTAGAATAGTTAAAACAGTATTAGAACCACCTCCTGAATTAAATTATGCCTTCTACAATAGTTATAAATTATACTAGGGCTGTGGGGAGATCTTTAAAATGTATACCCAATTACCAACAGGATTCTACCCTCCCACCCCCCAAAAAAAACACCCAAAAGACCCAAGATATGAACACAGTTCTATCTATTTTATAAAAATTAGTACTACATCTAATTTCCATATTCAACATGTAATTACATCCAGACTTTTAGAAATAGGGTAGTCCATTTAGAAGAAAAATGTATGTCTAAAGGCAACAAAGCCAACCGCCATAAAGAAAAAGACTTGGTACCCTATATAAAATCTAAAAATAAAAAAATAAAAACAACGACAACAAAATACACACAAGGAACATAAACAGCATAGTTACAATTATTCCTATATAAAGAGCTCCTACAAATAAACAAAATGAAGATGACTATTTCAATAAAATATAAAGGTCAAAAAAGATTGATGACCAACTCACAAAAATGCTGATGGACATTAAAACTATAAAAAGAAACCTGAATTTAATAGGGATGCAAATTAGAAAAAGGAGGCTTCATTTTTAAAAATTGTTAAATAAGCAAATATTGGGGGCTGGAAAAGAATGCAGTCTTTTGATGACAGGCAAATTCTTGCACTGCCAGTGAGAATATAACCATTTCTGTGATAATTTTCCTTAGGTTATAAGCAAATAAATGCAAAGATATATTAATAAGAATTATCAGCTCAGTATTTGTTTTTTGTTAAATAAAACTTGGAAACAAGATAATTCTCAATAATAAAGAACTAGAGAACATACACACGCATAGGAATACACAGAGGAAGATGCCATAGATGTCAACATGTGTGCAGATATTTATGTATGTACATATATTTCTTGGCTAATTAATGTAGTCTCAGAAATTCAAATTTATATATATTTTAGATACTAATGAAGTATTACATATTTAAATATTATGCATTCATTTGATATATAATTTGACCTCATGCATTTGTAATTAGAGGTTTATCTATAATCACTATAAATTTTATCTCGTTCCATAACTGCATTTGCCTTATGCTCAGTAATACAAATCACAAGATAATTTCTATGACAGCCATTCTATGTTACAGTATTTTGATGATACAAATGTAAAAGTTCTTTGGTTCACCAAAAACTTTCATATAATAAAATAAGAGTAAATGAAATTGTTGCCATTTTAAAGACAGATGATATTTTAGTTAGAATAGCATTATCTCTAAAACCAAAGAATTAAAGTCCCTTGCCTATTCTTACTGTAATATTTATGGTTTCATCAAAGAACAAACAAGTCCATTGCCTCACCCATCATATGCATTATTACCCTGTCCACAGATGAGAGCATTTTCTAAATAAACTTTAAATCTAAAAAGCAAAATGGATAGCATAATAATATTCTGATACAGGCTAACAGACATAATCAGTGTACCCAAACCTTGGCATTTTTACTGAATAAATTTTAAAGAGCCTATGATTTTTCCTGGACTCTTTAAAAGGTAAAAAGATTTATTCCAGAGGAAAACTAATCCAAAGACTGGTAGACAATTTTTTGTTGTTGCAGGAAAAATCAATTGAAATTCAAATGTTAAAGTACCTTCTCCAAACTACATAATTCAAATGAAATTAACTAAAAAAAAAATCTGGAAATGATAAAATATGCATCTGTTTGAGTACCTACCACACATAAAGATGATTAATTTGCAATGATAACCAGTGACCCTGCCTTTCTGAATAATTTGAACCCATCCCTGGCCCTTAAATTTCTTTAAATTAGATTCTTGCCATGCAAGTTTTCTTTAGATGTATGTGATTTTAATGATTCACTTTCAATATAACATCTACAGTTCTTCCATCTTAACAAAACGATTTTAGCAACACATCTGAATTTGCTCTTAGATACCCTGTCATCTCAAATGACAACTGACTTTTCCATTGAGGTTCATGTTTTTATGCAACTTATTCATTTCTTCATTTATTTTCCTCAGATAATATATTTTGGAACCTCTCATTTGTGTTTTTTTTAACACATTTGTTAAATAATAACTTTTGGTAGGTTTCAATTGTATCACTGAAGTAATTAGACTAAAGGTGATGAATCTGGATTTTAATCAATGAGCAAGTATTCAAACACTGCATTTAACCCCTATGCGATCAATCAAAGCAGAGCAAGGATACAAGTGGAGTACTGAGATTGCATTTTCCCACCAGAAAGCATAGGAAGCAATTCAGTGATAAGCATTTAAAGCACCATGCTGATATATTTTGAAGAATACAATGTAAACTCATCTCGAGCCATTAACTTACCCAACACTGTGAGCTCTGCAGAGGCACTAATGTTCTCATTTTTATATGTGACAACACAGGTGTAAGTTCCACTGTCGTCATCTGTCACATTTGAGATAAGCAAGTTGCTTCCACCCAATAGTGAATACTTTTTGGACCTGTAAGACATAAGGCACATACAATTAGGGAGTAAATTAACATACGTGTATATCAGCAAGATACTCAAGGGTTTAAATGAACTCCACGAAAGCTGAAATTATAAAACTGAAAAGAAATTCTATATTGTGGGGTCTTGATAATATTGCACTTATTGGTCAGAAATTCATTCCAGGTAAACCATGCCCACTGGAAGTCTGTGTGTAGTGATCAAAGAACTGAAGTAGATTAAACTTGAAACTAATTGTCAGTACTGAGAAAAAAAATTATAGATAATCTGGTCCAGTTCTTTCATTCTGAATTTGGAAACTTCAAGGTCCAGAGAAAGTGTTCCCGCAGTGGAAGTCAATGTCCTGTGGCCTGCCATCCAACTTAGTAACCTTTGTACAAAACCATGTTTCACACTGCACCAAGGATGCCTGGTTATGTTCAGGGCACACATCTTGACACGCTGAAGATGGAAATGGATTTCCTGAATGCTTTAATATTCTCAGATGGACTGTGATCCCGTACCACTTATTGTTGTTATATAAGTAAAGGTTTAAGGAAAATTAAATTTAAAGATTAACTTCTTGTCTGTGAACCTATCTCACCGTAGAAAATAAATGTGTTGAAAAGGAGCACGCCAAACCTCAAAATCAATGAAATTAATTTCTTAAGTGAAACCCATTTAATCAAAATGTTTCGGACTAAATGTCCCATTCTATTAAGAGTTTACTTTCTAACTATGCCTTAACATTAATGTCCAGTAATTCAAAGCCAGCCAAGTTCTGCCTTATCTGAAATATTTGTTCTACAGATGATGATGAGAGATATAATTGGAGCTAACAGAAGTCACACAGACCCACTATATTTGAATGCTATATTTTGAATTCAAGAAATTTTGGTTTCTTAAGAAGTATTTATTTCACTCTCTATACTACTTCCTTACGATGAGATCCTTCAGAGTATCTTTGCTGAAGACACTTTGGGCAGGATCATCTCAATGGCAACCCTGGCTTTTAATATTTCCTTTCGGAATTGATCCCATAGATTTTGACCATTCCCCAACCCTTTACCCACGTGGGTAAATGTCTTTCATATACTGTATAACATCAAGGGATGTGGAAAAACATTCAATAATTATCAAACACCCTAATATTTGTAGGTACTTATATCCAGTTAGAAAAAGATACACAGTAACACACACTTCAGGAGAGCCTTAAATTTCCAAGACCTGAGTTGGACGACTTCCTCTCCTCGTAACCAGGTGAAACTCGGGGGAGGGTGGCCCGAAACGCAGCACTCCAGGACGGCATCTTTTCCTTCCACGGCTATGACGTTGGAAGGTCTCTGCAGAAAATAAAGCTGTCTATGCAGCCCTGGATCTGTGGGGAAAAACACAGGATCACATCTTTTATGAAAAACATTGCCAAGGTAAATAATGTAGCTCTGATCTTTTTTCCCCCCCTAGCAAGACACTGTGATGGAGAAGGGCAGAAAAAGGGAAAGATGCCAATGAAACGTATGAAATAAACTCCTAAAAGAGTTTTTCTGTCCCTAACTTCTAGAATTATGCTATTGGGATAGTCTCAGCTGTTGATAATATCATGGTATAAGGCAACAGGAAAAAGTAGATTACAGTCACGCATCTGGGCTAAAGGCCTTGCTGCTTTCTCCTTATTAGAAAGCAAGACAATATTATCAGTGACTACTGCAAATGCTATCACCCCAAACTTTTTAATATATTCAGTTTGCCTGCCACTAATATCTCTTCCACTTCCTTCTGCTTTGTTTATTGCTTCTGTGGATTGGGAAATAAGATAGACATGTTAGAGTTATGTTAAATAACATACAAAGTGCAGCGGGTTAGAATATAGAAGGTACCAAGAAAATATCGGCTGTCTTCAAAAAGGAGGCTACACTGAACTTTGTTCTTTATTACAATATGTTTGGCTGTTTCTAAGCCTTGTGATTATTTTTAATTTTTAACAACTTTACAAAGACTGAGTTTGTCCCTAGAGCTGAGATTCTGGGTGAATAAAGTACTGCTGCATCA
Organism: Miniopterus natalensis; assembly: GCF_054644295.1. Lineage (NCBI taxonomy): Eukaryota > Metazoa > Chordata > Mammalia > Chiroptera > Miniopteridae > Miniopterus > Miniopterus natalensis. The sequence goes on along the minus strand of NC_142087.1, from coordinate 64,728,954 downwards.
TTCTGCTTCACCCAATGCATTTCCTGTTATATAAATTCTTTATAAATTTTGGATATTAAGCCCTTATCAGATGTATCACTGGCAAATATGTTCTCCTATTCAGTGGCTTGTCTTTTCATCCAGCTGACAGTTTCCTTTGCTGTGCAAAAACTTTTTAGTTTCATGTAGTCCCATTTGTTTATTTTTTTGTTTGTTTCCCTTGCCGGAGGTAATATATCAGGAAAAATATTGCTACGAAAAATATCTGAGATTTTACTGCCTATGGATTTTTATGGTTTCACGTTGAAGATTTAAGTCTTTAATCCATTTTGAGTTTATTGGTGTAAGAAGGAAACGTCAGCTTTTGGCAGAGAAGTTTGGTATCATTTCTCCAAAGATATTTCTCTAATCTAATAAATTATGATATTATGGGAATTTTCAAAAAAAACTAATAGAAATGTTTTTAATAGAAAACAGTTCCTATGTTTCACAACATTGTGATAGATTAAATGTAATCACAAAGTGCTTCAATCCACAATCGATGGTGTAATTCCTCATGATCTAAACCTACTCTGGCCCTGGAGCTTGCTTTCACCAATAGATTGTGGTGTTGAGTCACACTGTATGAATTCTGGAACCAAGGCCTAACGAGGCCTTACAGTTTCTGCCATGTCCCCTTCTGAGACTACCTTGTTAGCCTAAGCAGCTGGAAGGTGAGGGTCACTGAGGCCCCCACCCAGAAACCAGCGCTGACAGACAGATGAATGAGGCCTTCCACCTCGGCCAAATGCACATGAGTGAATCAAAGCGAAACCAGCAGAAAAACTGCTAGGAGCAACCCCAGAATTAAGAGATAATAAACTGTTGTTTTAAGTCACTAAATTTCAGAGTGGCCTGTTATGTAGCAATAAATAACGGAAACATAACACATGAAAGTGAAAACAAATCAAACCCATCCCAGTGATTTAAATTACCAAGTGATCTTTTTTATATATTTGTTTGGTTGAGTTTGATTTTTGGTTTATGTTTGTACTATTAGGTTAATTATGGCTATTTACACAGACATTATTAAACCTGATGTCTGCCTTATTTTTCTCCCTTAAAAGGTGGTTTTTAAAAGTAGCAACAAAACTGGAGAGTATTATGCTAAGCAAAATAAGCTGAGCAGAGAAAGACAAATATCACATGATATCGCTTATATGTGGAATCTAAAGAACATAATAAATTGATGAACAAAATAGATTCAGTGACAAAGAAGCATGGGACAGACTGACAAATCTCAGAGGCAAGGTAGGGGTGGATGGGTGGATGGGGGGAGATTAACCAAAGAAATTATATGCATATATGCATAACCCATGGACACAGACAATAGTGTAGTAAAGGCCTGGGGCAGGGAGTGGGTGCGAGGTGGAAGGGGTTAACAGAGAAAAAAGGGGACATCTGTAATATTTTCCACAATAAAGATAAATTTAAAAAGTATGTTTGTGTTTCAAAATAGGGAGGATAGTGATATAATTGCGAAGGTTATCTTTACATGAAGGATTATGGGGACTTTTTATTTTCATCTTTAGATTTTTCTATATGTTCTAAAGGTTTTTATAGGAACATATATTATTTTAAGAGAAAATAGTTACTTTAAACTCTAGTGTTGCAAAGTGGATGGAAATTATACAAGGGGCAAAAAAAATTAAAAGTTAATGACTAAAACACAATGAAAATATATTAAGAGCAAATGAAAGATTTCCCTCTAAGCTCCATAATAGAGTAGATGAAAAACCCTTGGGTCCAGCCAATTTTGCTCAGTGGTTAGAGCATCTGCCATCAGACGGAAGCATCTTGGTTCAATTCCGGTCAAGGGTATGTATGTACCTTCGTTGAAGGCTACACTGGTCTTTCCTTCTTTCTTTCTGTCTTTCTCTCTTCCTCTCCCCCCTCTCACTCTCTCTAGAAAAGCAATGTCTCACATCAGTGTTTCTCTCTCTCTTTCCCTTCCTCTCTCTAATCAATAATTTTAAAAACCCTCTATTTTCCAAAATAAAAATATTAGTGAGAAAAGTGGTAATATTTTATATAGTATGAGGCAAAAGTAGGTTTACAGTTGTGAGTACACAAAACACAGAGTTTATTCTTGTTTTATTATTTATTGTATTCTTTTCCATATGAACAACTGTAAACCTACTTTTACCCCACCCTGTATTTTTGTGAATTTTTAAATGAGTGCTTTAATGGAAAATAACTAGGTTACTGTGTCATTTCTACACTTTGTTCTGATATGTTGATTTGGTTGACTTAATGTGAAAATAACTGACTTCAAACAATATGCAGTTGGAAAAGGGAGGCACATTTTAATAGCATTTTCAGGTAATTGTAGATTTCATCCTTTAACTCTAAACCCAAACTCAATAAGTAATTTCTTGAAAGTGAGTTGTTATGTGGAACCTGACACTATATTGATAAACATTTTATGCTATACTATATAAAAATCCATTGGTCTATCTTGCATTTGGAATACATCTTTTACCCATGCCTGATTTTGTCACATCAATCAATGATGGTTTGGATTGGTACACTGGATTAGACAGGTCTTCCAAATGTTGACACATTTCATTATACACTATCAAAAAATCTCATTTGTTACTATCACCACCAACCCCATCAAAAAGGCTGTCAAACTCCCAGTGGTGGGTACAAGTTTTCCAAATTTCTAATTTAGCCTAAAAGTTTGAATTCATTCTTGGCAGCAAATACTATTTTCCTTGCGCTGACTGGCCCACTTCATTCACTTTTTGAGAAAATGCATAACTAGTACTCTAGTCTGAATAGCTACAGTTTTTCTGTTGATTGTCCTTTCAAGTAAAAACGGTGTTCTGTGGGGGAACAAGGTAACTAATTCGACTTGAAACACAAATGCTCACAGAAGTAAGTGTCCCTCAAAAAACATTTTGCCTTCATATCCTTCATGCGTATTTTCTATTTTGACATGCAGGCTATTAAAAATATGTTTTTTTTAAGGATTGAGATTTAACATAATTAAGAAATTTTACTGATTCGTTAAAGATATCCTTAAGTCAACATAGCAAAAATAAATACAAAAAAGAAAAATATTATCTTTAAAATGAGTTTCACCCCACACAACTCCTGAAACCGTCTCAGGAAATGCCATAGGGCCACACTTTGAAAACTGATGTAGACAGTCTTAGCAAATCAGCTATCCTTCTGAGGCATTCAAGAAGCCCATTTCCTTTCAACATGGGGATAGTTTTGCATCTTTCAAGTAGAAATTGATAAATTAAATCTATTTCCTCCTCCTCATTATCAAAATCATCAACAGCATCATTATTTTGCATTTAGGAAGGGCAGCACAAAGCTTAAATATTTCCAATCCCTGTCTTTGAGCAATACATTATTAACCGTTAAGGAACATCTCGGGTCATATCACCTGATACATTTACCTATGCTTCACATATTCAGAAATAATAATTCACCTGCCATCGGGGCTCATGTCTAAAGAGGTGTGGGCAGGCACACCGTGAAAGTGGAAAGAGTATTTTCTGTTTAAAGGCATTTACCTCCTGCCCCCCAAAAATGTTTCCACTGGCCATTACACTGGCCAAACTGAGTCTGCAAGGCCCGCTGGAAACTCTCTGTAAGACTCTGCTTTCCCCAGATGCCTTGGGGCCACAGCATTTTGTCTTCCCTTGTAACTGAGGACCAGGTGGACTGTGTAAGTCATCCAAGCTGGGACATGTTTTAGAGTGAAAGGTAACTGTCTTTATAATATTTTCAGACAGCAGATGTGACAGGGCCTATCCTGGGCAAACCAGGATGCATGCACGCCCTGTGATGACAGTGACTTCCTTTTGATGGGGCCAGTTCCTAAACTATAGGAACATCAACACTAAACTTACATGGCTGAATCTAAATGAAAACGGAGGCATAAGGAAATTTAATTATGGACTATTGGCATCTGTATGAGCAAGAAAAAATATACGGGTTTTCACAACTTAATAACGGTCTTCCTTAAAATAACCAGTACTTTCTTTCCATTTTTATGCTTCCTGAATACAACTGTCCCCCCCCCCCTTTTTTTCCCAATTGGAAATGAAAGGTCACTGCAAGCTACCATTGGGTAGTCTCTTTGGTTTCTTCCCAGACATGAAAGTTACAAATTAATTTAACTTCATGGAGCGGGTTTCCTCTCTCAGCATCCTCGATTTCGAGCTAAACCATTGTTCCCCTGCTGACTCCTTAGCATCCCCTATCTAGTTCTGTTTTAGGAAATTCAATAGGTATTGTGTGTCCTCAAACACAAGCAGGTACTATGCAGGCACGCCTCATTGTAGTTGTTGCATTTTTTACAAATTGAAGGCAAGATGCTCCAATGGCAACAAGATTTTCACTCGTTTTATTGTGATATCCCTTTACTGTGGGGTTCTGGGATGGAACCCCCAATATTTCCAAGGCGTGCCTGTAACATGTGCTCTGAGTGAAATATTCCATATTTCATAAATCTTTCTAATCCTATTTAGAGCATCTTTTATTCTAATCCAGGCTGAAAGCAGGAATCAAAATTTATTTAATAGAAATGGAAACTCCATGTGGCTGAAAGCCAGGGAGCTTTAAACAGAGTGGGGAGAGGGAGCCATTTCTCAGGAGCTGTTATGCACTCTGTGTTTCCATTACTTTCCTTCCTTATTTACACCAATTCAGAACTCAAAACGACATTCTCTCTCTGTGAATATCCCTGTTCATATTTCCTCTTCCTCTCTCCCTGCACACACACATATTGCTATTTGTAGTTAGACTTCAGAGGGAGAAAGGAAATCATCTGTTCTTATCACTGGCATATGGCCATATCCCTTCTGCCTCTCAGGCAAATTTGGAGTCTATCAGTAGCGGGTCTGAAGAAAGAGGTTTTTCATTTATATATTTTTTTCTAAATTTTATAGCTGACAGTAGAAGCCCAGAAAACAAATGCTGCTATTGTGATGTGTCAAATTTAATTTAGAGAACCCAGAAATCTTCATAATTTACACAAATGCATAAAGTGACATTTAAAACTTTCCAGAGTAGTAGATTTTTTAATTAATCCCTCCCCCCTTTTTTAATTAAAAAAAAGTATTTGGAATATTTCCTATTTGGCCAATGTTGAATCAATAAAGTTGTGCCTGTAACTCATGACTAAATATATTTTTGTTGTTTTTTTTTATATTCCAGGAATAAATTGATATAAAACAGGACCGGAGGAGGAAGTCCACAGGTTCTTTCATTAACCTCTGTGACCTCTGCATTCACTGGTTATAGGTTTGGCTTCTACACAGCTTCAGAGAAAGCCTCTCTGTGTATAAGTCAGGGCAGGCTGCCTGACCCTTCAGTCATCCACTCAGGGCTGCTGAGTGTCATATTCCTAGTAAATGTGGAGCTGACCATATGTCAACTTCAACAGACTCATGGGAAAAGGCAGGCTCTCTCCTCTTTAAGAACTCTTCATGCCTACATGTGGAGGACAATTCCAAGTATATTGTGGCCTTATGTGAAATAGCAACCTATCAGAGAACGGGAGTTAAGAGGAGATATTATAATCAATATCTAACATCAGCCCAGCTGGCGTGGCTCAACAGTTGGGCATCGACCTATGATCCAGGAGGTCACAGTTCGATTCCTGGTCAGGGCACAGGCCGGGGTCACGGACTCGATCCCCAGTGAGGGGTGTGTAGGAGGCAGCAGATCAATGACTTTCTTATCATTGATGTTTCTATCTGTCTCTCCCTTTCCCTTCCTCTCTCTGAAATCAATAAAAACATATTTAAAACATATATATATAAAAAATATGCCAGTCAAGGTAAAGAATGAAATAGAAAACCTAGTGATCTGGTGAGGAAGATATCACTAGGGGCATTAGAATCATAGACATGCAAGAAAAATGTAATAGGTCCCCTAGTATTTCAAGCACCTTCAACTTCGAATACTGGACATTACTGATGCCCCCCAAATAGCACTGAAAGGTGAAGACTTGTTATTTTTTGTGTTTTTTGTTAATTAAAAAACCAAACAGAAATTGTCTATCCACAGTAAGCCAATTTAGGGTTACTAACATATTACACTCAGTTTCATCAATGTCATGTGAAACACTGATTATCTTATAGCGGTTAGAAGACCTGACCTACAACAACTAATTCCTACCTAGCACGCTTGTCCATTGGTTTCCATGCTGTGCCAGGCCCTGGTTACCAAAGAGGGCAAACTAAAGTTATCTGTGGGGAGCAAGGACATGCTGTTCATGGAACTTGGTCAGTTCACTGTGTGTCCAGTTGTATGCAGTAAAATGTATCCTATCTTCTTTTGGTGCATTTTTTGTGATAACATAAAGCAGCTTATTACTATTGTTTTTTTAAAATTAATCTAAAAGTAGGACCATATCATATTTAATGACCCATAATTGTTATGTCTCAGCATGGTCTTATGATTTTCAGTAATTAGAATTTGTCTAGCAAAGACTTGAACTCTTAAACACTTATGAAGACAGATTTGGGGACATATGTGGAATGACATAATAAATGAGATCCTTGGTAGTGAGACTGATTTGGAAAGGCTGATCTAGTCTATCCTCTCATCTTAACACATAAAGAAACTAACAGTTTTAGAGGATTAGATGAGTTGGTAATGACTAATAAAGATGAAATACCGGCAGTCTTTTATCTTCTAACTCCTATTTCTAAACCAGGCCTCTTGTGGCATTTTATACAGCAAAACAAATTATACTGATGGAAAGGTTGAGGGTGGAAACCATGTAACAGTGAGTTACTAGAGAAGAAATACTTGCAGGAGACTCTGTTTCTAATAGATGTAAAAAGGAAATGCAGAAATTAGTACTATCGATAAATAGCCTAAAACATGTAATTAAATACCAGTAGGTAAGTGAGTACTTAGACATCTAGAAAAAAAATGGGTAATTCATTATCAGAGAAATAATCTTGACAGGAGAATCTTGTTAAGACTGGAATCTCTAAAATGCCAAAGTAATTATATATAATAGCTACCGAGGACTTAATTCCAGGTATTGTATTTGGCCTATTAAATTAAAACCTCATAACCACCCTATAAAATGTACTCTATTACTCTCTGCATTTTACAAGATAAATAAAGACTTCGATTAAATAACTTGCCCTAAATTGCACAAGTAGTAAGTTTTAAAACCAAGATTTGTACTGAGTCTGGTGTGAGACTCCATGATTTTAACAACTTATAATAGTTCAAATAGGAAATTTTAAATATTCATTAATTAACATGAACTGAATTCAGAAATAGTTTTCTTCAAAACTAGCCTAAAAAGTCAGACTATGGGAAAACCCTTCAGTGCATTGAAAAACATTAAGTATAGTACAAAAAATAAGATAATACGTTAATCTTATTTGCTCTTCACTTTGTTCTTTCTGTTTATCTGCCTGTATGTTTATATTATGGTATCCATGGTTCAAAAAACCTTCAAGAATTTGCAATCATCAATAAACTTAATAAAATCATGCCTAATTGATTAAGATGGGATTCAAGGCTATTCATAAAGTAGGTTCAACTTCTCATTCCAGATCTATCATCTGCTGCCCCTTTTTACAAATATCCCTCTCCTGATGATCTAGAAAAGTAATCACCTCTATAAAGTTTCCAAATTTTCCACCTAGAATTTATTTATTCCTTGTCTGTGTTGATTTGGAACTAGATATGTTTTCCTGAATTTACCATTTTACTGCTTTATACTGTCATATAGCTATACGAATTAACTAGCTGGCTTGAAGATAAATTTAAAAACAAAGAATGTATCTTTCTGTTATCCCCTATAGCTCATTATTCTGTAGAAACTGTAAAAACAAATGATAGCAAATATATTTGATTTTGAAATATAAGTAATATTTAGTCAAACCAAAAATGTTAATGCACCCATTGAGTTAGTAATAATTCTTAGTGATGACCAAACTAATGAAACTACTTTTTAAATTAAAAAACATATTCAATGACATGGAAGCATAGATGAGACTTATGAATGTCAGAGGGATGGAGGAGGGCGGGTGGGTGGAGGGGGAGAGAGTAACCAAAGAATTTATATGCATATATGCACAACCCAAGGGCACGGACAATGGTGGGGAGAGGGACTGGGGAGGGGGAAGGTAAGGGGTGGAATGGGTTACTGGGGAGAAAAAGGGACATCTGTAATATTTTAAACAATAATAAAATTAAAAAGTAATAATAAAAAATAAATCTGGGTACCAGAAATCCTTAAAAAACAAAAACAAAAACAAAAAACATAAATTTCTCTTTAATATGATTTTTGGAATTGTTTTGGTTAATACTTATTTCAATAAAAATAAATATTTTAGAGAAAAATCATTTGAAATATAATTTAATCCAATTTATTCCATTAAAAACTAATGACTCTAATTATACAGATGTTTAGTTCAGTTCTATCCCGGACCCAGAGTCACCTAATTGTAGTTAAATGAATGAACAATAGGTTGAATTACAAATTGATCAATTCAATGAGGCCAATAAGAAAACTGAAATAAAAATTCTAACATAAGGGCCATTTACTTTATTCAACTTCATGTCAAAAGCAAATTCATATTTCAGCAATTCAGTCTACTACTTGGCTCTCAGGAGTGATGAGAACTGAGTAAAGGGGACCTGACCATCTCAACAGCCATGTCAACACCTCACCCATTCTCCACCACATACAGTAAGATCTTTTAAAGCACCTCAACCCTTAGCGTTTTGTTATCAATATTTCAAAAAAAATTATTTACGCTTCAATACTAACTTCAGGTGCTAAAAATGTACAAGTCCTCCTAAGCAAAAAATCAACGTCTGTCTTAAAACGTTAATCAAAAAATTAAGTTACCAATTTCCTACCATTGAATGAAACAATTATTCATTTAATCTGGAAAGTATAATATGGGGAAATCTCTTAAAATCTTCTAACTTATTTTGAACACAATATACCACTCCCCCACTCCCATCTCAGTGGAAACTGCCTCTGCTTACTTTCTGTTGACCCTGAACTCCAGCCCCCCCTCCTAGACCACACATTTGTGTTTCCAAGACCTGCTCTAAAATCTCTCCACCCATCTTCATTTCTGAATCCCGTGATATCACTTACGTAGCAACTTTTGGTCGTCTTTTAAGGATTCATGCCACACCTTCTACCTTACCTTCCTTTCTGCCCTTTATTTTCCTTACTTGTCTCCCTTCAACCCTTCCTGCGCCCTATGATCCAGTTAAACCAAATGTGTGCAGCTGCTACGAAGGCTTTTATTTCTCTTTCCTCTATGCTTTGCTTATAAACGCTTTTTTTTTTCCTGGTGCCTACTTCTCTTTGCCTAGCTACTACTTGTTGTTCAAGACTGGCACACCGGTGCTTTCCTCTTACGCACCATATGGCGCTCCCTGCTTTATACTTTCACAGCAAGGTTCAAGAGCTGCTCTATCTGTGTCCCCCACGAGACTGCAGCCGCTTTAGGGGACAGTCTTCCAACTTTGTCCTCCTAGCAACCAGCATGATGGCAGGTGTATAGGATTCACTTAAAAGTTGTTGAAGAAAGTACTGATTTATTTAGTGAATAAACTAAAACTGCTTGTGGAAAGATAGCATTTTGAAACGGCTATTTGATTTTTTAAATCTGAATTTAATGGATCTCAATTACTTGGTAATATTAAATACCTGTTATATAAAAGCGACAACCTGAAATGTATTTCACATAACCTTGAATAAGTACAATAACATATATATTATTTTGAAGTAGATAACTGCCTAGACACACAGATGTACAAATTTGAATACTCTCTATATGAACTGTGGTTAAAACAAGTGTTGGACAAAGTTGCAAGACTTGTAATTAGCATTTATGTGTTAAACTAAGGCAATATAGGTAAATTTCTCACTTAACAAGGTACTTAAATGACCATGGAAGAATGTATATTTTAAAGAGTGGTAACAATTCAGGTTCCACTTTAATGCTTCTAAATCATGTTGATAATATGATAGGTTTCTGTTTTAATTGACTTTATTGTAATGGATTAAATAAGTGTTAAAGAATGAGCAATGTATGTATGTAATTTATTACTCCATCAATCTGGTGCTTACTCAAATTGGAAAGTGGAAATCGATTCAGAAAGAATATTCATGATTTTAAAAATGAGAGAACCATAGTGGCAATTAAGAGAAGCTTGTACTTGTGGATCTGTGTATTTGACCTCTAAACCAACTTACAAACTTCAGAATAAATGGGACAAACACATGTTCCTTCAGCAGCCCCTTTATGTGATCAATAGCGAATGAGACAAGCTTAATCAAGTACAGCAATAACATGTGTGTGGGTGTGAATGTGAGGGGGGTGTTTATTGCCTCAGCTCATAATTCCTTTCTAAAGTTAATATCATTCAAATAGAACTTGGAGCAAAGTTTTCATTAAATGTAATGAATTAAAATTTTTTCAGTTTCCATTCAGGTAAGAAAAACCCAGACACCTCCAAAGTGTACCAACATATTCTTGATTTAGCCAAATTAACAATATGCAATTTGTCTTTAAATAAATCTCCATGGATTACAATGCAAACCTGTTTTTACAAGGTGAACAAATAAAGTTAAGTAGTGATTTGGTGATAATGTCTCTGTGTCTTTCAAAACTTTTCATTTCAAATTTAATATTTAATTAGTTCAACTTTATCCCTTAATACCACAGAGAAATAACCTCTCCATCATATTAAGATAGTCAAACATATTCCTGCCAATTTTCTATGTAGTGTACCTAAGCATCCCATGTGATAGACCTAACAGATGCATTATTCAGGTTATGTGAATATGAATATTTAAAATTTCTGTGTATCTAATGGATGCCTAAATAAATGTGTGTATGTTTTTGGAATAAATGCTAAATTTGCATCTTTCACTGCCTGGCCAATGGAAGGTAACAGTGTTGCTGGTGGTCACTGACACATTTACGTCAGTCTCTCTGTCCCCAATGGTGGAAAGACTACACAAAAGAATTAAAAGGGGTTTTAGACATGTCCTTATTAAAGTACCTGGAAACATTCAATTGAATCACCAGCTTGCCTTTGGAATGGCAGGAATGTGACCTCCACATAGCTGAAAGATTTGTGATAACGACATATAGAGACCAGAGATGAAGGCCAATGTCAATGCTTTGAGAGGGTGTCCATCGCAGTGTCTCAAGTGTGTGGCTTTGGCAATTCTCACAAGTAAGTCCAAGTAAACCTTACAAGTGAGACTAAATGAGAAAGCATATATCACACAGATATCAAATAGTAGCACTTATTGGAAGAGACAAGATCCTAGAGGATATCCAACCCAATCTCTGATTATTCTGGAGAGGAAAATGAGCCCAGAGTCTTAGAGATTTGCCAGAGAAGAGAAAGAGAGGTAAGAGATGGAGAGAAGCAATTTTCCTTATCATAACATCAGTCGCTCTTCATTGGAATTGTGGATATGTCCACGTTCACCCAGAACTCTAGTCAGCCAGGCTCTGTGTCAGTCTCAGTCATCCCATATCCCTAGTACTTAGCACAGCGCTTCTCAACGAGTGGATGAATGCCTGAGTAAGTGCTTCATATGGACTTGGGGAAGGCTCTGAACCTCACAGCATCACCTTCATCTTTAGAAAATGTTATCGGAGGAACATGATATAATACATAGAAAATGCTTAGCAGCAGGCTTTGCACAAACACTCATATATTAACAGAACGAGTGAGTGAATGAATGAATGAATGAATGGGACCAAATATAAGGAAAATATCTGTTTCTCTGGAAACTGCATCTACAAGACATGGACAAGTAAGAAAAGCTTTTGGCATACCTTCATCTAATGGCTCAGAGAAAAAGGGAAAGGAAAAATATAAACCAAAACCCGAGGAAACAATAAGAAACTTAAAACAAATGCAAACTATTTGTTAAAGAAAAACTGTCTGTCTAAACAACTGTAGAGAATGTAAGCCTGGGGAGCCTGAAGAGCGCTGTGGCACCTGATAAAATCCTGACTTCAGCCTCGTTTCCCGTTCTCGAGCTGGCCGGGTTGCGGGCTAAGCACCGGTAGATCCCCGCGTCCCCAGGCTGAAGCCTGCTGATCTGCAGTGCGCCCGAGGGCAAGGCCACCACTCGGGAGTCGCCCAGGGCTGGGGTCAGGTCTTGCTGGTTTTTCTGCCAGTGTATCGTTGGCATGGGCTCCCCGATGACTTCGCACTTGAGCAGCACCGTGTCTCCCATGAAGGCCGTGACAGATTCTGTCTGGGAGAGAAACCTCAGTGGTCCTGTGGGAAACACAAAGAAGGAAGGATACATCTTTCAGAGGAGGCACGACAGTCACCGGTAAAAATGATCACATTTGTATTCTTTATAGAAAGTGTATTTTATAAGGTATTTTCTCATATTTCATCTCACTTGCTTTTCTCATTTTACCACAGTATGTGTCTGGCACTACAGTAGATTCGGGGGCTAAAATATGATACGATGTTGCCATTATTATCTAGAAGTCTACTGTTTTGTTATGATTGATTAATAAAGCAGCCTTGCAAAATAAACAGAGCACACAAGATCATCCTAAGTTTACACACTAGGAAACGGAGGCTCAGAATTGTGAAATTCCACAAACAAGTTCACAGTTATTACATGGCAATCCTGCAAATGAGACCTGGTTCTTCTCAATCCTGGTCCTACGCTCATCCTGTTATCGCACTTTGAACAAAGAACTATGAAATTAGGGGATTATGATGGACTGGCCCCATGGCATAACCCAGGGCAGTTTCAAGAAAAATGAGTGATATTAACCAACAAATATAGTAACAGCGAACAATCTTTTATGGGTACTGCTTAAAGCATTGTATTTGTCCAGTTGTGGTTGTGATATAGTGAAACAATGCTAAAGCTGGAATTAGAATAGCTTGGGTTTCTAGCCTGGCTGAAGAACTCTATGTGAGTTCTTTGGTGACTTGTTTCATTTCTATGGGCTATTGCAGTGTAAGCTCAAAGAATTGGTTTTTCCTTTTTGTAATGCAAGTGCCTGGACCTGTAATTAATAATTAATTTTTTTTTTTTCCTTCAGAGATTTCTTACAATCATAGGACCCACAAGGGCTGGTCTAGCCACAACCTTGGTTACCCATAAGCTGGGACCACCACAAAACAGCTAAAAATGCGGTAAGAGCTAACTCAACTTACATGACCACTACGGTGAAGGGAAAAGACAAAAGACAATAAACAAACAACAAACAAAGTAGCCATCACTGAGCATAAGCATGGTGATGAAGAAGCCTTCTCCATGGTGATGTTATACCAGAGAAGTGCAGACGATACTGTAATCCTGCCCTCTGAAACCCCTTTTTTTGAACAGGTGGATAATTGTGACCCTAAGGCTTTGACCATAAAAATTATTTATTATTACAAACATACATTATTGCATGAATTATGCCATTGCTGATAGATATGCTTTCTTTTTAGAGTTAATTAAATAATTCTAATTCATTGATTCAGGTGCTACTCATCGCAGTTATATTGTAATATTTCTATTTTCATTTTAACCTTACTAGATTTCTTTTTATTGTATGTGCATTTCACAACAAACTTTGATTCATTTACCAGTTTGGGGTTCATATCAAGTTCTTCTGATCATATTTTATCTTACTGTGATTTTTATTTTATAGATTTATTTTAACTAACTCAAAATTTCCTAGGTTCAGTTTTAAACTTAATTTGGTCAATATTTTGTCAATAACAAATTCTATTGGGCTGTGTTAAATACTGTTAGTTTTATTTTTTAAATTTATCTTTATTATTGAAAGTATTACAAATGCCCCCTCCCTTTCCCCCATTGGCCCCCTCCACCCCCCCCCCCCCACCCCAACCATTAGTTTTATTTTGGATCTATTAATTTTCACAAAATTAACTTTCCCTATAATATGATGACAATTTTGCTGTAGTGAAAAGGGCAAAGGCAAAATGGTCTAATTTCATGAGAGAAAATCAGAAATGCTGTAGAGAAGTTTCCTTTCCTAGGTGAAGGTGACATTTCATGTCTCTTTTAGGAATTAGAGTCTTGAGTCACAAGATTAGTGAAACTGGCAGCCATCACTGACATGCCAGCGGTCAAAATGAAGTTCAATTCCTTTGTGACTTCCGACAGGAGCAAGAACTATAAGAGGCATTCCAATGCACCTTCCCACATTGACAGGAAGATAATGTCTTCTCCCTTTTCCAAAGAGATAGAAGTACAATGTTTGATCCGTGCCCTTCCAAACGGATGAGGAAGTTCAGGTTGTGCAAGGACACTACAAAGGGCAGCAAATTGGCAAAGTGGTCCATTTCTACAGGAAGAAATGTGCCATCTACACTGAATGAGTGCAGTGGGAGAGAGCTGATGGTATAACTGTTCGTGTGGGCATTCTCCCCAGCAAGGTGGCTATCACTAGACTAAAGCTGGACAAAGACTGCCAAAAGATCCTTGAACTAAAAGCCAAATCTTGCCAAGTAGGAAAAGAAAGGGCAAATACAAGGAAAAAACCATTGAGAAGGTGCAGATATAAAATAATCTTCTATGCAGCTTTCATTAAAAACCTTAAAATGAAAAAAGGGATTAGTGAATCCATGAAACAGTAAAATCCACCAATATCACATAAGAAATAGGTACAAGCTGCCAAAGATGGTACACCCCCCCTTATAGCAACACTAACATGAACAGACCTGCAGACCTGGAGATACAATGAAGGTTGTTCTCTAGCAAGAATGATTAATGCTAGGCCATGTAGAAACATTAATATTGATGCAAATATTAATTTATCAATTGAAATTTAACCCACACCAATAGGTGCTAAAATTACTCATCTGGTTCTCCAGTTAAGGCTTTATAATCTGTATCCATGGAGCTATTTGTTTCGACACTAGAGATGTAACTACAGGGGGTGCCAGGCACAAATCTAATTCTATTCTTCTCATTTAGTTATCAGAATTAATCTGTGACTCTGCTGGATCTTCCACTGAGTGATTAACAAATGGAATCAGTTAACCTGGGCCCAGGCTCATTGTCCAAAACCCATTACCAGCTGCTTGAGGAGTATGGTCTTGAGTCTGTTCTAAAGAAGGCACATTAATCTGTTCTGATCAGCTTTGGTATAGATTTAAAGCATGTACTTGAGCAGAGGATAATTTATATGTACTATACAAGGCAAAGCTGCAATAAGTAGTGATGATTATGTGTGTCAACAGACTTTCAAACAAATTTCTGACTTTTTTATTTAATGGTTTTCTTCTTGGTCTTTATCTCTAGCATTTAATTTTGTAATTAAGGAAATACGGCTTGGAAAATGTACCCACATTTACAAGTTATATAGTTTATACAACACAAGTAAGGATAAA
Organism: Miniopterus natalensis; assembly: GCF_054644295.1. Lineage (NCBI taxonomy): Eukaryota > Metazoa > Chordata > Mammalia > Chiroptera > Miniopteridae > Miniopterus > Miniopterus natalensis. The sequence continues at coordinate 64,713,567 of NC_142087.1, read as the reverse complement.
ATATTTTTGATAAATTGATAAAATATCTGGATACTTTTATATATTCAGATACATGGTCCTATATAGGTTATGCACGTTTGATAAAAACTCTAAATATCTATTTTACATCTGAATGCCTATGGCATTCAAAACATTACTTGCCAAGTTCTAGAACATCTACTAAAATATAAAATGAAAAGCTAATTCAAAATGATACTCAACAATTGGTTCCTTTATGTAAACTTTTTCTAGCTGAGAGAATCATACACAATGCATAAAATTGTATATTACTATAATCAGACTTAATGGAACCAGATACTATTCCAAATGCTTATACAGAATGCATTCGGTGCTTAATAAACAGGGGTCAGAAGTGCCTCCTATTTAAAATTTATCAATGTAATGTTTGAAAACTTCCAATAGTTGATTATTTAACAGAGTGAGAAATTATAAATATGATTTGTAGCTTTTCTTTTTTGTCTGTACAAAGGAAACCTTGCGCATCAAAAAGCAATTCTAAGTTTATGAGGCTCTATATGGTTTGAATTAATGCTCCCGATATTGTGCTGAATTGTAGCACTCACATCTCACAATGTTGTACAAACCAGCAATAGTATTAAAAGGAGAAGTTATAGGCTATCAAGTTAGTACTATATTTTCAAGGCATGAGTATGAGCACCTGGTAATGAACATTAAACTCACTGTAACTCATAAGAATGAAATGCAGTATTGTCAGAAGAGTCATTTAATGCTCTAATGCAATACAAACAATTTCTATGCTGTATTCATAGGTATATACAAGTATAATTTTAACTATGTCCTTATGAAAAATAGTTACCTGCTCAACAAGAGCCTGCCTGTTCATGAAAACAGCCCAGCTCAGTCTCATTAGATTGCATCTGGCCCATTGTAATCATAGCACAAATGGCCTTCCTTGCTCTACACTTTCCTTACTCAAATCCATTCCAAGCACAGTCAAAAGATCAGTGTTCCTAAATTATCAAAGTTTTTGCTTCGCTCAGGAAATTCTGATGTTCAAAAAAATTTCTAGTATTGTCTTACACCCCTAATTCTGGTACCCAAGAATCCAGCACAATGCATCTTCTGGGCTCATCTCCCGTAACTCCTGCAAAATAATTCTCCAATCTATTGGATTGTCTTATGCCCTAAACATGGCTGCCTTTTGACTGAATTCTCATTATATTTCCTCCAAAAAGGTATTCCTTCTCCTCTAATATATCTACCTATCAAAACTGTAGTTCTTCTTAAGATACTGAGTCAAAAATTTTTCATTCCCCTAGTCTTGCTTACTGGAAATCACCTCTCAACCTTTTGAATTTTTATGGCACTCTTAGATAGCATGACACAATTGATTGTATAAATAAAAGCCTGAGAAGTGTTTATATGTTTATGTGTGGGTTGTTTTTTTTGTTTGTTTGTTTTAGTATTTTATATACACAGAGTATATCAAATATCTACTAAAAAGAAGAAATACATAAAAATTTACTGAGGTTCTATGGGGCATTAAATATTTAAATAGAGCAAACATCCAAATTTTGATAAGTATGTTTGAATGTGTCTCTTTACTTTCTAACATACTTTGTGGCACTTTGGGTCCAGATTCCTCAGGGGTCACATCCCTGCTTTACCATTTAACCATGTGGATGACTTTGCACAAGGTCTCAGTTTTATCTTTTACTCTATTCTCAACTCCTTTATAAATGACCTAATTTAATCCTCACAACAGCTCTTTCAGTGTTATTGTCTTCACTTTAAGGATGGGACTGGAATGGGAGCAAAACTGATTCAAAGGTTTACATTATGCATGAGTGTTCAAGAATAAGCTTCAGGACTGAATTATTATACTTCTTAAAATACCTTATTTCCTCAATCTAAGTGAAACTATCTCAGGAGGAATTTCTGTATACATCAGCACCTTCCCACTCCTGCTCCAACTATCAGCACAGCACTGGGTAAAACCTCTGTCTTATGGGCAAACTTCAGCCTGAATACTGTACTATTAAAACTAGCACACAAACCTGTTTGTGGTGTTTCCTGGAGGCCTTTCATTGTTGAACTGGTCAAAAGGCTGTTTTCAAGAATGACTTGTGTTATAAGCATATAGGCACAGCCCATGGACACAGACACTAGACAGATGAAGGGCTGTGGTGAGGTGGGAGATGGGTGGAGGGGAGCAAAGCGGGGGAGGTAGGGGGCATCTGTAACACGCTCAACAATAAAATAAACTTTAAAACAAGGACGATTTGTAGTCCAGATTACTGCCCTCACACCTAGCCTGGCCCAGGATGCTATGACTGCTTTAAATCTAGAAATATCTGGACTTGCTGGAAGTGCCCATGTCACCATCCTACAGGTTTACATATTATCTGCACATCCGTGCATTGATGATGACCAGCGCCTGGTGAGGGATCAGTTCAGGAACCATGAACATCAAGGAAAGTGGATTTACACACGAAAAAGTCAGACACAGATTGCAGCTCCGTTCATCTTCTGTTCTAGAAATGATAAGCACGGACGCTTTTAATTCAGACCTGATCAGTGACTAACAATCAGTAAAAGCGCCTAGGCTTCAGCATCAGAAATTTTACTCATGTCAACTATCCTAATTAGAGTTGTATAAGCATTAGGTGCTGTGACAGGGAGATGAATAGCCATGCCGAGAAATGGGTCTCACCCTGTTTATTTTTGATTTCTGTAAAATATCCTTCAGTTATTCTCTAAAACTAATTTTAATACTAAAAGGATTCACTGTCTATTTATATATGCTACTTTGTTAAATGTTGCTCAAGGCTTGTTAGACAGCAATAAGCACAATTCTTTATCTAGAACGTTTACTAACTGCCCATGCAAGGAGTGAAGATTTTGTTATTCTGAGCTCTTCAGTAACACAGCGCTTGCACACCTGGGATTTAATAGTGCGAACTCAGTAGCCTCCCTTCCTCAGAGAGACCGTCCCCAAACCAGATGGAACCAACTGTTCCTATATATCTTCTTTGTAGCACGTATTTCAATTGTAATCAGTTAACTGGGAAATTAATTTAATAGCCATCTTCCCAGGTAAGCCATAAATTCCACAAAAGCAGGGCTGGGCCTATTTTATTCTGTACTCTGGGGACTTAGTGTAGTACATGGCATATAATTCTCCATCAAATACTTGTTGAATGGGAAAAAAAGTATTATTGGTAAGATAATTAGTTTAGGAAGATATCTCAGGCCTTAAATATTGGGGGTCTAGGGAGAACAACAATGACTAAGGAGGCATAAAGAGAGGTCAAAAACAGGGATTTCTTCAGGAAAAGTAAAAAACAGCTGAGGCTACATAAATGTTAAACAATCAAGCCTTTCATTTGAAAAGAGATGATATTGGGGGTATGCGGGGAGAACTACACCTAGTGCATTCATGAAAATTTTATCTAAGCCCCATAAATTTAAATTTACACTGTGGACCAGTGACATATCTTTTGAATGAGATTTCCCCATCCTCTGCTCAAATCACTGTCCCAGGAACAAAGTTATCAGCTTCCCAGGGGCGCCTGGACAACGGCTGCAGCCGTCAATCATCTTCCGGCCAATCCTCTTCTCCTCAGGAACCAGGGACAACCAAACTGTTGGCTGTCACCAGGGCAGTAGATACGTTAAGAGCAAAAGCAGCAAACATTTGTCATGTGGGCTTTTTTCTTTGTGATGCTAAAAAAATGAGGTAAAAAAAAAAAAATCACCATGGCAATGAATGAAAGCTGCTAAATCTGCAGGGACATCAAAGGCGTTAGAATTAAAATCATGAGAACAATAGTCTCCTACCACCCCCTGCCCAAACACATAGACAAGGAGAAACCTTTCTATCAGATCCAGACGGCCAGGAAGTTTGAATATCTTCAACATGCACTCTATTCTCGGATTCACTTAATTCTAAACTATTGTGCCTTTTAATCAAAAGTGGAAATGAAGCATTTCGCAGTCCAGGTTTACGCCAAGACTCTCCGCCTCTAGGGAGACCCCTCTTCCACCCACACACCCACAGACTGGGCCTATTCCTTCTCTGAAATTCTAATCTGGAAATAGCACATTCTTCCGCTTTGCCCTCTAGCCTCTCTGGCAGACTATCGGGACCCTCATCTCCTCCTATGGAAGGGCTAATTAAAGAATTAAAGTTCATTTAATAAAAAGAGACTTATCAATTGGAAGACAGGCCCTGGGGTTGGAAACATGTCTCGCTTTTACATATTCAGCAATGTGGTAATATTTTAAAACTGCCAGAGGACAGCCATTGTTAATACCTTTTTTGCTCCAAATGAAAGCCTGAAAGCTATGTCCCTTCAAAGCCAGACCTTGTCTACCCCCTTTTAACTCTCAGATTAGCCCAGGAAAGAGAATAGAGCTAATCCAAAAAGAAGTTCTCTAGATTTGGTATTTTTTAGCAGTCAGAAGACCAATGAAGGTTTCTGGGAATTCCTTAGGAGTACATTTCTATCTGTATGTCCCTCTGAAAGTTAGCATTTCCATTTCTTTATTTTTTAATGGTTTTTGTTTTTGTTTCAGCTTCTTCATTTTCACTGGCAAAATTACAGCCTCCTAGGTGTTTGGATGAAGAGCCGTGGCTTGCAAGTGGCATTGCAAAACTAGTAAGTGTGCCTGGGGGTGACAGCCACACTCATCCCGCATGCAGTACTATAAGAAACATCCATGTGGCTAATTAACTGAACATCAGAAGGATGTCACAGAAGAAGTGTGAAAGGAGAAGGAAAACTGGACAGGCACATTACAGCCAGTTTGCCCAGCTCTGCAAGATTAGGAGCACGCATGAGCTCATCCCCTAAGCAAAAAAAACTGTCAAGAAGAAATGTCATCAACTGAGTCTTTCTCAGAATCATCTTTGGGGTTTGTCCAATATAAATGCTATGAAGAGCGGATACTCTCCCAGATTCTTGAAGACTAATTATACATGGGACTTGGAACCAGGTGGTCACTTGGGAGTCCTGTAACCTCTGGGTGATCAGGAGCCAGTTTAAATGCTGGTCTATCATAATCTCACCAAGTGGCTTTGCTAGATTCTTGGCCTTAAAATCCATGAAGTAATTCAGGGTCCTCCAAACCATCCTTCTTAGTAACAGCCTTAGGGCCTCTGGTAGCCTATGTGGTGCTTTTTTTTAAATATATCTTTATTGATTTCAGAGAGAGGAAAGGAGAGAGAGATAGAGAAACATCAATGATGAGAGAGTCATCGATTGACTGCCTCCTGCACGTCCCCACCTGGGGATCGGGCCTGCAACCCGGGCATGTGCCCTGACCGGGAATCGAACCCCGATCGCCTGGATCCTAGGTCAATGCTCAACTGCTGAGCCACGCCCGGCCAGGCTACATGGTGCTTTTATAAGAACAGGGAAACGGGGCCATCTTTGAGGGATGAAGGTTGAAAAGGTACTCCATGGGATTGGCCAGCAAATCCAGAGCTGGGTTCTAGTCCCCTCCCAACTTTCCCTGGAGAAAGTTCTCAGATGTGAATTACACCCCTGTACTAACATGGTTTCCTGATCAGCAATCAGGCAAGCATGATTCAGCTTGACCCATCCATGTCTTTTATTAATTTCAGAGTCAAATTGGAAATGTTTTACTAGGTAGGTAATTTTAATAGCTTTTCTTTCATCCATCTGAGCTATTATACAGTAGCTAATTCTCGGCTCAAGTTTAAATAATGAAGAGAGCATTACCACCTTTTCCTTAAACTCAACATGTTATTGTTTCCATGGACATAGATCCTTCATAAAATCTAATCATACCATATTGACCATCAATGCCATTATTCTACATGAAGGTTAGAACAGAATTTTTCTTACAGAAAGAGTTAGACAGCAACCCCTGTATAGTGACAGTTACCTTTCCTCTTAGCTGTGCTGTCCTATCTATGATGACTAAAATAGGTCTTTTACATATGTGTGTGTGTGTGTGTGTGTGTGTATACATCTCCAAAAAACAACTGATAATTATAAGGCAGATCAATTAGGAGTTGTTTGTTTGCTTGCTTTATTTTACTATAAGATTTTCTATAGAAATTCTTTAAAGGAAAATCTTCTAATGTAGAGAAATGTTCATTAATAATCAAGAACTGAAAATATAGCCCTGGCTGGTATGGCTCCATGGTTAGAGCATCAGCCAGCACCCTGAAGGGTCTTGGGTTCAATTCCTGGTCAAGGGCACGTAGCTGGGTTGCAGGTTTGATCCCCAGCCCCAGTTGGGACATGTGCAGGAGGAAACCAACAATGTCTGTCTCTCACACTGATGCACTTATGTGTCTCTCTCTCTCTCTCCTGGTCCCTCTCTCTTTTCCACTCTCTCTAAAATCAATGGAGAAAATATCCTCAGGTGAGCATTAACCAAAAAAAAACCCCACAAAACTAAAAATATAAACAAAAATTATATAATGCCTTACCCCAGTGATTTTCAACCTTTTTCATCTCATGGCACACATAAACTAATTACTCTAATTCTGCGGCACACCAGAAAATATAATATTTGTTTGCAAATCTGACCAAAAAAATAGGTATAATTTAATTCTTTCACACCAGATGACTATTGTTGTGCTGACGTCATTTTTTTATTTATTTCCTAACCTAAGGGAAAAGAGGCCAGTGCCCCAACTAAATAGTCAGGTATTGCATATTTTTAAAATTCTTGTGGCACACTGGTTGAAAATCACTGCTTTAACCATCGCTGCTTCAATCTATTAATGTTGCAAAGATTTAAAAATGATAACAGTGCTTCTGAAAATGTAAATTAATACACTGCCTTTGAAAGTGATCTGGCAATGTGCGTCATAATAATTTAACCCAAGAACTCAATTCCTAGAAGTCCATCCATAAATATAGGATGAAAAAAGATGTATAAAGTTATTCAATGCAGTCATATTTAAAATAGTGAGTGACAAAAACTGGGCTAATTGGACAATTGGTTATTGCCTAAACAGGTTATGGTATAGTCGCTGCAGTTAACATTATACAACCATATAAAATTATGTTAATAAACACTTTTAAAAGTGAGCAAAAGTTATTTTTCTCATTTTTCTAAAACAAGCATATTTTAAAATATACAAAATAATAATTATGCTAATGATTCCAATACTCTAATCAGTGTGTTATATTCAATGTAAATTGCAAGCAACTATTCATAAGCATATTGATTTTTTTGAAGACATGTTTACCTATACAACCTTTAACAATAACTTCATTTTCATTCTCTACTCTGCAGATAAAATTCCTATTACAGAACCTGAGATTGGTTTATAATCAATACTAATGAATAATTTTTACAGAATCCAGGCTTGGGCTTTCCATCAAGCTTAAACCTCATCATACATGGGTAACGAATGGTCACAACATTCATGAAAGTTGATTATGAATGTGTCTGCTATTTGGTGGGCCTACTTGTAAACTGTACTTAAATCAAGGCGGACAAATCACTCAAATAACAGCAGAGCAAGCTCTTAAAGTTGTATAATATTTTGTTTTACATCATGTCACTGTCACCACCCCCTCCCTACTTCATCTAGGTTCTCCTGAAAACTCTGCCATTAACCCCTAACAGCACTGCTTATATCATCATGTGGGAATTTCCAAATCATTCATTCACTCATCCATTCACTCATTTAGTCAGTCCACCAGTTATTCAGTCAGTGTCATGGTTAATTTTATGTGGGGACTCGGCAGGATCCCAGGGTGCCAAGATATTTGGTTCTGGATTCATCTGAGAGGATGCTTCTAGATGAGATTAATATCTGAATCTGTAGACTGAGTAAAACAGATTGCTCTCCCCAATGTGGGCGGGCTTCATCCAATCCACAGAAAAGGTGGAGTAAGGGAATAGTCACTCTGTCTGTCTTTGAGGTGGGACCTCAGTCTGCCAGTTGCCTTCAGACTGGAATTTACACCATCAGCTGGTTCTCAGACTTTCAGACTCTGACTGGAGCTATTCCATCTGCCCCCTAGATCTTCAGCTTGCCAACTGCAGTTCTTGGGACATCTCAGCATCCATAATCCCATTAGTGGATTTCTTTAAGTCTCTTTAATATTATGTATATATCATGCAGGAGATATATACATTGTGTGTGTGTGTGTGTGTGTGTGTGTGTGTGTGTAGTAATGGTTCTTTTTCTGGGGACCTCAGACCAATCCCATCGACATTTAGTGAGTACCTAATATGTGGCCGGCATCCTAGTTGCCTGAGGAACACGACAAACAATACAAGTTTCTTTCCTCAAAGACCTCACAGTTCATAGGAAAAGAAAAGATGTTAGAACAATGCTGCGTGATAACTGCATTGTACTGTGGACTCAGAGATGAAATAACACCTAGAGATGCCTGTTGGGAAGGGGATAACCAGGAAAGAGCTCCTGGAACGATGGGATATGAGCTGCATCTTGAATAATGAGTAGGGTTTCATCAGGCGCCCAAGATCCAAAGGGCATCCTGGACAGAACAACAACATGTGCTCAAACGCCAGCTCGAGGGCCACCGCAGCTTTCGGAGATGGTAGATCAGCCAGCACATGACGGGGAAGCGCTAAGAGACCTCTACAGCTGCTTTTTGCTACCACAGAAGACAGCCTCGGATTCTTCTTTAATTTCTTCAGTCGTCATGTGTGTTTTGACTACACAAGTACTCTAAACTCCATGAGGGCAGAATGGGTGTGACATACATTCACACCCAGCCTATTTCCTGAATGAATCATGACAAATCCCCCATAACAGGGAAGCATGTAACCAGAAAACTTAGCAAGACGTTATCCTGTTAGTTTCAAAGGTCATTAAAACAAGAATCTATTGGGTTAATCTTGCTGCAAACCTTTACATGAGCATATTATCTTCTACCTGTGAATCTTTAAACTAAGTGCTAATTTTCCTTACTACTAGTAACTCTGTATGAATGCATACAGGGGTTAGCAAAAGTAGGTTTACAGTTGCAAGTGTGAAATGTTTTTTCTTGTACTGTTATTAATTATTGTGTTATTTGTTTGTATTACAACTGTAAACCTATGTTGGCCCACCCCTGTACTAGGCACTGTGTCAGGTATAGTATCTACAAATGAAGCATAGCTTTTATATGGCAATAAAGGGCTCTACTGAAGTTCCCTTTCAACATTTTTTACTCTCAGTTTGTTTCAAGGACCAACCTCCTCTAAATATGAATGATTTTTTTTTCTGTCAAAAATATGCACTGAGTCCTATATTTCGAATCTGTAGGCAGAGACAAAAGAAAGGAGAAACCTAAATAGAGCACATTTTCAACAGAAGGAGGCAGCAGAGAGAGTAGTGTTAGCTCAAAGCTTTTACTTCAGCATATAACTGATTAAACTTAATTTGATAATAGCCCAGATCTACATCAAACATATCAAAAGGATTCCATTTTTTCTCTCTCAGAATTTTAGTTTCTTTTTCCTCCCCCATGAAATCCATCTGTAACATGAGAATCTAGAAATCCCAGTAGAAATAATAGTTTTGATTAAAGACTTCTGGTGAATATATTTAATTTGGAAGCACCTACTGGGAGAGAATTGAAGCTAATAAAACACATTTGCATGCTATGCATTTGCACAATAACAATGAAAAAACCCCAAAACATTTCTGCTTAACTGCTGAACATGTGTGATTTTTGTACCTTCTTTAGAGAGATCCTGAGAAAATCAAAACTTTTAAAATAATTACCTAAATTTGGGTAACTTGACCCAGAATAACCAAATATACCAATATAAGAAGGTATTCATGAGGAAAAAAATGTTTAACAAAAGTCATAGTTTGGGAAGTATATCAAACTCACCTGGATCAATGCCCACCACAAGAATCTGAACTAATCATTTATTCCAACTGATGTTTTTGTTGTTGTTGTTGTTTGTTTGTTTTTTACTTAGTCCCTAGCAACTATTTGGCTGTAGAAGAACGTCAGTAATTAAAAAATAGTAAAGCATCCTTCATGAAAATCTAGTTGTGGAATCATTCTCGTGGGCCCAGTATTGCCTGATACTTGGATTGAGGGGAAGGTGGAAAAAGTGCATGCCTGGGCAGTCAGAGAGATATTTTTCCCCCTGCTTCTAAGGGAGCCAGATGAGGGTTACAGGTATATGTGGTTAAAAATAAAATATTCCTTCAGAATAGCGTTAAGCCTTAAGGATCACAGTACTTATATATTTTTTATAGAATCAGAAACAATATTACTTCCAAGTTTGTTCATGATCTTTCCTGTTCTTATGATTTATGAATGTAAAAAGATGTATTAAAGTATGGAGTCGTTCTTAAAACGAAGCATGGTTCAATAGCTGGAGCATAAGCTTTGAAGAGCAATGGGCAAAGAGGCGCATGCCAAAAGACTGCACTAGAGATTTAGCCAGGGGTAGATAATTCAGATGCCTTATACAATCTTAGCAAGTTTGGATTTTAATTAAATTACATTGAGAGGTTATTAAGGGATTCTGAGCAAGGGAATTACATGATCGGATTTGCATTGTTTTGAAGATCATTCTGGTTGCTGTGTAGAGAATAGTTGGGGTCAGAAGAGTGAAGGTGAAGGCAAGAGTGAATGCAAGAATCTCAAAACTTAGCAATAGTCTAGGTGAAAGGAGATATGACTTGTGTTGGGAAAGGTCTTCTTATGCACAAAGTCCTTTGACCCCACCTCAGCTGCATCAAGAATGACAAGACTTATAAGCCAGTCAGAGGAGGACATGTACCATATGGTTTCACTCGTACATGAAATCTAATGAACAAAATAAACTAGCTAACAACATTGAAACAGACTTAGAGATATGGAGAACAGACAGCTGTCAGAGGGGAGGGGAGCTGTGGGCTGGGTGAAAAGGTGAAGGGATTAAGAAAGAAACACACCTCATAGACACAGACAACGGCATGGTGATTACTAGAGGGCAAGAGGGTGGAGGGACTTAGAAGAGGGTACAGGGGACATAAATGGTGATGGAAGGAGATGGGGTGGTGAACACACAATACAATATACAGGTGATGTATTATATAACTGTACGCCTGAAACCTATATAATTCTATTAACCAATGTCACCCCAATGATTTTTTAAAAAAACAAAAACAAAGAATGATGAGCCTTGGGCCAGGAAAAGTTTCTTAGCAAGGAATAAATAGCCCACATAGCCTGTGCTGGGCTTATCTCCTTTTGTGGGGATACCTTTCCCTGTTTCAGAAGGAGTGTTCTTTTGTTCTGATCATATATGTCACTCACTTCCCTGCACCCATCAGGCACACTAACAGCCAGCCTTTAGTATCTCAGACTCCACAGGGGAGGATTTAGGGTCCTCCTCCTGTGGGTCAACAGGGGTTCAGGTAGGTCAATTGCCCTGCATCAGCTGTGGAGGGTCCACTATCCATGGGGGCCACTGCCCACTATTGGAGCTGAATTTGCTCTGTCTCTTCTCTGGGTGAGTAAGGCGCTGTTTCACCCAATGCTTGACTATGTGTTTTTTCCTTGGCAACTCTGACACCGAGGTGCATTGGGCAGAAGTGTCCGGAGTCCTCCCCTGGGATTGATAACCAATGTGTAGTGTTCTGCTCCACGGCGTGGGCAAGAGAAGTAGCAGTGAGAATAAAAAAGGAGAGAGAGAGACTAGAGCTATTCTGAGGCACAATCAAAAGGACCTGTTGAAAGTTGAGTGTGGTTTGTGAGGAAAAGGGATGGGTCAAGAACATCCGGTTTCCACATAAAATATTTAGGTTGAGATATATGCGATTTTTCTTGGCATAAGTAGGTACATGTGGTGGTTTGGAGGGAAGTAAGAAAAAAAGAGACTTGAGTAAGAGGTGTAGTATTGAAAGGTGAACAGGAGCAGAGATCAAGTGTTATTGGATCTCAATCTCAAGAATTTAATGATTAGAGAAGCGGTTGTCAAAGTTCTTTCTGTTTTTAAAATTATATAACCATGTGAATCTATGTTTGAACAACCTAATATGTGGCCAGACCTTGCATTCATCTACCAACACATAACAAAACAAATGTAATGGACACTGTAAGATATAGAGGAACTTAAAACATTTGCCACCACTGCTTCAATGGACCTGCCAATGCAGTAGAAGACCCAGTGCCTATCAGACAATTTTTATCATAAAGACTCCTAACAGAGGGACCTTAAAACAAGCTTGGGGATTTACAATAAGAGAAGAGCCAATAAAATTTGCCCAATATTGGAAAATCTGACCAACTCAACTCAAGTTAATTTGGACAACTCACATCCTTGCCTTATAATCACAAGTAAACTACCTTGTCACTTATTGAGACATTAATTTACAGTCACTTACTCTAATTTTTTTGGGCTCTGTAGATAGAATTCAAAGGCTATCTAAAATAAAATCATACAGCTTTTCAACAAAGAGAAGCTCAAAAGCTTAAGTTTAAAACAGACAGATTTATCTTAAATTTGCAAAGTTCTTTGAACTCACATTGAATCAAATTTTGCTTTCTTTGAAGCAAATTCTTATTATGTGTTTTATTTTTCTCTTGGCCTCATATTTGAACATTTGAAACAGTCTTTAGAGTGATTTACAGGTAGTTCTACATCACAATGGTGCTTGACATGCATATCGACATTTTATGGTAATCTCCAATCTTCCTTTCAGGAAATATGCTATTGAACTGAGTCTTACATCTAGAACCATCTATTAACATACTAATGGAGTCCATGAATCTTACATTGCCTATGAGGTGCATCTTTAAGGCAATTTCTCATCAGTAAATATACAAAAGATTAATCTGATTTTAGCTTAAATTTGGGGATCTCTGAACACAGCATTTTTCAAACTTCTTATCAGATATCTATATCTATTTCTATAACTATACCATAGTGAATATAAATTTCTTGGGCTTATGAGATCATTCACTCTCTGTTATCTCCTGTAATTCTTTAATAACCACGTGTCCTGTTCTAAATGGTCTTCTCACTGAGCTTCTGAAGATGCTTTTGTACTTTCCCATCTACCATTTCAGGTGTGCTACCTTCTGTCTGATAACTGTGATTTTTTACACATCCTGAGGGCTGAGCCTCCGTTGGATTTGTTTAATATTGTATCTCCAGTGCCTGCACTTAGTAGACACTCAATAAATATTTGCTGAATGCACAAGTAAAACATCTGAACCCAATGCTAGATCCAAATCAAAAGTATGTTTCACTTTTCTTCTCTGATATCTCATCAAATTTATTCTCATTGGCCCTCATTTGGTAATCGTCAACTATTCATTGGTATTGTTATCACATGTTCATCGCTTCTTGTGTCCAATTAAAGTTTAGCTTGCTGGAGATTAGATGTTCTTGTTCTATATTTCTGTGAACACTCACAGCGCAGTGTCTTGCACAGTGAAAACACCAAATGATACCCTTGTTTTAGATCTGATCACGCTGAGGAATGATTATTTTTGTTTTGTCTGTTTAGGCAAAGGGCCATCTGTTAAGGAAACACTAAAATAATCAACTTCATTTGATTTATTTAACCTTAAAGTTCTGATGGCTGGCACTTTCTATCGCAGAATATGTTAGTGGTCCCCTCAATTTATGGGAATGTCCTGTTAATGTAATTCAGAACTTTAAACTTGTAATAATTTAGAGCTAAACGGCTGGATTATCTTTGAAAGAGCTGTCAAGAAAAGGTTGTGTAAGCAGATTAATAAAACAAATGAGATTCACAGTGTAGTCTACATTTTTTTTTTTTTAAGTTAACCTGTCCTGATTCTGAAATGTAGAACTCGGTTGCACATTTTCCAACACACTTATCAATCCCTGCTTTACACTGATGGCTGTAATGCCAACATCTGCACTCTATTTATTTCTCCAAAATTATTCTATGTTTTTTGAAAGTAAGAACAAGGCTTCAATTTGTCTTTTTTCTCTTCCGTCCAGCAAAAAGCCTTTGCAGGAGCGTGTGGTACACGGCTATTGGTTGACTGATTTTTGATAGCCTGGTTTTCCATCTGCATTCCTTCCGCAAGCACCCTATCTTCCAATAATCGTCTACCGGCAGTCACAGAATTTTAAGTGGTTTAATGAAAGGGAGCATAAAGATAAACAAATACTAGGTTCATATGTTGATGCTGGCAGAGAGCTGAGAGATCAAACAAATCTATTTCTGTTAATAAGAAAACACCCATGTGTTGAATCTATAAAATTAATCATTTTGCCCCGTCTCTAATTCATTTTCCCAATTTTTACATGTTAAGAGTTCTCTGTATCTGAATGTACATCTATCTCTGATATATGGACATATGCATAGAAGTGTTTACATGTGCGTGATTAATAAATATTCCTCTGTGATTGTGTGTGTGTGTGTGTGTGTGTGTGTGTGTGTGTAGACACAGATGTATAGAGAGGCATGTGTGTACATATACTCATATATGCACAACTATAGTCAAATATACACATACATCCCTCTACTGCAAGCAAATTCATATATACATATACCCACATCTACTGTACACATATCTTTGCAAAGACATATATTTAATTATTGAAATGAGTGGAGAATTTGGGCCAAGCAATCATATTGTCATAGCACATTGTTCTTTGTAGTTAAAGAGTAATTTTCTCTTAAATAACCCAGATAATCACCAGAAGGTTTTCACCATTATTAAACATGGATGTGTTTTCCCTTTATAAAACACAACACCTTTCATACACATCCTTTCCACTAAAATTTTCAGGCTACCAGAACTTAGATCTAAAAAATAAGCTGACTTGAGTCCTCTCTTAGAAAAATGATAGCAGTCTTATAAATCATAACCTTGTCCATAACAGAGGTTCTTAATATGATTCAAACTCATCAGACAAGATGCCTTATTATTCATACCGCGCTGAACTGCTAATTTTCAGAGACAAATGCACCTGTGGAGAAAGAAATCATATCTTTAAATTGTATTATCCACTGACAAGACCACATACTGCTTGTCCTTGTTCTTAATACAGAAATCAGAGGGTGTAAATCTCTTCATCTTTCCTGTCAGCACTTCTGGCCGGGGTGTTAATGGCCTACAGCCAGGAAGTTGTATAGGCTTCCAGCCAATCACCTAGGAAAACATTTAATCTGCTTTTCAAACAGGAAGCGCAATTTGGGGAGGTGGGGGAGCTCAGTGTTAATGCATTTAGATGAAAACCTATTTTAAATCTCCAATTAAAACAAGGGACAAGAGATCTTAGTCCTTTGTGATATAAAGTGGGTAGAAGAGACTCACTTCATTTATTAAGTGACAGGCTAATTTTATTGATTGAAAATACATTATCAGCATCTTAGCAGGGTTGTTTTTTTTTTTTTTCAAACACTAAACCCAGTCTCCTCCTGCCAAGATGGAAGTAGTTCTAGTTTCTTCAGTGAGAAGCATTAGGAAGGTCTCCTGCTTGGTAAAACCAGCACATCTAAGGGAAGATGATTTTGTCTGGTACGCTGGCCGTGAACTGTCTAATTCTGAGACAGATTGAATCAAACCATCATGACCACATTAATAACGACCAGTAAGAGTTGGATAAACTATACAGTGAGGCTGTGGAAATTTACCATTTGAAATTCTTTGGGAAAAAAATATCAGAAAATTGAGATAAACTATTGTTTTAAATATCTTGGAAAAGATATTATCTGATATCCACAAGGGTTGGATTATTAAAGCATTAAAGATTATATAAGTTGTAAGCAATTTATTAAAACATGCTAATAAACAGGAGGGGAAAGGCTCATTGTGGACAAGATCTAAAAATAGAAGTTTATACAATTGGTGCCTGTAAGTCTTAATTGCATAGTAACAAAGCTCTGAACATCCTTTCTTTGCCTTTTGCATGAATTATCTCTTTGCAGCTAAAATGACACACGTAGAGAAAACATAATATTAAGCATTAAGCAGCACAAAAGGTAAAAAATAACATGCTTGACTCTCCATTTCTACAAATATATACTAATGCTGGTTTAAAAAACAGAACTCATGGATGAAGTCTTCTAAAATGCTAGGAGAAGAGCTAGTACGTGGATAGAGGGGTGAATCTACATAATTAGGCCTAGGGGTTGCAGAGAGAGAACAGGATTTAGATAAAAGCACAAGGAATCTACAAAGTCTTAATTAAAGATAAAACTCAGAGTCAGGTTTGCAACACCTGCTACAAGCTGCTGTCTGACTCAAACTCTTGCTGTTCTTTCATTTAACCTGGGCGTGATCTCACACATTTACCATGGCTACTCCATTTCTATGTAGTCCTGCTCGGATTGCACTGGAATAATAGCCTAGGAGGACGCCAGTGTATCTGGAAGCAAAAAGGCTGTGGCAAGGGTGGGCAAGCTATAGCTTGTGGGCAAATTTCAGCACGTCCCCTGTTTTTGTAGGGCCTGCAAGCTAAGAATAGTTGAACAAAATTTAAAAATATATATCTCATTAACTGTGAAAATTACATGCAACTCAAATATCAGGATCCATAAAACAAAGTTTAATTAGGACATAGCCATACCCACTTGTTTATGGATTGTCTGTGGCTGCTTCCAAGCTACAATGACAGTTGCCTTCTTGCGGCAGAGACTATACGGACTGTAAATGCAGAAATATTTACATCTGGTCCCTTGGAGAAGAAGTTTGACTCCTTGTCTATGGTAATGTTGACTCAGGAGTTCTAAACTAACTAGGTGATTTCACTAGGCCAGTGTGGCTGGCCGAGTAATCTACCTGTCCCTGCGTATTTGACACCTGCGATCGAGCGCACAAAAGGAACCACTTAATACCGTAACATTTCATGTAGACACGGCCCCAGGGGGTACTTGCCCACTTCAGATGAAACTTTCATGAACACAATAAAAAAGGTAAAAGGAAAACTCAGCAAAGGTTTATGAAACTGTTTTCTTCTACTTTCTTTTAGGTCCAATTTGATTTCTGCAGCAACATTGCTAGTAACAAGTGATATAGTATTTGTTACACCAGGGATTGTGGAATCCCCAGGACCTTGTATTAGAGAGGTTTAAACAAGGGAGCCCTGTTCAGCACCCTTCCCACCAGACTGCAATCAATGTAGCTTTTCCAGTTTTGTTCCTAAACCTTCCCTGTGAAATGAGCCCAAGATAGTGCTATAAATGATGATTGGGTGTGTTAGAAGTTCTAGCTAAAATAGTTTGTTGCTTGTTTGTTTGTTTTGCTAATTATTCTTACTTATATTCCCACAGGTCAAATATTTTTTTTTTTAATATATCTTTATTGATTTCAGAGAGAGGAAGGGAGAGGGAGAGAGAAACATCAATGAGAGAGTCATTGATCGGCTGCCTCCTGCACGCCCCCGACTGAGGATCGAGCCCACAACCCAGGCATGTGCCCTGACCGGGAATCGAACCCCGATCGCCTGGATCCTAGGCCGATGCTCAACCATTGAGCCACGCCGACCAGGCAAGAGATGGATTTTATACATTACTTGAAAGGATGGCTATGGGGCAGGGTGTAAGGAAGACAAGGTTGGAAAACACGTGATCACTTGTGCAACACTGTAATTAGTGAGTGGTATTAGTTAGGTTTGTGTTGCATGATTACTTGGATGTCAGAGAAACATTAGAAAATTTAGTAGAAAACCAAAGGGAAGAAGGATTGGGGATGGAGGAGGGAGCTAGTAGAAGATCAGAAATCGTGGGGAGGAGCTTCATCCTAGAGGCACTTAGAACAAATGCACATTCTATGGCTGCAGAAATGGGGTAAAAAACTCAGGAAACAGATTAACTACCATTGTGATTAATATAGTTTTAAAATGCTAAATTGGTGCATATGCTGGGGTGATAGGGCATGGGAAACAGATTCAGAGGTAGGTGAATAGAAATAATATTTGCCTCTAAATTTTTCAAATATCTCCTGTCTTTAACTGACCTTACCTTAGCAATCCCCATTATACATTATATTTGACTGAAAAGAACAGATGACCACAACAACATTCCTGAAGTTGCATGTGTTGGCTCACTAAACATCCAGAAACAAAACACACACACACACACACAGTCTTCCTCCAGACCAGTGAATCTCAACTGGGGGTGATTTTGCCCCCCAGAGGACACTGGTAATGTCAGCAGACATCTCACTCCTCACTCTCAGTTGTGACAACTATGTGCTACAGGCACTCAGTGGGTGGAAGCCAAGGATGCCGCTGAACTTCCTACAATGCACAAAAGAGCCCGCCAACCCTCATCTAACACTGAATTATCTGGCCCCAAAGTCAATAGTTCTGCAGTTGATCTAGACCAATTCCATGCTGTCAAGGCACTAGTTTCAACAGTAAATTTGCCAGATAAAATATAGAGCAGCCAGTTAAAATTGAACTTCAGCCCAGCTGGTGTGTCTCAGTGGTTGAGCCTCAACCCATGAACCCACAAAGGTCATGCTTCGATTCCCGGTGGGTTTCAGGCTCAGTCCCCATTAGGGGGCATGCAGGAGGCAGCCTATGAATAATTCTCTCTCATCACTGATGTTTCTCTCTCTCTCCCCCCCTCCCTTTCTCTCCCTGAAATCAATAAAAACATATTTTAAAGTCAAACTTTAAATAATCAATACATGTTTATAGCTTAAGTATGTTTGTGCAATATTTTAAATGAAATTATACTAAAATTATTCATTGTTTTATCTGAAATTAAAATCTGAGAACCTTATATTATTTTTTTATTTTTATTATTATTATTATTATTTTGCTAAATCTGTCAATTCTGCTCTAAGGGAGATGGAAAGTCTGATGGAAGAGAGAACAAAAAGCAGGTATTTTAGGAAGCAAAAGCCTGGTGGCAGTTCTAAAGAGAACCCATGGAAAGCCTGACTTTCTAAGGCATTCCCTGAGAACTAAGTATTTGAGAACTATGTTTCAGGGTTTCCTATACTCCTACGTTTGATGACTACTGGGAACTCACTCTAAGACTTTACCCAAACCTACTGAACCGGAGTCTGCATTAACTAAGGTCCCCAGGGGATTCACAAGCACATTAAAATTTGAGCAGCACTGCTCCAGGCCCGCCCTTCCACTAGCCATTAAAGCATAGCAGTAAACTTCCTTTCTAAAATACCCTAGGTAAAAAAAGGAACACTTCTCACCAACTTGCTTCCTTTGGATTTTGAACTCAAGGACAGTCACTCCTTAGCAGTTATTCATATTCCACTTGTGAAAAACTTTCCCTTCCTTCCCTCCTCTGAACTCAAACCACTCCTACAATACCATCCATCTGGCAAATGCTGATCTACTCTTGCCACCTACTCTGTTATTATCTTTGATTGTCTTATATCCACAACACAGCAAAGCAGTTTGGAAAGAACAAACCATGCCAAATTAGTCCTATTAACTATGTTGACTGGTCTATTACCCCGTTGATGAATCAAAGGGCTTCTGTAGACATAGATCTTAATTTGGGTAAAACATTTAAAAAATGGTAGGTAGCTCGTGTGCCAGTCAGGCTTATTTACCTCTTCAGGACTGTATCGTTGGTAGGGCCTGAGGGTTTTCAGTGCTAAAGCTTTCATCCAGGTAGAATTTAGGACTGGAGGAGCAACCTAAAATATTCCATTCTACACCCCTCCAAGGCCCACTGGTCTACATGTCTGCTGATTGATGTTTCTGTATTTTCCACACCTTGGCTTTATTTTCAAGACTGTGATAAGTACTGTGCATACAGCTAGGGTTCAACAGCTGTATGTTGAATGAAAGAGATGCTTTCCACTTATCCTTCTATACATTATTTATTATGAGTTAGAGAGCAGGGCAAAATTTGCAAATGTCAAGGAGGAAATTTTGGAGAAAACCTTGACCCCTGAAGGCTTAATGAATTATCATATTTCTTTTGTTTATATTAAAATTGTGTGTTTATTTGGGGGGATTTGGGGGGGACCTGTGGGAAAATGGACGTCTTTTTGTAGGAAATTAAAAAGCGGTGTGCCACTGGACTTTAAATAGTAAGATTTGAACTTCACAGTAAGTATTAGTATGTTACGCGCAGGCAATCAGTAGGATTAACACAGTTGATCTGGGATAATTTGGAAATTGTCAAAAGGCTATCTTTCATTGTTCTTGCTGTAAGTGCATAACAGTTCATTTCCTTTTTATAACTTTTTAATAAAAGTTCTTCTATAAAAGCATAATAGTTCATTTCTTTTTATAGTCAGTATTTCTGACTTGAAATGATGAGGTGGCCAAATAACTAATAAAGAGTGGTGAGGAGTTTTTTAAGCGTCGTATAATCACTGAGCTCTTACAACTGAACAAAGCCTCTCTCCGCAGCAGCGGTAACCCCTATTATGCGATCTATAACGCTGTATCAGCGCATGCAGAATGTTTTACCCACTTTGCAAACACTGTCAGCATGACCAAAGGCTTTGCCTTGGAGGTGTTTACTTTGTTACATTTCATGGAGATGTTGAACTTTATCAGTCAGGTCGACCACAGACCAGGTAAAACAACAAGTGTGTGTGGGGGGGGCCTGTTTCTTCTATGAAGGGGTGAAGCCTTGGAACAATTCCAACTAGTCCTCAACAAAGGGTGAAGGAAAAGATGGGGCAAGTCAAGCTCGCACACCAGCCACATCACCCCTGCAGGACATTTTTAACGTCTCTCCAGGGCGGAAAACACTGTATTTCCCCAGACTGTGTTACTATCCAAGATAATACATAGTGATGCTCCTTTGAGAATGGAAAGGGAGATGGCTTAATTATGGAAAGTCCCTGGCTTTGCTGCCAGATTCCAGGGGTTTTCCCCCTGTGGTCGTTTTGTTTGTTTGTTTTTGTTTGTTTGTTGGCTGGAGCCCTCCTCCAAGGCCTGTGACCATCCACAGAAGCCACACAGACAGGCTCACATCCTCCACTTTCTCTGTCTTCTCTTTCGGTTTAAATTCCCCTCTGGGGCTGCCCTTTCCAGCAGTTTCCCAAATGGCTATTAACCTCCAACTTGATATCAAAACTCTCTTGGTCCCAAGCCTCAGAATGGCCAGGTTTCAGAGGGATCAGGAACTCAGCAGAAAAAAACACACCAGGAACAGTGGCAGAATTTTATACTTCTATTAAGTAACATGTCACCAGAATATGGGGTAGGTCTGAGCACCCCACCACAACCACATATATACATGCTTCTGTTTTGAGTTCCAGATCAAATCTGCTCATAAACTGAGTGCTGCCAGGGTTATTAACATGTTTTTCCTCCTGATTTAGGCCACCATCGCCACAGCAACTGCCAGTGCTGCTCATAATAATCTGTTGGACCTGGGAACTGATATTCCTGAATTCTAATTCCAATTCAAGCATTCATTTAAACATTGAGCAAGCCACAGTCCATTTCCTCATATGAGAAATGGGTCTGGTAGCCCTGGTTCCTACAGGGTATCTTCAGAAAGACTGAAAGGGATTTTTTTGGTATTGGTTTTAGAGAGAGGAAGGGAGAGAGAGAGAAACACTGATAGGAGAGAAACATCGACTGGCTGCCTCCCACATGCTCCCTGACTGGGGATTAAACACACAATCCGGGCATGTGCCCTGACCGGGAATCAAAGCCACCCCCTTTTGGTATACGGAATGACACTCCAACCAACTGAGCCACACTGCCGGGGCTGGAAGTGATTATTTTATTTTATGCAGTAAACATTAAAATATTACTGTGTAGATGGCATATTGGCCCTTGCTATCTAAATGCATAAAAAAAGAACAATACTTATTTTCACTAGAAAATCAGAGATTCCAACAATGTACATACATAATTGTGAAAACAAGCCAGTCATGTTAATTCTCCCTTTCCAATAAGCTCTTTGGCATTAATTTACATCTTCTTTTGAAAAACTCATGGCCAACATTTAGTCTAAAAAGGAAGTTCTAATTATGAGGAGATTATTATTTTCTCATTTGCACAGATTTGGCTCATTAGAGCTATAACCCTTTTCCCTCAGCCCACAGAATGAAAGCAACCCCTCGCTATGATTCTGAGGCTGAAACTGACTATTTTAATAAAAGTTCAAATCACAGTGATGGGAAGGCCCTGGCCAACAGGACCCTTAACAATAACAATGGCCACAGAGGAGACCAATTCTCACATTCCATTTGAGAACCTTCTTAGTAATTATTCTTGAAAGTCACTGGGCTTCATCTTGGTGCCTTCATAAAAATATGATGTTAAATTCAAATTATGCAATATAACATCATGGTGTCTAGCCAGCCAAATTCAAATGACATTCAGTTTATGCTTCTCTAATCTCTCCGAGTGCTTCAGTGGGTCATTTATAGAATTGAGTCTTAATGGTTAGAAATTAAATTAGAAAGGAAATATGCATCATGCTTCTACTGCCCTAAAATGAAAACGTCTTTTCATAGTTAAGTGGACCATTTTTTCTCTTTCAGATATTTAACAACAAAAAAGAACTAATTTAATGGAGTGATCTTATTAATGCTACGCTAGCCCTTCCATTAGCATGTGTCTTTAGAGTAAAGATAGCAAAATGTTACTCAAACATGTCCAGAGCCTGAATTTACTAAAAGCATATCCCTCTCAGATTCACTCCATTAGGCAGTTACTTAGTGTCTGGTGTGTTTTTTTAATAATTAAAAAAAAAATTTTTCAATTACATGTGACGTATGCTTCATGTTTATTTTCACCAATATCTAATATATTTAAGAAGGGTGGGAATGCTATCCTTTATACCCCCCACCCCCACCCCCATATCAAAATGTAACCCACATCTAATGGTGACGAGTCAGTTAAACAGCAAAATACTTAGGAAGCAGGAAAAGTAAAAGGAGAGGGCGTGAATCAATTTAAACATGTATAAAGGAACCCACTGACTTAAAACCAAGACCCACACTAATAGCCTGAAGAGGAAGAATTGGTAGTTGAGACCATAATTTCATTTCATCCATACATAATTTGCTGTATAGCAATTATTCCTAATCGATGGGCCAAGGAACACTGAGGCAATTGTATAGTACAGTTTAGAGTCATGGAAAGGCGTCCTTGCATCAACATACGTATCAGTCACTATTTCACAGCTATTAACATGACTCTCAAAGTACATTCAGAACTACTGTCCAAGAATACAAAGACACTGTTATCACTAATAAAGTTTTCTTTAAAATTTTTACTAAATTCGTAAGAATAGATAATGCCACTTTTTTTTGTTGTTGTTGTTTTTAAATTAGTGGCCATCAAAAGAGTAATTCTATTATTTTGTTATAAAAAATTTTTTAATATGTCTCTATAAATTGAAGATATAAAATTTGAAAGTATATACACACCCAGATATAACAAATGTCCCTCAGCTTACAATGGGGTTCCGTCCCAATATACCCAACATAAGTTGAAAATATCCTAAGTCGAAATGCACTTAATACACCTACCCTACCAAACATCATAGCTTAGCCCAGCCTACGTGAAACATGCTCAGAGCACTTCCGTTGGCCTGCAGCTGTGCAAAACCGTCTGACACAAAGCCTATTTTATGATGCTGGGGTGTCATAACATGTATTGCTAGACCGGGGAAATAACAAAATACAAAATTCCAAGTAAGATTTCTACTGAATGCATATTGCTCTTGTACCATTGTAAGGTTGAAAAATCCTAAGTTGAACCATCATAAGTTGGAGACCGCCTGCATTCATGCACATATACACATATACACACAACACACACACGCACTATATATATAATATATAATACTACATATTTAAATAAGCTGCTGAAGGTATACAACTGATTTTGTAACATTGACTCAAATCTTTTAAATATTTGTCCTGGGTTGAGTGATTGTAATCATGTTAACTCAAACCTTCACAAGAATTTAGACTCTACTTTCATTTTCAATCACCATCATCATGACCACTTTGCCAGATTATATACATGGCCCTTTAACATTAACATATCTTCTCCTTCGGTAACAACCCTGTGGGGCACAAGTGATTTCTCCCACTTTCCAAGTAAAGAAATGGAGGCTCAGAGAGGTTCATGGGCCTTTGCCTTTGTCCATAGTAGCAAATTCCTCGTAGACTTGGAACTAAAACCTACAATTATTGATTCCATTCTGTGTGTGGTCTTTTGTGTGTTTTTTTTAATTCTCACCTGAGGATATCTTTCTCATTGCTTTTCAGAGAGAGTGGAAGGGGGGAGAGGGAGAGAGAGAAACATCAATGTGAGAAAGACACATGGGTTGGTTGCCTTCCACACGGGCCCAACTGGGGCAGGGGATCGAGCCTGCAATCAAGGTGCGTGCCTTTGGCTGGAATCGAACCTGAGACCCTTCAGTCCGAGGGCCGACGCTCTAACCACTGAGCTTCTGTGTGGTCTTTGTACCACATCACAGTCACATCCTCACTGAAAAAGTCATCGAGTCTATCATGAATTAAAATAGCATTTCAAAATGTTATAAAACTATACATAAATAGAGGATATTATTCTTTTTACTATTACATCTATGTAGAAATTATATGAAGAAAAAACATAAAGACAAAAAATGTATTATTCTAGACTGTCTAAGCTTTATTCTTCATTCAGATCAAATTATTGGAACTGACGTACTTTGTCAGGGATGCTCCAAGTAAAGGTGAAAAGCTGGGATAAAGAGAAAAGATCAATAGAACCTAGAAATGGCTGAGAGAGAGATGTCAGGGGGCTGGAGAGCAATACAGGATGGGAGGAAAGAGAGCTGAGAGCAGATGGAATGGCTGCGCTATTTCACAGGGAAGAGCTCCTGCAGGGTGTTAAGAGAAACCACACATGGGGAGCATGACCCTCCCTGTTTGCCAGATTTCAAGGGGGTGGGTCACACCCTTGTGCAAACTACCTCTTCATTCCGCTGTCAGCAAGGAGCTGGGAGGCTGTCTAGACTGCAGGCTGACCCCGGAGCCGTTTCTGACAGTTTCACTTTAGGAACCCAGGTCATGGCTTTCATTCCTGTGAGGGCCAATTATCTCAGCTCTGAGAAAGAGAAACACAGCCAGTCCTTGGGGGGCCTCTCAGAAGACATAGCCATCGTTAATGGGTCAGTGGAAACACCTTTGGACAGGAAGACACCAAAGATTTCTGGAATTACACACAGCCCGGGACACTGCTGGTGGGCTTCGGGTAACGGAAAACCAATCAACAGCTTGATAGAAGCTAGGACGTCAGATGCAATTCTGTGTTCTCCAGCTGACACTCAGTAACAAACAGAAACGAATAAATAGCTGCCTGCTGTAGTCTAGGGTGCATGTGAACCTATCAAGTAAGTCAACAGTTTCAGATGTAGGATGCCTAGTTAATGATGAAGTGATAGCACTTTTCTAATGCTACTTGGTTTCAAAAAAAATTCGTTTTTCCTAAAAGAGTAAAACACTGAGAGAATGTGATAGAAATTTACCGGTGGATTAGGATAGGCTTAGTCTTGGTTTTAATTTTTAATACGGCTGGGAAATGTTAATTCCTCTATTTTCATCGCCACCCCCCAAAGTCACACCCACCCAAACCATCAGGCCAATCACTCTAAGAATTGGAGAGGTATTTCATAAACTGCCTCAGTTCACTGGCTACAGATTTATGAGCACTGAATAAATGAGTGGTTATAATTTGCCCTCATGATGCAAAATAGGATCAAAAGAAGTCAAATGAGCCCTAAATATGGAGTGTTAACTGTGCTTCTCACCCAGATGTGAAATCAGACACTGAGCACATGAAACAGCCTCATCTCTGCTTCTGAAATCTATTAAAATCCATCTGTCACATAGCCTAATGTTCAGTGTTTCTACTTTACAGATGAGGAAACCAGTAAGATGAGGTGAAGGAAGGCCACTTGATAAAACCAGGACAGCTAATAATATGTGTACTGGGCACAAAGTTCCAAACTCCTTGCTGCTAGTGCTCTGAGTTTTTAGCACAGCTCTTGCCTCTCCTCATTTACAAAACCCCCTAGAGACTGGGACTCGTGCCCCTGAGTCAGTCAGCGGGCTGCATCTGTGCATCTGACTCGCCTACCAGCTGCAAGGCTCACCAACGATCATTTTTGCCTGTTGGCCCCTCCCTACCCTGTCTGCTCACAAGGCCTGGGGCCTTGGTCCCTCCCTGAGGAGCAGTGAGAACCTGGTGTTTCGGGATATTAGAATCTCTGCTTCCACCCTCTGGAAATCATGCCATTTCTACTGTCTCCTGTGTTGATCGGTCAAGTTCCTGCAGGTGAACAAAGCACCGAGGACTGGTGATGGCATCACACGTTCCTTCCCACATCATCTCTGCCGCACATGAGGCCCATCTAGTTGGCTTTCCTGCGAAATCTAGACATCTGGCTTCTCTGCTAGTTATATACCTGGAAGGCATATGTACTGTTTCAGAAAGTGGTCGTGGGAATTAGTAAAGCTTAGAGTTCTGTGCCCAGCTCTCCGCTAGGCACTGAACTCTGAACCTGACCGTCTGCTTCATGAAATCCCCAAAGTACTAGATGTACCAGCAGTTGCCCTGGTCCAGCTCAGTTCTGCAGTCTCCTCCCTTGTGCCCTTTGTCCCCACTCTGTTTGTGCCCAAACTCCACATCACTAGGTCTCACTGTCCCTGCCCTGACATTTGATCTTAGGGAAGGAATTTAAAACTGAGATAAAATCAGACTGAAGGATACAATGAAATGAGAAATGTAAAGCCAGAAACTTTGGGGAAGAAACAAATGAAATATTGCAAGAGGTAGAACTATTAACTATCGTAAAAGCATCACTATAACCTTGGCTTACCTTTACAGTCGCTTATCTATTAGCTATTATTAGGCATTAATAATAGTACCTGCCACATTGGGTGGCTGTATGGATCAAATGAGAATACAGATCTACAGACTCCATAGTAATCATTCAATAAATGCTGATTTCCCAATAATTGCAATTATTAAACCATAATCGCTGTTCTCTAAATAGTCATATGCTTGTTATTTTTGTGACTTACAGGAAAGGAGCAGAAGCTTACAAAATGTTGAAGAAATGACCGTCTAAGCAATGAAACTGCATGAAAATATAAAAGTTAGATGCCTCTTGAATTATTTGTTTAAAATAAATGTATATGTACCTCAAGGGTCTATTTACTGCTAGTGGACCCACTCAGTTTGATATATACTTAACATTCCTAGAAATAAAGAAAACATGTTTACTTTGTATTGGTTTGCCTGTTTTAATAGAACATTAGAAAATCACTCTGCGTAAAGTATACTATACTGGGTGTCCAAAGGTTTTGTTTTTAGGTTTTCAAAATCGTGTTATTCTTGACTTTTTAAGCATATGCCATTCTTAAACAGATCGATAAAGGTTAAATTATAATCATCTCACCTTTTTAAAGTCTACCTTTAAAAACCAACATGTAAAGGTAAAAATTATATTATCACAAAACAATGGATTATGTAAATAATAGTACTAATCCTGTTTATAAAAATACAATGATTTTGATTTCTTTTTTTGCTGTGCCTGTAAGCCTGGTAAGATAGTTTTAACATTAATTTTTTATAATTCAGCCTCTTTTTGCCTTGATATAGATGGCAATTTTCAGTTAAAGTGCATTATAATGGTACCATGTCTGCTACTGAAAGATAAAAAAATAAAATCAATCAGTTATTTTGACTATAAGAGCCAAAAAAGGATATGTGTTTGTGTGGAATGCATGTTTGGTAGACAAAAAACTATATTCAATGCTCTATTTATTCTACCCACAGTGAGAAGTAAAGTATGATAATTTGTCTTATAAGACAATTATATGGTATCTGGTTAAAACCTGTTTGTAAGATAATAATGTATTAAAGTTGTTTAAACAACACTTTCATTATCATTGTTCATCGCTTAATTTCTACTAGACTTATTTCAACAGCCAAAGGCTGGCATAGGCTAGCACACAATAAGTGCTCAATAATTACATGTTGAGCAGATAAATGTTCAACTTCTGCTATTATTCTAACATGTCCATTTAGATTCAACTGACCTTCAGCATTAGACTCGATGTTGGCCATTTTCAGGTTCCTTGTTAACTCAGTTTGCCTTTTACTTGGAAAAGAGAAGCAGGCTAAGAGGGTCTAGGGGGGTTTGACGGACAGAAAATGGTGAACAGAATAACCCAAAGTGAAACAATCATAAAAACATTATGAGTAGGTTTTTAACCAAATATGTTTTTGTAAACCAGTGATCACACACTCCATATAAGAAAAGGGGAGGGGCCTGGCCAGTGTGGCTCAGTGGTTGAGCCCCAACCTATGAACCGGGAGGTCAGGGTTCAATTCCCAGTCAGGGCACATGCCCAGGTTGCAGGCGCCATCCTGTAGGGGCGAGCAGGAGGCAGCCGATCAATGACTCTCATCACTGATGTTTCTATCTCTCCCTCTCCCATTCTCTCTCTGAAGTCAATAAAGACATGTTTAAATAAACAAATAAATAAGAAAAAAAGGAGAGGGGAAGTGATGAAGACTGCGGCTAGCCACGGCATTTGTGGTATGCTCAAGCCATTGCCAGACACAAGTCGGTGGGCTGCTTGGGAGTTCTACTGCCTTGGAAATTCTACTTTATGAGAGACACGATATTTTCTGGACTAAGTCTTAAACACTTTAAGGAAATGTGTATAGTACTTAATAGGATTGACTAAAATTATATAAAATTATAGATGAGCAAGTTATATAAAAATTAAAAAAAAACAGCAACATAATCTTAAACAGGCTAAATATATTATAAGTTTCAAATTCTATTCTTAACTCACTGTGATAGACATTTTTTTGGGAGGTATCACTTTGAGTAAAAATACAATATAGACTTTAAGCTATAGACAGATTATAAATGCATCATACTGTAATCACCTACTTGTAGACTTTTGCAGTTTTCAAATAAAAAGAATACAAATCCTTTTAAAATCCTTGTTTATTCATTACCAGAAGCACAAGAAATAAAAGAGAGGTAATAAAAGAGAGGTAAGCTCTGAAATATTGTATTTTGTTAATGTAGAAAAAAATCAAAAGATAGGAAGTACAAACTTCTAGATACAAAATAAGTAATGGGGACGTGCTGTACAGCATGGTGACTATAGTTAATAATACTATATTGAAAGTTGCTAAGAAAGGAAATCTTAAAAGTTCTCATCACAAGAAAAATCTTTTTTTTTTTTTAATTATGTAAAGTGATGAGTGGTAACTAGACTCATTGTGATCATTTCACAGTAAGTGTGGCAGTCATTAATTTATCTGAAACTGGTTAAATAGCCATCTGGATTTAGAATGTGTTCCATAACATGAAGTAAAACCTGACCCCACAAATTACTTTACATTTTCTAACTTGGAGAAACAATAGGACTCAAAATTTATAGGTAATATAATTTAAGTCTCATTTCCCAAAGGACTTTTATTTAAGTTCTTTTGTCAAAATCAGCATCACAAAATGCATATGGCTGAAGGTAAGGCTGCAGTTAGAGGACAACAGGTAGAGGAAGTGTTTTCTAAGGAATAGATGAGAGAACAGCTTTCAGAGAAGCATGAACCACTCTTTCCTAGTCAAGATGCTAAACAGTGTTTGCTGTACATCCTAGCCATATGCTCATTAAGAGCAAACAGCAAATCACGACTGAGGACTTAGATAGGACAGAGCTTGACTGTGCCAGCAACGGACATTTCCCTCTACTCCAGGATAAACCAGTGAGAGACATAATACACCAGTCAAAAATATGGTTAGAGAGAGAAAGGGGTAAGATTTTAATGCCTATTTTTGAAAGATGTGCCTGAAAAGTTAAAGCCAAATTACTGAACTAATTACACTTCTCTTGAATTTCTTATACACAGATGATGTGCTTCCAGATTAATTAACTTTACTTCAGAAGAACTGGGAATGACTCCAAATTTTGACTGTCTGATTACTCAACTTCCATGGAAAATATTTCCTAAAGCTCTGCCCTTGGCCACATGACATTAGAGGCACTTTCATGGGGTGTAAGTAGAAATGCAGAAATAAATTTCTAACTTAGCCTCTGATATTCTAGACTTCAGGATGGTGAAAAAGAATTATTTCTGTCCAACCTAAATTGATTTGAGGATTCAAAAATAAACAAATAAATCCCTACAACTATCTAAGCACGGCACTCACCAGTTCTACTTGTGTCCAATTTTATTTTTACCCAAGAGCAATAGTATTCTCTCCTGCCCTGGGGTGGGGTGGTATTCTACCAGATTGGAAATATATGTATATTTTCTCCCAAATCAAATTAATAACGCTGAGAAGCATACACACTCTCTCTGCTAAACCTCCTAAATGTGGACACTGAAATCAAAAGTTCAGTTCACTTGCTAGTACATAAGAAATCCATATCCCTTTGACTCCTTCTTCTGTTATAAAATTCTATGCTAGATTTTCGGCCCTTAAAAAAACAGAAAAACAATCTAATTAATAATCAAGTTATAAAAGTCACTTTTTATGAGCTTTGTTGCTTGGGGACATATTCTGTTGCCAAAGATGCCTTAATAAAAAATAAAAAAAATCTTGAGATTCTGGTTTGGGAGCAAGTATGAAAGATGTTACATCACCTATGAATGTTTGTGCCTTAACCTTTCCGACACTCTCTCTGTGCCCTGCACCAGGTTCACAGTTACTGGATTTAATTCCAGCTGCTCAGCTAGGGGCACTATTCCCATCCTTGATTATGAGTAAAGTTTCCCCTGTAGAGTTAGAAAAACAAAGACAAAACTGGCCAGTTCCATCCACTGTTGGCCAGATTTGTGAAAATGGGACCAGCAGGGAATCAGTCTGTTTTAAACAGGAGAGGCTCTAGCTTATTTTCAAAAGGAAATGGCAACACATAATTAACTGGAGCAGGCATGACCTAGGGCAGATGGCAACTGCAGCCCACGGGGGAGCTTACTGTCTAGAACAAAGACTTTCGTTAGGCAGAACTAATCCTCAGAATTAGGAGGGACTGAGAAAGCTTTCTCAAAAATTTGTCTATAAAACTCCTTGAATACATACACACACACAGTGCTAGAAATGACCACAAAATATAAATGAAATTCAGAAGCAGGAAGAATATACAATAATGTTGTGATTCAGTAATAGTAGCTAATATTTATGGAGAGTTTAATCTAGGCCAGATATTATGGTAAATTCTTTAAAGCATTATTTGGTCACATGTTCGCAACATCTCTGCTATCATTGCTGCCTTTTTCAAAATAAGAAAATGAAATCCTAAGTGTGGAATGTGCCCGAGATGACATGTAAGTTGCTACAGAAAGTATTCGAGTGTGAATGTAGAGAAAGAAAGTGAATGTAATTGAAAGCCCCAAAATAACTTGATGTAAACAGGAAAATATACATAATCTCAAACCATTCGGGAAAGATAAATAATTGCATAAATGTAGTTGGGACAAATAGGTAGCCATCTGGAAAAACATTAATAAAGTCAGAGCCTGACCACAACCAATGAAAGATGATAAACTCCAATGCATAAAGGATATAAATACAATTATAAATAAATGCATAAAACAGCTACTAGAATAAACTAAGAACCCTTGTATAATCTTGGAATGGAGGAGTCTATTCCAACTAATACACAAAATTCTGAAGCTATTAAAGAAAATATTTATAATTTAGGTTAAATAAAATGTTTTAAAGTGTTATAGTAAAAAATACCAAGAGTTTCTATGATTTCAAAATGCATTATTTTAAACCACCAAGATACGTCTCCCTCCTCCCAAAAGTATTTACCTACTAATATAAATTGACTTGGAAATGAGAATAAAAATCAAAAACATTGGAAAATTAAAGCAATAAACCTTTCCCTCTTTCTCCTCGCAAATACAGTATAAAAACTGTCTTCCTCTGCTTTACCACACCCAGGTAACTAATAAGACAGAATAATCTGCAGGTATTAATTAAAATCAATTTATACAACTAGAATCAAAATATTTCAACTGGAGGAATCTTAGAGATTACTGCATCCTACTCATGTTTTATAGATGAGAAAATGTGGCGAGTAACCTACACAAAGTCATGAAGCTAACCAAGGCTTACACCATTCCACTGGGGTGCCTGTGCTTTACCGATTGCTTCACACCAGCCGAGCAAAATAGGGGGGAATAAACCTTAATCCAATGGTCCAACCGGGGAAACAACAGTTATCCATAACGGCGTGCTTCAAGCTTTTCCTACAAACCAGATCCGTGTACACGCTTTATATACATTAACTTGTTAAGCAAGTGCTATCGTAATAATCCTATGAGGAAATGGAGGCACTTACTCAAGGCACAGCTTCCACGCAGGACAACCAGGTCCTGAGCTCAGGCGGTCTTATTTCAAGGGCCCTCTCTTATTAGAAGCCTGGGGACAGTAAGTGTGTTGAAGACTAGCTGAGTGTGACTATAGCAAGGTCAATGTCAGTTCCTCACACTTCCCAGATGCCCAGAAGATACGAGGCCCTTCTCTTCAGGACAAGATGCCTGTTCTGACCTCAGCCATGATCACGGCCCTATTTGAGTCTAATCTTATAAGTAAAGCTTTCCCTGAAAGGCCCTTGTCCTCAGTGATCTCCCCCTTGTCTAAACTGCTGAGTGATTTATAGCTCGAATCACAAATTTATAATTTCATTACACCTGTTATTGAGTTTATCTCTAAGTGATTTCATGTGTTTCGGCTTGTTTGGTTCAAAGAACTTGCAAGACAATTGAGGATGACTGAGTTTCCTCACATATCTTCTATACTCCCTCAATAAATATTTTTTTGACTAATTGCTTAGTGATCCCAAATCTATATATTCCATCTCTCCATTATGTGACCTTTCCCCAAGTTATGCATGAACATTCTCCCTAGCTTGACTTCACCATTCTTTTATGAATTAAACTCCAGTCTCTCCAAGACTGCAAGAAGACACAGCAGGAAACACCACTGTCCTTTTGTTGGTCAAATTTTTTACCCTACTAATTGAAAAAGTACAAGTCAATCCAAAACAACCTTTACAATTTTGCATTTTCATTCCTCTCCTTCTCTCTTCTCAAAGATTAAAGTGATAGACTAAGATTGGGTTTATCATTGGAAAATTGTTCCTATTCTTTATAACTTACATATAACCGTGTGTTTTTAGTCCTGCTTGGAGCCTTTGCCCCATTGAGTGTGTGCACTGGGAGGAGAGACAGAGGTCTTGATATATTCACAATAATTGTCATTTGGCAAATTGATGGCTTTATCATTTGCAACTGAAAAGCTAAATTCAATGCATCATTATGGCTATACTGTTTGCTAAAACTCTGATATATTTCTATTCTGATAATCAAATAGCTACTAGTCTGAGCCCTCAAGGGTTGTGATGTCCACGTACCTCAGTCCCTCCATGGACCATCTTAATATCCAGAAACCAAAAGGTTAAGGCCATGTGAACAAGGAGTTTCCAGATTTTGTTCCAGCATAACTGCTAACGTTGATTCTCAGACATTTTGACCATATTTCTGGGCCTGTAAGTTCAAAGATAAGTCTGAAACCCAGAGATCTATGCAGGAAGAGCATGGCTAAGTAGCAAGACTTTAAAATCATGTATAAAATGAGAACATAAAACAGATTTCTAGGTGCATGTTACAGGAATAGATTTAATATAAGGAACAGATGGAGAGAAAAATAATAAGACAAAAGTAGGTTCCAAACTGAAAGACCATCTGAGCGGAAAGTGTTCTATCTAAGAATGGAGGTGTGTTGCCTCGAACATCAGCAATCTACAATGTAATGTTCGTGTGTTAAAGAGGGCAAACAGGCTGGCTTCCGAGGGCATGGTGCATCAAAACCCATGACACGATTCCCTGCACTGTTACCCTCTGACACATTTATGTGCCCCCTCCAACCTCAGCCATCCACATTTTGCATACAACTCTGCTGAATCTCACACACACACTGTCAATTCCAATGACTACTGAATCCCCACTGGAGTTTCCCCATTCCAGCTGCAGCTCAGCCTTCAGCATTTTTCCCACTCCTAGCTGTCCACAGCAGAATAGGCTCAGGCCAGGCACACTGCATCTGAGAGCCCCAAGCTCCGCATAGGAGACCAAAAGTAGCATCCACAGGTGTGTGTGTGTGTGTGTGTGTGTGTGGTGGGGGGCAGGGGACGTGAAAGCTTAACTCTTTGAATCTCAGAGCCTCTTCATTAACTCTTTCCCTTCCGCAGCACTATAGTCCATAAATCAATCTAGTGGTACTTTTCTTCAATGCATTCTTGCTGTGAGAGAAGTGAGCCAGTGCAGGAATTTATTACTTGCTGAAATCAATCAAATCCCTGGAAAGGACAAGTGATATTGATGCCATTACTGAAGCCATTTGCCATTGCTTCTACTTAAGGATTTATTTCAGTGGCTCTATACTATGCCTGATGATGGAGGACCAGCATTTTACATGGAGCTTGAGCATTTTAACTGAGACTTCCCTGTGTTTTGGGAAAGTTGTGTCTTACCTGTGGCTGGAGCCAGGGTTGCAACCTCTGTTTACTCCAGAGTTTGCAAGGTCTTCTTCCTGAGGGGTGGGAGATGGGCTGCTATTGGAATCCCAATACCATTTCAGTGGGGTTGTGGTTGCATTTGGCCCACTGCTGCAGTGCATTGTGATGGCTTTTTCTGTTTGGTCAGGAAGAACTGCTGCGATCATCTATTACGTTACCTTTGTATTTCACACTTAAAAATAGTATCAGTATAGAGGTCTCTTTCAGAGTACCTGCAAGTCACAGGGAGGAGTTCAGTGAAGCAATGCAAGCCGAATGGGCAACTCTGTCTTCTTTAAGATGTGTTGTCTTTTCCTGGTAACACAGGGGAATACTGTAGGAAACTGCTCTCAGACCTCTCCTAGTGCCTGCTGTAAGCTTATTCTGTGTCCTCTCTGTCTTTCTTTCCCCATGGGGACTGGGATGCATTTCAGTGAGTTCATTTTTCACTGACACCTTGTCAAGAAGGAGGTTGGTGTTAGCACAGATGAATACCTCTTAGACAGGTCTTTTCATTGTGTTAAGCAGATAACTGCCTTTCTTTAATGGCAATTTCTTTTCTTTTCTTTTCGTGACCAAAGAATATTTTCTGTAGTTACTTCATGGGATATACTACCTATAAAACACAAATCCTGAGCCATTCATTCAAATTCTCTTGTTCAGAGACACTTGATGGCCAAAACTGGATCTTCTTATCTCACAGATATCACTGGGAGACAAACATTAAGAAACCCTGCCTTTTCCAAGTTCACAAGGACTGGACATGAATAAAAGTAGCAGCACAGTATGTCTTCAGCGAAGAATGAATTTGAACTTTAAGTCTACATGGAATTGTTATTTGTCTTTGGATTAATTTTATTTATTTGTTACACCTCTCTTTTTGTGATACAAGAATACCAATACTGATCTAAATTTTCTAGCATGGTTCTTGGCATATGGTATAACCTCAATACTTATTAGAAAAATGAAGGAACCAATGAATAAAATGGTAACTTAAGTGTGATGAAATAATCACAAGCTGCTTTGAAATATACCCCACGATAATGCTAGAGCTAGGAGGCAAATCATTACATGTGTGGAAAAAATACAAGGGGACTATGTATTAACTAGAGCAAGTGGAGCTGACTTATCTTAAATGAGGATGACTCTTCATTAACTGGCTATACACTACCATCAGTTAGTCCCAAGTGACACCTGGAAGAGCCTTAGGACTCCTCTATTCCGTGTGCACTTCTTTCCCCCAACACACACACATACTTGGGAAAACTAAAAGCCAGAAAAATTGAACATCAGGTTATTAAAACAAAAACAAACACACGTACACACTCACACACAGCTCTGCAATAATCTTGAAAATGCAACTTACATTTTTCTTGGCATTTAATTACCATATAACATATTGCATACTTTGTCAGTTTTCTATATACTAACAGTAGAGTACTAGCACCATCATCTAAATGAATTTTGTTTCGTTTACTACTGCATCACCTAGAAGAGGGACTAGTTTATATCAGGGTACTCAATAAATGTTTGTTGAATAAATAACCAAGTGAATTTATAGTAGATGAAACTCAGAATATGAATTTCCTAATTACAAATCCACAATTCATGTCAGAGTACTGTCTCTCTGTAAAGCTAATTTGCCATTTTACCCTTTCACATGAAATGTTATAAAGCAGAATCAAATAATCTGGGATAAATGATGATTTCTAGTTATAGTCTTCACCTGGTTAGGAAGGATTAACTTCTTGACTCATTTCTATCATCTCAGTAGAAGCAGAAATCAGATTATTCTGTGTATGAAAGAATAAAAAAAGATGCACATGACTTGGGTGCTTGTTAGAAACGGAACAAATATGACAAGATTCCTTTTACTTAAAAAAAAGGTATTGTAATTTGGTAGTTACAGATTAATCACAGGGATGTAAATTACAGCATAGGGAATATAGTCAATAATATTTTAATATTATATGTATGGAGTGAGGTGGGTAATAGATTTATTGGCTTATCACTTAGTAAAAATATAATGTCTAATCACTGGTTTGAACACGTGGAAGTAATATAATATTGCATGTCAACTGTTATTAAAAAATAAAAAATACTTTAAAAATAAAAATAAGTGAAATTAATGACATAAAAAAGTACTATATTAGTTCACACCACTAAACAGCATACCTAGTCTTAACAGAAGTTTGTTCTTCTTAGAGAGATACCTGTTCAACTAATGATGCATTTGCCTAACGGGGCATTCCTGTGGCTCAGACATTGGTAGCATTGGGTGTAAAGTTAAGAGTGTTTCTGAAAATTTCCTATATTCCAAACAATGTTCTATATGCTTTACAACTCTTTAGCCCTCACAATTGTTTTATAATAACCCTATGGTGTTGTTACTTCATAGATAAGAAAACTGAGCAGAGAGAGATCAACTCCCTTGCTCAGGGTCATACTGCTGAGAGGTGGTAGACCTAAGTCATTCCATCTGACTTCAGAATCCATGCTTGTAAGCACCATATTGCATCATGCTAATGACAGAGGTGCATACAGAAAAGTCACTCCTAGAGGATGAGTCAGCCCTGAATGCCCCCTACATGTTTTCTATTATGCCTCACCTGTGCTAGTCCTTAATAGGTAAAAAAAAAAAAAAAGTTAAGAGCAGTTCCAGCAATCTGCTTCTGGAAACTGGGTTAAATTTTGCATCATAAGCAATTGATGCAACTGAGGCTTGCATGTGTGCAATGTGGGTGGTGTTTTAATAGGCATTAAGTAATGAAAAGTCTTAAATATAATGTACTTTTTTAAATTATGTGAGATTTACTTCATCTTACTAACCTCATAACTAAAAAAAATAGAAATGATGTTAGAAAGGAAAGAATGGTATTTAAGGCATTCAGAGTTATTGGACACACTTAGATTGAACTTTTAATGATTTTACTGTATAAAAATTATTAAAATGTCTCTACAATGAAGCACTTCATGATCATTAAAATAGTTTGATCTTTATAGATGGTTGTAAAAAAAAGTGTAACTTCCAGGCTATTTTCCAGCATCAATCTTTGTATTTCTCTGTTTCACATTTCACATTTGGATGCAGGAATCAGAACTGCCTTCTTGACACCTCACCAAGTTCTGCTTTTTGGCATCCAAATGCATGTACATACAAATATCTTCCATAAGAAGGTGAAAAAATTCTTTATACATCCTTAAAGCCAAATCAGACTTGAATTCTTTAATTAGTAATTAGCAAAATCTATTCAAGCCTTTGCATAGCCACACCACAAATAGTCATGTTATTAACACATTTAGCTTTTATCTGTTCTGTTCTACCTATTTTTTGGAACCAATATGATTATTTTATATAATCTTAAAGAAAGTAGTCATATCAATGTACTTTGTATAGTTCCCGATACATGCAAAAATTAGAGGTTCTTGCTACCCCCCTTCTTTCATCTCTCTAGGATCTTATTTTAGGTCAGATTATCCATATACTGAAGACTCTAAAATGTATGACTCCAGTCCTGACTTTATACATGATCTCTGGTCTTGTACATTATCTACATGACATTCCCACTTAGATATCTAATAAGTACAGCAATCTTAACCAAGTTCAAAGCAGAAAGCTTGATTTCTTCAAACTTGCTTCTTTCCAAGTCTTTCCTATTTTAGCTCATTGAACTATGTCAGGATGCTCAAGCCCCAAACCTAGGAATCACTTCAGTTCTTGTTTTCCCTCATTCCCTGTCTATGGGTTCATTTCCTAGTGTGGACCATGAAAGATTATTGCTCAAGTGATTTATTGGGCATGTGCATTACTGCAGTGGTTCTCAACTTGAGCAGTTATCAGAACCACCTCAAAGCTTATTAAAACACAGAATCTTGGAGTCCCTCTGCAGAATTTCTAATTAAGAAGGTCTGGGGTGGGACCTAGGAAGTTATAGATCCAACATGTTTCCAGGTGATGTTGATGTACATTTTTCCAAAACCATACTTTGGATCCCACTGCTGTAGGGAGAAAGGGAATGAGAGGAGAGAAGGAGAGGAGGAGAGGAGGAGAAGAGGAGAGGAGGAGAGGAGGAGAGGAAGAGAGGGTGGCAGAAAGCAAAATGTGGTCTTAGATGCAAC
Organism: Miniopterus natalensis; assembly: GCF_054644295.1. Classification (NCBI taxonomy): domain Eukaryota; kingdom Metazoa; phylum Chordata; class Mammalia; order Chiroptera; family Miniopteridae; genus Miniopterus; species Miniopterus natalensis. The sequence continues at coordinate 64,675,045 of NC_142087.1, read as the reverse complement.
TAAGTGATTGACAGAGAGAGAACCATAAGCCCTTGATAGTCAACACTCGCCAAAGCAAGAGGATGACTCTCCAGCTAGCAAAGGGTATTTGGACAGGGCACAAATAGCACCTACTACTTCATCCCCTAAATCCACTTCTCAGCAAGCCTTTTCAGATCCAACTCAAAAATAGGTCCTGAATCTAACCACTTCTCACAATATCCACTGCTACCACCTAGTTCACAATCATTTATCAGCAGATAAAAATTCCTTCCTGAGGCAAAAGGGCTTTTACAGGGTTGTTTCTAGGGCAAGAGCCAAATTCCTTGTATGAAATTTGGATCTGCAGGAGAAAATAATGGCCTTTAACTTAAAAAAGTTCTAGCTGCAAATTCAAGGTCAATGTCTAAAACTAAGACCTGATGAAATCACCTCTTAAATGGTCCAGTTTAACTCTCCTACATTGGGTTCTCCATGAATCAGCCAAAGTAATTTAAAAAATATATAAAGCAGATCTCTCCATCATTCTCTAGTATGCTTATAAGAAAAACTCTCTCCAAGGTCAAGAAAGTCTTGGGTTTTTTTCAGACTCATGACATTTGTAACCTTCTGTTTCCTCTTACTAAAAGTTCTTCCTCTACCATCACTTCAAACCTCACCACTACTTGACCACACAGAGATATAGATGGATGACTACTTCAAATCCTTCAGATCTCAGGCCAAATGCCACCTCCTTAAAAAGACCTGGACAGATCTCTCCATCTAAAATAGCTCTATACCCCCAGTCACTGTATCATGGTATCCTGCTTTAGTCACCTCATAGCACCTAAAGTATGTGAAGTTATCTGGTTTATTAATCTGTTTCTTTATCTATCATGCCTCTCCTCCTGAGAAGATGACTACACAAATGCAGACTTTGTTTTGCAGTTCACTGCCATGCCCCAGCTCCTGAAGAGTGTTTGGCACATAGTGGGAATTAAATAAATACTTTTGAATAAATAGATGAATAATGTACATGGTTTGGATGAAGATGATGTTTTACTTCTTAGTTTTTAATTACACTATTGGCTGTAGGTTGGTTTTTTCATTATTTTCTTTCAGGGCATCCATGGTCATTTTAGATTAGGAAGATCCCAAGGATCAATCTGATCATGATTAATCAGCATTGTTTATATCTAAGATAGTCTCTTTAGGACAACATTGGTGCCACTTAGAATTTAGGCACAGAGTAATTGCATCAGTGCCTGAATACCAGCCAGTCAGAAAGCCAATCTAAGAAAATGCAATTGTAGGATTTCTCTATTTTGAGCAAGCATTGCCAGTTTGCCTCATGGAGGATGACCATGAGGCATGGCTAGAAAAGCCAAAGCAAAGCAGGAAATAAAACCTTTATTCAGATACAAGAGTAAACTGTGCCCAGACAGATTTCAGTCATGTGAGACTGGGATCCAGAAAAGCTTCTGGGAGAACATCCAGGCACTCAATACCTGGGCAACAGAAGGTAATCAATAAAAAGACATCCCTTGTGGCGAGATTCCTTTTATAGTCTTTCTTCTAGGGAAATGGTTCTTGTTTTCCAGACCTGTAGGATCAACATCAGCATTAACTGGGAATTTTTAGAACTCCTTCCCACCCCAGATCAACTAAATGGGAAACCCTGGCTGTAGAACACAGTGCTCTGTGTTTTAACATGCTCTGCAGGTGATTCTGATGTTTGCTTAAGTTTGAGTTCCTCTTTTCCAGGGCCAGTGTCAATCTGTTGGTGGTAGAAAGAGGTGAACTCTATTTTGGTTAAGGTACCTGCAATTGGAAGTGCAAAGTTGAAAATGAAGCTAGAGTCTGACATTATGCTTTTAATTGACCAGACAGTCCTCAGTAAAATACTTCGTCCATCTACTAGATTTTTCATGCATAAACAAACTGTAAAACCTGACCCTCCACATCACAGGTACTCCTGTACAGATAACGGGTAGAAAGCACTCCAGAAAAGTACAGTCTTCTCAGAATAGTGAATATTATTACAATTCAGAGAGCTATGTTAGAATTTGCTCTCAGCATAAATTTCTAAGCAATCATAACCTATTTTGCTAAGTGAAGATGCTCTAGCTGAATTGCCTTAAATACGTATTTGATAGTACACAGCAATGTTGTCAGAAGAGGGCTGGTAGGGAGGAGCTCAGTTTCTGAGGAAACAACAATCAGCTCATCAATCTGTGTCTTTGTGCAATCATTTCCTCTAATGAGAGGTCTGTAGTTGTCACTCATGATGACTTAACATGTCACTGCTGATTAGTACAGGAGACAAGGATTTCTCAGGAGCAAAGTGACACACAGCTCACCATATCCAGTCTTTGCTTTTCTCATGGCTAATTGGTTGGGTAGCTGTAACCTTCTATTGTGATAAATGACAACTCCAACTTTCACATGCAAACACAAAAAGCATGTGCTTGAGCATGCATTGGATACGCAGGCATATACCTCACCTTATTTAACAGAAATTTTGCATCAATTAAAAACAAAGGCATTTTTCTCATATTATGGGATAACTGGATCCAGTTATGTATTTTCATCTACTAAATAAAAGGTGTTTATGGTACTGGGAACCTGATTAAAGGGATTACCAACTTCTTCTGCCTTTCAAATCCTCAAAGTGACCTAACAATACAAAGCTGATATATATATATTGTTTTCATGTGATTCCTGCACATGTCCCTTGATTCAGCCAAGGTAACTTCGTCACTTTCAGTTAAATATATAAAGTTCACTTCCATTTTTACTCAAGCAATTTCCCTTCCCAGAACCCTCTTAACACATTCCTTCCATTTCTCCAAAATTGACCTATCTACTAAGATTCTCTTCAAATTCTAACACAAGCCCTGCTTTCTCCCAAAATGTTGATGAACTATTTTTGTTCACCTTTCCATTTCCTGAACTCTGTAACATCTACTGTTTTCCTGGCTCATTTGTCATTTATCAAATACACTGCTTTGAATTATAATTATATAATGTCCACATATAATCACCTCTTTAAATGTTAAAATATCTTAGGTTAGGGATTATGTTCTTTGCTTCAATCCTGTGCTCCAAATAGCATCTAGTTCATAGTAAGAATTAAGTAAATACTTGTTAAATTACTGTATTTGAGGGTTTAAGACAAACTATTGGTAGAATAATAACTCATTTCCTACCATAAAAGGTAAGAGGTCCCCTTTTAATATTTTTCTTAAACACACAGCCAACAGAATCACTGACATTGAGAATAATTATGGAACAATTTCTATATTTCTATTTCCTTATTAATACATGCTGGTATTATCTTGAATAATAATTCTACAAATCCATTAGTCACCAGAAAGGGATTCAAATACGTTCAGTCAGTCGCACTTTCTAAGGCAAGAAAGTGAAACTATATTTTAAAATGATTTCTCCAATAAAAATGTCAAAGTAAAATATTTTTAGTGGACCAGGAGAAAATTCTCTATACCAAAATTCAGTAGCCCCTAAAACTTCAACTGAAAGAAAATTTCACATAATTTAAAGGTAAGAACAACTAGAAAATGCTCATCCAAAAATTGTTGTTGAACAATTCCAAAAACAAAACAATGCAAATTTTATTGTACTCTTTTCCATGGTGTCTCTCTGAAGCCTCTTTGGAAAACTATTAAATATTACACCAAGGTAAAATGTATTTTTTTAACAATAAGAATCATATTAGAATGATGTTTAACCTCGGTCACTCAATGTGACTTTTAAAGGAGACCCATTTAAAAATCCAGTTTTGAATGCGTTTAATTTTAAGGAGTCATTATGTATAATAATAAATTTAGTCTGAAATATTTCAGTTTGTTAAAGTAAATTGTTTTCTTTTCTTTAAAGCCAATTATGGACTAAAGGTTTATGTCCCCTTCAAATTCCTGTGTTGAAAACCTAACCCCCAGAGTGATGGCATTTGTAGGTGGGGCCTTTGGGAGCTGATTAGGTCACAAGTGTAGAGTACTCATGAAGGGGATTAGTGTGCTTTTCAAAGACAGCCCGGAGAGCCCCTTGCCTTCTGTCTGCCACGTGAGGACACCGTGAAAAGATGGCCATCTACGAAGCAGGGGGCAGGCCCTCACCAGGCACTGAGCCTGCCAGCGCTTTGGTCTTGGATTCCCAGCCTCCAGAACTGGGAGGAATAAATTTCTGTTTTTAAGTTTCCCAGTCTATGGATATTAATTATTACAGTAGCCTGAACAGACTAACTAAGCCATACTTTTAGTTCAGTGTCAAAATTATATACCTGGAGTATGATCTTACGACAACATATCCAAAATCAAAAGATCTGCCTCCAAAATACATTCAGTCATGTGACTTCGACTTTACATTTCGAATGCAGTGAAATCAGCAATCGCTTATTTTAACCTCAGTTAAACCCTCTGAACGAAACAAATGTCTTTCAGCAATATTTTCCCTGTTTAAAATCCACACTTCAAAATGAAAAGAAAACATGTTTGGAAGGCAGGAAAAAACCAGAAGTTAAATCACTTTGAAATGGAATAATGCTGCCAGCGGTGCTTTAAGATTCACAGTCTCCTGTGTGGGAAACACAAAAGACTGTCATGTGAATTGTGCTTCCTTAAAAATTTATGAAAACAGCCAGTTCTTCCTTGGCCATACACGGCATTATGTTAAACATCCCACTACTCCAACTTTATTCATTATAACACACCCAAACAATGTTAAATAAACTGAATTCAGTCATCTTCATCAGTGGGTCAGCTGGCAATGACAGCAGGCTTAAAAAGCTGTTTGCCCAGGAAAAACTTAAATGAAGAAATTTCACAAACACTTGTTTTACGATTAGGGTCAGGAATAAGGGTAGGCATTGGGGAGAAAAAGGGACATCTGTAAAATTTTTTTTAATCTAAAAAATTTTTTTTTAAATAAAAAAAAAAAAAAAAGGTAGAGTTAGATTTAGCCTGTAGTTTGGGTTTCGGTTTAAAATAGGGTTAGGTTGGGGTTGGGCTTAGTTTAGGATTAGAATAAGGGCAGGTGTTAGGGTTACAGTTAGGGTTAGGGTTAAGTTTCTAGTCATGGTTATGACTAGGGTGTGGGTAGGGTTGAGTTTATGATTAGATTTAGGGTTAGGGTGAGAGTTAACTTTGAGTTAATGTTTGGGGGGAAAAAGAGAAATTTAAGAAACATTTAATGCAAATTATTCAGATTCATAGAATTTACAAAGGAAGAAATGTTTTAACACTGGGCAGTAGCATGAAAGGATCATGGATTATGTGTGTGTGATATGTATATGTATGTACATATACAAATATATATAGTGTATGTACATACATAAATATACATGTGTAAATATATATATATGCATATACATATTAGTCAATTTCATGAGTCACTTTTTAAAAATCAAAACCTTTTATTCTTTTGCATCTCTAAAGTCTATTGAATGCATTGACAATTATGACTTATCTAACCACATAATTATATGATAAGAGAAAAAAAATGGTGTCACCGAGAAACATATTTCTTTTATAATTTCTCAAATGAGCAGTGTGGGTGAGGTTTGATTCAAATAATTAAATTATTTTGTAAAAAAAAAAATAAAGTCAGATCTGTTGGTGTAGAAGGAACACATGATTGGGAGCTTGTTATAAGTGTTAGACATGAAGATGCTCAGCCACACCCAGGCAAGCTTTCCAGGCAATTTTTATGAACAATAAAATCTGAGAAACACTGTCTGAGACGAGTGGGTCTCAGACTTCACTGAGTATTAGAGTCACCCAGAGGACTTGTGAGAACTCAGCTGGCTATGCCCCCTTCATAGTGTTTCGGATTCAGTAAATCCTCAATGGGAACTTGTAGCAAGTTCCTAAATGATGCACACTTCTGCTCTGGGGTGTACTTTGGGAACCACTGCTACAATCTTCCTTAAACATTACATTTTTTATCTGGGTGTCAAGGGAATTGGACTTCAAACCATTGAAAAACTTGACTTCCTGAGACGGACTCAAGGTTCTGTAGGTCTATACGCTATAAAGAGAAGAGGGCTTGTTGGGCTAATTTCTGACTGAAAATTGCAAGGCCTGATGTGTTCAGATGTGTATGGAAGCCCAGCCTTCCTCCACACAGCGGTGAGCTATAGGTAAGATGCCCATCTTCTCCCAAGGATGCTTTGCATCCATCCACTCAACCACATGGGCCCTGAGGGTTCAATAATGGAGCTTGGCAGACCTGACCTGCCTGTTCTTGGGGTTATGAAGGTCTTCACCGCCATTGGACAGAGTGAGCCCTCACCATTCATCACACATCTCACAATTGCCTCACATCAGTACCCTGTGAACTTACAGCCCCTCTACAAAGTGTGGCTGAAATAGTTTGGTTTAGAATTTTCAAAACAGCTGGTTATAAATCATCCTCCAAGCTCTCCTGCAGATGGTTGGGTTTGAAGACCACGGTATTTATCAATGTAATAACCAGGGAGTATTTGTTTTGAAAATGTGTCCCAAATACCCAGAGAGGTGAGCTTGCAACAAGGAGGTAATTAATGTAGACTCAGGTGCATGTGAAAGCCATGTGACAATGAGTTTCATTTTAGTGTAATTAAAGCTGAGGCACACTTTCTAGCAGTAGTTAGATTCCAGAATGTCCTATCTGTTCAAACCTCTCCCGTTTTTGTTTTTTGATGAAAAAAATCATAATTATTAAACAAGAGGCTAGTTATTCTTGTTGCTGTGGCAGAAGGAGTATACATATGGCTGATCTAAGAGTAGTTCCGAATCATTTATGTATAAGTTTAAAAATTTAGGAAAGAAATATAGCCCAGTTTAGTAATGTTTAGAATTGCCATCTGTCTTTCAAGGGACCAGTTCAGTTAGACTTGCTTACCACTTTGATAATGAAAAGATTTTATATGCACAGGAAAAAAACAGGAAACTATATGAAACACATGCCACTTGGCTTGAGCTAGGTTCTGTTTGCAAAGCCAATGGCCAATAAAAGAGCAATGAAGTGGTAAATAACTTTTCATTATTCTTGGCAATTTTTGCCATGAGATGATTATATAACAGTAATAGCAGAATAACTGTATCTCATTTTTGTCTGCTACTGATGTTAAATAGTAGGTCGAGTGTACCAAACTTAAAATTAATTAATTTAGAGGCCCACAAAGTTCTGGAATAAATTTTTAAAAAGTAAATGAGACTAGTATTCAGTTCATCGAGCAGGCGCACTCTCTTGTTTGAGGGAACACAGGTAAATGTTGGTTTCTGAACAAGTAGTCTTTGCAACCCTATCGATTTCTAGGAGAGTTTGCCCCCAAACTAAGAGCACCCAAAGAGAGTTTTCATCTTTGAGATTTGTATAGACGAAAATAAACACACACAAGGGATTTGAGCCACCCTTTGCCTGCTTTGCTTCCTTGGAAGGCCTCACTGCTCCATCGTGGACTCTTTCCTCCCATGAAACCCACATCCAGCCTCCATGTCTTCTGTAGCACAGCATTCCAAGGGGCCACCACCAAGTAACTGGAGTTGCCATGTAAAATGACGTATTCATTTTTTTAAAAAGTCTGTGCTAGGGGTATACCCAAAAAAGATTGTGCTACAAAAGTAGTTAAAGGGTAGTTTCAATCTGAAATAAGTTTAAATTATTTTTTTAACAGATCTTCACTGTTATGCCAGGAGGAGTTATCAAATCCAACTGTAAGCTCTTTGAGGTTTTTCAATTTCCAAATCATTTAATGAGAATGTGCAGGGATCAGTCATTGAACTTATTCTGTTCTATATTCAGACAGTTCTTTGGAGACCTCCTGCTGTCTCATGGCTTCAAATATCACGATAAATGGATGACTCTCTCCACTTTATCTTCAATTCAAACTTATTAACTGACTATGTACCTCTCCACTTGGATGTCCGAGATTATTCTGTCCAAAGCAACATAATTGATATTCTCCTAAATCTTCTTCTGCTAGAATCTCTCCTGTCTTGGGTGATAGTGATTGTATTCTTCTAGCATCTCAGGCTTCACCAAGTGTTACAGTCATCATAGCCTCCTCTCTTTGTCTCGGACCCTGTATTCCATCTGTTAGCAAATTCTGTTGGGTCTCCCTTGAAAATATAACCAGAATGGGACCATTTCTCACCCCCTCTGCTGTCACCAGCTTTGTCTGAGCCTTCATCATCTTTAATGGTAACTGCTTTCATAGCTTCTTCACTGGCATCCCTGCTTACAAGGCTGCCCTCCTATATCCTAGCACAACACAGCAGCCAGAATGATACCCTTAAATCAGATCATGCTTCTTCCTCTCTTGGCTTTCATTTCATACAAAGCAAAATCCAAAGTCCTTACAAAAGCTTTCAAGCAATTACATGTTCTGACTCTCGCTTCCACTCATAGCTTACACCCTACTAATTCTCCACTGCTCTCTCTGCTCTAGACCTACTGACCTCCTTGCCGTGTTTTAAAAGTGACAGTCATGGTTCTGCCTTGTTGCTGGCATCTGCTTGTTTCCTCTGCCTGGAATATTCTTCCTCCAAAAATCTCCATGGCTAAATTTCTGACCTCTTTAATGTTTTTGCTTAAACCTCATTTTCTTAATTAGTTCTAAGCAGGATATTTAATTAACACCAAAATTACCCTATCCTCTTAGTTTTGTCTACATTTTCGTTTTTCCATTTCACTCATAATCTTCTGATAAATTCAATCTATTTTTTACCATGTCCATTAATTTTGCATTGTCTTTTTTCTGTTTTATTACTTCTAAAATGTTACTCCATGAGGGCAGGGATGTTAATCTCTTTTGTTCATTGACTTATCCTAATTAACTGGAACAGTGACTGACACAAAGTAGGTGTCCAATAAACATTTGTTTAATTGCATTGGATTCTTCTGGGTCTACAGAGGTAGGAGAAATAGCCATTTTGGGTCGTACGTACTTTAACAGCCAAATTATATAATTTCAATCTAGACCAATAGCTACAGCATTTTGTACAGTCAATAATATAATATAGCTATAAATGAATGGTTAGCCTAGAAGACCAAGCTAAATATAATGTAAGATATTACCTGAAATAGGAATTAGCTCATAAGAAAAGATAATGTCTGACTGTGGAATATCATCCAGTAGCCTCCTTCCAGGTTTATAGCCTCTGCCCCTGCTCCCCAACTGTTCTCAACCCAGCAGCCACAGGGATCCTATTAAACAGCAAGTCCCCTAATGTTACTCATCCAAAGTAAATGCTTAAGTCCTTAAAATAGTCAACAAAATATTAGAAGATCTGGCTTCTCATTGTGTTTCAACCTCATGTTCCTCTCTCTCTGGCTCACTCACCTCCCTCCACGCTGCCTGGGGCATCCTTCCTCCGATAGTTTTATGGCTTATACCCTACTTCCTGCAGATCTGCACTGAAACCTCATCTCAGTGGGAACCTCCATGGTCACAATATTTAAAGTTAACTTCTCTAGATCCCCCCGCGTTCATTTGCTGCTTTACTTCTCATTATAGCCTTAATATAGTATATTTACCTCATTACCTATTTAACCACCAGTATTTTTACCTCATTATATTATTATCTTTCACTATACTCCCCCAAGTGTAAGCCAATAAGACAGTTTTTGTGTGTGTGGTGTCTCCTACCATACCGCAGTATCTAGAAAAGAATCTGGTAAAATTACATACACAGTACAGTTTGGTGAATGAATAATTGAATATGTAGGTATATACACATATGAGAACAATTCCCATGGGCTTTTTAAAGTGTCATTTTAACTGCTACCAAGCACTTCTTGAGATCTGAGTAGTGTGGTTCCTTCAGACTATAGAACCATAATAGAAAAATTGCCTTTTTTTTTTTTTTTTTTCTGAGCTTAGTCTTTCCTCTTGCCAAGTGAATCAATATAAATCATTTATACTGTCCCAGCTCTCTGCAGGCATTTCACAAATTTACAGATGTCTGCAATAGTGGAGATTAGAGAGACTTCAGTGATGGACCATGATATGTCCTTCACCTTAGAGATGATGGGTAAATAATAGATCTAAAGTCCATTATCAAGTTATTCCAGCACTGAAAATAGAACTAAGGTGTGCCTACTAGTGCAGTGATCTTACTTTAAGTTCTTTCTTGAATCTGTTACTCCACAGTCAGAAAACTCAGAAAACATATTGAGTAGACTTCTCTAATGCATACACAGCTTTATGTCGGAAAAGAAAAGTTAACCTAAATGTAAAGTTATGTTTCTTGACTTGTGAGGATTTCACTCCTGTATTTCTGGATAAATGATTAATTTGATCAGTTTGGGAAATAGCTAACAGTTTGGGTTAATAGTTAAACAAACATTTGTAAATCTAATTAGTCAGACTAACCACAACTAATCAGACTAGTACTTAATTCAACCTAAAAATTTTATTCATTAGGTGAGTACATTAACCCATATTTCATCACCAGACCATAAAATTGGCTGAGATAAAAATTAACATCAACATACTTAGACAATTGTACTTTTCTTAAAACTTTACATGGTGAACTTTGTATATGAGCAAATAATTGTTTAACTCAAAAATTACTAATTGTAAATGGGTATGCATTAATATATCTAATGTATCTTCCTCATTTGAGGGTAATTTCTCTCACAAAATACTAGAGCATTAACTAAAGGAACTAGCTACCAGGAGGCTCTAGCCAAGTGGACTTCATTGCCAAGGTAGACAGAAACACTAGATTTTCAATGTTTACATTCAATAATTACAACTCCTCTGAGATGAGTTTTTAATTCAATGTAATTTCAGGAATAGGTCTTCCATCAGAAGTCTCCATTAAAACTGTACTTGTTTTACATTCCAATTCTCAATGACAACCAGGATTATCATTGAAAAAGCATAAGATAAGCAAAAGATAAGAAGGAGAAAAATCATGCCCTTGCTACTGAAATTGGAGACACTGAATACCTTTAAAGCAACCATACCAATTTGATCACATTTGTTGGAACTATTATTCCTCATATTTCTTTCAGTGCTTCCTACTATGATATTTGCTGTCTCTTTATAAGACTGGATTATAATTTCTTTTGGTGACATGTAGTTAAGAGGGACAGCAAAAATGTTGGATAACAATCAGAATCTAATAAGATGTCAATAATCTGGAACCATGGACCAAATCTTTAAAAATTATGCTTAATGGGAATCAATATAACATCTTATATTTGTTTCCAACAACAATTTTAAAAATCCAGCATGAAGGAGGCATGGGTATGTAGTAGAAAAAGGTCTCAGAGTTGCATTTGGTTGTAAATAGAATATAAACTGAAGAGTGATGTGGCTGCTAAGATATATATGGCATATATTTGGGCTACATTAGTTACAAAGAGCATGAGAAATGCATTACTGATACAATTTTATCATACAAGAGCTGGGACACAGGGTTGACTACATAATTTTGCGACCTGGTGAAAAATGGAAATGTGGGGCACTTCTTCAAAACTTATTACAAATTTCAAGTCAGGAACAGCAGAGCATTAAACTGTGCATGGGGCCTTTTAAGAACATGAGAGTCCTGCAAGACTGCACAGGTCACACAACCATAAAGACAGACTCCCTGTAACTTGTGTTAAGTCTAAGTACTCAGTACACTCCCTGAAAATTCAGAGAAGAACAAAAAAAAGGTGCAGATTTTAAATCAAGTCACATAAAGAAGGACTGAAGGAACTAGGGATATTTTCTAGAAAAGAAATGACTAAAAGAGGAGTGCCTGCTATTGTCCAAATAGTTAAAGAGCTAATACACGGATTAGAAATTAGATTTGTTCTTCATGCCTCCAAGTAATAAAATTAATTCCAATGAGAAGAGAGGCATGTTTTCATTCAATATGGGTATCTTTGTTGTAAACAAACCTATTAAAAAAGTATGGCAACCTAGGAAAGTAATGATTTTGCAGTCACTTGAGGTATTCAGACATACTTTGGGTCACTAGTTAGGCAAGGCTCTGGGGAAGCTGCATAGCAATTCTCTAGTGATATAGTTCCCAAATGCAAACTCATTAATTAATGCTAAGCATGATATATTAAAATCACCTGAAGTATGTTGAAATGCTGTTTCCTGCCCCTCCATCCAAAGATGAGGCTCAGGAATTTATAGTTATTAAAAGTACTCACTGGAGAACTCTGGTCATAAATATGGGCTAGGAAATGCTGATCTAGAAGGAATTTAAATAGCAAAAGACTATTTGAGATAGGTGAACTTAAAGGACATACATAAACTCAATAGGTCTTCTCAGCCAGAATTTGAGTAGCTCCTCCCTTTTATCCCTGGTTGACCACTGATATCTATATGTCTATACAGGGTGTCCCCCATAAATGTATATTCACTTTAACAGCTGATAGCTCAATTTTGAAAATAAAATGTATTTTAATAAACATTGTCTTTATAATTATTCAAAGTGTGTGTATACACCCTATATCATCTATGTATCTATGTGTATACATATGTATACATATATATAGTAAATTTATGATGCATATCATATATCCAACTCATTCTAGCTTTTTCAAAAACCATCATCTTGGAAAGATTAGCTCAGTTATGTTGCCATTCAAATCAATGATTAACCACAAAAGAAGGTTAAATTCATTATATTATGGAATTGCCTTATTTTTTAAAAGTGAAAACAGATTGCCCAAAATAATTATTACAGATAAACAGATAGATGCAATATACCATTTCCGAAGAAATTCTTTCAAAGAGAGAAGACTTACCTCATCAAAAAATTAAATTGATAGGAAGATAGATTAGATAGTTAGACAGATATGGGTAAATATACCACAAATTCTGAATGCTTACTTCCCACTTACCAAAGAGAATATTCCAGACTATTTCAAGCTATGGCTAGTCCATAAAATAAAAATATATGCCTTTCCACAAGGAATGGCACATTATAGGACTGTCACATCTTGACTTAAAATTTTGGTATATTTTGTGAAGTTATCTTTGATATGTACATGAAAAATTCCCAGTATTATTTTCCACATTTCTTAGAGATGCAAGGTTAAATATTTTCTACAACTAACATGCTGATCTTTTGTAGCTTGTTTGTCTGCTTTTCCGACTTTCCTTTGTATATTGGCAATATGGAGAGGACACATGCATACACTGATATCTAAGCCAGGAAAGATCAATCTTACAACAGAAAGCACTTGTAGTAGTAAGTGTAAGAGTCACTGAGCAGCCAAGAAAAGCTAAAAGTTCTTTGGGAGAAAAGTGTTATCTATTTTCCCCAGTGTAAGCATGGGGACACCTAATCCTATCTCTTTGCCCTTACTGCTCTTAAGACAACTTCTTGACACCATTCTCACATGATAAATGGCATCTAAGTTCTTTTGGCAGAAAAATAGATGATCCATGCCAATGAATGGGAAAAGTATTGTTTGCTATTGTGTTGTACAACTGAACACAAATCATCTGCAAACTTGTGGTCACTTTTTTTAGATGGTAGCTTAAAATAGTATCATTAGTAAAATGTTTTGAGTATAGTCACCATAAAAAACACACACAAAACAAACAAACAAACAAACAAAAACAGGGCTATACCAACACATTTTATTATTCAAGTCCTTTTTAAAATCAAAAATTAAAATTCAAGGACTATTTGTAGAAGAGTTGGGGGAGTTATTTGAAACCTTTGTATAGCTTGTGGATTTTCTGTAACAATAAAGGGGTGAAGAAAAGTAGGTTTACAATTGTTTGTATTGAAAAATATATAATACAAGGATAAATAACAATATAAGAAAAAACTGTTTTGCTTACTCGCAACTGTAAACATTCTTTTGCCCACCCCTGTATTATTTTTATTTTATTTTATTTTGGTAGAAGAAATCTTTCAAACTATAACTCATCACAACCTCCTCAATATTTTAGCTTCTAATTCTCCATCCTGCCTGTCTTCAGTTTTTAATAGTTAGACCTCAGTATAACAGAGGGGAGATGTTACTGGTCTTAAAGACAAGAGAGTGAGGGATGGCTTAGTAACTAAATAGCTGGGCACCATCAATAGTCCTTTAATATGTTGAGTCTTCCATTGCTCATTGCAGAGATGGAGGGTTTTATCATCTCTAAAACTGCAGCAGCTATAAAGACTAGGCTTTGAGTTCGTCTCCTTTCATCTTTTAAGGCTTAAACATTGGAAAAGAAATTAACTTCTTTTTTCCCCCCAAGACTAATAGTTTTGAAGTACAACCAGACACAAGAGCCTAGCTATGAATCCAGATTTTAAAAATCTAAAGAACATTTCCCATAACTTCCCACCAATGGGTCCAGCCAGCATCCCATGATACATAGCTGGAATCCTCAGCTTAGACAGCAGACAGCCCTTCCAAGACATTTCTCATGAATGGGCAGAATAAATAAACCACTTCAAGATTCTTAAGCTCTGTTTATCTTCTATCACCATTTTGAAATAAATCTATCATCACTCACAAGACATGAGGGGAATGAAAAAACACAAAACTTTTTCGTTCTTTTGGAGTCTACTGGAACTAAAGTTGGGAAAACATGCCATTTCCCTTTTTATTGAAAACTGGTATATTTTTCATCTACATGAGGAAGTGATCCACTTTTCAGAGTGTCAAACTTTCTTGAAGATAAATCAGAGAGATCCGTTTAGATGGAAAGATCTAAACTCAACTAGCTATAGAGTTGCAATTTAAAATTTTGGAGAGAGTAATCTCACCACTTTTTCTTACCTCCATTCTCAGGTTTAGCAAGAATGGCTCTTTATTACCTTTGGTTCCAAGCTTCTCACTCATTTCCCAGGTAATACAGGCTGCACAAATAACCTACAGACATTGCACTTCTGATAGTACTAGATTCTCACTTCTTTTTCATGCCTGCCACCCCCCGTGTGCTGTTTGCCTTTCCTGCTCAGGTATCCATTTTTTCATCCCTATGCAGGACACCCTCTCACAGCACTTAGGGAGCACCCTCCTCGTTGCTGGGCTCATTCTCAGTAAACAGACACCGTACATAGAAAGCTTGCAGTAATGAAGTATAATCAAAACCATAATTCCAATCCTTGAATGCTTTAGTTAACACAATTAAAAACTTCTTTTCATTTTATTCTTTTTTTAAAAGTTCTTGTGAAATGCCTGAGCCTACTGCATATCACACCTTAGTAAGTAAAAGAAGTGGTAGCTTCAAGGCAGAATATTCCTTTGACTTTCAAAGGATGCTGCAATCCTAGAAAATCTTTGCTTTTCAAAGGTAACTACCCAGAAATTGGAGAAAATTGGGCCAAACATGTCTGATTATAGGCCACACTGCAAATATATTGCTTAACAATATATTTATTTTTAATACAGTAGCTTTTCAATGCATGAAGCAAAATACCCTAAGAGTGAAAGCTATTGTATTTACTTATAAATTCACCCAGAATTTAGACGAATCCATAGGTTTTCAATAAACATTGATTTAATCTAATTAAAAACAAAAGGATTATAGGCTCTAGTTATTTGAGTTCAGTTTTTCCTGTTTTGACTTATTCTCTTGGGGGGAAAAAACACCTCTTAAACATCTCAACAGTCTTCGTGTAATTGCCTAGATGGTTCATTAATGCCAGAACAAATCCCATACTTAGTCAAACATCCATAAATATATATCTTAGGGAAACTCCTTGTGGATGAATTCTTTAAACAAAACAACTAAAGAATTCCCCCAGATCTCTAACACCCATTTCACAGCCTTAATACTAATGGCTGGCATTTTTATCTAAAGAAAAAGATGTGCCACGTGGTTGAAATACCAAAAGATTTCACAAAAATTTGTGGATTCCAAATATGCCTGTCTCTACGCAAGGTTGTGCCTGGAAGTCCTGAATGAAGCATTTCATTTGAATGGTGTCTCCCAATGCTTTGCTTCCCGTTTGTTGGGGGGGGGGAGCAGGGTTGGAATTTGGGGCGCTTTATTATTTTTATTTATTTCTGGTGTGCTAGCTTACTTATGTTCTAGAGCACATAAGAATTAAAAATAAGAAAAAGGCCTCCCAGCTCAGCTATCGGTTTACTCTGAGCTATAAATAGACTTCTTACCTGCAGCTTGGACCTAGGTGGATTATTTAGGTCAATAGCTGGATGGAGACCTTTGGAATGAACAGGGGATGGCAGGGCATGGGGGTGATAATTGGATAGTTTGTATATTCTATACCTTGTTAGCACTTATCTCAGCATGGAAAGGGGCCAATGAACCTCAGAGGTGTTGCCTTTTGGATGAGCCTGAAAATATAGGGCTTACCCTTTTTTGGCCATAGTTTCACAAAAGCAGTTGAGATTCAGCCTTGTGGTTTTGTGGTATATGAACCCAGGTTAATGGCTTCTATGAATATTATTATTTATCCTGAATCTACTGGATAGTTTGAGCTAAGCTGTGTAGTGCAGTGGACATAGTGGATGGATTCATTTGGAATCCATGGAAACAAAGAGATTCCAAAGCTCAGTTTTCAACTTAAACTAATAAACTATTTTGGTGCTGAAAAGAGCAGCAATAGAAAGTCTCTGACTCCCAACATCTTGGTATTATTTATAACGCTGTGTTTATGACTTCACGTACCTATTATTCAAATCAGTTACGGCTTAACATTTAATTAAATGACGTAGTATTTGAGTATCTAGTTTATGCCAGGTACTGTTCTAGATATTGGGGATTTAACAGTCCCTAACACCATGGATACCATGAGAAGACCAAGGGATTACATAGTACAGTGCTTGGCTCTGATATTGCAGTGATAAAGAAAGGCAATAGGCAAGCAAAGAGGTTCATAAATAAGTATACATTCAGAGGCATTCCAATAGAAAAGAGTAATCAGGAGGGTCAAAGTTTTCTGAGAAGTTGAAAAACAATTAAGGACAGAGATTGACCTTTGGATTTATCAAGATGTGTATCATTGATGACTTTCAAGAGATTGATCTCAATGGAGGGATGGGAGAAAAGCCTTACTGAAGGGGATCAATGTCAGAATAAGTGATTAAGAAGGGAGGCAAAGAGGGAATAAAGACAATACTATAAAAAATAATTTCAGAAAAGTTTTCTACAAAGAGAAGCATCGATATGGGGCAATGCCCAGAGGGAAATATGCTATCAAGAGATTATTATTTTTTAATTGGAAGCTATTCCACATTGTTAGGTTGATGAGAGTGATTCAACATATGGGGAAATAAATGATACAGGGGAGTGTACCTTGGTCAGTGAGAAGGGAAGGGAAGTAGAGCATTTATGGAGGGGTCAGTTCAGTTCGATAGAAGCAAGGAGGGGGCACCCAGGGAACAAGAGGGAAGTCGAGCTTAGGGGTGCAGGCGCAGAGTAATAGTAGGCTTGGTGTTGAGAGACTGCGAGCCTTCTCTCCTGACTGCTTTCCTTTCCTGGGCAATTAAGAAATGAACACAGCAGTAAAGATGAGGAAGGAAGGAAGAGCGCTATAGTTCAGAGGAGAGAGAAGGAGCCGTGGGACAATCCACAGACGGAGGGCGCACACTCGCCCAGGAAACGGAGGGCTGCTGCTCTTGGTGCGGCCTTGAGGAACAGGCCCTGGCTTTGGTGGTTCTTCTGCAGGTACATTCAGCCCTTCAGGTGCCAGCACAGAGAATAGGGCTTCTCATGAATGAAGGGATTTTGCCATAAGTTTCCATTCTTTGAAGTTTTCTAGCATAAACCCCTCACTTCCAATTGCTAGCCCCTCTGGTTCTATGCCTGGAGAAAGGCGGTGGCTGAGGGCTGTGTGCTCAGCTCAGGTGCTCGCCCTGGCCTTTCTTCTATTTGCTGACTCTCCTGATGTGGTTCCCGATCCTGGGTGAACTTAACGCTACTTCAGGTCAGAGCTTCTGCCCAGCCCCAGGCTGAGCAGGTCACGTTGCTGACTCATTTCTCTGGCTAGATTTTGCAGCCCATCTGAATGAGCTAAATGATTCTGTAAAATCAGTATAACTTTGCAACATCTCAAGGGATTTGGAAGTTTTGTGGGAAAAAACAACCCAAAAAAAAGGTATGTGTGGCTCATTTACAAAAATATTGAAAATATTTTATATTTCTGATTTAGTCTTTCTATTTAAAGGTAAAAACATCCATGTTTAAATTTTTCAAAAATGCAATGTCAGGAAAGTGTTCGTGGGAGTTTGTATGTGTGCATGCACATCAGGCAGATATTTCAATTCTTTTTTTTATTTCTGTGGGAAAGTTTCATGATCACCATCACTCATTTAGGCGCTTCTTTGGAACTTGGGAACTACAGTGACGCATATTTAATCTTTTGGTCCACTTGTTAACCGCCCCGCATATCAAATGCATGGAGAAACTGCTGCATCTAAGTATTCGTTCACAACGGAACGTCCAGTGGGTTGGGTGGACTCAAATGTCTACACTCACAGCAGGGAATGCTTTGCCCAATAATTATGGTCACTCCCATGTTGGCAACATATATGAAAGTTCACAAAGCTAGTCTTCTTCTTAAAAAGGAAAATCAGGTTGACTCAGAAACAGCAGATGAGACAATGAAACTCAATAATTGGCAGCTGGATTATAAGAGAACAAGAAACAGATCTTTTATCTTTTTTCAAGTTAATAAGGTACACGGTCATCTTAGGTCAAATGCACCATCAAGATGGTCGCTTTAAGCTTGTATAGATGATGCATGACCCCATGAATCATTATGTTCTTTGCAGACGTCACCAGATACAAATACAACAAACTTAAAATAATCTCATAGATAATTTGAGGCTCACTCATGTACTGTCTTACATCTGATTCTAATTTAGACAGAAAATCACAGATGCTAAAACTTTAAGAAAAAAATTTAGGCACAGATTTTAAAACTGAAACAAATAATATCAATTAACTTATTTTTTTTCCTGAAAACTTAGAAAATGAAACTGCTGGGTTTGATCAGTGGGAGCATGTTTCAGTACCTAAAGAGGCAAATTGATTTGTGAGGAGCAGAGTTATTAGCTCTATGATTATCATTTTGGTTTCTTTCCTTAGATTTTGACACTAAAATTCGCAATGACACCGCTCTTATAAATTTTAAATTATGAAAATACAGTGTTTAATTGCACTATATTCATTTAGGGGCTCCTACCTGTAAGATATTCCTGTATGAAGATTGCAAACTTCTCTGATGTACGGCTTACATCCCCTCTAGCTTTTGTCACCCTACCATACTGAAAAGCTTGTTTTCCTGACACGGTAGGCGGGACTCACAAGCCTCTGATTTCCTGCACGGTACATCTTGCAACAATGCGAACTGAAAGAATGACGCATATCTTTTACATCTGTTCTCAAAACTGCCACAGCCATGGAGGTGACAATCCTTTATCACACCAATTTGCTTTGGAGTCCACTGCCTGGTACGGTCACTGGCCTTGTGTATTTCCTGGCATGTTGTGCCCTGAACGTCCTGACAGCCAGGTATGTGGTTACTACATGAAGAATAGGAATATATAAATTATGGTAAGGTGCAAAACAATAGAATCTCAGATAAATAAAATACAGGGTAGATATTGATGTAATGATAATGATCTTGCTCTTCCACCTATTTTAGGTTCCTTATCACATTTTGTTTTCTATCTTTTAGTACCTCAGAGTAGTCATTCACATCCATAAACTAAATCACCACCACAAAATTATGAATGTCATTTACCATTCACCCCTTTTATACATGTTTTTACTGTCAAAATGCTGCCTGGTAGATACATCTGTTTTCCACCCTTTCTCTTTTTCTAATTTTTTCCATTAGTGTAACTAAGAATTCTAATTACCCCGTTACCTCCAGCAACATGTAATTGGACTGAGTCATGAAGGCGTATCATTACTACCTCATTGTCACAGGACCCGTGAAACAATGACATGTAGCAGCATGTCACGCTTGCATGTGACATTTAAAAACCATCACGAGCATAGCAACCCACTTGGCATGGTCTGCAAAGCACTTGACAAAGTGGCTTTAACCTGTCTCTCTTCCCGCCCTCTGCTGGGACCCTGTTCTCTACTCCACCGTATTTTGGGATAAGGACCCTGAAAGCTTCCAGGTGAGATTTACGATGGTAAATCAGGGAGCTTTGGTTACCCTATCAGACTCGCTGAGCTGCTGTCACGATTTCCATGATAGCCTCCACTGGTCAGAGCTGGTTTCCTGAGTTGGGCTTCAAGGAAAGATTTTATTCATTCATTTAAGAGATTTGTACTAAGCATCTACTATGTGCCATAGTGCTTGGTTTAGAATGGGCTTAGGTGCTCATAGGTGAAACATGAGTACTTCTCATTCCAGTCCTCGAGGAACCTCTAGTGTAGACATGAACTAGATGTAATGTAGTGTATAAGTAGCGAGAATACAGCATGAAGCCTAAATGGTTTAAACATGAGGATACGAAGCAGGGGCTGACAAGTTTTACCTGGCTATGTGAAAGAAGGCTACATGGAAGTAGTGCTATTTTAAAAGGACTTTAAATAAGAAGATTTTTTTTCCAGGGATACTAGAGTTTCCTAGGAGTTGGAATAATTTGAACAAGGCATCAAATAATGAAATTACATAGTATGTTTTAGGGAGATAAATAATACATTCTACCCAGATTTTACTTAAAAACACACACAAACACAAAGATATAGAAAGGAAAATATCAAACTCTGTAAAATATTGGCAATTTTAGCAATCATAAAAAAAACAAGAACCAAGTTCAACAGTATAACACTGTTAAAAAAAAAAAAGTGTTGACGTGGCAATGCTAAATGTCAGAAATAATGTTGTTTTAAAAGTCATTTCCATAAATTGCATCTAGGAGAATAAATTATTAAATATTCTTTTCATAAGATACCAAATTAAAAATAAATATAAATAAATAAATGTGAGTATATGTATATGTATGTGTTTGTGTATTTAAGTAGGTGGAGAGAGGTGGAGAGGCTTAAAATAATAATAAAATATTTATAAACACTCTTACCAAATCACTTATAATTTAGGGTTGTTTTTTTAATAAAGATGAATATTAAGTGAAAGTGACTAATAATGGAACATTATGGTTATTAAAATCACGTTCACAAGAAGTTTATGAGTACCTACAAAATGTTTATGTTATCAAGTCTATGAATGAAAAGCAGAACTCATATATTAATACAAAAAATGATTGCTCAGAAATACTATATAATTGATATTGCTACTATTTGCATTCTAACAATATTATATAATAAGCACATATGGTTTTCTGATATGAAATGTTTATTTTTAACAATTAATGTCTTCTTAAGTGATAACTGTAAACATATAGTATTTGGATTTAGGGAGATAAGGGTCCAATGTAATGCGATATCTGAATTCCAATTTCAGCTAATACTTTCAGTGTAGATAAACTAGCATGAAACGGGTGCTACGCTGGCCACTGGATACCCATCCTGTGTGTGGGTAACCCATACGCTCTGAGTTACCAGCCTCACATTCCACATCTGTAAAATGGAGCAGTAACAGCCACTGGTGTGATTAAATATGCAAACTCCTTAAAATGCTCAGTTACCTGAAGGGAACACAGCATAGGTTCAAGAAATGAGAGCTTTAAAACAAGAAAACAAACAAAACTGCAGACAATGGACATCTGAGCTCAGTAGGCGAGGGGTTCGGAAACACCGGGTGCTCTGCGGCCTTGGAAAGGGCTTCTTTGGGAAGCAGGGAGCTACTCTCCTGCGGAGAATATTCAGTCTGAGCCTGGATGACCTGCCAGAGCAGCTGGGAAAGGAAAGGGGCTTGCGCTGTCCCTCAAGCCACTAGGATCCTTTCGTCAGTGCTTTTAAACAAAACCTCAAAAAAATTTAGCAATATTTTCCCCCCAGAAGAATTACTACTTTGGGGAATTATGAATTGCCATTGTTTCTTCTCACTGGCTACTTCTAATTTCCTTTACAGCTGTCTGACTGAACTATGTGACTCTCACTGTGCCTTAGTTTCCTCATCTAGAAAATGGGATTAATAATAGTACCTGCCCAATAGGGCTATCCAATATTTATATGAATATACAGAGGTGCTCAGAAAATTAGTTGCCATCATCATTCTCATCATTCATTCATTCTTCACTAATTGGCTGGTTTATTCACCTCTTGTTATAGGCACTCCAATAGAGTGGTTCTCTCTGATAAATCTGTAAACGCTGGTGGCACATGGGTAGCTCTATAACTACATAATTCTGAAGCGAATCTAAGGCAAATCAGCTGAAGCTAGCAATGTCTTTTCCAAGATATTTACATTGTCTTTAAACATTCTTGGAGACATATTATCTAATAATCATTTTACATATTACTTTTGCTTTTCTGTTTACCTTGTTTTGTGCCTTAAATACAATAATTACTTAGGAAGAGTAAAACAAACATTTTTTTCTCAGCATGAAAATTACTGTATTAGTCAGGTCAGGCTGCTATGACAAAATATCATAGACTGAGTGGCTTCACAGAAATTTTTTCCCTCACACTTCTGGAGGCTTGGTAGTCTGAGGTCAAGTGTCAGCTGACTCAGTGTCTGGTGAAAGTTCCTTCCTGGCTTGCAGATAGCTCTCTTTTCACTGTATCCTCACATGGTGGTGAGAAACAGAGCTCTAATGGCTCTTCCTCTTCTTATAAGGGCACCAGCTCTATTGGATTGGGAGTCTACCCTTATGACCTTATTTAATCATGATTACCTCTTTATAGGCCTTACTTCAAATACAGTTAAAGTAGAAGTTAGGACTTCAATATATGAATTGTGGGAGCAAGGGCACAATTCAGTCTATAGCAACTACCTAACGTGCCAGTTGATCTTAGCCAAATGATTACCAGCCCTACCTTTCATTATAATCATTAAGCCTATATTTAGTTTTATTTTATTTGGATGTCACTCTCTTACCAAAGTCATTCATCTTCTTTGGCCCGCAACAGAGACCCCTGTGTGATGTCCCTAACTGAAACCATATGTTTTTCTAGTTGCCTAGTTTTACAATTTTGAAATTATCTTTGGGCCATCTCCTTTATCATCCATTCCCAATAAGTCACCACATTTTATCGACTCATCCTTTGAAACAACTGTCAGCAATATCCCTTTGTTTTTATTAACCCTGTCGCCACCCCATTCCAGGGCCCTAATCGCTTGATGGATCACTGTGATAGCATCCCACCCTATCTTCCTGCCTGTGTACTCCCCCTCCAGAGGATCATGCACAGGCAATTACCCTTTCTAATATAACCCTATTTCCATTCTATTACTTGCTGAGAAGTCTACATTTCCCACCGTCCATCATATAGAGTCTTAGAAAGTCTCCTTGGTATTGTAAAGCCTTTGAATTCTAATCAATTTATATTTCCAACTACTTTAAAACACAAATCTTCTAAAACTATAAAAAATTGAGAGAGTGGTATTAGAAGTCTGGTGCAAATACTTAAGAATGTGTTCTTAACCTACTAATATTCACTAATCTTTATTTTCTATACTGACTTTTTTTTCTTTCTACGTAGCATGTTCCCAGTAAGACTGCATTTGTCATGGTGTCATTCATAGAAGATCATCAAAATTTTCAGACAACCCCTCCTTATTTTCTCTCAAACACATCCTTTGTCTGGAGGCCTTACGTATCTCACTGTGAGACTGTGAGTGAACTGACTCTCTACTGATATATTTTCATCAAATCATTTTTCTGCGCTAGATGGTTTTTGCTCTTGAGAAAGCAGTAAGCATATCTACATCTGGCAGTGGTAGCAAACGCCTCCCAGAAATGGGCACTCATCAACATGGCATGACTTGTTCTTTAAGGTTCAGCAACAGGTTGCATTCAGGACATGTTACCCCAAAATAAGCGCCTTGGCATATTAAATATCTTAGGCTGGAGGAGTTTGAGAAAATGGCATGAGCAGGAAGGTTACTGATCTGCTCATCCTTCACCCTTCTTCCCTGAAACAGTTCCTAAAGCTCCCAAGTGAACGGTGCCCTCCCTGTACCAGATGGGAAGACCCTGTTATCACCAGAGATGGGGAATTTAGGACCAAGAAACATGTACACACAAACCTTCTTACACCAACACTTATTTTCCTGGTTACTCTTGACCAATTACTTCCTATAGCCCAAACACTGTTGTCTTGTCCATTCTTTACAAATTCACTGCTTCTTTGCCTAAAAGGTATAAAAGTTTCCAGCTCTGATCATTTCTTTGGCTTTTCATTCTCTTGTGAAGGCTCCCATGTACATGTAAAACTAATAAAATCTGTAACTTTTTCTCCTATTAATCTGTTTCTGTCAGTTTAATTTTCCATACCCAGACAAGGGACCCTAGCAGGACTAATGAAAATATTTTCCTCCCCTACACAACCCATTCTTGCCAAAAGTTACCAGACACCAACATTAGGCATCTTTGCCTAATTGCACAGGAAAACCTTAAGGTTCAGAAGCAAGACTCTACTGGAATCATGATGTTTTTATAGGGAAAGGTGTTTAGAGGTCATTAAGGTCAACTTCACTGCAGAGAACCAAGGAAACCTTACATTATTTTTTTTAAAGCATGTACATCTTAAGACCATCTAGGGACTTCATTGCTGTTTCATAAGTTACATGTTTCTGTTCTCTGCAAAGACCATGTGAGCAGCTCAGTGAAGACCCTCCATACTGTGTAATTTCAGGAGACTAGGGTTTCTGCTTGATGATTCCTAGAGATCATTGCTAATGTTCACAGAATTCTGGCCTGGTGTTACCCAGAAGCTTAGTTCCCGATACCCTATCATTCTTTTGATACACTATCAAACTCCTGGCCCAATAGTGTTCCTGATACATTATCAGTTCCTGATATACTGTCAAACTCTCAGCCCAATGGTGTTCAGTGGTGATTGGGTCTATTGAATTTTATTGGAACTATGCCTTCAGGTACCAGAGCAGCCAGCATGCAGGGCAAGACTGCTCAGACCTAGACCCCACTATCTACATCCACTTAATTAAATGGAAACTCATGAGCACTATTTAAAGCTTCTGAGTTTTCTGGAAATGCTTGCCCTTAGGCTTTAAAAATAAACATGATCTCAGTTTTACCCAGGTTTTGACCATCCAACTAAATCATTATTTTTTAAGATGAAAGAATTGGACTTGGATGATACTTTCCTGCAATTTTTTCTCTTCTCTGGGATTTAAGACCTTAGGTGAGCTCAATAAGTGAATTTCTGCCTTTCTGATGTATTCCTTATGTTCTCCTTGAAGACAAACTTTAATAAAGTGAAATATGAGTTGTACGAGAGGAGCTTGTCTTCCCTCTTGCCTGAAATAACAATTAACTTTTCAACCTCAATTTATAGAAACAGGTATATATTTTTAAATGTATTGTACACATATCAATCATTGGGAAAGAAAGATAATTTTCCAAGAAAAACATGAGGAAAGAGTAAAGACAGGGAATACATAAAACTGAGTTATTTTAACCAAGCTGCTAAAATGAAAAAAGGTTCCATTCTTGTTCTAACTAGCCAGGGAACTTAAACTTTTTTCAACTTTTCAAACCTGCATCAATGCCTGGACATACATCTGGACCTCCAGGTAACCCTGTAATTATCCCCTGAAGGGTTCATGTATCCAGGCCACCTCTAAAGGACTCACCTCTACATCGACCAGACATGTATTATCCAGACCTCTGGAACTGACTAGACCACCCGGCACCCATCTTCTGGACCACCTGGCATCCATCACCCCTATTGCCTGACTTCTGACTGATAACCTTCCTGGACCAATCCCAGGGCTAAGAAAGAGAATTGATACTTCTCAAGAGTGTATTTTTTACTGTAAGAACTTTTAACTTTTCTTTCTTTTCTGAAACACTTCTGGGCTTTTTCCCAGGTGTGTTCCCAGTTTGCAAAGACCCTTGAATAAATATCTATCATTTTCTTTCTAGCAAAGCCTCCAGACTCTTCTTGAGTTGGTATGGCAAGAGATAGCTTATAAAAACTTTTAAGTAAAATATACATAAAATATATAATAAAAATAATACCCAGAAGGGTAACTGAGGTAAGTTATAAACATTCCATTTTTAATTCTACAAATTATTTTTTTTAATGCGGTAAACCAAATTCCATCATTTTCAGCGAATCTCTAAAATACGGAGTGATTCTCTCCTAACTCACAAATCTACTTATGATAATCAGATTATTTTCTTCTCAAACCACTTTTATAGGTCTTGCTGGTTCTGAGTCCTAATCCAACTTACTAACGGCAGATTCTTAAAGTTGCTATTTAAAAGAATTTTGGGTTTGCTTATTTCTCAAAATACAAAACAAATTATAATTTCTAAAAGAGCTCTCAGAATGAATTAGTTTGAAATTTTGATTGGCATTCAGTTTTTTCTTCCTCAGATTCACCAAATGTCTCTCATTGATAAGATAAAGATAATTAAAAATGTGATTGATGTAAATTATGTTAGAGAGCTAGAGCTAGGACTGCAGCACGAGCGCCTTTTAAAAAGAAAATTTATCTATTCAGATCTTAGTAAAAATGATGAAAAATGATAAAGAAACCTACTCTCTTATAATTTTCCATATTGATTCTTTTTATGTTTAGTAAGATTGTGATTGTGCTGGCAGTGCTAAACTTGCTCACTTCTTTTTTAATGTAAAAAATAAAAGAATTCCACTAGCTATACAATTTAATGTATGAAAATACGTTTATCTGCAAACTAAATGAAAACACTTGTTTTCCTTAATGATTGCAGTAAGTTATCAGCACCTCCTCAATATAAAGTGATTCCATTTCCCAACATTAATTTCTATAAGAAAAGCTTTTTGCTCACTTTTATTTCTTTTAACCAAACCAATGCCGTGGAGCATGGGCATTTTCTCTCGACTCCCATCATGACAATTTTCTTTAGAACTAATTAGCTCATCCATATAGTTAAGCCAGAGCACTGATCACTATCACCCATAAAACCCGATCTAGTATTTTCATCACATACACAATACAATCAAAAGTGACAATCAACAATCTGAACGCTGCCTCTTCTGTACCAATCATAGTGCTGCTACTTGGGATTAAAGCCTTTTGCTGTTTTGTCCTTACAGTAACCCACCTACCTTCTACCTGAGATGCTGCATCAACATGCCTCTCTGGGGACCAACTGTCTCTGATCCACCCGCCCAGCACACAGCAGGTTCCTATCTATCTTCTGGCTTTGACTCCATCCTACTTTAGACCCGTCCATCTAGAGCCTACACACCTGACATTTCTCCTATTGTCTTTAGAAGTGAGTCCATAACCATGCCTTTCTAGCTCCTGGTGTCTTGTGAAATTTTTAAAAATTTAGTGAATTTTGGTAACTAAATATATCCACTTTTTATTTTAATTATAGTCAATTTCCTTTTTGGAGAATATATTCCATTTACTTTTTTGGTTGTTAGAAAGCCCTTTCTTTCTTATGAAATAATGATAATATGTAGTGGCTCAGATTCATTTTTGCCAAGGTTCCTTCCTTTGCAAAATTTAATTTAAAAAAATTATTATGATGATGATTATTTTTACTAAAATTCCAAACTTTGAATGTTCCAAGGATGCCATCAGGTTCCTGGCTCTCATTTTTGGTAGCACCTACTGGATCCTCTGCACCCAAACCAGTGTGACATGAGATAATTTGGTCAATGACACCAATGATTACTGATTACTCACAATACAATACAATTACTCACTGCTTGACATGTGGCCTCCACCAGAAACCAGAATTACCCAGGCATAAGTTTTTGTGGACACAGACCTAGACTTGAAAGAAGTGGATACATGTTTAGTCAAGATCCTTAAGCCAAGGAGCTACAGCTTAAAGAGGGCTCTCATCGGTCAGCAAGTCAACTGGGAAGCTCTAAAATCTCATGGGTCCAGACCAACTTAAAAAAAAAAAAAAAGAAAGAAAATGAGAGGAAACAAAGAATAGAAAAATGTAGAAATCAAAAGAAAGGAAGTAAAAACAACCGAGACAGATTTAAATACCCTCTCCAGTCATCCTAAGAACTTCCACAGTACAATGAACTCAAGGTAAGCATACCACAGGGCAAGGACCTCTTTGCCTGCCACCAGCAGGTGGCAGCAGACACTCCTTTGGTCATAGCCCTTTGTATTTACATGGATTTGGGAGTAATGTTCTCTTCGCTTGTCCATTCTAAAACAGGGAGCTTTCGCTTATGCCTTTCTCTGACCATGCTGGTTTTCTTTTTTCCCTCTTTAAAATAATAATACAAAATATTTTTATATGATATAAAATAATTTATGAAAGTATTTTCTATTTTGTATTGAAAAACAACATATGTATAAAATCGTTTTCATTTTGCATTTTGTTACTCTCAACAAATGTGTTAGTTCAGTCTAAGCTTCTGAGCCATTCTTGGAGGGGTACAAAAAGCCCAGGTGTTCTTGATTCAGCCAGTCAGTCAGAATTGCAGACTGTCCCCTAGAGTGTTACCTAAGAAGTGAGTCCTAATGGTTTAGCTACATGTCAAACGACAACACTCAGTAAAAGTCCACCAAGAAGAGACGAGGTCAATCATCAGACTAATACTATGATTGAAAACTCCAGAATAAGACCTTTCTGACACGGCAATTCTTTCAGGTGGATGGTGCCCAAAAGCTGACGTTCCTAATGTGTGTGTCAAGCACGTGTTTCTACCAGAGTTCATTCAGGAGTCTAAGCTTCAGAAATCCCACACAAAGAGAAGCTTGTGAGGGAATAACTGCTAGATGACAGCATCAGAATTGAAGTTAAGTGTCGGTTTTAGCAACACAAAGCATTAGTGGTCATAGCAACAGCAGAGCCAAGGCCCCTAAGCCATTTAATGTGGAATCAGACAGTATTAACACATGAAAGGGGATTGAGATGGATCTTGGTGGCCCTGGACCAAACCACCAGTGAATGAACTATTTCCCCTACATTCCAAGGGAAGGTTGAAAAAGGAAGTGTGTAATTAGATATCCTCACTCATAATAGAAAAACAAAATCACATTCAACTCCTAAATCTGCACCTATGTTAAACAGCATTTTGCAAGAAGGGTAAACACCTGTTTCCTGTAGAGTCGGTAAAAAATACCAAGTGTTATAAGATTATTATGGATCTTGTAAAAACCAGTCCAGAGGCAAAAAAGAAGAATGTGATGGAATTGATTTATTTCAGGCTGATATTTAATGAAAAGCCAGATCCCGAGGACAGAGTCATAACAATGTTTCTCCTCCTGTTAAGGCTTCCAGCATCCTGTTTCTGTGATCCGTTACTAAACTAATAACTGTGCACTGGATCTTGATGTCATTATTTAAAAACAATCAGGTATGTATGTTTGCATTTATATATATGGCTTTCTTTTTGATAAAAAATGTATAATACAAATGAATGTATTAATATCAGGCCAAGTCAGGTCACCTGCTGGGAAATGGCTGTATTTTATACTTAGTCATAAACCTAGCCAGTTACATGTGCTGAGACAGGGCATCGTATCACGTCATCATGCTAGGGGGCAGGTGATTCAGTGGACTCAGTGATATGATAGAAGTTTGTGGATTAAAACTAATGGAGCCCGGCTGGAGTGGCTCAGTGGTTGAGCATCGACCCATGAACCTGGAGGTCACGGTTCGATTCCTGGTCAGGGCACATGCCCGGGTTGCAGGCTGGATCTCCAGTTGGGGGCGTGCAGGAGGCAGCTGATCAATGACTCTCTCTCATCATTAAAGTTTCTATCTCCCTCTCCCTCTCCCTTCCTCTCTCTGAAATCAATAAAAAAACATATTTAAAAAAATAAAAAATAAAAGTAAAGGAGATTCACCAAAGGTGAACCCTAATGTGAACTATGGAATTTGGATGCTAACGATGTGTCAATGTAGATTTATCTACTGAAACAAATGTACATTCTTGTTGAGGATGTTGATAGTTGGGGAGGCTGTGTATATGTGTGGTAAGGATGGTATATGGGGATATGGGGATTCTCTGCTCAATTTTACTCTGAATCTAAAACTGCTTCTAAAAAACAGTCTGTTTTTAAAATGAATGAATGAATGAATGAATGAATGAATGAATGAATGAATGAATGAATAAATGCAATTCAGAAATGACCCATCGCGGCAACTTCTTGGTCTATTCAGGCCAATACCATGTAGAGGAGAACTTCCTTCTGTATCAATGTCAACAGTTTAAGAATATGTTTCAAATATGCCTAAAACTCCTTACTAATCTGCACCTTAATGTCCTTACTTTGTCCCCTCCACATGTATCTATACCATGCTCAAACTGGAACCATCTCCTGGTCCATTGACTTTCTTTATAAGTGGACTTTCAATTAACTATGTAATCCACATGCCCCCTAGGACTGCCAGTCTCCTGAGATCGCCCAAACATTGTCTTGGGCCCTCAAAGTTCCCAAATTTCTGAGGATGCCAAGGTGACTTCCATCCTTGGGAGTCTCTTCTATTTCCAACCATGCCTTTCTGTTCCTCCTGATGGTAATCCAGATGGGACATAAAACATATTCATAAGTATGGCAGATTTTATTGAAATTCAATGTTTTGGTAGAATATAAGTGAAATTAATGTAAACAATTTAAAACTGAACAACAGACTTCCTGTTTTTAAAATGTCCACCTATAACCTTCCACAGGAGAATATTCCCTGGCTCAGCTCATGTGTCCTTACTTCACCCCAGCTCTCCAGTTCTCCTCTCTCCTCCCACCTTCTCCAGCCTTCTTTTCTCTCCTCCCTTTTTGGGCACAGAACACAAATTCTTATAATTTTCTTACTCAGAAAAATCTAACCTTCTCTTATGATAGCTGGGTTTCCTGCTGACATCTAAGCTTGCAGAGTCACACCTTCCACAAACACTTATTGAGATGTTTTGACAAACAAGTTCCTTTCCTGAGATGAATTTTGGCACCAGCTGTTAAAATAATATATCTCTTACTTGGTTATATAAGTTGCACTGTATTTTATTTGTCCTGAAATTACCCCCATTTGAGTTGAAAGGGATGAACAGGAAGCAAGCAAGAGATTATACATTGGATGCCTAAAAAATGCTGGGCACTTGGCAAGACATGTTTGTTGATGGATGTTTTAATATAAATCTCAGAATATCTCTGTGAGGCAGCTACATTGTTATACTACTCTCAGCAATGAAGAAACAGAGGCTCAGAGAGGCTAAGTAATTACCTTAAAACTACACCTTTGTTTAGTAGCAGAGGCTAGATTTGAAAAATCCTATGCTGATTTTTAAAAGCTTGTAAATCCCATCTATTGTGTAAGAAAGAATTATTGGCAGATGAAAAAAAGCACACCTTAATTTATTAAAAAATATTTTCAGGTTCTGGCTAAAGAACTTATACTATGTGATCTTGGGGAAAGTAACAAGACTTCTCAGATTTTCATTTTTGTCTATAACTCTTTGATCCTTTTGATCCAGCTGAGTTGCCGTAAGGATTAGTTGAGTTAATTTACATGAAAGTGTTCTATAAGTAGGAGACAGTTTTGTTCAACAAAGACGAGCACAGATTTTGGGCATGGGTGGCCTGAGATTGAATCATCGTCCATACGTCAGTGACAAATGGTGTGACCTTGGTTGGTACACACATGAGTCTGTTTCTTCATATGCTAAACAGATACGCCGAGTATTCATTTCTAAAGTTGTATGTACTAAACAAAGAATATAAAGTATCTGATAAGCTCTGACACACGGTGAAATGTGAAAAAATTTAATGATTGTTATTATTGTTATTTTTATATTTTTGAAGTATTGGAGGTGATAGTAGTAGCACTGTCTTCACCAGGGTCCTTTCAAATCATGAATAGAAGCACCAAACAGAAATGGCCAAGGGCTGTTGCAGAGCTCAGTGGCTGTGCTCACTCTCAGCCCAGGCCTACGTTTTGAAACTCTCCTCTCCCTCCATGCCAATAAATATCTTTAGAAAATAGATTTTGAGTACTCAAGTATCTATGTGGAGGTCCATAGACCTGTCCTATAAAGCCAGGCGCTGGCAAATGGAGGGTGAGAGGCACCTGCACGGCCCTTTATTGCTGTGGCCCTATTACCCGGTAAACGTGCGGCCCAGTGGAACTGGGGTTCTTACCAATTCAATTAGTTACTTTGATTTGGTTGGGAGTGTCAACATAAGAAACATTCATACCTGTGAAGAACTTGTGTTAGTTTATTTGAGCCAAACTGTCCACAAATGCCAGAAAGCATAATCTCAAGGGGCTGAGGCAATGCTCTGGAGAATGGCAGTTTTGTACCTTATTTTATACATTACAATCACAGAGAAGACACCAAGTGGGTTACATGAAATTCATTGGTGATAGATTAGGGAGGCAGGTCATCCATGTGACTGGGGTTTGGGGTGGGGATTCTTCCTAATTTGACTATCTTGTACTCAGTGATACAGAAGCAATTTGACACAGGTATAATTTTTGCTCATATAGTACTATTCGCCAGCTGTCAGCCTAGCTGACACTGTTACTGCTCAGGTGGATGTCCAGAGAGGTGGCTTAGGAGCAGGAGGAGCAGGAGGGGGAAAAGAAAGGAGAAGGGGACAGAAACTTCCAGTGCAAATAAACTTGAGTCAGAAACCTTCAGGCAATTCAGAGACATATTGGCTTTTTGCTTGTCTATAAGGACCATGTTTTTTTGTACAAAGCAGCAAACTTTTTGAGGATGAGAGCACCTGGAGAGAGACCCGCATCTTTCCAGCCAAGGCCACCCTAAACAAGCCCCACCAATATACCGGCCCATTGCAGGTGCATGAGTGAGAGGAGCCCAGCTGGCCCAAACTGGAAGAACCGCCAGATGATCCATGAATTAAACAGTTGTGGCTCTAAGCCACTGAGCTCTGGGATGGTTTGCTAGACAAGAAAAGCAAACTAATACATTAAGAAAAAAACAACAACTTCGGTGCTTTTACTCCAGTCTGCTCTGCCTGCAGTCTCTCAGGGACACAATGTACTTCTGAACACAATGTGATATGTTAACAAAATGTATGCTTGCTATTTATGAGTAGCCACTGATCCAAAAACATATGCAATACCTGTTTGGAGTTGAACATGCTCTCTCACAAAGATGTATTCAAACTTTATATATGCATTTAATCACCAGCACCATTTTCAACTGAGAAGGACAGCAATCTATGTACCAAACATATTATCATTTTCATATGCACCTATATACACCCTGGAAATGATACTCTGAGTCAAGGACTAAAGCAGACATTGCAAAGATAAGATGCTGCTCAAACACCACTGGGAATGTCATTTCGTAGAGCATCTCCTGGTATTTCTCATTTAAAAAACGGAAGGCTATTTTTTCTACTCCATCATTGCCCCTAAGACTGCACACAAAAATCAAACTATTGGAATACATTTTTGTTAAATGACTCATTTAAAACATTACATGCCATGTTGCATTGGATTCTGCAGGCATTTGGATCACAATATTATCTAGGGAACACATAGACTTTAGAAATGTTGCTGAAGGTCCATATTGAGTAGAACCCTTGGATGCCTTCTCTCATCAGAAACCCTGCAACACTAATTTTATTAATTCACTGAACACTACAGGAATGTAAATACTATTTATTATAATAAATGTATAATCCAGGAATATTCTATAAGCTAATTCAACAAATGTTTATTGACAATTGCTATGATAGCCATTAATGATTCAAAATGAAGAACACAATCCCTGCCCTTCAAGAGCTCCCAATGAAGTTGAAATAGAAAATTATTTATCTGTGGAACAAGTAGAATTCAAAATTCCATATCTTACAACAATTCTATCTTTATACTTAGTAAATCTACCACTGATCCTATAGATTCAATTGTAATAGGCATTATTTATTCTTTTGGCAATTAGTAAGAGAGATAAAACAAAGTACCAGGCATATCAATAACTTGGAGGTTTTTCTGCCCATTGTTAAGAAGTGATAGGATGCTACAGTCCTTTGTAATAGTTACCTTGGCACTCTGGCATCAGGCCACTTGAGATGGCTTTTCAAATATTGATGTGTGGGTTCCAGTTGGGTTCCACAGGAGCGTTTTGAAAGTAGGGTTAACTTTAGGTATTTCAGTAAAATTGCTAAAATCACTGGATAGAGTCTACTTTTGTTATAAAGATGCATGTTGACAATGGGGCTGACCTGGGTTCAGGTTCTGATTTTGTTCAATTAGTAGCTGTGCAATATTGGGAAGTCACATGACCTCCCTTCCCTTCATGCTTCCTTGTTACATGTACACCTAAGAGCAGAAGTGCACCATGCCAGAGAGCAAAAAGTACTATTCACCTTTGATCGAATCTCTGAGTTTTTTTAATCAGAGGAGTCCGCCACCCTAAGGATTTCATGATACCAAGCCCCTGCAATCTGCGACAGTTCATGCAGAGCAGCACAGACTACTCCATAGGTCATACGTGGAATGAGGGCCTGTGCTCTGCAAACGCTTACAGATTAAAGCACCAGGCGGTCATGGCGCAGCTGGTTTTTTTAATTTCAGTAACTTTGGAAATAGATGTCTGTATTTATTAAGCTTCACAGCACAAGGACATTTCATGTCGGTTTCTAATAGCAATTCCTATTTAATTTCAAATATTAAAAAAGAGAAAACTTCAGATCAGGGGTCTTTAACTCTAAATACAGCCTTTTTCTCCCAATTGCCTCCTCCTTTCCTTTTCCTCCCTACACCCAAATCACTCCCTTCATTTTTCAACCTCCATTACAAAAGGCTTCAAGGACACACACACAAAATCCCTCACCTATTAGAATAGCTCCCTCCCAACTGAGAAGGTATCTGCACTTTCTGCAAAGAACAGCACCATTAGCTCTACTTGGATAGTGTCTGAGGTCTCTCTCGACCAGCCAAAGTTACTGCCCCAGCCAGGAGAGAAGCCTTTGCCATCGACGGATACTAAGTCACTTTCACAAAAATTGTATTGACCTATAAGGCAAAGTGATTAATGGAACCATTGAGGAGTTTCAGTCAAGTCCCATATTTAGAGGGGCTGGGCAGCAGGACTCTTGTTAAGTGACTGTTTACCAAATGCCTGAGAGCAGGGTTTGGATCCAGGGCATCTTTTCAACACTACATTAACAGAAAGTACAGCAAGATACACTCAACATGTTAATGCACATAATTTAATTTTTATAAGGATTCAGAAAGAATTATAGGATCTTGACAGGGCTCCAATCACACTATTCACATTAATCTCCGTCACAGATGCCTGAGGATGCCGAGATTAAAAGGATGCTGCCCTGTGAGAAGTAATAACACGTTTAGGTAGTTTGATTTTTTTTCTCCGTGTTATAAAAGTAAAAGCAGAGTAAAAATAAATTATTTGGGGTTCTGGATAGATGTATGCTTATGGCACTCAAAGAGTTTAAAGAGATGTTAAAACCACCTTCTGGAGCAGTTGTAAGGGGAATAAGCAGGGGCGCCCAGCTCATTCAAATTGACGATCTGTATAAATTGAATTCCCTGCATAATTATTCATTCTTCACTTTTATGTAAAATAGAGTCTAAAGCTATGCTTCCTCTCTGAACGTCTCAGTAGTGTAGGTCTGTGTTTCATTATGACTCGTGACATATTTTTAGAAGCATCTGAACACTGGGAGTCAGTATGGTCTCTTGTTTTTAGCTTCCTTGAATCTCACAGGGCACCATCTGTCCAAAGACATTTAAGCCTTTCACCAGTTTTTATGTGATATAATAAAATAGTAATGATTTACCTTCCTAGGCGAATGTGTTACCTAATTCTTCTGGGTAGAGTGTCAGGTTTTAAAATTAAAATGTTTATAGGAAGAATATAATGGGGAATAAATTCCCCTCAACTGTTCTGAAATTTACTTCTCTCTTAACAGAGTGTTGGAGATAAAATCTCAACTTTGCAAATATTTATTTCTCTTGCACAGTAACTTAGAGGGGAGCAAGGAAGCTCAAATAAAACCCAGCAGGAGAGAACTAGCAGTCTAGGTCTAGGAAGTCACGGTCAAGAGACGGCAGGCCCAGAGATCAATGAGCAAGCCAGGAGCTGCTACAGAGAACACACAGAGAGGAAGGCCAAGATCCAGGGCTCTGCATAGTTGGGACTAAATGAAAGTGCTTGGCCAAAGGAAAGGGTGAGGGTGTAGTCGCAGAAGTTAGGGTCAAAGCAGAGGGCTTAGGAATAGACCTGGAGGGCACTAGAGTATCCAGGGTTAGAAACAGTCTTGGGGTAGGGCTGATAGAAACAGAGGAGAGCAGAGGAAGGGATAAAACAAGGAATAGAAACTCAAATTTCCTCTATTTACTCCTAATTAGGATATCATCTCCTCTCTAAGCATCATGAAAGGTTAGTTCAAATCAACCTGCGTACCAGAGCTTTCACTATAAAACTAGACACCCTCCCCTCTGGCATTCTCGAGAGGTTATAATTACTTCCCAAGCCTTTATAAAACATTGCATTTGAAGGGGCCTTGTTGAACTAAATAGGGGCCCTTTGCAAAGATTCTCTCTGTAAAGTGCAACCTCATTGTGAAGGTCCTTTTGTTTAGGAGGAAGCACCTTTGTGCTTAGTTCGGGAAATACATTAGCTGAAGAGGTCTTTTACATTTCTACTTCTCCTCAACTGTATTTCACCTTGACTGTCTTTACAGGAAAACAGTCCCTTTTATCATTCAGACATTTTCTTTAAAAAAAAAAACAGTCACAGATTTTTTTTATTGTTTAAGTTTCCACTTATATATTCAATCAGTAATGAAAAAAAACATTCTTTTCAGTTAACCAACTCCTTAAGTATGTCCTCATAGTGGTGAAAGAACAAAGTAAGGCAAGCTTTCTTCACTCTCACATATAAAGAGATGGGTATAAGATCACCCTCAAATTGATGAGAGCTTTGTACAAAAATGAATATCCATAAAATTGAATGTCTAAAAAGCTAAAAAAGAGCATTGCATTTCAAGTAGAAACAAAGGCCTCTTCTCAAAGACTTCTGTTTCTAAACCTCATAACAGGCCAATTAAATAAAATTCCTGTGCCATTTTAAGAAAGTGAGCAATAATGGAGAGAACACTGGAACTTGGAGGACACGTGAAAGGTGGACATGAAACTGTGGCTTTAGCATAAAGGCAACATTAGAGACACTCCTTCACCCTTCCTGCTGCAAGGTGAGCTCCTGAAAAGGAGGCATCCCCTCACAGCAGTTACTATGACACTTACATAAAATAGGTGTTCAATGAATATTGGTTATAAAATTCAATTATCTACAATGACTTGCTTTCATTGAGATTAGAGCACAGTTTGGTGGATCCCAACCTATCCAACATCTAGGGCTTCTAATAGTTTACTCTATAGACCATGTCTTTTGAATGATGATGTCTAACAAATAGCCTTCATTAATCATTTTTTTACAATATGATAAAATTTATAAATCTTCAAATTGTAAAGTCCAAAAGAATATCAAGCTAAGTTTTTAGAATTAAAAAGAAATGAGCTAGGTTCCTGGGTTCTATCTATCTATTGAATCCTATATAGAAAACAAACAGATAAAAAATAAAATTAAAATTACTCTTTAAAATACTAGGCACTAATAAATATGATGTGCTAGTTTCAGATGTCTAATTAACTGAAAGTATAAACTTCAATATACAAGTTATAGATTTCCAAGATCTAATGATTTCAAATCCAGGCTCTTCCAATGAAATTGTTATTTCCTTTTACAAAGTTTCCCCAGGTGCCACTATTCTTCCAGCAGCCCCTGGAGGACATGGTGGGAATGCTATCCCCATTAGAAGTATAAAAGTTTTGCAGCATCATGGCACGATATCCATAACCTATAGTCAATCCACCTTCAAGGAATCATGTCCATAGAACTCCGAACACCAGGCAACTGACCAATTTGTAAAGTTCATTTTCTTGGCAATGAAAAGATTTGCATTCAGTACACTTGGATGTGTAATGAAGTTGGAAATCTTCAGGAAAAGCAAGACAGAACTAGGTGTGTACTTGTGCTACCATGACTTAAACATTAGAGGAGAGAAATTTGAAATAAGATGCTAAATCATTCCTTGGGATTTTCAATCTCCACTGAGTGTTTACCATAAAAAGCAAACAAACACAAAAAGACAAACAACAACAAAAAACCCCAAACAAAAACACTGTGATGGATCATATGCTCTACAAGGCTAAAACCTCCTTGAAGGAAGGGTCTTATTTCATCTGAGCTCTATCTCTTTAAACAAAGAACACAGCCAGCTTTGACATTGACCCCAGAGACATGCTTTTGCCCTTTGCATTATAGTATTCTTATTAGGACCTCACATTGTAGTTTCTTTGATGTAGTACCATAGACATTAACTATTAGCCAAAGGGAAGGAAATGAAAGCAGAATAAATTTTCAACTCTAAACTTATTAAACCTCTAGCACAAATCATCACATCACATGTTCCATACAGCATGGCAATCCACAGAGATGCATTTAATCAGGCTCTTTCAAAAACAAATTGCTGGTGCCCCACAATGTACACTTACAAACCTCTTGCTGTTATTCACCTGATATGCATGGTTTACTGGCTGTTTTTAATCATGGAACAATGGAATATTCTTTTATTATTATTTATTTTTAATTATCATTATTGTTGAAAGTATTACAGATGTCGCCTTTTTTACCCCATTGATCCCCTCCACCCCATATCCACCCCACCCCTAGGCCTTCCCCATACCTATGTCTGTGTCCATGGGTTATGCATATAAGCATATAAGTTCTTTGATTAGTCTCTCCCCACCCATTCCCCCATTTCCACCTTCCCTCAGTCTGTTAGATGCTTCTATGTCTCTGGATCTATTTTGTTCATCAGTTTATTTTGTTTATTAGATTCCACATATGAGTGAGATCACATGGTACTTGTCTTTCTCTGACTGGCTTATTTTGCTTAGCATAATACTCTCCAGGTCCATCCATGTTGTCCCAAAGGGGAAGAGATCCTTTTTTACAGCTGCATAGTATTCCATGGTGTAAATGTACCACAGCTTTTTTATCCATTCATCTACTGATGGGCACCTGGGCTGTATATATAAACAAATGGGACTACATCAAATTAAAAACCTTCTACACAGCAAAAGAAACCATCAACAAAACAAAAAGGGAGCCCACTGTATGGGAGAACATATTTGCCAATGACACATCGAATAAAGGGTTAATATCCAAAATATATAAGGAACTCATACAACTTAACAACAACAAAAACAAGACAAACAATCCAATTAAAAAATGGGCAAAGGGCCTAAATAGACACTTCTCCAAAGAAGACATACAGATGGCCAAGAGACATATGAGAAAATGCTCAAAGATGCTAATCATCAGAGAGATGCAAATTAAAACACAACGAGATATCACTTCACACCTGTCAGAATGGCTCCATCAACAAATCAACAAACAACATGTGCTGGTGAGGGTGTGGAGAAAGGGGAACCCTAGTACACTGCTGGAGGGAGTGCAGACTGGTGCAGCCACTATGGAAGACAGTATGGAGGTTCCTCAAAAAATTAAAAATGGAACTGCCATTTGACCCAGTTATCTCATTTCTAGGAATATATCCTAAGAAATCTGAAACACCAATCAGAAAGAACTTATGCACTCCTATGCTCATAGCAGCACAATTTACAATAGCTAAGATCTGTAAACAATGGAATATTCTTGAAAGAATAACTTAACACAAAGTTCTTAAACCAAGAAGTGTTCAGTGTGAATTAATGAAATTACCATTTACCTAAGTGTTTGCCATTATATTCTAATAAAGAGGACCTGATAGATAATAGCTTCTAATAATCAAAAAGAATTTAACTATAGTAAGTAAAAAAAGGGTACCACAGAGTAAATAACTACATGACAAAATACAAGGGGGAATCATAAAGCAACAGTGTGGTGCTGTTTTGCATAAACTTGAAACCGTATACATACTAAGCGTTGGTATATTGCAAAACCTCAGGAGCTAGTCAAGAAAACAGCCTCACTGAAGTAGGGCAATGCCTGGTATTTTTAGCAAGTTCCTCCAGAAGATTCTGATGTATACCAAATTTGAAAAGTACTGCGCTGGGGAATTAATTAAAATAAGAGAAAGATAACCAGAGAGAGAAAGAAAGAGAGAACAGTTCGATGTTACAAGAGGCTTTTGATATTGAAGAAATTCCCACCTCCCTCAGATAGATAAAACAACACAGAGAAGACTTCCTTGGAGACCTCTCAGGTACAATGCCTCCATCTAAATTCCCCTATTAGTGAGAGTGAAATGCTCCAAAATGTCTTTGGGTTCTGGACACCCACTCACCAGTGTGTCCATGTAGAGAAAGGGTCTAGCTTCTCTCTACATGCCTGCAGGGTAGGGTAGAAAAGTGTGACTACACCCAAAGTCTAGAAGGAGCCTAGCGGCCATCTAAGGGAGACACGCTAGAGAAGTCAGCAATGTCAGCTAACCAGGAGCTCAGGCATATTTCTTTTTAATTTGATAAATAATTAATATTTAAAGT
Organism: Miniopterus natalensis; assembly: GCF_054644295.1. Taxonomy (NCBI): domain Eukaryota; kingdom Metazoa; phylum Chordata; class Mammalia; order Chiroptera; family Miniopteridae; genus Miniopterus; species Miniopterus natalensis. The sequence goes on along the minus strand of NC_142087.1, from coordinate 64,634,584 downwards.
TGAATAGAACTGAAACATAATTAGCAATTTATTCAATATTTTAAATATTAAATTCCTTTTATGTGAATGAGAATTTTTCTTTCCTGCATTAAAATATCTATGTATATCTTCTGCACCTCATGCCTGGTTGAAGGTTTGCATGAGGTCTGTGCTCATGCACCAGTTCAGATGCTGGGCCATCCCCAGGGCTCTGCTCTTCCTAGATGACACTGAATAAGTCAGGCCCACTGAGGCTTGGGAGCAAACTGGGAAATATTTGAAAACAGCTTTCTGAAAGGGAAAGCATTTATTCTTTAAAAATAGAAAAGCTGAAAGCCACATTTTCCCATGTGGATGCCCAATGGGAGGAGAGGCCAAGGACAGTGACTATCCTGCCCTCCTCTGTATGTTGGGGGCTGTCTGTAGGAAACAAAACAAAGGATGAAGGAGGAAAATGAACGCCGAATCCTTTAATGCTCTGGGTTTAAGATCATTATAAAAAACCTTGATTACTATGTGCAGACTTTTATGTTTACCAAATCCAAGATCCCGTGACTCTCCAAATCCCTACTCTCTGGATTATTTCTATACGGTCATAACTACAGCCTTTGACTCATAATTTGATGACTCTACTCCCAGATAAACAGAGAAGTCCTGGGACCCAGGAGTCAGGGGCCTGACCCTCCCTTTCCTGTCCTGCAGCTCTCCACTCACCCCTACTAACGATTCAAGCTCAGTTACCGTCCGAGACCCTGCTAAGACACTAGGACGCGGTAATACTCCACCCACTATGAACACACCGGGGGAAATGACACAGTTCCCCCTGCACACGCGAAGCTTAAATTCTAGCAGGGGAGGCAGATGCTAAAGAAATAATAAAATTACAATCTTCAATTGTTATAAAAAACACTTAAGGCGTGGTGCTCTGATAAGTGGTTAGCCATCAGATCTAAAACAAAATCAAGATATCCCAGAAAAAGTGACATGTAAATAGAGCTCTGAAGAAATGAACAGGAGTGGGCTTAACTGTGGGGTCCTGGGGTAAGGGTCTCTAGGGAGCTGCCCCATACTCCAAGCTTTGCTGTGGGAGGAGGCGCGGCACACTCCAAGGAGTGACGGGGACTTGTGGCCAGAGCGCTGTGGGGAAACTGGTGAGAATGAACTGGTTCCCCACTGGAGGGAGGGAAGGAAGACAGAAGTGGGATGGAAGAGGTAAGCCAGGTGAGGCAGGGCTCTTAGGTCTTCAGAGAATTTAAGTTTGGTTCTAAAAACAGTGGGAAACCATTGAACAACTTCAAATACTCTGTTTAATAAATTTGGCCTCTGTGTGTGAAATAGATTGCAGCTTAATTAATAAACTTATAAGGACAAACAGTCAAGCGATGGCAACGGCTTCTCTTTGGATGGTGCCAACAGCTATGGAAGGAGATAAATACAAGAATAAATAGTTATAGGTATAGACAGCTGGTCGCTGGCAAAGGAAAAAAGGAACAAAGGCAAAAGGGGGGAGATAAGTTAGTATTTTCAACAATGGGTGCTGTAACAACTGGACATACACACATGGAACAAGACGTACCTTTGCAAAAATTGTCAAAGAACGAAATGTCAAACTTAAAATTATGCAACTTTTAGAAGGTAATATAGAAAATACAAATGTCCTTAGATACGCTGATGACTTTTTAGATATAATAGCAAAGGCATAATCCATGAAAATAATAATTGATGAGCTGGACTTCATTAAAATTAAAAACTTCTGCTCTGTGAAGGACACTTTGTCAGGAGAATGAGAAGACAGACCACAGACTAGGAGAAAATATTTGCAAAATACATATCTGATAAGGGACTATCATCCAAAATATCCAAAAAAAAACCCTCTTAAACTCAAAAATAAGAAAATAAACAATTTAATTAAAAGCTGGGCAAAATCTCACTTATATAAAGAATCAAATAAATAAGTCATAGATTCAGATAACAGATTGATGGTTGCCAGAGGCCAAAGAGGAGGGGCCCTGTGAAATGGGTAAAGGTAATTAAAAGGTACAAAGTTCCAGTTATAAGATAAATAAATAAGCCCTGGGGATGTAGTGGTGACTATGATTAACAAGACTGAATTGTATGTTTAAAAAATACTAAGAGTAGATCTTAATGGTTATCATCACAAGAAAAAAAATTTAACTATGTGTGGTGATGGATATTAACTACATTTATTGTGGTAATCATTTCTCAGTATATACATATAGGGTGTTCCAAAAAATGTATACACACTTCTAACAGCTGATAGCTGTTAAATGAAAATGAAATGTATTTTAATAAACACTGAATATACATTTTTGGGGGACACCCTATATACCAAATCATTGTGTTGCACACCTAAAACTAATATAATGTTATATGTCAATTATATATTAATTATAAAAAAAAAAAAACTGGGCAAAAGAGCTGAGAAACACCTCACCAAGCAAGATATATAGATGGCAAATAAGAATATGAAAAGATGCTCCACATTATATGTCATCAGGGAAATGTGAATTAAAACAATGACATACCACTATACATCCATTCAGATGGCTAAAATCTGGAATACTGATACTACCAAATGCTGGCAAGGATGTGAAGCAAAGGAACTCTCATTCATTTTTGGTGGGAATGCAAAATGGTACAGTCCCTTTGGAGAACAGTTTGGCAGTTTCTTATAAAACAACATACTCTTACCACACAATCCAGCAATTGTGTTTGTTGGTATTTACCCAAATTAATTGAAAAAGTTACATCTACACAAAAATATGCCCATGGATGTATATAGCAGCTGTATTAATAATTTGCAAAACTTACAATCAACCAAGATATCCTTTAGTATGTAAATGGGTACATGAACAGTGGTACATCCAGACAATGGAATATCATTCAGAGCTAAAAAGAAATGAGATATTAAGCCATAAAAATACATGGAGGAATCGTAGATGCATATTACTAAGTGAAAGAAGCCAATCTGAAAAGACTATATACTGTAGGATTCCAACTATATGGCATTCTGCATAAAGTAAAAATAAGGAGACAGTAAAAAGAGATTAGTGGTTGCAGGGTTATATATTTCATCAAATACTTATCAAAACTCACAGAATGCACACCAAGAGTGAACCCTAAGGTCAACTACAGATTTTGAGTGATTATGATGTGTTAGTATAGACTCATCAGTTATAACAAATGTATCACTCTGATGCAAGATGTTAATACTGGGGAAGGCTGTGAGTGTATGTAGAAGTGGAGTATATAAAAACTCTGTACCTTCTGCTCAAATTTGCTGTGAACTTAAAAGTGATCAAAAAAATACATCGCCCAGCTGGGTGTGGCTCAGCGGTTGAGTGTCGACTCAGATCCAGTGATTGGGATTCAATTCCCGGTCAGGGCACATGCCTGGGTTGCGGGCTTGATCCCCAGTCAGAGGAGTGCAGGAGGCAGCCAATCAATGACTCTCTCATCATTGATGTTTCTATCTCTCCCTCCCTCTCCTTTCCTCTCTCTGATATCAATAAAGATATATTTTTTAAAAAAATAGATCTAGTTAAAAGGAGAAAAATTAAAAAAAATTAATAAGAGAAGAAAAATGTTTTGTACTGAGACTGGACATAGCTCATTATTTTAGAATTAGATTAGAATTAGATTTATAATGTAGATTAGAATGGGGAGGTGGGGCACATGAGAGAAATCATATTGCCCAAATTTTTGGCTTGGACAATTCAATGGATTAGGTGACCTTCATTGCAATGGAGCTGACAGGAAGAAGGGAGAAGAGATCCGTACGAGGTGAGAGAAACTGAAAAGGAAGTCAGGCTCCTCCTTTCAACTTAGACTACTTCAAATCCTGTGGTCCTTTCCTTTTTCTTCTTTTTTGTAAAAATTGGAGGCCCAGCCTTCATATCGTAACATTTTTTGTTGGAAAATGTAAGCCACTTACAGGGTTAGGCACAGCATGATTCTGATAGAAAAGGGGAAGAGAAACAGATGTCTTTGCACACATTAAGAAACGCGTGGTGGCACAAAGGAAAGAACATGGGAATATGGTCTGGGGTCTGAAAGACCTGAGTTCTGAATGTGTCTTGGGCCCCATTAACTGTGGAGACATATTAATTAAACTGTCTGTCCCTCAGCTTCCTATTGAGGACCATTGCACGTCAGGTGGTTATGATGGATATAAGTTATGTTTTTAGAAAACTGGCACAAAGTTTGTCCTCACACGATAAATACAAGCTTTGGGATTAAACACTGGGTGCTTCTCACATTTTGACAGGAATTTGATAGCTGTATAAAAATATAACGCAATTAAGGAAAATTGTAATAATGCTAAATAACTGCCATGAAGTGGTAATTTTCTAGACTTCTTTGAAACAACCTAGAACTGAAGACTTGACACCACACCTATTATGGAGGGTGCTCCACTATTTTCTAATTGCCCACGTTTGTTGTTTTTTGGGGGGCAACACTAAGTAGTCAGCCCCCGAGGCATTTCAGAGTCTGACGACCAAAAGGCAACAGATACCCTTCTCTTCTGTTTCTTCCCTGTTCTTTCCTCCCTCTTTTCTAATTATTTTTCAAAAAGTAATTCTTCCTGAGGTAGCTGCAGACAGTTCAAAGTATAAAAATGATGTCTGTATTATTAAATAATATTGACTGAAAACCTACCGAGTGCTAAATATGATAGGAAGAACACACACACAATCACAAAGAAGCCTTAGCAAAAACCCAAGATCAGAATGAATGTCATGAAGCTTTAGCAAAAGGTCTTACACCAACCACAAAATAATACAAATGTGAAATAAACAGTCTGGGGACTGAGAATTCTCCAGCCCAGCAGGATCTACTCTGCAGAGGTCTGACACAGCACACCCCCTGGCTAGCAGAGAGGCTGGTCGGAAGTGGTGAGTACAGTGCAGCAGGACTTTGTTTTTTGTATAATGAGCTGAGTGATTAGTATGAGCGTGAGTCTTAGTAACGAAAATCGCCAGCCCCGACCTGTGTTGACCCCGTTTGTAGATTTCCCCCCACGTGCGACCTACCACGTGTAAGCCTTCCGCCTCCAATTTCTGAGACACAGAAGCCAAGTGAAAAAGTATGAAAAGGTTACTTATTACAAGCTGAGAAATGGATAAACTCATAATTTCTAAACCATGTGAAACACATGTTCCCCAGGTAAGACCGTGCACTTCAAATGTCAGACCAGAGTGAATTCTTAAAGCTGAGTTATAAAGCTCTGAAAATAGAGTTTATAATGAAAATGTTGACAGGCTCTTGGAGCTCTTCAAGTATGAAAAATTTAATATGTCACCTTGTTTTACAAGATTTTACCGGCATAGGAGAAAATTAAAACATTTAACATCGTTCACTTCACCAAATTGCTTTCCTGCTCCAAAGTGTGGTGCCATTTGTAGGGCTATTTCATTTATAAACATCCCTTTTATTGTCACGGGGCCGAACGGGCACATTCTCGGCTTTGCACTCACGTTGCCTTCCCAAAGCACGGAAATGCTTATTGAGGCAGCATTATCGTATAAGCTTATTCACATTTTTAAAAGACATGTTAATTTGTACGAGTTCTGGTGGAGAAAGGGCTGAAATTATTCACATAGCTGCACAGGCAACATAAATAATGATGATCATTAAATATTTCCTGAGAGACTTTCAAAAAGCCCTTTAAAAAAAGAGAGAGAGAGAGAAACATTCCTGCTGTAGATATGCATACAAATGTGGGGTGGGAGAGAGACTTAGAAAAAATTGGTCAGTGTTGGAGGAAACATATTTAAACCCTCTGGGAAAATAGGATGACTGCTTACATTCTGAACAGGATACAACGAGCATAAAATGGGGCATACTTTTCGTAATGTCACAAATAATCAAGATTTGTATGAAAACACAGCTATTAATCCAAGTCATATCATTAAATTGAATCTCTTAACCCTAGTGATATTTTTGTATCATTAATGACCATTTATTTTTATGATATGTTGAGGGCCAACTGGGGTAACTGGCCAATCTGCAGTTCGCATGCATTCCCAGAAAAAGAAGGAAGTGTCCCAAGGTTAGCTGGTCCAGAGAAAGCTCTTCAAAATCAGGACAAACACTATTCAGACTTCTGCTAACTGAGAATTAAGAGATGCTATGTTTTAATATCATCAAAAATAAAGTCAAAACCCTGAATATTATCCAGGTACCTTTTGTGCCCTCATCATTAATCCTGATGAGTTCAGGAAGGGGTATTGATCCTACAGTATTGGTGCTAAGAGCTTTAAACAGGCATATATAACCTCACGTTTGCACAGGGCCATCTGGATAGAGAAAACTAGGCTCTGGATGGAAAAGAGGCCAGACAGTCACAGAGCCTGCAGGGCATAAAGACATATGTCCCCATATAGGAATAGAGGGTTTCTTCATGGGGCTTCTCCTTCCCCATTTGCTGCAGGGTACCTAGATCTGGATTATTCTTAACTTGTAGACTCTGCAATTACATTGTTAGGTAAATGTCTTTAAGAGGAACCTAATTCTCGGTTTTCCATAAAACTTCATTTACTGAGCCACTGCTAAGTCACAGGCCCTCTGCTAAGCCTGGTGTGATTATCTTCACAGCGACCTTATACGGTTGACCCATTTTATAGATGGCAAGGTAGTACCAGGTCATTCCCACAGAGAGCCCAAGTTTACAGGACTAGTGAATGGCCAGAGGTAGGACCCAGAGTCCTGTCTGTCATGCTCCCGTCCATCAAGCTATGCCCCACAACCGCCCAGGCTCTAAAGAGTCTGTTCACCCAAGGAAGTTAAGGAGATGTGACATGATTTGTATCTTCACGAAGTCACTGACCAGTGGAGGAGGGGTGTGTGTGTGTGTGGGTGTGTGCTATAGGATACAGTTTAGCATGTTCCATGCTGTGACAGGGGAGCAAGGACAAAGCACAGTTACTGGGAGTGCAAAGAGAATGCAGCCTTTGTAGCCTAAGGGGACAGGTCAAGTGTTCCTAAAGATGGGCTGCGTGAGCTTGACCTTGTAAAAAATATATTTATGTGAGACTTAGGATGATGGATGAGAAAATAACACGTACAGAATACAGTGTGTAAAACCATGAGCATAAGAATACGCATGTGTAGGGAACTGCTGTAAAAATGGAAGGGATGAGTGCTGATGCGGTTATAGGTCCCTCAAGGGTCTTTATGCCACCAGAGAGTTCCCATTTTTCTATGGTGAGCTAATATAACCAAATACCATTTTGAAAGTATATATGAAACATCTGGGAAATACTGGTTTGAACTTAAGAGTAACATCAACTTCAAGTCATTTCATGGAGTGACACTTGCTAGGAGCCGCCTTCCACAGGAAGCAGGAAAGACACCAATCAGCGTAGGAGTCTCCGAGGACACATGAGATGTTGTCCTCTAGGTTTCTGTACGTAAGATTCTTTCTCCCTCTCATTCTTACCCTCTCTCTCTCTCTCTCTCTCTCTGCAAGCACTATGGCTGTTCATTAACAATGTCAATTCATCATTACTCTTAGGAGTAGCCATCAGTGATATGACAAGTTAAGAAGCCAGATCTATTTGCTTGGTCAATGGCAGTAAAACAATGCTGAAGCTGGTGTTTAGAATTAAGCTGGCTGTATGCTCTTGAATGCACTAGTGTCTATTAAAATGCTCATATCGTTTGACTCAGTGATTACACTGTCGGGACCGTGTCTGAGAGAACTTGTGGAAGACAGGCACAAAAGAGTATCCACCACATAGAGTAATATACATTAAGGTGTTATTAACAAAAGTGAAAGGCTAGAAACAAACCTAATATCTATCAACGTATGGATATAAACCATAAAATATTATGCGGGAATTTAAAAATATGAAACTGACTTGCAAAACTAAATATTAAGTGTTCAAGCTGTATCATTAAGTGAAAAAGAAAGCTACAGAGTATTTACAGAATAATCAGCTAATACTGTATATGTCAAAAATAAACAATAAACAATAAAGTCAGAGAGTAGATTAGTGGTTGCCAAGGTATATAAGGGGAGGAAGGAAAGGAAGTGACAAAAACCTTCGAGTTAAAAAGTGGTGATGATTGCCCGGCCGGGCGTGGCTCAGCAGTTGAGAGTCGACCTAGGAGCCAGGAGACTGCAGTTCGATTCCTGGTCAGGGCACATGCCCGGGTTGGGGGCTCGATCCCCAGTAGGGAGGGAGCCGATCAATGACTCTCTCATCACTGTTTCTATCTCTCTCCCTCTCCCTTTCTCTCTCTGAAACCAATAAAGATATATTTAATTAAAAAAAGAATAAATGAGTGACTTGATGTTATTTAAAAAAAAAGTGTTGACAATTGCATTAATATACTAATAGTGAGTGGACAATATACTTTTGAGGGGTGATTTTTAACAGTATGTGAAACTATTTCTTAATAAAAACCAAATAAACAAACCCTAGGTATATGCAATGTGTTCTCTGTTTGGGGACAGGGAGGGCTGAAGGGGACATTAACTTTATCTGCAACATCCTCCAAACCCTCCTAGGATGAGACTCAACTGGAAATAACGTTAGAGAAATAGCCACAATGTTCACTCATGGAGTGCCCAATGCCCATGGGACTCAAAGGATGCCCCTGGAAGCAGTGTTTGGATCATACTAATTATGTTTTATGTCATGTTTCAGCCTTTGGAGATGAATTCTCCTTGCAAGAGGCGCCACAAAAATCCAATCCAATAAAATCAGCCAGCACTGAAACTTAATGGTGAAGCTATACAGGCTTTATTAATCTTTAACACACTTTCTTAACTACACTCCTAGTTGGTGAAATGCTCCAAGTAAAATCTCAGCAAATGAAACCTGGTGTGCAGCCCTTTTTAAGGGTGGTAAAGCTTCAGGTCACAATAGAACCGATTTTTTTTGGTAATTTTTTTCTGCAATTTTTAACAATGTGTATAATATAACAACAAGAGTAGAGAGGTTATAAATCGAATAGTAGATTTTATGACTGTGCTATACTTCAACAGACTTAAGACAGAGAGGCTTAGTGGAAAGGTGTGTGTATGTGTGCATGCTCTGTATTTATGTTTAAACATCTCTGGGTGACCTATGTTTAGTATATAGATAGTGCAAATTCAGTTGCTTAAAGACTATAATGGGAAATATGCAGATGATAGAATACAAATTCCCTTACACACACATCCCCCACCTGTACTGACATCCATCACACTATTTACATGCAAATGTTCTGACCTAAGCTCACTAGATTCTGAGTTAGACATGCCACCCAGGAGCTTCACCACTCTCTAGAAATTAGAGCCCCTATTTTGGTTTCCGGGACCCAATTCTAACACGTGATAGAAGGGGATTCCCAAACTACCAACAGTTCTCTGAACACCAACTGGGTGTCCTTACAATTTAACTCAATTCTACCAACCATCTACCTAGAGATAGTATCAGATTCCACAGGGTAAGAGTTCAGTCCTACAAGGCTGCCTCCCCAACCACATCCTACTTTAGACATCAGCCGCAAGTCCAGGCTGTTACCTGTATTTCTGACCTACTGATTCCCAAGTACTCCTCGGGTTTGATTAATTTGCTAGAGTGGCTCACAGACCTCAGAGAAACATTTTACTTACTAGATCACTGGTTTATTATAAAATGATGTAACTCAAGAATAGCCAGATGGAAGAGATGCATAGGGCAATCTAGGAGGAAAAGGTGTGGTTTCCATCTCCCTGAATACAGGCACAGCACTCTCCCAACACCTCCACTTGTTCATCAACAGGAACCTCTCAGAATCTTCTTTCTTTTTAAGGAGGCTTCATTACAAAGGCATGATTAATTATATTATTGGATATTGGTGACTGATTCAACCTCCTTTCCCTCACCCCTCCCTGAAGGTCAGGAGTGGCCTAAAAGTTCTTGCCCTCTAATCACATGGTTGGTTCTCCTGGCAACCAGCCCCCATTCTTCCACAGCGTCAAACATTCACCTAATTAACATAAGAGACATCTTTATCACTCTCATCACTTAGGAAATTCCAAGGGCTTTAGGAGCTCCATGCCAGAAACAGGATGAAAACCAAATATGTATTTCTTAGTATAAACCACAATATCACAGCCCTACAGCTCTATAAGGTCCAGTTAGAGCAGGTGTCCCCACACTTGAGTGGCATTTAGAGACAAGCCCCAGTTAGGAATCTGTGATGGATAATGGACACATAAGGGCTGTTTCTTGGATGCTTTGGATGGTTTTCCAATGTGCTTTTCAGTGGAAAACATCCTGACCTCTGGGTGTAAGCCATTGGTTTTGTCTTTTAATAGAAAGGCTCCAAAAAACATTTAGCTATAGCACAGGGAGTGGCAGCTTTGATTATATTACATTAATATATATTCTTAGTAAGCTGTGAAATGAGGAGATGGATTTGAGACCTGCTGTGGTTATTTATTTGGTATCAAAAACATTTGTCGTTGTTTTCAGCTAAACTCATGACTCAAGGTTCAAAACCAGTTATTTGCTACATCAGGAATATGTGGCTCCTTCATGTGTCTCAAGGGCTACCTATTCACTAGGAATGAACTGATTTATTTTAATTCTCACCTCCTCAGAATAATAGTGTGTCTGTTTTTTTTAAAGCCAAATGGAGTCACTTGTGCTAAGTGCCAAGTCAACAAACCAAGACTTTATATCTAACCCAACTGCAGTGTCAGTCTCTCCCAGGAAAGTAACCTTTAAGGAGTCCAGTGGAATTTCCTGGTCAGCACTAGTGAGGGAATCTACCTGATAAAGACTCTTCACCTTTCCCTAAGGGGGGGATGACCTTGCCTGAAAGAATCCACTCCTTGCCAGTTGCTCCACCCCCTTTCTCCTATAAAAGCCTCCTGTTTAGTACAGCTCCTTGGAGCTCCTTTCTGTTTGCTAGATATGATGCTGATCCATTCATGAATCTTTGAGTAATGCACTAGATCCTCAAGTTTACTCAGCTGAATTTTGTTTTTTAACAATAGACATATTTAACCATCATGGGAGAAATGACCAATGGATTACACTGCTTATTATGAAATATATAGATATCCATTATAAATACAAAATTAAACTATTAGAAAAACAACTTCTTAAAGTGAGAGGAGTAATTGTTTTCATTAATGGTATTTAGTACTTTCATCTATGTATACTGATCCTGACAGGAAAAGTTTTATGATATAGGGATTATATATATGAGATTTCCCATGATTTATTCTAACTTCGTTTCTAGCATATCCCCTAATTTGAATGTTTCCTTCCTTTATAGAAAAACTTTGTACACAACATAAATATATTAATGTAAAGGTCTTTAGGCAATATTAAACTTAAATAATAAATTTTAGCATGGATATAAAAAAAATAGGAAAAATCAGTACCAGAGATAGGTTTGTAAAAGGAAAAATAAATTAAATTTATGATGAGTCATAATTTCATCAGAGATTTACAGTTATATCACCTGATCTATCTACTTACTCTGATTTAAGTCTGTTAGCCTGACATTTATATATTAAAAAAATAATCAAACTTTTGTATTCCAAAGGGGTCTTCTAAAATTCAAGAGAGTTTTTGGTTACTCCATTTAAAATACAGTACCTGCAAAAATTATGCTGTAACTAGTTTAACGGTTGAATAAAAGAACAATGCTTTTTAAATACTGATTTCCAGAATGAATCATCAGCTATTTCCATTGCCACATAAATTAGAATTCATAACAAAGAAAAAGAAATGAAAGGTTGAAACATTTTTAAGAAGTTATTTTGTTGATGTTTCTACTATAAACAGCCCTGTCAAATTCTCTTTTGCAATTTTCATAATATAGATGATGTCTTTACACTCCACATTATTTTCTAGGAGTACATTTCTTTTATTTTTTCTTTATTGATTTCAGGGAGAGGAAGGAAGAAGGAGAGAGAGAGAGAGAGAGAAACATCAATGATGAAAGAGTCATTGATCAGCTGCCTCCTGCCCGCCCCCTACTGGGGATCGAGCCAGCAACCTGGGCATGTGCCCTGACCGGGAATCGAACCACAATCTCCTGGATCCTAGATCAATGCTCAACTGCTGAGCCACACCTGGCTGGGCTCTAGGAATATTTCTATTTCTATTTTAAATTTACTGCAGTTAACTGACTTAGGAAGGAGACAACTAAAAACCTACTTTTTAAAATACAATTATTTAAGTTGGGGGTGTGGGACTGTGCAAGTAACTAGGCATTGGAGTAATATTGGTGATTATCCCAGTTTTATTTGGCAATAAAATTAAATGAAAAATTGTAAGATTAAAACACACACACTGCTTATAACACCATGTTTCTTTCCTACATTTTCTTTCTCTCTCATGTTCTAACTACAAAACAATAGGAACATTTAGCAAAGTGGAGATAATTAAGACCATTAAGAATTATGGTGTCAGAACAATTCATATTCTTGCTGGTTGTTTGGGAATAAACAATATCCCTGTCGGTTTAAAATGAAAAGGTTTGCTCTGTGACTGAACCTTCCCAGGATTCTGAGAGTATTCAAGGGCCCTGAGATACATTTTCCAAACTGATTCACTGGGTGAACTTGACCTTCTAGGCAAGATTCTTATATTTGTTCCTGCAGAGAAAAGGAATATGAACATTTTTCTTGCTGTTTCCTTTATACTGTGTAACATTTGAGTGACCCGAGGCAATGTAGTTTATTCTCCCTTCTCTTAATACAAGCTCGTTTTTTCTGTTTCCTTTGAAGTAAAAAACGTAAAGGTCAGGTTATCATTTCACAAAATGTGCCATTCTGCTGGGGCGATTCCAGCTTCTCTCGCCATAATACGCTTTCACTAATTATTTAATAACTCATTTAAATGGTAGGCATTCTGGAAGGGAATTCACTGAAACAACTCCTCAAGTAACTAATTATTATTTTTTTAAACACAAGGGAATTTTAATTATAATGCCTGTTATTTAAAATCAGAATGTGACAATTTGTATCTTGAAACATCTATTGTGATAGGGAAGAAAAAAAAGATGCTTCTGAATAAAATAACACTCAAGTAAAGACAATTTAGTTGGCCTTTTATTTTTTTGATTTTCAAGAAAGATAAAAAAAATGCAGAGTTGGTGTTAGTTATAAAAACACAAAGGTAAAAGAAAATCAAAATCTTGCGCTTAAAAGACTATGAAGAGGAGCAGAATTTGTTACCCCCAAAATCACCACAATGGCATGTGGATTATTTTGAGCTGAAGGCAAACAAGACCCATCAGAAGCCAGAAAAACTTTTACCTCTCCCTTAACTAGTAGAAAGAGTTTAGATGGGGGGCGTGGCGCAGGGAGAGAGCTGCTGCCAGGGAGAACTTTTTATCTGAATGACCTATCAGTTTGGCGGGCAAACATCCAATGACCAAACATCTGCTCCTCTAACGTCTTATGAATTACTCTGCTCCCCTCTGAAGCCCCAGATCCTCATCTGGTTCTTTAGTTTAGGGTGTCATCTAAGTTTCAATTGCCTATCTTTGGGTTTCAAATTTTATGGGGCTCCCATACATATTAAATTTATTTATTTTTATTCTGTTAATCTGCTTATGTCAATTTAATTCTTAGACCAGCCAAAGAACTGAGGATAAAAGAAAAAAATTTCCTCCCCATAACTATTTATAAGTTTATTTTAAAATAAGTAGTTGCTATTTTCAAGGGATTAAATGGATAAATAAAACCAATTATTATTATTATTATTAATTATTATTATTCCTTAGTTATATTTTAGAGAGCTTAACTGATTAAAAATAATAGACTAACTGTGTGGGAATCTATTCACGGTGTCCTTAAATCAAGTCCTTAGATTGAGAAGCAAAGTGATAGGGGAATAAGTACCTGTCAGAGTGAGACAACTTGAGTTCCAGTCTCTGCCTGCAACATGTCACTGCATACCTTCTTTCAGTTTGGGAATCGATATCACAGAGATTTTTTAACATTATGAGATAATGCACTTGACTGTACCGTGCAAAGAGCAAAGCGTTATAAAAAAGCAAGTCAGTGGCTTTAATATTCAAGATTTAAATGCTTACGAATTAACAAAAGAAGAACCACATGGGCACAAAAAATGCCCTATGGTGTGTCCTGCAGTAAGTGTTGCTTCATCTGAGGGAGCAGCTGGACCCCTCCATCCCCTAGAGTGTGAATACAAGCAGACGCAGCACTTAGGTTCCTGCTGTGATTCTCAGAGCCCTGCAGGGGAAGTGGGTGCAGATATCTGTGTGGATACATGGGTGGGTTGCATGGTGAGTGAGTGGTGGAAAAAATGAACCAGATGGTACTTTTATGATTATTCAGAGGACCTCTGTACTAATCTTGTTTTCTTACACATTGGCGTGGGTTTTTTGTTTTTTTTAATTTTCTTTTTTGTCCTGGAGGAAAGGAGGCTATGTTATATCCCTGGTCTAGACCAACTAACTCCCATGACCTCGCCTTCAATAAATCTTTTCAGTTGAAAGGACATTAAGGAGGTTCGGTTGAGAATATTTCTCAGCATCTTTTTTCTTTGAAATAACTGTGGTTGCTTGATCAAGAACTCCTGGTTTGACCGGTGCAAATTATACCGGCTCCAATATAATAGTAGATCAGCTTGTGAAAAATGAACATTTTAGTCAAATAGATTTTGGCACTGCTTGCCAACAGAACACACTGCATAGACTCAATTCTTTGAGAACCGAAGTCGAGCTTGCCAGTTTGTGCTCACAGATTACAAAGGCAGATATCTGATCCAAAGTGACAATATTTATGGCTCATGATTTGTAGCCTATATGCCTATATTTCTTCCCCCCAAAAAATATTTTGCACCATCACATGAAAATATTAAAAGTCATTTCGTGATAAGTGTAATAACACAGTAATAACATTATGTCTATTGGTACAACTGCTGTCACTGAGTAACAACCTACTCTGCGAGGCTTTGCATCCCAGGTGTTAAAAGCCACCGCAGCCTCAGGAGGTAGGTTACTCCTTTATGTCTGTTTCACATAAGAGAAGCCAGAGGCTGAGAGAACTGGCAATACCTGCCGTAGGGAAGACCTGCTTTGCCAGATACAAGCTCATCCTGATGTCATGGGTTTTAAAGAAATGAGGAATTGGCACATGCCTTTTTTTAAAGCAGCATATAAATATTCCAGCACAGCCCATCTTCTTATTCCAAAAACCTCCGTAGTTCATTAATTTGTAGACTAATGAGATATTAATGAAATTATTCCAACTCAATCCATCAAGATTATGTTTGCAGGCAGACAAATAGGTAAATTTAATCTCATCAAGTTCATCAAACAAGGGAAAGTGCAGGAGGAAGGGGAGGGGACAGGGAGGAAGATGACACTGATGAAAACTTCTCCATATGTGGCAGACAACCCCAAACCACGTGCTGCCTTAAGACAAATGCCTACTGAGCAACCACTCAACCTTCCCGGTGCCTTGCTGGAAGGACGGGCCTCAGGAGAAGCCTTATAGATGAAATCTGGCTCTGCCTCTCTCCTCAAGCTGCTCTCAATTTAAAGGGCTAAAAGAAGGTATTTATGGAGGAGCGACACGGCTCTACTTTAGATTAGAACTAAATGGATACAAATAAAATTCCCAAGTTCCAGCCAGTACTGGCCAAGTTGCTTTCAAATGGAGACTGAATAGCCCAGGCATTCCTTACCGATAGAACCCACCATTACCAGAAACAACAGTCAGTAGCCTGTGAACACTGAGATTTTTAACACGATGTTGGATGGGATGGAAGCCCTTCCTTTATCTTTCTTACTCTCCTTCCCTCTTCAGCCAAGTGTGCACTCAGGGGTTAAAGAGTGCTTCAGAAGGCCGCAGAACACAGGATGAATGGCGCATGGCAAGATCGTTGCATAAAATGTGCTGATTAATTAAAAACAGATTGCATGTTCCACATTTCTTTTTATCAAAAGATACTTTGAGAGAGCACAATGGAAGAGGGGCATTATATTAAACGGGATCTACATTACACCTGAGGGTACAGAACAGGGTGTTTTTTTTTTTCACCTTTTAGTAGTGACTGGTTTATTGACTGCTAATGCTTTAAAAAGGAGATTAAATCAGGCCCGTGGTCTTTATTACGAGAAAGATATATGCCCTTGTGCATCCAGGAGTTTGGCAATTTTAACCTCCGCAAACATAACATTGATGTATGCTGTATTGCCAAACAGCACGGTAAGTGTCTAAAGCACCGTGAACAGCCTTATTGCCTCGAAATGACACAATCTAATATTAGATTGTAACTCAGTGACTGAACCTGCCGGCCTATCCTTCTACAGAAGAGGAAAGCCAAACCCACTTTGTTTTAATATCTCACAGGGAAGAGACTGTTCTTCATTTTAGCATTGAAAGAGAGAACACATTAAAAATGAATCTAGATTGGAGGAGAACTGAAAGCACAACATAGCAGGCTGTTTTCATCAGCAGCACAGGTGCATGAGCCTTTTGAAATAGGACATCAGCACGCCAGTTCCATTCATTCAAATTTGCAGAGTTCCCTTAGCCTTGGGGGTGACTGATGAGGGGACCTGAGGGTCCAGGAATCCTCAAATGAGAGAAAATCAGACTGCACTGGTCCTACTGTATTTGGGAAAGCGGCTTTTACCTTCACTCTCAGCGCTGTTGTCTTGTTCCTTTTAATCAGTCATAATTCACATAGATTCTGAGTCCTCTCCATGCTTTATGCTCATCAATCAAATTTCAGACACTCATCATTCAAAGGTCCCAGGTAGCTGATAGCCTTAGCTCCCACGGCCAGGGTGCCACCTCATGTGTCCCCTGGGTGAAAAAGGAAGTTCTGCATCCATGCTTCAGTCTGTCAGTTACAGCAGGTGGGGTATCACTAGGTAGGTTGACCCGGAATAAGGGGTTCTCAGATATGGGACTTTTCAAGGGCTAAATCCAGGTTAAATCAGCATGGTTAGCTACTATATCTCTAGGTGAGGGCCCTCCTCACCAGATCATCTTCACTCAAGTTCAATCTGGTTTAACTGAATATGAGAGAAAGATCTTAGTGGGGAAAGAAGCCACAAAAGAGCGGCATGAAGCTGGGTTTATGGACTGACTGCATATCCATGAAATCTAGTTTTTTAGACCATCACTTGACAAAACAAACTCCTTCAGATTTCATCTTGACCGCACCTGCACTAGAAGAGTGCGTGGGCGAGCAGTTGGTCTTGCCTGACTGTCCGAATATACATTATTGCTAACAACGAGTCTTCATTCTCATCAGCCTTCCAGCAAAGAGACTAAATAGGACCTGGGAAAGGAAACCTGTATCAAATGACTAAGTAACAGCCTATTGGCTTAATTTTTTAACTGATAACTCAATATGAAGTTTGAAAGTGGCCCTTCAAATGTGTTTACCCGTTTGAAGACCTAAATTTATTTCAGCTAAGATTAATTTGCCTGGCTTTGTGTCTCATATCAAAAATTTAAAAAGAAATCAAAACTTAACTTTTAGCCAAATATTTATAGAAATGAGTAAAAATTTGATTCCTTTCCCTCTAACACTGCACTGGCCAAAAGAAATGATTATGAGTTGCCCTCTAACCAAAATAAGTGGGGTAGAAATATCAATATCAAAGGATTCCAGAAAATTTAGTACTATTTTGGGTTTTTTTTTTCAGGGTCTATACCACTTTAAAATATCTAGAATAAAATTAAAGGATAAAAATCTGATCAATGAGTTATTGAGGCAACACAATATCAAGCATTAAGATATTTGGAAGCTCTAATGGAAATTTTTATTTTTCATTTGGAGCTCTACATGTTGTAGGTAAAGGCATTATAACTAAAATAAAATTCACTGGTCTAGAGGCAAAAACAAAAAATCTGCAACATTTTAGCATTAGTGAGGCTGTGAAATAAAATTAATTAGGAAATTATTCTAATATTTTTCTATTAATAAAATGTCCTTCCCGTACACATAAATAGTAAATCAATTTGAACTAGACTTTGTTTGGGGGGAAAAAACTCAGAAACCTATGTTGATTGTTGAGATCCTTCCACTATTTCCAAACTCATTTACAAAAAAAAACCAGTCAAGGCCACGAGGGAATAAACAGAAGCACATGCTTTCACATTTTTTCTTTTTCTTAAAAATATGCATTGATTCTGCAAAGGCTATTTTCTTCTCTCAACAAAAAGAAATCAGAAGGGGATGGAGAAAGAGGAGGAAAGGAAGGGTGAGCCCACTTACCTGCTACTGCGACTTTTGCTGTCCGACTAATAATTGACCCAGAATCTCCCAAAGACGCCTCACATTGGTAGAGGCCCTCGTCTGGCTTATGGTGCCTGGAGTGCAGCACGTTCTGTATGGACAGAGAGCCGTTTGGAAGCTGCTGCCTCCTCTCGTCCGCCCCCAAGGCCAGGTGGATGCCGTCCTTCTTCCACCTGATCACGGGGACCCCCCGGTCCGACTCGGCAGAGCAGTTCAGGAGGACGCTGCCCCCCCGCAGGGTGATGGCATCGGAGGGCTCCACCAGAAAGTGGAGCGATGAGAAAGCCTTGACCTGGAAACCTGGAACAGGAAAGCCAGGGGAAATAAGTTCATCAGTTCAAGGAGATCTCAAGCTTAAATCCCCTGCCTTTTCTTTATAAAACTTTTTCAAAAGAGCTGGGTGCTTTGAAAAATGTCTGTGAATAAATTAAGCTTAGTATCAAGGATTTTTGTGTTAAAAAAGCAAGAAAGCAGCCAATTAAAGTAACCACAATTAATGAAACACTTGGCCCAAAGTGTAATAACATGAAAAACTAAGAATTTATACAAGTCTAGCCATGGTCATCATCACATATGTCAGTACTTGAAAATTTAGGCAGAATAAACTAAAATTTTCTAAATAAAACTAGATATTTTAAAGTACCAATGGATAGTAAGCAGTGCAGTAGCTTAGATTTGGGGTACTATTTCTATGTCTTCTTTCTGATTACAGTATCCATTAAATTTTTAAAAAAATCTACTGAGACAGGGTGTTTTATTTACAACAAAAAAACAACTTTGAACACAGTGGAGAAAGTTATTTAGAACAAAGCTCAGGTGGGTTTTAAAGTAGGTAAGTAATCCCACTTGGAGAAGCAAGTCAATAAAGCTACTACCAAAAATCATAAGTCCCTGATGTGTCTTAAATTCTATCCAAATATTGCTCATGAGCCAGAAAATCTAAATGAATATTATAGTCAGATTTTTTTTCTTCCCATTAACATAAGTGAACATGAGAAATCAACAGGAGGAGTAGAAAGTCATTTAAGAATCCTGAGGGGTAAGCAAGTATAATTAAAGAATATTCTTTTCGGGCTGACAGCATGGCATTGGGCAGAATGCTTGGTTGGTGAATCAAAGACTGATGATGTTTCAGGAGGCCACTGGGCTCACCCTTTGCTTGGACAGGTGTATACCTAAATCATTCAAGTTAAATTACTTTCAATTTCATTTTTAACCATCTCTGGGGACAAGGAATTCTACAATGTCCCCTGGTACCTTGTTTTCAATATTTAATCATTCTTAGACTCTGAATTTTCTTGATTGTATTTAATCCCGTTTTCTCCTCAATCTTTGTGTGAAAATGCAGAGGGAGCTAGACATCTCTTTGTAAGACCCCTTTATATTTATGAAGCAACATTTAATTTTATTTTTAAAATATCCACTAAAGTATACTTTAGCCTTTTTTTTTTTTCTTTTCAGAATCACAATCCAACTTCACTAGTTTTCTTAATTTTTCTATAATGGGAACAATTTTTTGTTGTACTTTGTGTAAACTTTTCATTTTTCTACTATTTCAAAGGCAGGCGTCTAAACAGCCTGTAATCAGTGCTCGTTAAAGGATTGACCCATACTAGCTCCAAAGGACAGAAGCAGTCCGAGGCCTGTGCACTGCACTTCCCGTGAAGGTAAGCCTGAACGGCTTCTCACTGTTTCTCCATGGTGCTACCTGGCACGTGCTTGCACATCAAATTTTTCTAAACCATACTGTATATCCAAAGGATGTTATTTTACTCCTTCTGCTGAGCTTTTCCCAGTGAACTGCATCATCATCATCCTACACTCACGTCATCCAACGAGGCCATTCGCCCAAAGAAAGCAGCTGGAACTTTGGTCAAATTAGCAAAAATTGTAAAATAACAGTAAACATGTAAGTCTACCATAAATGATGTTGGTAAATATCCCAAAAGATATAGCCTGGCCCCCTCACTGTCCAGTAAGCTTCTCCTCCTCACAGACCCTGATAGTGTAGCTAATCGAATTATTACCCTCCATTCTTCTAGTGAAAAGTAGAAAATTGGGAGTCTGGATATTTAGGGCTTGGTCCTGTATTTATTGCTTAAAGATTGTGATTCAGACACATCATTTAAGTCCACAGAACATCAGTTCCTTTATCTATAAAATTAGGGCACTGAATTCTAAATTCAACATCCAGTTTCGAAACTTTTCAGGAAGCTGGTTGAAGGCATTCATCAAATGAACCCAGCCCTAAGGTTACTGAGATGCAGACTGACTGCTATAAATGCATCCCCAGTGTCTACATGATATCTCCTTTACGAGAAAAGAAACAAGGTAGTAAACACCTGATTCACCACGGATAGGAATGCAGAAAGAAGTTCTAATGTTCTTGAATATCAAGGTATTTCACTAGAGTAACACCCGCAATTTCTGTACAAGTAGCCTTAATAAGGTAGAAATAAATTTCAAATTCAAGACCAGGTGACTATATTGAAAAGCATTTATTACTCTTTTGTTCTTCCCGGGGACTATAATTTTAACAACCATCTCATGCTGAACACTTTATTTATGTCACAGAACACGTAATACATTTAATGCAGCTATTTATGACAGCATGTTAATGAGCATCTGCGCCCATTATCACAAATAAAAAATCCACTTCATCTGAAACAAGGAGGCTATGGCTGTTTTCAGTGCTGTGAGTACATAATTTAGGCAAGTTAAATAAAGATTAAGTTTTCTTCAATACAATTATTCTTGCAGTTCGTTGTTTGTATAAGCTGTGTATGCCTTATAACAATTACATTTTGAATATATGGCTCTTGAATTAAGGTACCTCACTGCTTTGAGTAATATGCATGGTTCCCTTTTCAAAGATTCAGCCCATGAAACACAAGCTCCACTCCCTGGTGAGGTATTTCACACATGGCTTAGGAAATGTCCCACTCATACATTATGATGGCTTCAGTTTAGGTCACCCTCCCTCCTCATGTCTTAAGAGTTTTCCTTGGAGGCATTTTGCCTACCAGTATATATCTTAATATGAAATAATTTTATCAAATTGTTTCATCCAAGAATCGATCTGAAATAAACTACACTGATTTAATGTATGAACAGAGAAAGAGAGATGATAAAACTGAAGATCACAAAGAAGTGGAGATAACTTTTGGAGCTTGTACCTCAAAAAGTTGTGGCTGGAATTTGGGCAGTCAGGAGTTTGATGAGGGCAGAGATCTCCTGGGAAATAGGTGAAATAGTTGGAAAGCAATAGAAGAGTGCTTTTGAACAGTCAAAATGGAACTACCTACTTTACAATTTTACCGAGGATTTGGCATTAAACAGGCAATGGTGGGCATTTCATCTGAAAGAAAGCCCACTGGAGAAGTTTTTGTTTTCCTTTTATTTTTAAGATGCCAGTGGTCATTCTGTTGAACCCTCCAATAGTAGCATTTCCCAGCCTTGCTTCATAAAAGCAGAGATCTTTTTAGGCTTCTGTGAAATGGCATAAGGTAAGCATTTTCTGGAGAAATACACTTGAGAGTGCCGAAATCCTATCCACTAAGAAACTTGCATAAGGGAGTCAGAGTCCGCGTTTGGAATGAGTGAGTCACCAGCGCGCTCTCCCTGCAATTGCTGGCTTGGGAAGATTTCTAAATCTTCAGGATTTAGACATAAAGCAACGTATGCATTTGACTAATTGGTATATTTTCTTAATCGGTGTTAGTCTGAAAAAAAGTAATAAAGTGTCATGTCATAATTGGACATTTTTCCTTTTTCTTTTTTTTTTGAAAGAGAGTCGTTTATAAGCAAGTACCAACATAGTAACACTTTCAGCATTTCCTGAATAAAGGTATAGAGAAGGGCCTACTCATGTAGGGTAACCCAAAGAAGATGTATTAACATCTATTCGCTTTAGTTGTCTCGGACATAAACAGACATCAGAGATAACATTGCCAGGGATATTCCAAGTTTATATTAATTATCTAGAGACAGAAAAGATCCTTAATGTATTTTAGAGACTCACCAAAATGATCAAACTGGTAGAAATATTTCTGTAAGCTTAATTCCCTTTGTGCTTGCTTTCCTTATGGTTTTCTTGTTAATTTCAAAGGCCACTCAGTCACAGAGGCAGACTACCTTAGAATGGGTTTTTTAAGGTACCGCATTTTATCTACACTATCAAACATTGTTAAGCGTGAGAAATAATACCCCATGGAGTTAGAAATTCCTTTCCAAGTCTAAAACGTAAAAGCTTTTGGTTAAAGCAATAAAAGCTAAAAATGAAATTTATGAAAAGTAGCATGAAAGTAAAAAGAGTCTCCTGAAAGGATTTTTAAGATTAGAAAATGTCATACAAATCCCCATAGAACTTGATAGGCATAATTTTCTCTTTGAAATCACAAAATCTTTCACTTCGCGATGCTTGGGATTTTGATGATTCCCAAATCTTGTGATCAACCCAGAAAACTTCGCCATCATTATGTCTTCTTAGAAATAGATGCAACTACATCTGCTTCTCTTGTGCTCAGGTAAAGAAAGAGATCTCCACTGAAGAAATTTAAACTATTTTATGGATGATGGAATAGTATCAATTTTCAGTGCATCAAACATCAACCACATGTGCATCATAACTTTGGACTTCTGCCCCAGCAAAAGCTTATAATGCGTGTAAGGCTTTGCAATGAAGTGGGAATTTAAAAAAAACACAAAACACAAACAACATAAATTAACAGAACCCCTAACTATAGGTAAATCTTACTGGGTTTAGGATATCAGAATATAAATTCTGAAACAGTCATTCTCAAACCATGGTCCTCTGACAGGGAAACCAACACCACCTGGGAACTTGTGACAAATGCACAATCTCAGGTCCCTCCCCAGCTCTACCCACCAGTAACTCTGGGGGTGGAATCAGACAACATGTGCTTTCATTAGCTGCCCAGGAGATTCTGATGTTCACTACAGCTTGAAAAGAGCTTCTCCAAAACATCTGGTGGCCTAAACATGATCATGATATGACAATCCTTGTGTTTTTTGGACTGTCTTGTCATAATTTTGCATATTTGGGGAATCTGTGCAATTTGGGTCAATTATTTTTCTAAGTAGAGAGATGACGTATGGGGGTGATACAGGAAGGCAAGTAATGGAACTCCATTTTGATATGTGTTTTTTTTATATATATATATCTTTATTGATTTCAGAGAGAGGGAGGGGGGAAGAGAGAGGGGAAGAGAGAGAGAGACAACAATGATGAGAGAGTCACTGATCGGCTGCCTTCTGCACACCCCCTGCTGGGGATCAAGTCCACAACCCGAGCACGTGCCCTGACCGGGAATCGAACCAGGATCTCCTGGATCACAGGTCGATGCTCAGCCCCTGAACCACACACGGCCAGGCTCGACATATATCTTACTACAATTTGCTGTCTATTTCTCTGAGAGGCTGAAATGGAGCGAGGGCCAAAAAAGTGGGCTGTTGTTGACAATACCTCATCTTTCTTCTATTGCAACCAGCACTCTGCAACCCCAAATAGTTGTGCTCCTTTAAATAAAATGAAAGCTCCACAGTGGAATGGACACTCAGAACACTCTGTGAAATATTCTTGGTTCTTCACACAAGAAACTGTCAAAAGATTTCTTTGGATCAGCTACAACAGCTACAACCCTCTCCCAAAATAGGTTTTGATAAAAATAGTATTCTTTTTCAGGTTGCATTTCTCTCATTACATTCTAGCTATGTGGTCAATTGTAGCCTTTTAAAATATTGTAACTTTAGACACTGATCCAGCTGACCTGTCCTTCAGCTCAGTTTGGTCCCTAGATAGGAAGACCATAATAGCATTCTCTTTGCTGTAGCCTGGGGGGGGGGGAGGAGGTAGGGTACTTTATGTGCTTCATTTTAATGTAAGACTTGAACTTCAGCCAGCCCAGAGCAAGAAAGTGTAGCTCACCAAAGCACCCAAACAGTGACCACTGGGACTTGTGTGAAATATTAGTGCTTTTTTTTCTACTTTGATAAGAGACATAGTAAAAATAGTTGTCAGATGTGGTCATATTTTTAAAAGATTGTGTGCATTCTAGCCCTTGCTAGAGACAAACATATTTTAAAGCAGTTTGACTTTAAGACAACTTTTTATTACTAACAAGTGGAATTAAGAAATGAATTAGGCTGTGTGGAATTTCTTCCTGAATTTAAATGATGCAAGGAAGACTTAACAGAAAGAAACACAGGTGCGTTTTACGATGGGAATTTATTAACTATCATTAAAATGTAGAGAAGATTTAGTCAAAAATTAAATGAAAAATTTTTAAAGGACAGGTTCAAGTTCCTCTCCCATTACAGTTGCCAGATTTAGTAAATAAAAATTAAGGACATCAGTAACATGTTAATTTCAGATAAGCAACACATAATGTTTTAATATAATCATGTCCTACATAGTTACTTTAAATAAATATTGCATAGGACACACTTATACTAAATCATTCTTTGGTGTTTACCAGAAATTCTAATTTTACTGGGCATTCTGTATTTTATCTGGCACCCTATCCCCCATGAAATGACTTCTTTCAGACCATGGCAAAAGCAGGCATATAGTAGATAATTCATACTACTCCACTCAGCTCTCACAGAGTCCTACAGAGGAGAGTGAACTCTTGGAAAGTTAGCGTAATTGAGTTAGGAAAAGTGATTTTAGTGTCAGGACATTTGCTGGCCTAGTCCAACACCACCAAATAACCACAGATGCCAAATCTGATTTGTTCCTGATGAAGTGATTCTTCTTTTTCTGCTCCCTTTACAAGAGAGGGGGCAGAATTCAGAAATATAAATACCAACTGCAGAGTTCAAAAAGCAACTGCCCCAGCAGACATCTTGGTGAGGCTACACAGAGGGTTCACATCAGACATTCTGAACACAGGGCATCTGCCACAAGAAGAGACCTGATGTTTTTATAGGGTGAGAAATGTGTGTCCCAGGTAACCGTCTGAGTGTCCTCTGGCTAAATCCAAGGGTAAAGTAAATGATATGGGCCAACCAAGTTAGAGTAGGGGACTAGTTTTCACACCCTTTTGCCGCTTCCAGAGCTAAATGTAAACTGCAGCTCGATTTTGCTGTGTGATACTGGAAAAACTGTAATGAGATTTTTTTTTTCAGCTCAACAGGTAACAAACACAATCTGACATCTAGGTTATCATTTCCCAGGCCTCATGCAAAATTAACACTTAAGAAAGTTTGAGGTGCTACTTAATCTGCCCTGGGTTTAAAACTTTCCCCCACTCTTATTTTGGTAAAATGTACTCATGTTTTCTCCTTTGTTTTTCATCAGTCTTTCTCAAAATAGGGGGACACATGCCTTTTTGCAAGTGCACAAGTGTCTACTGGAACACTGAGAAAGGTTACCCAGAGTTTTTAAAAAGAGCATCACTTGAAGAGTGCCCAGTGTCATCAGGATGGCGGTGAAGAATTAACAAGAATCGGAGATGCCATTAATTATGAAAGGGCCAATTGACCTTCAGAGCCAGATGATTACTTGCCACCCATATTTACTGTATACAAATAAGAAAATATGGACATAAAACCAAATATTGTAATAATTGCTAGTAATCTTGTTCATCTGGAATAGCCACTGTTAAAGTTTGTACGCATTTCCTTCCAAGAAATTATTCATTTTTTGATTTGTAGTGATTTCCTTTATTATCCATGTGGTTGTAATAATATTTGGGAGAGAGAGAAAGAATGAGAATGAATTCCTTCTCTTGCCTCTCTTCCGATTATTATAGAGACTAATCCCATCATTGGGTCCTGCTCCCTTAACCCCATCTAAACCCAATTACCTTCCAAAGGCTCCTTCCAAACACACATTGTGAGTTAGGGCTTCAACATATGCATTTTGGGAGAACACAAACATTTAGCCCATAACAAACAAGGATCAAGTATGTAGGGGAACTCTGTAGGGAGATGAAAGAGTAAGCCCTAAGGTCCTCAGTTGGGAAAGTGACTGACCTTTTCCAGGAACTGCAGGGAGGCCCACATGGTTGGGTCAGACTGAGGGAGAGGGACAATTCAAGGAGATAAGGTACAGAGGTTAGAGGGAGGTGTGCAGGACCTTGGAGGCAAACAAAATAACTTTGCCTGAACTCTGAGGAAGATGGAAACCTAGTGGGGAGTTTTGATCATTAGAGTGAAAAGGTCCAACTTATGTTTTAAAAGTAGTTCTCAGTAAGAATGGATTTCCTGCTCCCCGCCCCCCAGGTGACATTTGGCAATGTTGGGACATTTTTGCTTGTCACACTGGTAAAAGTGGTTCTGGCATCTAGTGAGGAGAGGCCAGGGATGCTGCTCCAAGTCGTACAACAGAGAATTGTCCAATCCAAAACATCAATAGTGCTGAGGTTGAGAAACCCTGCTTTAAAAGAATCACTGTGGTTGCTGTGTTGAGAAGAGGGGTCATTGGAAGAAGGAGAGAAACCAGTTAGGAGGCTAGTTCCACAGTGCAACTGAGAGATGATACAACTTGGACTAAAACGCTGCAGTGAAAGTGATGAGAAGTGGTTAGATTTAGGATCCATGTTAAAGGCAGAGTCAGTGGGGTTGCTGAGGGATTGGATGTGGGTTGTTCAAAAAAGAAAAGAGTCCCAGTTGATTCTAAGTAGATCAGTAGAGCAATTTATGTAACTTATATGCAAAAAAAGGGCACGCTGTTGCCAAAGAAAGCTCTGAGCACAAGGGGTCAGGAGACCTGAGTTCTTTGTCTAATTCTGTCACTCACTGACCCTTGGAGTGTGGGCACACCACTGGGAATCATGTGCTCATCAATAAAACAAGGAGCTGGACTAGGTCACTTGTAGGATTCTTCAATTTGAATATCATAAAAGTCTATGAGTTTCACATCTATTAACTTTTCTACTCACGAAATTATCCTCAAATTTAGGAAGAAATTTGTTATATGAAGAGATTTGCTATAATCACCTGTGATCCGTTTATCACAGACTTACATGAGACCACAAAGAGGTGCAGTTACTAAAGGTGCCAAGAGACCAAGAACCCGCCTCATTATCCATAAAATAGGGAGACAGTCTAATCTTTATTATTGAAGATAAAAGACTGCAGAGGTCACTCTGCCAACAAAGCACGAGCTGCTTTATTATGATTCATGAGAAATGAAGTATTCATCTTGTGGAAACTGCTGTTACAAATATGAAGGATTAATTCCATAAAGGTCTGACAGGTCCAGGGAAAGCCTTAAATATTCAGCAAACTTCATGGCTGATACTGTGGTATAAAGTCTGATGGAGGGAACCATATTGATAAAACATCTGTGTTACATGAGTCCAATTTTCTCAAAATGGAGGGCAAATAGTGATTTTCATTAAAATGCTGTCATTCATTTTGTCGTGATATTTACGGTATCTTGTCCCAGCAGGAAGGTGATATTTTCCTGCTTCGGCCATGCATGACATCAAGAAGGAAAACTCACAATGATAAGAGAAACATCAACTTTGGAACTGAGAGCCAGTGAGCTTTCAATTGCTTTGGAAGTCAGAATTTATTAAGGGGCCCTTGCAAACAATTTGTTTTATTCAATGGTGATTTAGGTTCAATGGGATATGACTTGGAAAGCAAGGATGAAGCCTCTTTAGAGGATCAGAAGCATAAGGGGACTTCTGAACCCTATATGCATGATCTATGTGAACTTTGAGATGTGTGTCCCTCACCTAAAGGAAACCAGAAGATGAAGAAAGATATGTGTTTCTCATTCAAAAAGTGCTTGCTGTGTGCATGACTTGTTTCAATTTCTAGAAATATTCTAATTAGACCCTTCCCTGGAATCCAGTGGTTCTTACCTTGGACCCACCATAGTAGCAGGAGGGAGCTAATGCTTGAAGGCACTTTGTGCCCACACAGTGGTTCAGGATTGAACATGGATGGGCGAGAGAATGGGTGACCCTACTATATCTGTATTTTAAAAAGTGCATTATTCAAATGAATAAAATCATGTTGACACCTGAATGTCTGGATGGAATCTTGAATGTTCTATAGACTGAATCTTTAATAAATCCTTTGTTGGTCAAGTCCTACTACAGACATCAAGCAAAGCACAGACCAAAGAGTTATCTAGGAGCTATATTCAGTACATTGTCAGTGACTCCCAGCTCTCTGGATTTGCATTATGGTGTGACTTCCAATAATATCTTAGAATGAGTCATAATTCTTAACCAACTTAAATAATAAACATTGAATCTCATCAGGTTCTCATTTTGCAAAATGGGAAAGTGAGACACAGCCAGTGCAGAGACAGAAAGTCTCACTGAACAGCAGTGGCAGTCCCAGCTCTTGGAAGTGATAGCTCTCTTTGCTACCTCTCCTGTGGCTCTCTTCTTTCTATCACATATCATATTTATGAGAATTTCTTCCTTCCTACACTGGAAACTCCAAGGGAGCAGAAATGAATCAGATTTGTTTCTCCATAGTTGTCCTTACCCATTTCAGAGGTATTTAATAAACATCTATTGAACAAATAAACTTATATACACAAAAACATGAATAATTTAGGAGAATTATCTAAATCACTGGAAGAAAATCATAACATAGGTGGAAAAAAATAGGAACCTAATTTCTCTAGTTTGGTTGTGAGTGACAGAGAATACTCAATATTACTGCCAATAAAAACAAAAAAATTTAATATCTGTATTGATAACATTTCCTTGCATATTCTGGGAAATGGTTGGTCAACTTTTTCTGTAAAGGGCCAGATAGTAAATATTTTTCAACTTTGTGGGCCAAGAAGCAAATTTTGAGGCTATTATACAGATATATATTTATATGATGACTTAAAAGGTAAATATTTAAAAATGTATAAACCATTATTAAAAAAACAGTCAGAGAGCCAAATGTAGCCCTATTATCAGAAGACGATGCTGCTGATTCACAGTGCAGGGGATTCAGGCTTGAAGCTGGCACCTTATGACAGACTCACTACCCTTAACATGGCATTCCTCTCTGTAATGGATTTACCATTTTCAAGGGTTTCAACAAGAATATTTGGTCTATAGGCTATGTACACAGGTGAACTTTTCCACCGTAATCACTCACTTATTCACACATATTATTCAACATCTATTAAATGCCTAAGTATCTCCCCAGCTATCTTGGTCCTCCCAATAGCTCTAGCTCAAGACTGCAGACTGATTATTCCATCTTCTCCCTTCTTGTCCCTCTCCCAGCTGCCCCTGGACACTCCTTGCCCCGTCTAATGTCCCAGCTGCCAGCTGTACCTATTCTGGGAGCTTAGCACACAGAGTGGTGGGGAATTCTGTGGAAAATGTATTCTTCTAATTGCTGATGACGTATAAAACACATGCTATTATCATAGCATCATTTACCAGAAAGCCCCAGAGAGAGAAAACAGTCTCATTAGCTTTTCTCACCTTAAATGAATAAGTATTCAAGGTGAAGGCAAAAGCTGTTCCTTTTGTTTCCTTATTGCAATTAAGCCTACACAGAACAGCCCACTCTGCAGCATGGCAGAGCTTTCCATAGGCTTTCAGAAGGCTACAAAATTTCAGTTATCTAGGATGAATAACTCTTGAGATCTACTGTACAACATGGTGTCTATATTGAACAATATTATAGTATATATTTAAAAACTTGCTAAGAGGGTAGATCTTATGTTAAGTGCTTTTTAATCACAAAAATTAAAAAAATAAAGAGGTTGAATGGAAGCTTTTGGAGGCAATAGATATGCTTCTGGCAAATCTGACTGTGGAGATGGTTTCATGGATTTATACTTATCCCCAATATCACCAAGTTGTCTACAGTATTAAATTTGTACATCTTTTTGTATGTCAATCATAGATCAATAAAGTGATTTTAAAAATGAGTACCTTGTAATCTTGAAGAGCTGGGGACTTACAATATCACTAACAGTGCCTTGTGGGTTCCTAAGATTTTTTAACCACTTTTTACCATTTCTGGATAAGCTTTTATCCAAGTACTTTTCATGTATTTATCTTACTTGATCTTCAACAAACTCCTTTCACACTGTCTCTAATTAAAAATAAAATCAGTAAGAATCGCAGCAATAAGGGATCTTCTGTTACCATTTAAGACCAGCAGAAGCCTACAATTTATCTAAATAATAAACAGCAGTTTCCCTTGAATGATGGAAACTCTAAATCCATCAAGAGGTCCAAGTATTATCATAAAACACTCAGAAGTAAATTTATACACAATCCTCAGATGAAAAACAAAACCAAGAGCAGAAAATGTGCTGAGCTGACTGAGTGTAGTACACAGGTCTTTATCTCAAATGTGGGTGTCCCTATAATTCATCAACTAGAGAGGCTTCCCCCATAACCTGTGACCCCAGACAAATACATCGTCTTTCTCTCTTATTCTGCCCCACCTGTGGGGCTCTCACCTAATGCCTCTAACTCTTTTAACCTCACATCACCTGGAGATGAGAAAAGCCAGGGGCTTATTAGATGTCACAGAACATAAAAAGGGGGTTTCTTTTTGTTATATAACACTTGGATTTCTATGATATATACCAGAACTGAAATTTTAAACATCCTAATTAGTATGCATTTTGAATCATATTAATCAAACCATTTACTACTGTTTTACATGTAATCAAATAAACTCTCTCTTGCCTTTCCAATTCCATTTCTCTCCAGTTTTAAAAAAAGAACAGCGTGAAAAATATGCCCTTGCTATTGCATAGCCAGGGGAATGAACAACAGAGATATGAACAGAAGTAGAAATGGTCAAAGTCACTTACAGTCAGGTCGGTTTTCTTATGCACAGGGTGGTCCAGGGGCTGGCGCTGAGGGTTACTCACCTCCCTAATTCATGGGTCACGGTTGCATTAAGATTTGCTGAAGGCTTATACTGTAGCTTACGGATACTGTGCACTTTCTCCATTTATTTATGTTTTTAGTAACTTAGAGTTTACATGGCAGTCTCATTTTATTCTCTTGGTCAGTTAGAGGCTGTTAATTTTACTTTGCAGGTAGGTAAAAAAAAAAAAAAAAAGCTCAGAGAGGTTAACTGTTTGACCAAAATCACAGAGCTCAGAAGGGGATCTAGAAATAAACATCTAGATTCGTCTTAATCCGAGCCCAGGACTCGTCCTTCCTCCCCTTTCTGCTTCTCACCCATGTCCCCTCTTTTTCTAAGATTGTGTAAGGAGCACAACGCACAGCCACGGGGGCGCCAAGGAGCTCAGAGGCGAAACAGATAAAAATGCATAGTGTTCATTTAAATATTTGAGATCCACTCCCTTCTAGCTGCTGTGATGCCAGAAAATGAATCAAGCAGGGTTGAGGCGCGGGAGCCTTTCAAAGGTCATGTGAATATGTAACCTGGGAAGGGGGACAGGGCAGCAATTCTGTGATACCCAAAATCACTTGGTCTGAAACAGCTTACCAGGCTATAGATTTTGTCCCCTATCAGCTCAGAAGGATGGGCCTCGGGTTAACACCGCGGGCACGGGCAGGAGAGGGGTCCGGGTACCTGGGCAGGGCCCTCGGCAGGCAGTCGCTGCAGTGCCAGTGACACACAGAAGACCCTGAGGGCCCGCACGTGGATGGGGGTGGGGAAGGAGGCCGCCGACGGCAGCGAGGCCCTCTTAGCAGACAGGGTCTTTCTTTTCTCTCGGGGTTGTCCCCGAAGCGCTCCCTCTCTCTGTCTCTCTCACACACACATCTGAATTTATCCCATGTAACTGATTCTATGAAGAGCCAAGATATTTGGTCATCAGAAATTATAAATATCAGACATTCCAAATTTTGATTTAGTTCAGAAAGTTTGTATTCATCTGCCACACGTAATAACCCCTGAATTACTTATTTCAGTCTAGAACTATGACTAAAATTCTCTGTAAAGCCGCTTCCCTGTTTGTGTTTAGCACTGATCAACATATAGCATATGACAGTAGAAAAAAAAAAGTGCTGAGTGGTGTTAGTCACAGGGAAGGAGATCATCTTGCTGACTTTAACACGTTCAATGAACCAAAGGAGAGTAAAGGAAAAAGAGTGACCATCGTTACGTTCCTTTAGGAGTTACTTCCCACTAGGTCCAAAGTTTAGTTCACTAGCTGCAGGCCTCAACTGTAATCCCTTACTTAAGGGCAAGTGGGACCCGAAGGGTCTCATAACCAGGCTGGGCAGACTGGAGGCATTCACGGATGCCCACCGTGTGTCTCCAAGATATAAAATCAGCAGCGCAGCTGGTAAAGGTTTAAAAGTAGCTTTTACATGGGATTGCTGCTGAACGCCAGCCTGTCAATCCTCTTACCATCAATGTAAAATAAAGTAAAATTTAACAGAAAATATACATTCCATGAAGACAGGCTAATTATGAAATTGTGCATTTCGCTCTTGGCTAATTTCAAGCTAAATCACTAGGGTGATCACTAGAACAATCACTTAATTTTTTGTACAAATCAGATAATTTTGAGACTTAAGGAAACTCAATTTATAATTATGCCAGGACAAGTATAAACTATAAATGTTTTAGGCACCCTGGGAAGTATGGTCTCTAACCTATCATTGTTTTAAAGATAATACAGTTGTTCATATTTGAATTTTATTTTGTTTATTTATGTATTTATTTATTTTTAAAGAAATCTGTTCATTTTTATCTGATAGTGAGAAATCTTGCCAGGTACTAGAAGCATTCAGAATTAATTATACTGAGTTATAGTGTAGACATTTCTATTTCTGAAATTCATGATATAGTGGCATGCTTCTGGATTTTTAGTCAAATTTGGGTTTAAAGAGAATCATTGCTGCATTTTCAACTAAATGTTGGCTACAGATTAAAATAAAATTCTTTGGGTGCAGATAAAGGCCAGTGTTTGTTGGTGCAGCTCCTGATAGTAAGTGGAAAGGCTCCTCATCCTGCCATGTAGCTGAAATAAATGAAAACCAAGTGATTAAAAATGTGATGGGTCTGAGTGAAGGGGACTGTGAACCCAAAAGTATCACACCTCCTGTCAGTCTTCAAAGTGACTGTGAAAAATGGCACATGACTCACACTAGAAAGGACAGCAGCTACTTAGTGGCCACTATTAACTCCACTGGCTTTGACCATAAAAAATAATGGCAGAATGAGGCATGAGAGTTGGGTTCATAGGGGAGAGCCCTGCTCCATCACATCCAATGATTCACAGCTCTAGGCCCTCTTGCTTGATAGTGGTGGGTTCGATGTTTTGACGTAAATAAGTATGTTCAGAAAACCTTTGCAGTCAATGCTGACATCAGCAGCTAACAGTTCAGCATGGCCATCACTAAAAGCAGGAGGAATTTACAGAAGATTGGCTTGGTATTTTTGGTTGCATTAACTACTAGATCAATATAAACCCTAACCATATTTTTAAAACATTTCCTTTGTAGGAAGGAAGAAAAGGAGGGCCAAAGCCTATCCATTGCATGATTTAATTTTCAACTACCAGATAAAATTATGATGATGATGTTGATTTTAGGGAGGAGAAAACTGACACTAAAATCTATGACAAATTACAGTTTGCCCAGTCGATGAGTTTGAATATGACAATATCTTTGATTCTAATTCCATTTCTGACAGATTTGTTTCTCTGTATCAGGAGCCTGCAATCTTTTTTTTTCTATAAAGGGCCAGATAGTAAGTATTTTAGTCTATGTGGAGCAACTACTCCATTCTACCACTGTAGCAGTAAAGTAGCCATAGACAGTATGAAAGGAAATGTGTGGCCAGATTCCAACTGCATCCCCTGCTCCTAAGTAACCATCAGCAATGAAAGCAAAAAACAAACAAAAAAACTAAAGAATAAATAAAATCACATAATGCACTAATAGTTTAGAATATCTTATAATCTTGTGCCTGTAATACCTCCAGTAAATAAATCCTGTATAGGAAAAAACTGTATTTATTTTGGCATTCCTAACCTTTCAAAGCCCTTCCCCACCTCCCATCCAATGGGTATCTAGTGCCTTCCTATTGGTATCAGGGTTCCCGTCTCAAAATGCCATTCAATCCTGCCCTTCCTGACTGAATCTTACATTCTAAACCTTTCTTTCTCTGACTTCCCATTTTTAAAACATATTCAAAATAGCATCACCTAGTGGAGGGGAAAATTATATATTTTTTTTATTTTTTCCCATATTAAGGTATGGCTAGCTAAAACAACTTAATGTGACAACCTTAAGGATTATTGTAGCTTTTTTAAAAAAGAATAATTGTACTTTAATAAAAGCCTATATTTAATTATGCTTAATTAAATACAGCAACCATTTATTAAGTCTCTATGCTAGATATTAGGAGTGGGAGTGTTTCTTAACAAAGTAACTTACAGCTAAAGCCATAAAACATTTAGACTCCAGTAAATCCATTCCTAAGAAGCTACCTCAAAAAATAATAATAATAATCCAATGGAACAAAAATTACTGTCTGTACAAAAAAGAGTTCATTACAATGTTTGATATCAGAGCAAATCCAGCTAAAATAGAAACATATTAACTGTCTAACATTAGGGAACTAGATAAGTAAATCACAAAACACAAATACCAAGCTATATTAGGAAATAATGAAAATTATCACCTTGAAGACCAGGAAGAAACATGAAAATAAGCAAATCATTGGGGTAGATCAGGGGATGATTGGTTTGGGGGTAAAATTCCCTTCCAGTTACACCTCAAATAACGTCATGAAGTCAACCGCTGATTGCATATGAAAGACACTACGCTGCACTAATGTTTCAGTTCTCTGTATATGTATAAATGCCATGTATGTGCAGAGGCAATCATCTGTGGCTCCCTCATCTTAAACTCTTTCACTGTGGAGGGATGTAGGCTGCTGAAGCCACAGCACAGACAAGGACTCCATCATAGGACTGGATATCCTTTCTGTAACTGTTAACTCTACCCTCTGAAAGACACAGACATGCCGCAGCTCTTGCTAATTGTGCAGTGTTCCTTTCATTTCGAAGCCCACTCCCCCATTCCTCAGAGGCCAGTTAGCAATGCAATAAATTAATTTGTACTTTGGAGTGAACTCTTTAATCCTTTTTGTTCTCTCACCTCCCAATCAAACACACACTCTCACATTTGCATGTATTACCATAATGAAACATTAATTACACAGTGTCTAGGATAGGACAAGCAAAGTGCTTCAATCAATCTCAATAACTCGCATCAGGAAGGTGAAAAACGCTGCCGGGCCTTATCAGGAGCACATAATAGACACAAACACAGCCTCGGTGCCTGTTGTGGGTGTGATTTATAACTAGCATCTGAAAACAAAAAGCAGAAAATTACAAGGGGACTAATCAATAACAATTATCTTAATGATAGATGGACAAATTTTATTCTTTTGTTGGGTGGTATTGCCAGTCTAGTGGTTTGTTTGCAACGGGGGATAAAGATTAAGCAGACTGCTCTAGAAAACCAATGAGGTCTGAAAATGCCTAAATCCTGGATGCAAAGAATTGTTGCACTATCTGATTTCTCTAAAGAAACTGGGAGAGTTCATCTGAACAAGAGAAGGTGACCAAGGCCTCCAACACATCTGTCTCCTAACCTTCTGGATTGTAGTTGGACTTCCTAGCCTCTCCCCACAAATGTGTGTTCCTCGGCACACGAAGGTCTGAGCTCTGCCAGTGTTAGCCTGGAGGTCATACTGCATGCCCGTAGCCAGCATCAGCTCTAATTGATTGTTGCTAAGCTGTTCCAGTTGTTAATTATATAAAACTCAATACACAAGGGCACCATGTTTGGAACCCAGCACTTGCAAACAGCTTCAGTATCTCACATACTTTTCAAGAGTTTTTTGCAAATATCAATCATGATGACATATATTTATTTGGGTCCACAGAAGCCCAGTTCTCACTGGACTTCTTCTTATAACCATGGATCATTGATAAATAAAAAAGAAAAGAGAACAAGAGATGCCATAGCTTACCTCTAGGCCATGGTTTCTCAACAATGGCACAACTGACATTTTGGTCTGGATAACTAGACAAGTCTTTGCTGTGGGGAGCTGACCTGTGCACTATAGGAAGTTTAACATCATAGCTGGTCTCTACTCACTAGATACCAGTACCCTTTCCTCTTCCCTTCCAGTCCTGACAACCAAAAATGTCTCCAGGTATTACCAACACCCCCCAGTGGGGTTGAGCAGCAGCATCTCCAGTTGAGAACACTGCCCTATGCTCTCTTGCACAAGAATCAGGGGCAGTGTTCATTTTTTTTTAAAGTACATTAAAACAAACTGAAAAGAATGTTTGATTATGTAAAAACTTTGTTATTAAATATTCTTTGAAATAAGTGGATTTTACTCAGCTTTCAAGTCAATGTTTGAAGGCATTTATGGAACATAGAAAGCCAAGAAACCTGTTCTATGCCTGATGACCCCATCCTGACTGGATGGTCTTGGGCAGTTGATTTTCTTCTTTCCTCTAGATATTACTTTCTTCTTCTGCCAAGTGAAGAGCTTGGCCAAAGTGATTTGCAGGACCCTGCCAGCTCTAGCATCTGTGCTTCTACCTTAAGGAGAGTTGACGCATATGGATTAGCTCTTTAACCAGGACCCTCCACCTACCTCCCCAACGTCCCCCCAGTGTGGGCCACAGTTCTTCATTGCCCTCTCTAAGAGCAATATATGTTTCTCACTAACTTTAGCACAGTCCAAAAATTTAATGCCACAGGAAGAAAATAGTATATGTATTAAAATGTGAATATGTAACTCAGCAAAGGTGGGGGTAGTTCCTGTTTCTGTGCATTCAAAGAGACAGAAACATCAAGGGAGCAATAATTAGAGCTTCCTTGAAGACAGGCAAGATCACAAAGATAGCACATAAATAACAATAGACCACTAAATCAAGCCCTAATATGTCTATTGTGCTAAAGTTTTTCTTTTCCATTCTAATAGATTTATTCAAGGTAGAGACTGTACTTATGGGGGGAAAAAAACACTTAATAAATGCAATTGTTAAAAATCCAATTTTCCTGAATTTGACCCTATGAGCAGTGAGGTCTCAGAAGCACATGCTTTCCGATTTGTGGTTCTCAGAGCCCATTAATATTTGTAACCACTTCTCCAAATACACACTATTCACATAGATCCCTGGAGATTCTCGAGACCAATCTGCCTTTTTGACAGCTGTCGAATCCTTGTTTGCATGAGAGATGCAACAAGTCAATGAAATCATCGTTCAGGACTCTCAGCCCTGTCAACTATTGGCTATTGAGACTCATCCATCCGTAGGCCCTCATTTGGGTCCTTTCATAACTGATATGTTAGCCTGTGCATTCCTGCAATTGCTCATGTGAGGCAAAATAAAATAACATGACAGAGACACAACATTATAATTCTCTATGGCCAGGGATGCGGATGACCTTCCTGCCAATATACCACAGTATGTTCCATTTATAATGCATTTATCTGAACAAAGTGTTAAGAAAATCATCTTTCATATAGGTTGTACCTGCCTCTCTTCATTGCCTCTCAACATCCTAAAGATGCATCAAAATCTAATGATGCTTATATTTTCATATATAACAATCCTGGGAGAAGAAAGGCAGACTGCCTTGCCCTAAGAAATGGAGCACTACACAGAGAAGTCTTTAGTTTGCACACTTGGCGAGGTATCTGCTAAGTGTCGCTGCACTTAGCTGCCTCTAATAAGAAAACAAACTTTATTTCTAAGGCCACAGGCACCAAATAATGTATGTCAGTAACAACTACTGAATGGTGGGTTTTTTTGGGTTTCTTTTTTAGTAGCTCATGATATCTTTACAATAGTTCTCTATTTTCTTCACTAAGAAAGAAGAAGATAGGGGCAGGGCCCACAGTCATAATTACATAGGAAAGGCACTTACAAATCCCAGGAACCAAGTCCCTGTCCACACAAAGTCTATATTGTTTTATGTCTACACACCAACACTGAAAATAAAACCCCTCTACTCTGAGCCAAGAACTGACCAGAAACTGGAAGGAAAAAAAAAAAAAATGTTTACCATTAGGTGGGTAAACTGTATCACTAAAATGAAATGGGACAGTTGGGAAAATAAACAGCTAATTCATTGCAAATGCAAAGCCATTCGTTCTCTACAAAATGAAAGCCACAATAAAACTGATGGGCCATGGGTTATGAATACATTGTTCTGGGTTTGCAAAACCCAGAGATATTTTAAAACCCATAATCCAAACATAACCAGACCATGTAGCATTCAATAACAAACGTGTACACTTCAGCCCTCCCATTCCAGCCAGCACCACCAGCAGCACTCCCCTTTCATGCTCTCCTGGCCAGCTGCACTTGGTTAAACTTCATGAAGAGTCACAGCTTCCCGATCTCATTTTCTTTCAATTCAGTGGATTTGGCAATTTCAACATGAAGAAATTAAAATTCCAAAATAAATAAATAAAGCTATCTGTGGGCCATAAACTCACAAGCTCAGCAGTTTTAATGTTTAAAATAAATGGTTAACATCCAACAGCAGGATTAGCTGATATTACAAACGTGGATCATTTCGCTGTCTGAGGGGAACAAAGCAAACAGGAGGAAGAAAAGCAAACACAGTTGCAGGACCTGCAACTCTTATTCATTATACTGTCAGCTTCAGCTCGGAAGGGGATGTTGCCTTTCTAAGCCCTTATCCCAACCCTTAATCAGCCCAGAGCAGTTTCAGACAAAGAGGAGTTGTTCCTGTTGACCTCATTTAAAAATGTTGTCAGCCTGGCTGGGCGTGGCTCAGCGACTGAGTGTCGGTCTAGGACTGAGGACATCGGGGTTCGATTCCCGCTCAGGGCGCATGCCCAGGTTGCGGGCTCGATCCCCAGTCGGGGGCATGCAGGAGGCGGCCGATCAATGACTCTCTCATCATTGATGTTTCTCTCTCTCTCCCTCTCCCTTCCTCTCTCTGAAATCAATAAAGATATATTTTTTAAAAAATGTTGGTCAGCCATGGGTATTTTCAAAAGAATAATACTATTTTCACTATCCAATAATCATAAGAGGCTGGGAGATATCACCTGCCCACTAAGTAGAGAAAAGAAAATTGTAATTCCCATAACTAAGCACTGTGGATTTTCATTTCTTATTGTATTCTTCTGATTGTGAAGTCTGTCATTGCTGCAACACACCTACTGCCTCCAGTGTCATATCTAAAAGATGGTTTCCATAAAAATAGATGAATATACTTTTCATCTTGAGTTATATGGAAGAGACTCCTATTTCTCAGACTCTTAGAAAATCCCCAGGAATTTCCTAAGCAAGAGAAACTTTAAGTACGAGGTGTTTCCCAAAGCTGGCAACTTTCCTTTCATAATTATGATTAATAATTAGTTGATAACATTAATAGCGCTTCTATTGTCAAGTCATTTTTTAATATGCTACCCACTGTTAAATAGCTATTACACATTATCTAGAATATTTGTTGAATCTGACCTATAATTTAGCAGCTACCATTATCTCCATTTTACAGATGAATAAACTGCAGTTCAGAGAGGCTACATAACTTGGCTATTGTCATCCCGCCAGCACATGGCAGAGCCAGCACTTGAATTTGAGTCTTTTTTACTTCAGAGACTGTGCTTTTGATCAAAGGATTACATGTGGAGTTGGGAGACCTGAGTTCCAGTGCAAAAAATTAAATAAAAAATTTACAAAAATTATTTATGCCTTATATAAGATTTCCAAAATAACCTGAGAAAGAAGACAGATTTATACAAATAATGCTGAAGGGTCCATTATGTTGGGAGGCCAGGCAAGTGAGGTAAATGGAAGGTAAGACACACAAAAATGTGAGGTATGTGGACTAAAAGAGATGTGAGATGATGTTACCAATAGTGAAGTCAACTAAAATGAAGGCACTGTGCTGGAGAGAGGTGAGAATCATTAGAACAGTGCCTGTACTATGCAAGAATCACTAGACATCAGGAGAAAGACGATTGCTGGGTCATAGGATAGTGGTTAAAATCAACGATTCAGGAGGCAAACATGTCCTAGATTTAAACCCAGTCTCTGCCACTTACCAGTTATGTGACCCTACTTAGCAAGTTACTTATCCTCTTTTTATCTCATCTAAAAAACAAGAATGAACATCACTACCCATCTGCTAAGGCTGTTGGGAATTTTTAAAATAAAGTGCTCAGCATGTTGTCTATAGAGCGTGTTCAACAGTTGCTCATTTATCATGACCAACATTGGTCAAAATTTAATGACTCACTATCAGTGTAACTGAACAAGTTACTTTCTCATTCCATTTACTTCTCTTTGAAATGAGACGGATATCAGAAGCTCAACCTGTTCTGCCATAATTAAATGAGATAATGTGTATAAAAATATTTTCAAAAGTGTAATGGTGTATTTCAAGAATGTATAAGAATTGGTACAGTGGATCAAGACCTTCTAGTGCTAAACTCAACTGTCCACATTTCACCCAAACAATGGTGAGCCATGTGTGGACTAATCTCTACTGAGGAAAGAAAGGATTAAAGTTGAAGAACTGGTGCACATTTCATTTCCAATATGCACTTCCTCTCTCTATGCCTTACCTAGTCTCTTGTTTCTCTGTAATACATATGCCATCTCAGTCAAGACCATCTACTTCGTTTAACTTCATTTCACACATTAAGTCCGTATTCTTAGTAAGATAAAATAATCCTCTCTCTTGGTGAAATAATAAACAATACATACATTGGTTTCTGCCCCTGGTTCCGGGCATAGGACTCTAAAACCCTTGTGGTTTCCTAAGTGATTAAGAGCACTAAGAGCATCTTTTGTTCTAATATTTGGTCTTTGATCCTAGTTCTTGACAAATAACTCCTAAAACCCTTGGAATTTCTTGGGTGACAGCAGCATCTTTTGTTCTAATGAGGTCACTCTTGTTGGCCTCCTAGATGGGAGCTGGCCACTAGGAAGACCAAGCCATGATTAGTAGTTTGGGATTTTCAGCCCCACCCCCATCCCCATTCTTTAGAAAGAGGAGAGGAGCTGAAAATGGAGTTGATGGTTGATCATGCCCGCATCCAAAGAGAGAGCAGAGACTTCAAGAGGCAGTGCTGTGCTCAGCAAAGAATGAATTATTCACTGATCACCTCGGCTCTCAGCTTTGCTCAGTCCCTGGCATGGGCTGTCTTTCATGGTGAGACCCGACCCTCAGTCTAGTGTTTGCTCCCTCCTGCAAAAGGTATTTTAGCCTCAGAGGGAGTTTGGTCACTCATGGGCACGTATTTCTTGGTTGATCAATCACAGGCTACACAATGGACTACTGTTGATATGATCTGGTGGGCAGCTGCCAACAGTGAATGCTCTGAAAGATATCAGTGAGGATCCCTGGCAACCAAAATACTCCCCTTAGTTTGTACTTTACTACTCCTTTCTTTGATGAGAAAACTTTCACAGGGCTACCAAGATGAGGCAGGGTTTCACAAGCACACATTTGTGGGAGAGGTGACAGCTATATTTATGTTTACACTCTGATGCTTTCGTAACAGGCAAGACTGAAGGAAGGCTGAGGTTCCAACCAAGGGGGAAAGTTTGTAGAAAGGGGCCAGTTGGATCCAGGTGTGCTCACTGTGCTGGTGTACCTATGCTAACTGGGTGTAGGAGGTGTTTGAGAGTCACAATAAGGAGGAGAGAGTCTTTGCTTCAAAAAGACTTTAGGCTACTATGGAAAATGGAGACAGGTTTGATAGCATACAAATGACCACTACAGGACAGGAAGTAAACAGGATGTACTGACCATGTTATTGTCCTGATAAGTCTTAAGTTGATCCAGAAATCTTCCTAAGTTACAATTTCAAGGTAAGAAGAGCTGTAGAGTTTTGAGCTACCATCAGAAATTTAAGCAGAGTTTGTGAGGAGAAAAATCATGAAATGTAGATGAATTAAAACTGACCACTGAGATCAGATTTGAAATAGGATATGAGAGGAAAACCTATGAAAACAAAAAACAAGTTCAGTTAATGGGAAAATGAAGCTGCTATTTGGTGGAGAGAGTGATGGGTAGTCACTAAAGGTCTGAAATATTCACAATTGTGCCTCTCTGCCTCTTCCCAGCCCACTCAGCTGTGGCTTTGCAGATATTCACCTGGTAGAATAAACCTCTCCCAGTCCTGAGACAAAGCTGACTGACCAGGTTAAAGGGCTCAGGCTCACAAGCTGGTGGGTCTGAAACTAGTCATGTCCTTTTAAAACAAGGAATTGGGGTGCCTGGGGGTGAAGCTTGGGACCACTCATGCCCTCTTCATTAAGAGTTGTCTTGTCTGTGTGATTTGGCTTCTAGTATTGCTTTCTTGATTTATGCTACAGTTCCTTACTCTGGCATATAACACCTTTCCTTAACATCTTACTTGGCTGGGTTCCCAAATCCAAACAAGTCCTGATGAGTCTGCCTTAGACCACTCCAAACCATGATGAGTGATCTGTCTGACCTCAAGGATGGCAGCTGTGGGACCCCCCCCCCCATGGCCAAGCCTTGCCCTCCAGGACTCAGACAGTGTGTTCTAAATAGGTCTTCATATTTTTCAGGGGATGGTAATTTGGTCCAAAGGACGGTTAAAGTCATGCCTACTCTTTTCTAGGCCTTCCTCTCTTATATTTCATTCTACCTTGAGGTTCTACAATGCCTCAGCGTCCATCTCCCCTCTGACCTGCAGTAATTACCCCCTCTCAGTAACAGCAGGCAGATTCTGTGTCACACCTAATGGCACAGTCACTGGTAGTTCTTCTGAACTGTATTCATGCTGAATTCTGTGTCTGATTCATCGTGGCTGCATTTTGGATTTTTAAAAAATTACTGACAATAGAAATATTCCATTTGAATTTAAAAACATTGTCTAGAAATTACAACAAAAAGACAAAAAATATGAGAGGGAAACGAAATTAGGGGATCAGTTCCATAACTCCCATCTCTGAAGAAAAGGAGTTCTGGACACAATTTATGGACATAACAGAAGATATTATCAATGAAATCATTAAAACCTCCCAGAACTGAAGGGCACACAAACCCAAATAAAACAGGCCCAGATCCACACCACAACAAATATCTATAACAAGGTATCACATGAGAGTTTAAATCAATGCAGACAAAGGGAACGTCTTGTATGTTTCCAAAGAGAGAGAGACAAAGATACAGGGAACTGTAAGAGCAGGTATCAGAATACATCAGATTTTTGATAAAACAACCCTGGAAGCTAGAAGACAATAGAGGCATGCCCTCAAGTTCTGGAGGAAAACATTTGTTTAATAGGAATTCTATCCTCAAACTACTAATGAAGTGAGAGAGTAGAATGAGAATTCTTTTCTGACGTGCACAGTTTAAATTCTATCCCCCATGATCCTTTCTTAGGAAGCTACTGAAAGATGCATCCCACCAAAAAGGAAGGAATGAAGACGACAGGAGTTTCAGGTAATCAGTGCTGCATTGCAGGGGGGTAGAGGAGGGAATTCTCAGAAAGGAGGCACAGCAGTGCCCACCCCCACCCCCACCCCCACCCCCCAGGGCGGCGACCATTCCACACTGGCCCAGATCAAGAGTCTCTGGGAAGGGCCTGGCTTCCTCTTGAACAGAGTGCTGTTGTAAACGTATTCGAAAACTATTTCCCATAAAGTTTTGTTTTAAAAAAAGAGTCTCTGGGAGGTAGTGCCCCAGGAAGAAATGATTGACAAATATGTTGGAATGACTGGGAGGCTGAGGCGCGTGATGAAGAGACAAAGACATTACAACTACGAAAACAGGGCCCAAATGTCTGAGACAATTGTTAACTCCGGGGGGAGGGGGATTGTACTGGAAAGCACAAGTAACTATAGTGTACTCTGACTCGATATTGTAAGCACTGAAAACGGGCTATTCAAAATTAAGATATGACTTTATTGGGAGTCTGAGGAAGAAAACAGAGCACGTATATGGTAGGGGTGAAGGGGTGCAAAAGGAAGTCAATTTAATATATGTCGCTGCAGGAAGTCAGTAGATGATGCTTAAAATTGAGAAGTCTAAAAGGAGCAGGATAAGTATGTTGCTTAGAGATATAAAGAAAAACTCCTTAAGAATCAGCGAGATGAATCCAGCGTGGTAACTTCTGGGCAGGGAAGCAGTATTGAGGGCGGGGAACGGGGTTGCAAGGAAATGAAGCTTTTTATAACAAGTCCTGCATAACTCCGGAGTGCTTTAAATCATGTACATGTACAACTTTCGTACCAATTAATGCAAAATCATAATATCTAATTCTA
This sequence comes from Miniopterus natalensis, assembly GCF_054644295.1. Lineage (NCBI taxonomy): Eukaryota > Metazoa > Chordata > Mammalia > Chiroptera > Miniopteridae > Miniopterus > Miniopterus natalensis. Next base: position 64,590,145 of record NC_142087.1, on the reverse strand, counting down.
GAAAGTGACTTGAGGTCCTTCTAAGGCCAGGAGGCCATCATACTTGGAGAAGGACCATGGGTGGGTCAAAAGGCACAAATGAGGAGGATCCGGTGACCTGAAAACTATCCCCTGCTTGCCCTAGGACAACGGTCAGTCGTGTGCTTACAGGTACCCCAGCGTTTCTGTCTCTAGGTAAGGCAGCGTCTGCGAGCTAAAAGGCGGCTTCACACAACCAGGACTTGTCTTCACAGAACCCAGTGCCAAGCTGGCAAAGTCAAAAACAACCTGACCTTTTTATACTCGGAGCCAACAGAACTGCAATCCCCCACTGTCCTGTTAAGCACAAAGTTCCCTCATAATAACATTATTTTTAGAATTTTGTGAGCCTGATGGGAAAGGAACAGCCCAACATTAAATTATTCACTTGAACAACTTTCCAAATTGAAATCACAAAGATTGCAAGTACAGAGTTGTAACTACACAGGAACCCATTTGAAATAATTTCAGATCCGAACATTGCCATACGGTTTTGTTGATTTCGATGGAGGCAGCCCGCTCATGTGGATAATACTATGCAGATGGGGCAGTGGTGCTGGGGCCCTCTGCCAAGGCCATCTCTGCCCAGTCCACCTCTGGCACCCAGATTCTCTTTTACAGAATCTGAAAGGATTACATGACTTTATAATGGGGCTGGAGCAGCTCAGGTTGGAATGGAATTTGTATACATAACATTAGTTGCCCTTCTGATGGGAGGACTTCTGCTTTTAGGACCATGTGGTTCACCTACAAGGTCATTGTGTGCCAGGAAAATGAACCCATTTGCTGTAGTCAGATGTCAGGCTTCTGCCAGCCAATTACACAGGGCGCACATTAGAAGCAGCGTGTTAGAGAATCCTGTGGGGGAGACCATGCGCCATTAGCAGCTCAATGTAGAGTTGTACCTACATGAGTTCTAATAATAAATTAAATGGTCACATTATTTTCACTGTTAGGAGACACCTTTTCTTATATCTCATCTCATCTTAATCTCGCCTTCTTTTTACCTGACATCCAGGTCCTCCGTAGATGGACGGACACCAAGGCCTCTGGCTAAGGCTGCCTCAGTTGAGATTTAAAAGGAGGGTGTCACACAGCTTTATTGTAGGACATGGGGTGCCTGCTGGTTCAAAGCCAGCATGGGACAATGTTTCTAGGTCTCAGAGATTCACACTTTCCTGGCAGGCCCTTCCCATCCTGAATTTTGGTCAGCTCAGGGCATGCCCATCTGCATGAAACAAATTCTGGACCGATATTCCAAACTGAAATTCAGTTTCATAATTTTTGTAGCACTTGAGCAGAGAGACATGGTAAAAATCCCCTTCATTAAACATTTTAGATGACATCCATTCAAAAAAGTATTTTCATTTCATCTTTTTAAAAAGTTAATTCTACAGAGCTGATGGAACTATACCAATCTCTACTGAGTCGGGCTGGCCTTTCAGCCTGGAAAATAACCCGCTGGGAGCCCTGCTGATCAGCTGCAGCAGCAGGAGTACATCGGGAATCAAGTTCCCTGGATAGCGAGGTCTCTGCTCTAGCTGCCTGTCACCTTATTGCATTCAGCCTGCTGATGGCACTTTTCTGTCCCTATCTTGTCTCCATACATCAATCAGTAAGAAAATCCTAAAATAAAATTGAGCTCATCATTCCTCTGCTTAAACCTTTCTGGGCTTCCTGTTGCAGGGACCCCAGATCCGGAATGTGAACCACCATGGGTTCATGAGTGGGCTCCTGTCACCCCACTCTTTATCCTAGGACCTGACCAATATGTCCCAGCCACAGTGGCCTTCTTTTAGCCCTTTGAACTCTACCTCCCTGATATGTTCTTCTCAAATGTGTACCTTGCTAATTCCTACTCATCTTTTCATTTCAGCTTAAATATTATTTCCTTCAAAAAAGTTTTCCTGACAGAACTGTGAATAAAAAATCTGGACCCCACCCCCCACCACACCAATATGATTCTCTCTCATGATATGCTGAATTATTGCTTCCTTAACAATCTGCAGTGATTGATCTGTTATTGTGTTTTGTAGGTTAATAGTGATCTCCCCCATAAATGCCAGGAGGATGGTCTCTTCCTCTTTATGTTCACCACTCCGCACTTGGCACCTAGTAGAGTGCCTGCCCCATCAGGGGCTCAATAATTATTTGCTACATAAATTAAGGAGTGCATAATCTCTCTCTGACTCCTGCACTTCTTGAGAACTGACACAAAACTTCATTCCCTTAACCACTTACTTTGCATCTATTGCAGGCCCCAGCATTTATTTAATGTTGAATTTTTCTTTTGTCTCTTCCAGAGAGGGAGGGAGACATTGTGGCGATGCAGCCACAAGCCAAGGAAAGCTAAGGAGTGCCTGGGGCGCTCTGAAGCTGGAAGAGGCAGGGAAGGTTTCTACTTTACAGGTTTCAGAGGGAGAGTGGGCCTTCCAACATCTTGATTTGGGACTTTTTGCCACTACAATTGTAAAAGAATAAATTTCTGCTTTTTAAGCCACCCATTCTGTGGTAATTTGCGGTGGCAGCCTTAGAAAACGAACACAATGTTCTAACAGCCATGGAATTATTCTGTAACCTCCATGACTTCCTTTCACAAAATTCCTGAATGAGAAACTGACACAGAGATAAGGACCCCTATTTAGTAAGTCAGTTTACAAGTGCATTTACGAACTCAGAGAGGCACAATAGAAAAAGAACCTTGGAATTAAAGGGGCCATTATGGGTGGTTTTGTGCATTGTCCCTACAATAAAGCACTCTCTGCAGAGCATCCCTTCCAGATGGTTCCCTGGCCTCTACTATCCCATAATGCTATACACAGAGGTGGAAGTTATAAGGAAAACAGTATATATGCCCTGCAACCCACAGCCGACAAGCTCTGGGTCAATTGCTACAGCTGCAATGTGTCCTAACAGCTTCAAAGGAGCAAAGCAGCTTTGAAGAGTGGCAACACTGTAGTTTAAATGCTGACAAAATCTTGCCCTGTCTTCCTTAAACTGATTTCAATTTTGCAAGAAGGAAATAACAGAAATATTATTCAGTGACATAATTTTATTCAATTATCTCTGCCCAAATCCCTGTGGCAACTAAAGAATACAGTTAATTTTCATACTTGTGACCAACACCCCAGTCAAATGAAATCAAATCAACTAAGACTTATTGAGCATTTCTTTGGGGGGGGTATATAAATGTTTTATTGAAGCAAAACACTGACTTTGCAAAGTACATCAGCCACAGCATAGAGCTAAATGCATCCTCACAAAATGATCCACCTGTATGGTGGGCAGTCAGGTGGGAAGCAGGACCTCACCAGCATCCCTAAGCCCCCCTCGTGTCCCCTTCCAGTCACTGATACTCCCAACGCTGGCCACTCTCATGACTTTTAACTCATTCAATTAAGTTGTACTGGGGTATTATTGGTCTTCTTTTCTGTGGTAAAATATAGAAAACTTGAAATTTTCCATTCTCATCATTTTTAAATGTATGATTCGGTGGCAAATTTTAAGGCACATGCCCGGGTTGCATCTTGATCCCCAGCAGGGGGCGTGCAGGAAGCAGCCAATCAATGACTCATCTTTGATGTTTCTCTCTCTCTCTCTCCCTCTCCCCTCCTCTCTCTGAAATCAATAGATGTATTTAAAAAAAAAAAAAAAAAAAAGATAATTTTTTTAAAAAAGGCCCTGGAGACATATATATTATGTCGGTGTCCATTATCCATAAGTGTAGCTTTGAGCCTCTCAGATTACTCCCTTGGCGGCCACCTGGGCTCTGTGGGCAGTTTCACAGCCTGTGGTTTCTGAGTGTTTGGATGTAGGAATCTGAGGCCACCGTGAGAAGCATTGTGGCTGATGGCTGGGCTAGAGGTTGCAGAAGCCCACAAGTAGATGGACCTTCCCCTTGTGGAACAGAGAAGATGTGGAAATTCCCTAATTTAAACCAGAAAAAGTTAGGAGTGACCTGAGCGCTCAAATGTCACACAATGTCGATTAAATGAAAGCTACCCTATAAACCTGAGCTGCTGGCTGATGGGTGCTCTTCTAAAGGTCATGCAACGTGCAGTTTAATGACCAAACAGAAAACATTTTTACTTAGCTTTATGGGCCTTGTTCTGCTAAATATCACACTGCCCGCTGCACCAAGGCTGTAGAATAGCCTTGTTCATTCCATTTACAAACAGAGACACCCCCTGGCCCACCTGCAGAAGCTCCGCTGCCTTCTGTTCCCTGGGGCCCACTTGTGGTCAGTTCCCCCCAGGGACGGGATTCATCTCCGTGGCTGGTGGTCGGCTACTTCTTACAGTTTGACACAGAAGAGCAGGCAGATCACACTGCAGGGGTGAGGACAGGTGTGTAATAGTCTGGTTCTCAGTCACTTGTCATCGCATTTAGATTCCCATCTAGGAGTCCATTCTCTGCTCTGTTTTTGACACCTTAGCGCCTTCTTGAAAGAATGAGCAGGAAGCATCAAAGTTAGAAGTTTCGAGATGGAAAAAGGATCACCGATAACATAGTAGAATGCTCCGAGAAACTCAAGGAAGAAGCATCACATCACATGCAAGGAGGCAACAGGGAGCTAGGACATAGTCTTTATAAGGACTGAGCAGTCACAGAAGACGGTGATATCTTCTCCATGACAGCCCAACACAAAATCCTTTCTCCATCCCTCTTGCAGGTGAAGCCTTTTCCTGACAGCCATGTGGCCAGTATGGACAAGGGTGATCGTATGGTGTTCTTAATTGGGCATCATACTTATTTATCTTCACCATCCGTCACACAAAGGACCTTGCCAAGTACGAGGCTCTGACCCTCAATCATGAGCCACGTGTGAGACTACAGAGGCTTCACGGAGCAGCTGTCACTGTCGTATCCCGTTAGGTCTTCAAGAGCTTCCCTCCTGTCCACCAGTGAGGTCAGAAGCCCTCCCCTCCCCCTCACGGCCATCTCAGCAGGACAGGTGAGCAAGGGGACAGCATCAGAATGGTGGCGCCTAAGGAAGCCCCGAGTTCAGAGGTGCAACTGACTGTCAACATGAGAGATTGCTCGTTTCATATGCAGAGGAGGAAGGAAAGGAGGGGCCTCCCGGGGCCTCAGGGCTCTGCAGCAGGCAGGCACAGCCTCCGGGCACGGGGCAGGCCAGCCAGGGCCTTGCAAGGGCTCCTGCAAAGGGGTGAATCAGTAAACAGTGGCCTGAGAGCAGCTGAGGGCCCCAGCCCTGCACCTGATCTCTAGTCCTAAGCAGGGATCATGAAGTCTCAGGGGAGAGAAAGGACAGTGAGACGTTTACGCCACCCTTGCTTTTTACAGATGAGGTAACTTAGAGGCTTGCTTTCGGTCCAGGCCTGGTTATCCCCAGGGTTAGAGGGAAAACCCAGATCATTTGCATCCTAAGCCAGAGCTCCTCCTCCTGCATTTACAGCCTCCAAATCCAGAAAGAGCAGCTCTCTCAAGAATGGGTCAGTGCAGGATGCCAGTGGGTGACTGGGTAGGGGAGTGGATAGCACGTGGAGACTTCGTATGAAAGAGCAAGAAACCTAAGCACAGCCAACATATTGGCCTAAGGCAATTCAAGTTGAGGGCTGTTTTATTTAGGGCAGAGGACTGCAGGACTTCTCATGGCCCTCCAAAGGGAGCTTTCACGCAGGACTCTTCCAGGATAGTTAGTATTCCCTATAATGGTAATGGTTTGTAACACCCATTCACAGTTTCAAATGCCCTAACAAAACAAAGAACCAAAAATAATTCTTAAGAAAGGAAAATTGAAACTGAAGGGAGAAGGGGTTAAATGCATGCTTCTCCCTCCTATCCACCTGCCTCCCCAACCCCCCAAAAGAACAATTATTAGAGAGAAAGAGATAGGGGAAAGTAGGAGGGGTGGGGAGAGAATAGAATTATCATTACATATAGTATGAACTTGGAAAGAATCCTTAAGTAACATGTAATCATTGAATCCTTTCAATGGAATACCAGAACCTAATGAATTGTCCGTGACACAGTAGTAGAATTAGAGACGAGTGTGCCTACAAATAATCAGAATTCAAAGGGATGAGACGCTGACCCACATTAAAGTCTTAAGTCACTCACCCATCCTCCAGGTAGCATCATTCCTTTCCCCCATACAGCACATCCCTTCTAGTTCAGTACACAATGCTCTATCATTTCTAAACATGTTTTAAACTTTGCAATATTCAACAAAGTGCTATGAAGCTAATTTTTAAAACTGACTCCCCTAAATCAACTGCATTCATCCTTGCTTTCTCCCTTTCTTGCTTTGTCTGTTTAGCTGGGTTTTGTATAGTTATAAACATGATGCTCACTGAAGTTTTCAAATAATAATGCAATGTAGTCAAAGTCTCTCCCAGAGGTGTATTTCCTATGAAACAGGGCAGCGGTTCCTAAGGGGTTTAAACGCTCCCTTGCCATGGATCCTGAGGTCAGACAGGTTGGTTTAGCATCGTCGCTCTGCCTCTTACTAGTAGTGTGTCCTCAGTATTGCCACCTGGCAAGTGGGCTGGAAACAATCATGGCATTTACCACGTACATCTGTTGCAAGGATTATATATGACACATGTAAGGTACTTAGGATTGTGCCAGAAACATAGTAGTGTTTAGAGGTAGTACTTAAACAGACTAAAAGTCCCCAGATGGCAGTTCAGGCAGTTAAATCATTATAAGACCTGCCCACTTACTCACTGTTTTCAATCTTCCTTTCCACATGAATTTATAATATTGGACCGAGCTGGCACAGAGTGTGTTTTGATTATGCACATCTGGCCAGCGAGAACCATGTGCCTGCGTGCATTGCACTTAACACAGTGCCACGTGCAATTACAGGCTTAACACGTCCATTCTGATGATAATGATGATGACAGTAACAGCACCACTGACAATGGCCAAGAGATGAAAAATAACCTGAAATTCAGAACTTGCCCAAGGAGGGGCCATCTCTCCCTGGCTCTGCGCTGAACACAATAAAAGTAATCATCTCAATCATGGTTGCAATTAAACACTTCCCTGCAGGAAGCTGAAAGTGAAAGATCCATCAAGTGCATGGGCGCTGCCCTGGGGAGTATTTCGTGTCTCCTTCATGCCGCAGACGGTGCTTCAAAATATTAACAGGCCATTGAGTACTCATATCCCCGGGGGTGCCCAGGTGGCCAGGTGGCGTCTTAAAGCTTTGCTCTTTGTGCTTTAGGTTTTTATAAATTCTCTTTCTTTTGTTCTCTCTTCCTTGTAGTAATGAAAGCTCAGTTTTGAACAGGTCACCGGTTTCACGGTTTCCTGGAGCTCCTTGAACTCCCTGACGCTTTGGTTGGAGCCCACCCGTCTTGTTTTGTACGGCTAGCATTGTTAGCCCATGGAAGTCAAGGCCAAACATTGTTCTTTCTCTCCTGCCTAGTTTCTAGTGGTATTTGAATATGATAAATTAAACAGAAGGTGTACCAGAGGAAAGACCTGATTAGGGCATCAACCTCCACCAGTCCCTGGGCCTCTCCCCTGACAGAGCTGTCTTCCTGGCTATGCCCCAAATGGCCTCTCTCTACCAAGTAGGAAAGTTAATTCAAAAGTAAAAACAATGGAATGGAGTGAGCTCTGTTCCCCTTAGAGGACAAGTGTAAAGACTGAGTTGGATGAGTCAACAACAGCAATGGAAATGCATTTCAGTGGGTGACAGGGAAGATAGTGACATCTCTAAGAAACCTTCATAGACTCAGCATCTCAACCCCCTGAGCCTTTTAAACAAAGCTGTCCTCACAGATCTCCCCTCTGCCTTTGCAAAGCCGTTGGCCTCCAGGTTTAAAGCAGATCAATTAGGATATCAAACAACATATGAATGGAAGGCAATGTGATGCTGGGCTATGAAAATTAAGAGTACCAGCATGAGTGTTTCAGAAACTGAAGCTCCTCTCTGGGGCAATTATTTCCTATGGACTGTTGATCCCAGCTCCAACTCCAGGTCTCTGTGGACTACGTAGGATATGCAGTATTTTAGGACTCTTACATGGACCATGGGTAGAGTAATACCTTCTTTGAGATCAGCCCCACTTGCATTGTAATAAATCGCTCTTTTCATCTTTAAGTTGGGATGGTAACATATATCTCCTAGGGTTATGAGAAAGGCTGAGTAGGGAATGCATGCAAATAATCTAATATAGTGCTGACGTCATAGTGAATATTTTACAGATGGTTGCTAATGATAATAAATGGAATAAAATTAAAAAATATTACATTGCAGATATATCACAGCATGCTAAATCCTGTTACCTAGCAGGGTCATTTATAAAATTAGGGGGCTGGAAAAGTACTTTATTTGACTTTGACACTTTAAAGATCCTCTGAGATATGCGCAAGAATTACTGGTGCAGTGAAATTTAAATACGTCTAATATGCTTGTATTGAGCAGCTCAGACACACAGGGAAGTCAGTGAGTTCCAAACTAGGTATCGACAAAACAGCGCTGAGTGGGACAAGCCCTGTGCCGTTGTCCCAAGGGATCCCAAAGATGGCATCTGTTCCCACATCTGTCCTCAGGTGTGGGGGGACAGTGGTATCTCCATCATCTCCTATATAAAGGTGGCAAAGCCAAAGGTGTCCTGATGCTCAGAGCCCTCCACTGCCTTCCCCAACCTCTGAGAGGACACCAGCTGCCTTGGCGAGTCAAGTTTAAGTTTCAAAGACGAGAGGTCAAATCCTCCAACAGATTTGTAGTGAGTTAATTATTTCATTTACCTTTCAACAGAAGTTTATCGGGAGCCTTCTCTGTGTCAGGCCATGTTCTTAGCACTGAACACAGAGCAGAGAGAAAAACAGACAAGGCGTCGGTCCTTATGTCCCCCCCAGTCTAAAGAGGGGAAACAGACAAGCACGAGAGAACGGGGTGACACCATAGCAGTAATTGCTGTTATATAAATTAATATAAGGTCACAGTATAGAATGGCTGGCACAGGGGCGGGGAGTGTCAATTTTAGGTGGGATAGTTTTCCACCTGCCGCACAGTCAAGGCTTTGGCTTTCACGTGCTCACTGGCAGAATGTTTGGTGTCCGGTACTCCGTTGGATACCAAAGAGAATTCCCTAACCAATCACATAAAGTCTCCTAGAGACAGGCTTCTCTCCTCTGTAAATCTTTATTCCCAGGCAGCCTCCTCTCCCCCTTCCGTCTACCCCTCTCCATCGGGGTGGGACAGAGAAGGTGTCCCTGGGAGTAAAATGCAGTCACATCGAAGGTTAGTTACATCAGAGTAGCTTCTCGTTTCCATACACTAAAAGAGATACTTGTTTATGGTAGAGCATTTGGAAAATCATAGTAAAGTATGAAGAAGAAAATTAAAATCACAACCTCAAGCAGCAAGAAGGCTACAATTAACATTTTGGTGTGTTCCCTGCGTGCTTTGGTGGCTCTGTCTCTCTTACACACACACACACACACACACACACACAGGGACACACACGAAGTTCACACTGCATGTGTTTTTTTTAACATTACGTTTTCTCCACTTAACGTTGCAACATGAGTATATTCTCATGTACAATAAAATACTTTGAAGATATTTTAGGTGCATAATGTTCTCTCCTATAATTATACGATACTTTAATCAGCCATTTCCATATGGATGGCACCATAGACTATTCCCACTTTTTCACTGTTGTTAAAAATGCAGCTGCAACAGCAACTATACATATATACATATATATATATTTTTTCTTTCCACATCTTTAATTATTTCCTTAAAATTGATTCCAGTGAGAAATACTGGATCAAGGGTGAGGGTAACAAACATTTTTAAGGCCTTTGATACAATTGCCAAATTGATTTCCGGAAACTTGGCCAGTGCACAATCATCTTACCAGCAGTGTCTGAGGATGCCTGCTCCACTGCATTCTCAAGAGCACAAATGTATTATTCCTCTTTAATTCTGTTATTTCAACAGTAAAAAACCTATCTCACTGCTATTAAAAATCTTATTAATTTTTTCATTCACTGAATTGAAAAAGTTTCTATGTATTATTCATCCACATGGCTTCTTTCCTGTGAATAGTAAAATTCACATAAAATTTGCCCATTTTTTAATGGAGCTGGAATTTATTTTTTAATTCATTGTATAACAATTTTGCTGGATAAGGATTCTTTCAGTTACTCAGTAGTTGTATTAATCGTTGGAACATATTTAACTGACTGATACCAGAGTTTAAAATAAAGTTACTCTGGCGTGCATTCTGTAAAAACATTTGGTGCTGGGAGATTTTAAGATGGTTTTCCAGGTGCACCACTGGAGTGAAACTGAAGGTGAGAACGGAGGTGACCGTGCCTGGCACACAGTGAAAGTGAGACAGGTCGGTCAGTTCCCTTCCTGCTCCAGGCAATCCCGCTGCTGACTGGCATTGGCCTCGGCCCCTCTTCACTCCCCTGATCCGAACCTTCCCTGGGACATGCCTTTAACGTCTACATTTCCCCTCTTCTAGGCTCCGCTCTGTTTTCCTAACCCATTCTAATTTATATCATCACTTTAAAAAACACACCTTTTAACTAGATGGTAATTTTGGACTTGAACCATCAGTCTTTCTGGATAATGAATAGCACTACACATTTGAACATGACCTTGGACTTGAACAGATCTCAAATAATGATTACGCAATTTACTATTATTTCATTAGTCCCAGAATATGTGAGCTTGGACTAGTTGTTTAAAGTCCGTGAGAATGGAGCTATCTTACAATCCAGGTGCCCCCTTCAAGTTTAACAACGACAAAGCATCTTGCAGGAGTAGCTGTGGGAAGGTAGGGCTGGCAGGAGTAGAGCAGATTGCCAGGAACAGACTGGACGCGAAACCAATCTTACTTACACGACTTCGCTCAGCAACTGAATTCCTGAGTATAAGGGACAGCGGACAGGGAGATCGTTTTTGGGACTCAGCTACCCAGATTTTGCTTCTGCAGACAAGGTTCCCAGACCACCGTTCTTGGTCCATTTAACCCAGGATCCTTTCCCTCCAGCTTAAATGAGAGCTCTATTACTTCCCAGGTTTCCTGCAATGTTGTGGCAATGTAGCATTTTATTAAAAACAGCAAATCAGCCTGGCCAGGCGTGCCTCAGCGGTTGAGCATCGACCTAGGATCTAGGCGGTCGGGGTTCGATTCCCGGTCAGGGCACATGCCTGGGTTATGGGCTCTATCAATGGCTCTCTCATCATTGATGTTTCTACCGCTCCCTCTCCCTCTCCTTTCCTCTCTCTGAAATCAATAAAGATATATTTAAAAAAACACACACAAAAAACCCCAGCAAATCAAATTCACTCACACACTTATACTTTTCTTTCCTCTTAGCCTTTTTATCTTTTGAAAAATGCTGACTGGGTCTCACATGAGCCATGGAACAAATTCTTCACCTTCTAAAGCTGAGCTCCCTGCAGCCTGGGGCGCAGTGACCGTGACGGTGGGTGTGACGGCTCACGGTGGAGACCCAGAGCATTTCAGAGGAGATTGGGCAGCATCCTTTGGCTGACTTCCTCCCCGACAGCCTGCAGGTCGCCTGTGTAAATGCGCTTTGACATCTTTGGGCGTCGCCTTCTGCTATTCAGTGTGTCACTTTCTACCACACTGGGTTAGTTTTTCAAACATCTTGAAGCTACAGAAATTGGACATATGGAAAGGTATGAAATAGGTTGTTGGGTTTTTTTTTTTTGCCAATTCAAAAGTAGAGAGGTAAGAAGATGAAAAAGAGGCCCAGATATTACAAATTTTACTTAGTGTTACTCATCGAGAGATCATCAAAACTAGCACCAAAAGACACAGCTCATATCTCCCTATCTAAGCAATGGTTATTAAGCAAGTATGCAGTAATAGAAAAAAATTAGGCAGATCATAAAATTAAAATTAAATATCAGAGCGGAAATGGGAAAAATTAATAAGTACTGTAATATCATTTCTGTGAGTGTGTCTGTCGCTCTGTCTCTTTGTCGCTGTTCCTTTCTTGGGTAATGTAAAATAAATTTCTACCACTCCCACATCCAGTTTGCTGAAGGGTTTTCTCTTTTATCCTTTGCACGTGTTGTTCCCACAGCCTAGAGACCCCTTCGTTTCCCCATCTCCCCTCCCCCGCCTCACCATTTCTCTCCTGTTTAACTCTCCTTCCCATTAACATGTCATCTCAGACACTGTCTCTCCATGAGACCTCCTCTGACCACCTCTCCTCACCTCACGCTCAGAAAGGCATGTGTGTGCAAGATTCCGTGCTCTTCCCATAGCACCTTTCTCAGCATATGTTTGTGTTTGTTGACTGCAGGTAAGGTGTTAGTCTGTGAGCCCCTGAGGGGCGATGCCTATCACTTCCCACCTCTCCCTCCCCGGGTGTATCATACATAGAGCCTGGTATGAGGCTTCGGGTGGTAGGTGGGGAATGGGTGAGTAAACAAATAAAAAGGAGTGCAGACGATAGTGCAAAGCATTTCTGGGAAATACCTGAACTGAGCTGGCAGCATTCTGAATTGTTCTCTGCAACAAATACTCTGCCTCAAAGTAAGGGTTAGATTGGAACTTGATGATGGGAGAAGGGCAATGAACAGGTTTCAGAAATAGCCTCCCAGAAAGCTCACACATCAACGGAAACAATATTTACAGATAGCTACAAAAAATAATAGAAAACAAAATATACTTGCAAACTGTATCACAAAAATCCTAAAATAGTGCCACTATGCCCTAGGTTTTCAAAATCAATATAATGTGTAAATCTTGGTGTGTGGAGCCCTTCTTGTGAGGAACACTAGAGGGCGATCATGAACCCAGGGCTGTGTCCTAAGGGCTGCTGCAACTCAAATACATGGTGACCAAAGATTTGACTTGGTGTGGTGGGCACTCAATACAATATACAGAGGATGTGTCATAGAATTGTACCCTTGGAACCCATATAACTTAATTAACCAATGTGACCCTAGTAAATTTAATTAAAAAGACAAAAAAAGGGAAGCCCCTGCATGCACTGGGTTATCTAAAGTTCAAAATTCCAATGACAGCATTATTTCCAATTTGGGGTCTTAGTGTTATTGTTTAGATGTCCCTTCACTTTCTTATCTCACACATTTCTGAGTGTCATAGGTTCATCAGGTGCTGGGGTCAGAACGGACTTCCATCATAGCCTAATCAAGGTCTCTCTGTAATGTGTCAGCAGCCTAAAATTGAACAGCCAGCTAAGGGGGCATTGTTCCTGTCCACAGGTTATCCAGTTGCCCTAGGCTCTTTGTGACCATGATGCATTTGAACACAAAGTCATTTTGGTCTGAAGGAAGCCTCATATTAGATGCATGAAGGGTAAGGGAAGGTTAAACTTCGAAACCTAGATGTCAATGCCTATGACAGATTTTCTTTTTAATTGTCACCGGATATGTTTTTACCCATTTGAGATTGAGGGGAAGGGAGAGAGAGAGGGAGAGAGATTGAGCAGAGAGCGAGACAGAGAGAAAACTGATTATGGGAGAAACATCCAGCAGTTGTCTCCTGCACAAGCCCCCACCAGGGATCGAGCCTGCAATCTAGGTATGTGCCCTGACCAAGAATTGAACGTGCAACCTTTCGGTCCATGGGACAAAGGTCCAACCAATTGAGCCACTCTGAACAAGGCTTTATGGCAGATTTTTAATAAGTCAATTGTTAATTTATTTATCATTCCACAAACGTTTGTTGAGTACTTTTTATGAGCCAGTCCCTAGCTAAGCAGGGCACACAGGACACTAAGTGATCTGAGCAGCAAGACAGCTCAGTCTGAAAAAAATCAGACCAACATTTGTGTTTTTAGATCCCCAGTCTAATGTCCTTTCCACTGGACACATTCCACAGAAACCCTGTGCTTCCTCCAGGCCCCCGTTTTCTTTTTCAGACCAATTATGTACATAGGAGGGAAACATTTGACAGAACCCCAGCCCTTTCTGTGTGATGATCACCAGCATGTGCATCAAATGGACTATTGTGTCTAGTGATGGAAAAAAAATTCACACAAGAAATCCAGCAACATTTCTTTGCACACATTGTATGTCTTTCAAATGCAAAATCCCAAAGCCATACGTAAGCGGCATCGGAATTCCCAACATTTCTCTAGCCCTCTAGTCTCCTTGCTTCATTTCCCCAGAAATCCATTTGGGGGTGCTGACAGCTTTAATTAAAGCAGTGTGCAAAGCAGGAATGATCAGAAATCAAAACTCACATTAGATCACCATCTTCATCTGAGCAACTGGTAACTGTCCACTCCTACCCCTAAGAGAGGGGCAGATAGGAAATTACTTAGAAAGTAATGAGACAAGTATTTATGTAAGGTGGAGGGCCCCCAGTCTTGTTATATTACAGTCACACTCTGCATGGTGTAATTACTCCAGGGGATCCTCGGAGACGATGCCAGAGACACAGCTGTGGATACAGTGCCCAGGATAATCTCACCACCTGGGAGCCCAGTGCCCCAAAGCCTCCTATTAAGATGCATGAAGGGTACTAGAGTCATGATTAGTCAAAAATTAGGGCCAGAATAGAGATGGCCAGGCTGCAGCATCTTTCAGTTCAAAGAAAAGACGTAAGGGAGGCCAAGGGAAGACGGCTGAAAATGAATCCTAAAAGTCTCCTACACCAATAGATACAAAGGTTGAAAAGACATGAGTGAAACCAAGAAGCCATGTGCATGGGGCATTCTGAGCCTACAGAATAAGAAAGAATGTAAGCGTGCGACAAAGAAAGACAAAGGCCAGCCTGTGTATTAGCACAGTAATCCTGCCCTGATGGTGATAGCTGGTGAGTTGTTTGTATATCAAGAGAGCAGGCCATTTATTTCATTTGCAATGTGGCTTCAGCACCTTTGTGTGCTTCCAACAAGCTCAGGCTCCTGAGGAGAAGCCTTCAATCGCCACCTTCATTTAGTAAAATCTGAACTTTGGGGTATGAGAAGAACCTCTCTTAAACGTTAAATATAATTGGAAATGGTCTCTATGTAATTTTCTTTAAAAAGTGACTATGTGTAGACAATTTACTGTGACTGCTTTTGAAAGCCTCAAAATGTATTTATTGAGTCAGGACCCGAATTTGTAAGTAAACAGACTGTCAGTTGTCATCATTGTTTAATAAATGGGCTATCCATGTTATAAGGGCACAGGCCAGATAATAAACTGTGTCATGTAAAAAATAAAATGTTTTTCTTCAATTTTAGATAATGCATAATTATTACATGAGAATTTTATCATGTACAAGGGTGGAGAGTTAATGTGTAATTGACAGAGACTCAAAATGATATCACATTACATTTATAAAGCTCTCTCATGCCTGTGAAGTACTTTAGAACTATTTTTACAGAATCACAGAATGTTAGCATTGTAAGAGGACACTTAAAATGATAAAAAACGTTCCTAATGGCATACGGCTACAGCAGGCCCTCAAATACCAAATACCATGGTTTGCTGTTTCACTGTAATGTTGATGAGATGCCACAGGCACCTAAATCTTGTTTATATCAATCAGCCAATGGTAAAATCGGTTTTGTTATGTCTCGGCCCTCCTAAAGTCCCAGAACACATCCTTAGTTGAGGGCTTACTGAACTTAGTCTTAGATCCAGTATGAAAATTTAGATCAACCATTTCCCATATACTTCCTTGATTACAAGTTTACACTGGGAAGTGGGAAATGAGAGAGGTGATCATATCGCCTGGATCCAAACACAGATACCTGAACCCGGTGTAGTAAATTTCCATCTCTGTCCACAATCTAAACATAAGAAATAGTCAAGAGGATTTTTTTTTTTTTTTGGTTCAACCTTTCTTCTGTCTAGTGTTTCTTTTTTCCATTTGATTCCATTTCCTTTTAGTTGTAAGACAAGTTATGCCATCCGAGCACATTTTCCAAAAAGAAGCCTTTGTAATAATTCTAAGGTAACACACTGACCTTACATGAAAAAAGACATTAGAGGACGCAGTGTGAAAACAAGATGATAAAACCTATTAAAATCCAGCCCACACATCCAGATACGTTTTCTTCAGCTCTTCTCAGTCCTGTCATCCCCTCCTCCTCCTTGATGCTCAAACCTGGCTTTGCCTTCATAACTTTGTGGGGAGTTTAAAGCAGAATTAGAGAGGTTTTTTTTAAAAAAGCCATTTTCACATTGGAAATAAAAATGCATGGTCAATGACGTAAGATGTCATTAGATGGCCCGTAAGGTGACGTCTGTGAAGAGAGTGTCAGGTTTGACAATTGGAAGATCAGTAATGATGTTTTCTAGAATAGAATCAGCAAGATAATAAAGGCACCCAATTATAGGGACAAAAAGGGTAGACTTTTCTGTCTAAAAAGGACAGAAGAGAGACAGGAAATGAAGCAGCAAATAGAGGAGAGGCTGGGGCTCCTTTTTCATTTTCCTTTGCTTTTCAATGGGATTGACATATGTGAAGTCTTTGGGGAAGAAGCCTGTAGACAATGAGATGTTAGAAATTAAAAAGATTAAGGAAAATCTGAATTGATAGAACACTGCAGAAAAGAGGAGAAGGGCATAGTGAGAGTAATTCGCCTTGAATTAGAGAAAGAAAAGCTCTTCCTACAACCCTGAAGCAAAAGTAGGAAGGTGGGTTATGATGTATAAATGTGTCTATGTATGAAGATAGGTAGATGAAATAGCTCACCACCAAGAACCTCAATGTTCACTACAAAAGAGGCAGGAAGTTCCTTTGAAATTGCATAATAGCAGTTACAGAAATTAGAACTGAAAATGACCAATGGCATGTAAATGCATGCTCCAGAATCAAGGAAGCCCAAGAAAAATGGAGAACATAAAATTTATAGTAGCAAAGATCCAGACAAATAGCCAAACATCTCTGGAAGGCAGGATATAGACCCTAGAGAGATGATTGGTTTGACTAAAAAAAAAAAAAAAAGACAATTTGCAGTGTAAATGCTCCCACAAGGCCAAAGTAGCAAGATTTTTAGGATATGAGCAAGAAGGGACTGAAGTGGGCCATACCAGGACTAGTCTGGATAGAAAGGAAATATACTTTTTTTCAGTAGAGGGATTCCGGAGCTTAGAAATGATAAGACGAGCAATGAACAGAAATATGACAGGACAAAATACCATGTTTGAGAATTAAAGGGGGTATTACTAATAATCATGCCATGACAATAAATATAAACAGGACTAAGGGGAAAAAATGGTATATCTAGGAAACCATACTCACGGGTGTATGGAGATTGCTGTCAGGCTTGCAGAGATCAAGGTAATTGCAATTTTAGACGGTCTATGATGAAGGTCAGAGTCAGGATGCTAAGGCTAAGCATGGGCTGTACTGCAGGTTCTCAGTGGATTTGGGAGAGAAATGAGGTTGGCAGAAAACTACAAGCAGGGCTGCAGTGAGTATACCAGTGTGGCGGGAACATCAAAGAAGGGGCGACGGACTGAGCAGGAAAAGTAGAGATCAGGAGGAGATACTAAAGATCCCAAAAGACGAAGGGTTATACCATAATTGTGTGCCTCGTGGTATGTGGGGCTGGGGCATGAGCAGCGGCCAGGGGCACTGTTTCATCCCCTGGGAACGGAGGGGTGTAAAAGCCATCAGTCTCAGCAACCTTTTATGAGGACTGGCCTCTTCTCTCCCTTCCTAAGAGAAAACAGGTAACCTGGTGCGAAGACAGAGAATACGTCGTATTAAGATAGTTTACTACAGCATCTATATTTTTACTATGCTGGCTACTGGGTAGGAGGAAGGAAAGCCCCACAACTTGTGTGTGTATTTCCAGTGCTGATAGTTGCCCCCTTCAGAAATAGGAGAAAGCAGCTCCGGGCGACGGCCTTTTAGCACGGTTAGTGAAAATGCAACCGTTTTCTGAGTTGCTATGGCTACGCCCTTTCAGGATAGGTAACATTTTAAGCATTGAGGCTACTGTAGCTGGGACATCCATAAGAAGCACTAGACCTTGTTAAATAAATAAAAAATAGAAAAAAAGACATTGCTAACTATATATATTAGCAATGTCAAGGCGAAACACTTGGAAAGATTTTTAAATACAATATAGATGGTTTTGTATACAATTGGGTATACAGTTATTATACAGTAATACCCAATTGTGTTAAAAAATGGCTTTCCTCCATCGGGATAAGTCCTTAACAGGAGTCACCATATGGAGCTTAACTAGAAAATCTCTAAAACAATGCTAGTCATTGATCAGAGGCTATCGCTGATACAACGCACCATGGCCAATGAACTTTACCGTGACATTATCTGTTCTAAAGAGATTTGTGCAGGTTATTTACTCTCTCCCACTGGAGTGATGTATAATTACGCACTTGCAATGCTAGTCAACCAATACCATGTACCACTCAGGGTCATGATGCCTGCACTTTAAGGTACACAGCTGTGATCACAACAATTACCCTCTTCTCAGGCAATTCCTTAAGTGCTTCCATTTCCAAAATATTTGAGTCTTCCTAAGCCGACTCTGGTA
This sequence comes from Miniopterus natalensis, assembly GCF_054644295.1. Taxonomy (NCBI): domain Eukaryota; kingdom Metazoa; phylum Chordata; class Mammalia; order Chiroptera; family Miniopteridae; genus Miniopterus; species Miniopterus natalensis. The sequence continues at coordinate 64,571,677 of NC_142087.1, read as the reverse complement.
GTTGGCAAGGGAAGACCTCCTCCACATTTAAAGATACCAGCTATATTTCTGGGTAACTGTATACGGAAGACTAAACAACTATTCATTGAGATTGGGTAGAACGTGATGTGTGGGCTAGAAAGAATCAAGTTTATATTCTTGTTCAGGGGAAAAATATATTCCTATGAAACTATATTAGACAGCCAATATCTATGAGACAATCTTTGTACGTGATAGAAAAAAACGCATCAGACACACATGAGAAGAAGCCGGGGGGGGGCGGGGAAATTTCAGGTAGAAAGTAAAGAAAGTGAGACGTAAACTGGATGAGAAACTGGAGGCAAAATTTGACTTGGAGACTATGGAGGGAAGAATTGTGCATGAGAGTGTGTGTGTGTGACATATACATACACACGCATGAGAGGGAGAGAATCATGCAAAACAGTAACTTACAGAACATTCGCTGTATCTGATGAGGTGTGTTCTTTTTGTAAAAGGCTTGGCATTATAGACTCATCATTCAAAAGCAGACTGAAAAGTATATCACTCCACACTTAATTTATACCTGAGGAAACTCACAAACTTATCTGAAGTGATACAGACACCTCAATAAACAGAATTAACAACTCATGAGTATACTAAAAGCCACTGAGTTGTATATGTGAAATTGGGTGAGTTGTATGGTATGTGAATTATATCTCAATAAAGCTGTTACAGAAAAGAAAAAAGGCACAGTTGGGGATATGGGACTAGAACTTGTCTGGTGAATCCCAAATCAGAGAAAAAAAGTAACAATATCGCAACCAAATCATGATACCAAACAGCAAAAGTTTAAAACATATGCACTTTTGTATGCCTCAAACCTCAGGATGCCTGCCTTCCTCTCAGACACCACCAACTGTAACTGCACGTGCCCGGCGTCTGATCACGGGTTTGAGGAGCACATCAACAAAAAAGCTACATTTGTCGTTCTCCCTAAACCACTGACATTCTGATTAGTGGATTTATGAATGATCAAAATTATATAGAGATGAGTAACAATTATTTTACAGTTCTCCCTCCTAAAGTGGCTTAGATAATTATAGTGATATCATCTGACTTGTCATCATTGCTACCATCACAGTCAAACTACTGGTAGGGAAAGGGTAGGATCCAGATCCCCAGGTATTTCTGAGAAAAGTACTGAACAAAGCTCCTCAGGTTCCATGGGAAAATCCATGGCCACATGGGATTCCCATACATGGTCCCCCTGCTTGAAGCCACTCCCAGCCTGATGGCTGCACAATTGGTGGCGGGGCAGGGTCTGGAGGATTGGATCCAGTTGGCTTGTGTGCTAAAGGGCTCTGAAGCTCACAGCTATAAAGTTAGCCTATAAATCTCACACCTGCCCTTCTCATTGAATTTTAACACTGACACTTTCTTATTCTCTCTACACATGGAAGAGTTCATTCATACTACGCTGTAGCTTTGTGAACTTATTTTCCTCTTATAGTCTATCCACAGAGAAGAATGCGCATTCACTCAGTTATGGATCATTCATTTACCCAAGCACCTGTAACTCGCTCCATATATCTTGGTCCCATCCTGAGGATGGTCATGCCACTCTATTTCCTATGCCCTGGAAGAGTTCCTTGTTAGGACCCTCGCCTTTCGCTTACTTGATAGTCTATATTTTAAAGAACCATGGGGGAGCATGGCAAAGCAAGAGGGAGTGAAAGTTGCCACGGCAGTTGGAACAAAGGGCCAACCCTGTAGACAATCATCTGGCAATCATGGTACTCAGAGAGAGTTGGGGCCCTCATTCAATAAGAAAAAAGGGGGGGGGGGAATCTCACCAAGTCCTCCTCGTCATTGGATATTCTTTCTTGCAATAGGTCAGCTCTGAGGCAGATACGTTTTTAAATGAGGCAGAAGCAAATTAATAGACTTCCCAAAGTTAAAGAATAAAAGAGAATCATAGCCAACAATTCCCAAGAAGCCCAACGTTAATGGATAGGGTACAAATGCCAGGTGTTTTTGAACACTGATGGTGTTTCAAACTGTTCAGAAATGGGCTAACGTAACTAGACTGAAGGACTTTGAATCATGTGCTTGGCTTTAGGGAGTAAGGAAATATACTCATTCCCTACAACAGGTGTTTTTCAAATGTCTAATTGTCCTTGGGGTTTGGACAGAGCTGTGCTAAAATTCTATCTTAAGAAATCACTTAAGATAAGATTCTCTATTGTTTTGTTTTGTGTTTTGAGACCACTGCATGCATACACCAGGGCTACAATAAGAGTCGTTCACGGCTTGTTGCTGCTCCGGGGTGCCTCCTACCTCTCAGATGATCTTTGTCCTTAATTCCTAATGGCTTTATAATTTCCTAAGGATTTCATTGGGTTAATTGCTTGGTAGAAGTGAGTAGCAGAACACAAGACACCCAAATCAACCTAGGCCTTCTTAAGCCTGATGAGTGGTACCTAGACCTTGATTTCTACCTTTCTTCCAAAATTAGATTCAATTTCACAAAGCTAAGTAAGGTAGATGATCTTACTGTAAGAGTGTGAATTCAAATTAAACTAAAAACCAAGAGCAGATGATACCCTTTAATTATAATGAAGAAAAATATAGGAAATTATAAGAAGGTGCCTGTTACATCCAAAATAGATTCTCAATCATAGTTCCAAGAATGTCTTCCAGAAGGCTTGCACAGATGTTCTTCAATGGAACCTCTTGGATCAACTATTATATTTCATATTCAATTTTATGTTTAGTAGGATGGCATTTGCTATTTCCCTATTTAACAGTGCACTTACACATTAAATACTTTTAAATGCTGTAGTCAAAATTCTTATTCTGAACATTGAATGAATATATTAGTAGCCACAAGAAGGGACTTCTGGATGAAAGCTTAAAAGAAATAAAAAGCAAAAAATGCTACAGCTTGATAAATACACAAACTAAAGGATATTCATACAAGTAACTTAAAATAATTATCAGAAATAAAATAGCCTTCAAAAATTTTATATATATATAAAATAAAGAACAAAAATGTGGGATTGTGCAGGGACTTTGGACCCTTTCTCTTTCACTATCCATTTATTGATCTAAACAAGGCAACTGCCCAGATAATTCCTTAATATATATGACCTATTCCTCTTCCTTCACTTCTCCTCTTCAATCAAAAACCGAACTGTGGAATATAAAACAAAAAGTAAGAAACAAACCCACAGACACAGACAACAGAATGGTGGTTACCAGAGGGAAAGGGAGGGAGGGAGGCAGGGAGGGTGAAGTGGGTAAAGGGAGCCAAATATACAGTAACAGAAGGAAACTAGACTGTGGGTGGTGAGCATGCAATAGAGGATATAGGTGTTGAATTATAATGTTTACACTTGAAATTTACCCAATGTTAATAACCAATGTCACCCCAATAAATTAACAACAAACTGTGTTGTCAGGTGGTAGCACAAACTGAACTGGACACCTGGAGCAGAATAATAGAGGTAAATGGAATCCATAAGAGTTCATTCCAAACTCTGAGATCAGCGGTGAAACAGAAAGACCTGAGCAACCTAGTTCCATCTCCAGCATAAAATAACATCAGTCTCTGTGTCCTGAAGCTTCCCATCCAATAGACTCAGCACTTGATGAGAACTATGTGCCCTTGTGGCATTCGGAACTGAGCCTACAGCTTCTCTCATGAGGGACAAGACACACACGCAGCCAGAGCTAAACAGAAGCACAAATGTACTCTAAGGGGAGTGAAGACTTATTTGCAATGGGAAAAATTAACCAGAGCTTCAAGAATGGCAGGGCATTGGACCTGGGCCTTGAAATAAAAGTAGTATTTTGGGAGACAGGATGAGACAGAATGATAACATCAAGTTAAGAGAGCCTGCAGATGAAGGCCATATTCCAGTAAAGCAGATCGCATGGGACTGTTAGGGTCCACTGTTAATGTCAACTCATGTGCTTGCTGCATTGGAAGTACTTGGGGAGCTGCTTGAAAGTTGCGATTCTGTAGCTTTCCAATTCTATGGGTGTAGGGTGGGGCCAGGAATCTGCTACACAACCAGGACTGAGAGTTAACCCTCTAAGGAGATGGATAAGCAAGGTGACATTATAGAGGGAGTTTGTATCAGCTCAAGAAGACTGTTGGAAGTCCATGGAATTTGGGTCTTATTGTGTAGATAGAATAGAGGTCTTTGTTTATTCCTTTTCTTTTTTTTTTTACCTTAGCAAAATATTTGGTAAAGTCAGACTATCTCCACTTAGAAATATATAAAGTATTTATGACTTGGAGATATTGCAGGTTGGGTTGCAAACCACTGCAATAAAGTGAATGTCACAATACAGTGAGTCATAATCTTTTTGCTGGGGGAGGGTCTTGCCTCTAGTTTGTAAAAAATGCAACATCTGTGAAGCGTAATAAAATGAGGTATGCCTGTGTTTTTTAAGATCTTTATCCTAAAGAACATTTAAATACCAATTTATGAACTTAGGGATGAAGACTTCTGAGTGAAAGAAGAGGGGGCAAAGACACACACACACAAAATCAGGAAGCTTACTACATTTGCAACAATGGTTATATGACTAGTCTAATAATAGTTTTCCATCTCCTATCTGATAATGTTATGGTCACTCTGAGTGTATGGGATGAGTTATCTACCTAGGCATTGAAGGAGCCTAGAAGGCTCTTGTCTCTGTTACTAACTTGGGCAAATTAAACTCTCTGTGACTCAGTTTCCTCCTATGTGAGAGCACAGTAATAATGCCTACCGAGTATCAAAGGACCTGGCAAGTATCACAAGAAAAATTAAAGAACTTCAAAACATTAAAATGAGGTATGCAAAACCCAGTGTCATATGGAAGGCGTTTTCAGTTAAGTGTTTCCAGGGAATAGTTTCTGACTCCTGAGTTCTAGGGAAATAATCCTATTTCTAACCCCATTTCAAAATATATATTTTTTAAAAATATGTAAATGGGGCCAGAGACCCCCTGGGACCAGTTTTTCTGGCAGAAGCCAGAACCCCAGGGGCACCCTGCAGCTGATCCCTCCCTCCCCGCGGCCACAAAGAAGAGGGCAGATGCACAGAGGGAAGAACGGAGCAGCTTAGCACTGAAAATCTAATTTACAATAAAAGAAGAGCACGTGCCAGCGTAAAGCGTAGGCTGGAGAAGAACTTTCCTTGAAAACCCATTTAACACAAATCCACATATGTTGAAAATATCCCCAAGTTATCAATCTTCCACTAAGGCTCTGACCGAGTGCGGGCGATCCCCACAGCTGTGCTTCTCCCCTGCAGCTTAGGGATCCCGAGAAAAGCCGCTAGTGACTTGCGTGTTGCTGATTTATGAATATAACCATAAATCATGTGCAGCAAACGACTGCTTTAAAACCATCTCCCCAGATCTTTTAAGTCCATATTAGGAAAATTAAGCCTATCCTCTTGATGTAAGTCAGGGTTTTTTCAAAGACATGAGCAGCGGATTCTACTCTGACTTTCTACAGTCTGACAGGAACAGGCTACTGTCATTGAATACTTGATGAGCGTCAGGAGGACAGGCAAGTCCAAACATTATCCACTTAAATAAGAAATTATATAACAAACCGCAGCCTTGGACCTGGATTTGCTCAATTCATTCTCATAAAAGGGATGCAAAGTGGTCCTTTTTAATCTCCATTTTATAGCTGAAGAAATCGAGGCTCACGGAGGTTAAGTAATTTGCTTAAGATGTCACAGTTAATTTTTGTCAGTGTCAGAACTATGAAAGGTAATGCCTGAAAGGAGAGGAGGCAAGAAAGAGACCAGCAGAAGTCATTATTTTCAACCTGCTTTATCCAAGTTTACAGCCGACGCCCAAACTCAGTCTACACCGTTCGCCCCTCCCAGAGGACCTGCTTTTCCAAGCTAACCAACCCAGGGAGATAACCTTTGATTCCCCCAGCAGGTGTCACTGTGGCGTGTGAAAGAACATTTACCTGCCCCAGAAGTTACACTATTCCTCAGGCTTCTACCACTTAGAGATATACAGAGAGCTAGCGGAACTCTGTAACGTTATAATTAGAAATTTAGATATTTTCCAATCGAATTTCTCAGTTTACAAAGAAACTGAGGCACAGAAATGTGACTTGCCCAAGGTCACTTGCCTACAGATAGCCAGGACTAGAAGGTGATTCCCCTGAGATCCACTGAGTACCATCCTTTACTCAGCTCTGCAATCTCTCATTCTTCTAACTGGTTGGCCACCTGGTGTCTAGGGTTGTCTTTTCAAGAATGGAAAGAACACATGTAGGAAGTAACATTTTAAGAATAGAAAAAAGTTAAAAAAAGTTAGAAAAAAATAACAGTGAGACCTTAAGCTCGACACCTCCTCTAAGACATCTCCTTAGTTAACCTTACTCCTAGAGCACTAAAATCTTCTATAGCTAGAAAGGACTGAATCATCTGATCCAATTCTTTCTTTTTTTAAACTCCTAATTATACTCTATATTTTATTTGGATTTCACCAGTATTTACACTAATGCCCTTTTTCAACCTAAGGACACAACTGAGGGACCTACATTGCATTTAGTTTCCATGTCTCCTCAGTCTCCACTGGTCTGTGATCATTTCTGTCCTTCTTTTCAAGATCTTGACATTATTTTATTGTGTTTTTTTAATCCTCACCAAAACATATTTTTATTGTTTTTTTGTTGTTTTTTTTTTATAAAGAGAGGAAGGGAGAGAAAAAAACGTCCATGTAAGAGAGAAACATCATCAGTTGCCTCTAGTATGCTCCCCAGCCATGGATCACCCCCTCAACCTGGGTGTGTGCCCTGACCAGGAATCGAACCAGCAACTTTTTGGTCTATGGGATGACACTCCAACCAACTGAGCCACCCAGCCAGGGCAAGATCTTGACAGTTTTGAGGAGTTCTGGTAAAGTTTTTGCAGAAGGTCCCACAGGTTGGGTTTGTCTGATGTATTACTCATTATGGGTTTGGGAAAGAATCGCTCAGAGGTGAAGTTCCCTCTTCATCACATCATATTGGGGCTCTGTGGTTTTCACATGTCTTACTGCTGGTGATCTGAGCCTTGATCAGTTGGTGAACCTAGTAGCTGCCAGGTTTTCCATTGGGAAGTTACTAACTTTCCCCTTTCCATACCCTGTGACACCGATGAGGGTGACTAAGTCCAGCCCACACTTGGAGAACTTTTCTAAGAAAGATCTGTGCCTTCTCCCACCCTTCCTACCCTCCTTCTCCCTAAAGTAATTGATGTAAAAGGTGAGGTCAGTTATAAGCAAAGTTATCTCAACGATGTCTCTCAGGCTGAAATAACACTTGAGTGTAGAAAGAATCTATACTGGATAGGGTGACAGTGAGGTTGGTTATTAGTGAAAGCGTGGGAAAAGAAGGTATAGTGGGTTAAATTGTGTCCCCCAAAGAGATGTTCAATCCTAGTCTCTTGTACTTGTGAACGCTGTATTGCCTTATTTGGAAATAGTGTCTTTGCAGATGTAATCAAGTTATGGTGAGGTCAGACTGGATTAGGGTGGGCCCTAAATCCAATGGCTGATGTCCTTATAAAATAGGAGTGGGAGGAAGGCTCTGTGACTATGGAGTCAGAGAGTGGAGTAATACAGCCTAAAACCAAGGGATGCCAATGATTGCTGGGAGTCACCAGAGTCAAGAAGCAAGAAATAATTCTTCCCTAGAGACCTCAGAGGGAGCATGGCCTTACCAACACCCTTATTTCATATTTCTAGCTTTGAAAACTGGGAGAAAATAAATTTGTTTTTTTAAGCCACTTAGTTTTTGGTACTTTGTAAAGCCAGCCCTAGGAAACTAATACAGAGAATTACAGAAGTAAATTTCTATTTTGGGATGAGTGAATCTTGGCCAGGGGGCTGGCAAGGTGATCTCCAAAGAGAAAAAAGTGCCTCAATATCTCTACCCCTACCCCAGGTCAAGGAATGCCTCACAAGTTCATCTTGTCAACTGTCTTCATCCTGAGACCATAGGCATCATCGATGTTTTTGTTATAAGGTGGCTTCCCTTGAATGCCTGCCTATAGGGAATGAACAGGGTAGTTATGCCAACAGAATATCCTGAGATGCATGATAGTGACATTTCTCATTACAAATTAATATATCTGTCTGTGCACTTTGCTAATACAAAAATATCCACTTGAGAGAGAGATCTGCTTTGCACTAGCTAAATCAAAATTGAGAGCTCCCAAAGCTGAGCACCTAACTCCTCACATCTGGATTGCCACACCTCCCACCTCCCTGAGAAGTCTCTTGAGAGACAACTACCAGGCTTTCTGACTAATGCACCGTTCACACCATGCATGTCTCTTGTTTCTAAAATTCTTATAGAAGTGATTGTACTTCGCTCTGGCCCTCTCTCGCAGTGTTCTTTATTAACTGAGGTGAGTTCATTGTATACATTGGTTAATATGTTGTACTTGTTTTCAAGGAGCCTAAGATTTACCTCTGCTGCTTAACTACCCATGTGACCTTGGAAATAATACTGAGTCACTAAGAACCTCAGTTTCCCTACTGCGGAAAAAAAGGTACAATAGTGACAGCTCTGCCCATCTCACTTGGTTTTTGTGGGGAATCCAACAAATTACTGTATATGGAATAGTATTAAAATCAAGAGAAGGGTATTTTCATATCGTTCTTATCACTATTAACTTGATTTTTATCAATTTCCGGAATCCATTTCTGTAATTTTGTCCATCTCATCATAAAGCACAACGGTTCATGCAAGATCTCAACATCCTCACTTGTGTGAATCAAACTCTTCCACAAAAAGCCAGCTCAAAGTGGCCTCCGCCAAGAAGCTGCTCCTGCCCCCTCAGCCCCTTCCCGCTGCTGCATTTGGCGGGTGCTTGTCCGTATGTGTAACCTGCTCTCAGCTGTCAAGACCTTAAGGCAGGAACCACGTTTCATCTCTATAGCCCACAGCCTTCGATGCCTTTCGCATGGTGTTCTCAGATATGTAGACTGACTTAAAGCAACGTGTATTATCTCGCAGTGTACCGGGAGTCAGGAACCTGAGCGTGGCTGGCCCAGTGTTTCTGGCTCAGGGTCTCCAATGAGGCTGCAGTCAAGTGTCAGCTTTTCTAAAGGCTCAACTGAGGCAGAAGGTCTGTTTGCAAGCTCACTCCCATGGCTGTTGGCAGGAAGCCTCAGTTTCTTGCCATATGGGCCTATCTAATAAGGCAGCTCACAAAGTGGCATCTGGAGTCCCTCAGAAGGAGTGATTACAGATTGTGTGTGTGTGTGTGTGTGTGTGTGTGTGTGTGTGAGAAAGAGAGAGAGAGAGAGAGAGAGAGAGAGAGAGAGAAAGAGAGAGAGAGAGAGACCACACTGCTTTTTATAAACTAATCTCCAAGTCCTACACTATCAGTTTTATTTTATTTTATTCATTAGAAGTGAGTTGACAGGTCCCGCTCATACTCAACAGGAAGGACCGTACAAGGGCGTGAACACCAGGAGGCAGGGAGGTAGCCTTCTTGGAGGCTGGCTACCACCATGACTGACTGACTGACTGAACGGATTGGTCATGTTTATCTTTAATTTACTTTCCACTCAGGGCTTTTTTTTTTTTTTTCTTATTCCAGTCAACATATACTTGACTTCACTCTTGCTGAAGTGTGCTCAGGAATGCAAATGCAAACCGATCATTAACCCTTAATTGACTGAGACGATGATCTACAATAGAGAAGTCTGAAGCAAAATCCATTATCCAGTCGCTGTTTGTTCTACCCTCAGCTCCACTATTATGTACACATGTGATTGAATGAAATTTTACCCAAAATTAACAATCTTTTTAGCAAAGTGATACCAATAAAATCTTCAGTACATGTTAAATGAAATAAGATAATGATTTGCTTTTATATTTTCTAATTTATGTATTTCCATTTCTTACTACATCAAATCCAGGCCCCTCTGCCTTCTTACAGTGAAGAGCTGCAATGTACTTATTAAGACCCTGGAACATGCCAGGCACTGTGCTTGAGACAGAAGGTGAGGAAGAGGCACCAGGCCCTGCCTTACTCAGTTTACTGGAGGGCAAACAGCACACACTACAGGCATTGTCTGGAATCTGATACACCAATATATCCAACACGACACAAATCAAAGCACTCACTAATGCCTGTGAATGCCTTGTGCTTCTTCATTTATCCAAAGCTCCTCCCCATTTTTGAAGGCTACCCAACATGGAGTGCCTTCCATAAAATTTTCAGTGAGTCTGTGCTTTTAATAAACTTCTGCTTCCTTAATTTCTATAGCAAATTAGCAATTACTTATAAATAATCTTGCTTCTTTGCCAGATCGCTCCAAGTGATTTAGTCATATTGTTGCAATAGATGGCAATTTCTTTAAGGTTCAGGTCCCTCCCCAATGCCTAGAAGATACTCAATAAAAGCTTGCCAATTGATGGCTAATAAAGATGAAGTGTTTGCTTCAATATCCTTGGCCAAAACTGTGCATTGGAATATGAATTAATAAGACTAGTTTCTGAATTAATATTCTAGGTGCCTAAGGCTGAGCCTAATTTGAATTAAAATTTACATAAATTATTTTAATCAAAATAAATGCACAATGCCTTAATCTTTTCTGTACTTAGGATTTATTGGAGAGATTAATAGGTTAGTATTGCTTAGTGTGGGAGCTTAGCAATTGGAATGTTAAATATTCCATATTTTTTCATAACTGTGTAAAACAGATACTATTATTTGCAGCATTCCTTTAGATCAGGGGCGGGGAATGTCTAGCCCACAGGCCATGTACGGCCTGCAAAATCATTTGGTCTAGTACTGCCAAGGTAACTGCAGGCAGGACTCAAAATTTAATAAATCTAGCTTTTTTCATGGCTAATTTTTAAGTTGATAATTTTATATGGCCTGCAAATGATGTCATAAATATCTAAATGGCCCTTGGCAGAAAAAAGGTTTCCCACCCCTGCTTTAGATAGACTACTCAGAAGAGCCTAAGGTCTTGGAAAGAATTTTGGTTTTAGAGTCACACAAATCTGGTGAAGTCAAATTCTAACATTACCGTGTGGAAAATTGCAGTTACTGCAGGCTTCCATTTTCTCACCCATACAATGAGTATATTAATATTTGCTTTTCAGAGTTATTGGGAATACTGTAATGATGTACCTAAGTCAGTTGGCCCAGGACCTAGCTGGCATTAGCTGTGACTACACCACTTGTACTCATTTTATAAATACTTAAGAAATATTGGAACTATATTGACCTGAGGAAGAGAATTAATCACCCAGTACACCAAAACAGATAAACTAACAAAAAAATTACTAACATTTTCAAAAAATTCTTTATTAAACAAAGCTCCCATGGATGACCAAAGCTGGCAATGTGCTCAAGGAAATGATGGGCAATTTAGACCCATAGTTTCCTCAGATTTCAGTAGATCATGAAACAGCCTTAAGTCATAGACACTTTCAAAGTAGAAAAGCTGAGAAAAAAGAATGGCCAAAGACAACTGAAGAGCCATGAAAATAAAAGCATTGTTCTCTGAATATTTTGGTGATCATTTTTCTTTGACTGCAATAATCCATTGTTATTCTGGACACCCAGTCTTTACTTGAACAGTTGCATGTTTCAACACTGGGCCTTTGGGCCCCATCCACAATGCCTGCAGATTTCCAAAGCCATTTATAATCTAGGTGTCATTGCCAATTCCCATGAAACACTTTAGTAATAATATTAGGCTTTGAATTTTAGAACTACTTTTTTGTTTTGAGAAATAGTACTGAGAAATAGTCTTAGCATGTACTTCTAACTTGTATGTATATATGCCTCCTAAACTCATTTGAAAAAAGTCCACATATTTTAAAGCTATTTAGTTAATATCCTGATAGAAATTCAAACTGTCTCCATATTGCTTGAGCAAATCAGACTAAATCAAAGTATATTTTAGAATCAAGTTTTAGAACAGGTTTAAAGAGAAAAGCTGAGCTGAGGTTCAGCAGGCATGAGTCCCAATTTAGATTAATTAGAGTCTATGGCTAAGATGAGTGAAAGAAGATGGTGGTAGAGATGAAGAAACTACCACTAGAAAAAACCTTGGAAGAAAATTACACAGAGGGGCAAGGTGATCCATGTTCTGGGCATGACAAAATGGAATTGAGTGGGATCCCATAGATTAGTCCACACTCTCATGCTCTTAGTGGGAAATTATAGAGAAAGACTAAAAGACTGGCAAAAATATGATCAAGGAAAGTCCTCGGTGAGGAAGATCAGTGCTAGGACCTCAGCCCTGAACAGTGGTTAATTTATCTTCAATCCTCTTAAATTTACCTCAGATGGACTCATGACATTCTTCAAATGATGTGTAGAGGAGCTCAGGAATCATGCTGAACTTATTTATTCTACTCAAGTAACTCTCACACGGTTGACAGGAAATAAGACAGGTTGCCCTATGGGGATAATTTGCTGATCTAATGGGGCTCTAGATCGTATGGATTCTGACAGGGTTCTCCTCAGGGATCTTAATTGGGTATTTCCCAATTTTGAACACTGTTTTTGGAAATGTGGGCTGACAAAGCAGAGGTAACATTATCTCCATTGCAAACATGTGTTGGGGAAAATTCACTCCTCCTATGTGTGTCTCTTTTATCAACACACAGGACGCTTCGCATCTGACAATTCTGATCACCAAAATGTGGAGGTCTACAGTTTAACTCAATTCTGACACTCTCTACCTGGACAGAGCATCAGATTCCACAGGTTAAAGGCTCAGTCCTATAACACTCTTCCCCTTCCCCACCACACTTTTCAAATAACAATCACAAACCCAGGTTGTTACCTATGTTTCCAACTGACTGGCTATAAATCATAGATTCCCATGACCAGGTTCCTCAGGTTCAGTTAGTTTGCTAGAGTGGCTCACAGGACTCAGGAGAACCATTCACTTAACTAGATTACCAGTTTATTATAAAAGGATATAACTCAGGAACAGCCAGATGGAAGAAATACATAGGTCAAGGTATGTGGAAAGGGGCACAGGGCTTCCATGCTCTCTCTGAGCACCCATCTCTATGTATTCACCAACACTGGAAGCTCTCTGAAGCCCCTACTTTGGGGATATTTGTGAAAGCTTCATCACATGGGCATGATGGATCATTAACTCCATTTCTAGCCCCTCTCTCCGCTCTGGAGAATGAGGGTTGGGACTGAAAATTCCAACCTTCCAGTCATGGCTTGGTCTTTCTAGTGACCAGCATTCATCCAGAAGCCCACCAAGAGATAGACAAGACACAAATCAATCATGAAAAATATAAAAGCTCTGCAGAAAATTAACATAAAGTGGTATAGCTGAAGGTTACATGGGATCAGGAAAGACTTCTCTCTGAGGATCTAGGAGAAAGGATTTCCAAGCAGAAGGAACAGACAGTGCAAAGGCCCTAATGCAAGGACAGCTTCCAGGTGTTCAAAAAAAGGCCATTCAGAGAAGAACAATGTAGCTGGAGAATAGTAAAAAATGGGGAGAGTGGCACAAGATGGGCTACAGTAGTAAGGCGGGATAGATCATACTGAGCTTAAATGACAGTTTAAGGTGTTTGGATTTTATTCCCAGCTCATAGCAGGAAAGGGCACAATATAAATTATGCTTTTAAAGATTAGTGAGAATAGATTAGAAGGGAAAGACAGAGTCAAAGATGCCAGTTACAGGATTATTTCAGCAGTCCAGGGGAGAGGTGCCAGTGGCATGGAGAAGGTGGTGGTAGAGATCAGAAGTGGGAACAGGTGCAGTGTAGTTTTCGGATGTCGACCTTCTAGGACTTGCCAATATCTGGGATGGGGAGGTGGAGAAAAGGAGAGGAAGCAGGACAGAGCCTATTATTTGTTTTATTTGGGCTGCTAGTAGATAGTGGTGTCTGTTTAGAGATATGAGTAAGAATCAGGAAGATTACATTTGGGGAGGAAATTCACACGTTTCCCATTTTGGTTAAGTGAAATCTGATATAACTTTAAAACCAGCACATGCTAATTAGATAGCTGATATCAACAGGCCAAATGGTTTGTTTCAGAACTAGAGAGATCTATTTAGAGTGGTTAAAGTGGATGAAAAAAGCTCATTTCAGACTTGGGGGGTTTAAGTGACTCTCATCCCACTCACCACAACCTATGCTACATTCATTTTGATATTGTCCTTTAAAAATTATCAATTAATTGAATTAATAGGTGAGGGTAAAATTATTAATACTAAATATTTATTGGAGGCCAAGAAAGTCCTAATCCATACCCTGAGAGAGAGAGAGAGAGCAATAAAGAAAGGCAAGGTAAAAAACATAAGCATGCAACATAAGCTAGTCCCTTATAGCCACCTGCATATTTAATTATTTGAAGATATGGACATGTTTAATTCTACTGTGTCAGAACATACAAATGTAATTAAGTCTTAAACTAAATTGGACAAGCAAGTGTTGGAACAAAGTCTGCCTTCAGAACATAAGCAAATTTGCATCTATATAGCATAAAAAGTAATTGGAATCACACATCTACCTATTAGTACTTTGAGGAAAAGGTTAGTACTGAATGATAACTGGTAGTAACAGTAGCTGTAAATGCCAGGAAAGCAGATTTAAAATTTTTGAAATCAATATTCACTTTGCACAAAGACAATAAATTAAGTGCGATGATTATTTCTATCATTAGTATTTTAAGCAGATTAGCCACCTGTACAAATGAAGGCCTTTTCAAAGTTCTTGTTATATTTTTTCCTGAATATTTTAAGAGCTTTGGGAATGATATAAACAGCAAGACCCGCTTAGCTTGCCTCATGCCTTCACCCCTAGCTTCACCTGGCACCCGTGATGGATGAGTTTGTCCAATCATTACAAGGGACAGTTGGAACACCCATCTTGACTGATGTTATGCAAAATGTCAGAGACTTTTGAATCTGATCTTGGCATGCCACAATGGAAACTTTCCAAATACAAAGATTATAGAGAGCTGTACAATCACTACACAAAGGGACTGATGTGTTGCATATTGAATTCAGGCAATGATTACATATAATTGTATCATTACCATCATTACCTAGAGTGAGATTAATGGAAGCAACTATTCAGAAAAACAAGAAAGAAATTAGCTTTGAAGTAGCATAATGAAAGATTTTAATTGTGGGAAGAATTCAGTCACATTTTAAAATTACTGGTTGTGATTCCATCAAACTCACTAACCTCAAATCTTACTCACTGCTTCAATGCATGCGCTTTATTTCATTTGGCCACACAACCATGAACAAAGGTCAGATATCCACATGACACAACCTCACTGCAAAGCTAATGAACCAACCTGGCCCAAATGTTTATTTTAATGAATAGGCTGAGGGAGTTAGAACACCTATTTACAAAGCAAACAAATGAAATGGGATTTTATTTATTTCTTTTTTGAGCACCATTAAAATCAACACGTCAGTGGCATGACCCCTGTTAGAAGCAAAACAATGGGATACAGAGGACTGTATATATTTCAGATCAAGCTGAAAATCAGAGATTCTCAACATCAAAGATAACAGTCCAAATTTATTCAAATACATTCATATAATATACATATAGGAGTTCCATTGTTGTTTCTCTTGTTGAAGTGTGTGCATTTTACAACTGTAAATATTCATGAGACAAAGACTCTTGCTAGTTCTTGATTCAGAATAGGGGGAAGTTTTGAATCTCGGGTTCTGCAAAGAGATAGTACTGGGATTCTTAACTGGAGGGGTCTTGACATGTGGAGATGCACTGTCCTCTTGGAGGGTTGTGAACAGGCTCAGCAGCCTGATACCTGGGAATGGATCCAAAATTTTAGCTCTGTTCCCAAACTTAGATTTGAACATAGACCATGGTTCAGAAATGGTTGCAATATAGGCATTTTGTCCACTGACTTCAATCAACATGTCAATCAATATTAAACCATATGCATGTGTTACCAAAATTACAATCTAAATAATTTATATGTTGGGTTTCTTTGTATTACTTATGTGTTTACCCCAGAAACTCAGAAGAATAAAGAGCTGTGCATCCACTAGACTAAAAAACAGTATTCATAGTGTTCAACCATCCACTGTATAATAACAATTGCTTATATGATATAGTAATTTACACATTTTAAGTCATATATATATATATATATATATATATATATATTTTTTTTTTTTTTTTTTTCCTAAAGCATGAAAAGTGAAAAACCCAGGCATCATTACCTCCTTTTAGAGAGAGGGCATAAAGCAGAAACATAGCTCAAGGTGAGACAGATTAAGAACTTGAAATCATTTCTTCTCACTCTTAGTCAGGACTTCTTTCAAAACAAGTGTTGTCAACTTAGAGCCACATGGGATTAAGAACGAGCTCCAATGATGAAAAGCATCCACCTTCAGCCACCTTTCCTACCCCTACATGGTCTGAACCACCATCATCTTCTTCTAGCCAACTGCAGTTATTCCCTTACTGGTCCTCTGCTTCTATTTTTTCCTATTCTCATCTTTTGTATATTCTACAGCCAGGTTAATCCTTTAGAATGATGTTCTGATCATGCCACTTCTCTACTTAAAAGTCCTCAGTGATTTAGTACTTGCTGTTAAGAAGAAAGACTAAAACCTTAATACAGTCTACATTCTTTAGATCTCTATTCAAATGTCAACTTACCTTTCCAAATACTTTCTCTAAAGTAGTAACCCTTCTACCAAGTCACTCTCTATCCTTACTACCTGCTTTAATTTTCTTCATTGCACTTACCCCCCATCCCACCCTTGACATATTCTATAACAGAATACTACAGACTAGGGGGCTTATAAAAAAACAGAAATGTATTTCTACAGTTCTATAGGCTTGAAATCTGAGATCAGAGTGCCAACACGGTCAGGTTCTAGTGAGGACCCTCTTCCAGGTTGTAGACTACTGATGTTTTGCTGTTTCCTCACATGATGAAAAGGGGGCTAGGAAGCTCAGTGGGGCCTCTTTTATAAGAGCACTGACCCCACTCATGAGATCTCTACCCTCATGACCTAAGCACCTCCCGAGACCTCACCTACTAATACCATTATATTGAGCATTAGGATTTCAACATATGACTTTGGGGTGGGGGCTGGACACAAACATCAAACATTCAGACCAAAGCAAAGCCCTGCATGATCTAGCCAGCTCCTGATTCCCTTTCCAGCCCCATCCCTCATAGCATTTCCTCTTGCTCTTGGTTCTCCAGGCCCAGGACCCTACTTCATATTCCTTGAATATGAGGAATCCTCCTACCCCACTGTCTTGTTCCTAAGCGTGGAATGAATTTGCCTCCAAATCCCCTAATTAATGCCTGTTTCTCCCACTCAATTATGTTTCATCACAGCAGGATTTCTTGTTGTTTTCCTGCTCACTTTTGTGTCACCAGTAACTGGCCTATCGAGGAAACATCACTTTGATGAGATGTTTTTATTTATTTACTTATAAATAGGTGATGTGTTCTTCTATTGAATTAAAATCCATAGAAGTTTTGCATTAACTGGTTCATATTTGGAAGTGCCTTGGTGAGAAGTTGGGTAACATTAGGCAGTCCATAAAGTGCACAAATGGAAGCCCATTAGCAGATTGCCCTCTCCATTTGCACAGTTAGTAATGGCGAGTTTGGAGTGGCTTTCACAAAGTCAAATGCTTTTAGTGGAAATTAACTTAGCAGATTCCCAAAGCTTCCAACATAAACCAAATTGAAAGCATTTATTAACCCTCTAAATTAAAGTGAGACAAAATTAGGCTTGAAATATTTAAAGCATCATAACTACAGGGTCTTCTCAGGAAGGGAAGGACACCATTTAAAAATCATGAAAGTTAAATTTTCATGTTAGAGGCTACAAAAATGAGACACGTAACAGTCTCCTATTTTCCACTCCTCAGATGGCTGAAAAGACTCGATTCTAACTCAACCCAGTAGTGTGTCCACTACACAGCCATCTGTGCCAGCCCTGAAACCAAGTCAGAATTAGCAGCATCTCAATATTCAATACATGCTAACAAAGGAGACCAATTGGAAAGTCTTCCCATTTTGGAGGCAACATGACTTATCAATCAATCAAAAATAAACAGATAGATACATAGATACATAGCAATTTTTCCACTTCCGAAACATTTTGCCTATTGCAATCCCTGTGGAGAAGAAAGAATTCCACTAGCATCAAAGAGATGGGTATTCTTAAGATATTTCTGTGTTTGTCATGGAGACATCATCTCCTGGATGTCCTGGAAATTAACTGGCAGATCTCGATTCTGAGAATATTTGATACTTTAATTCAGTCCTCTGGATACAGAGAGTAAAGGCTGGTGGCTAGAGGAGTGAGGATAATGGAAAGAAAATGGCTCTAAGATCAAACTGACATGGGGTTGACAATCAGTTCTGCCACTTGCTTCCTGTGAGCTCAGGAAATACCATTTAACATTCTAGACCTCAGTATCCTTCATTGTAAAATGACGCTAATAGAACATCGAAGTCATATTGTTGTGCAGAAGTTAAATGTGATTGGACAGGTTCAGGGGATAATATGAAGTCTGTCATAAAGTAAGTACTTAGTAAATGTCAATCCCCATTCCCCCCAAAGTAATTTAATGGTAGACTCTGGGAGAATTTCAGGCACTGTAGTTGAGTCAATGTAAGAATTAACCAGTAATTTCTTTCTCTGTGTTTTAACTATCCATAGAATTCATCTAATAGGGGCTCGTCTTCATGTTACATATACTAGGGCTACAGACTATATCTGGTAGACTTAGATTTATGATGGAAAATATATATAGTAAATTTAGGAAGGGCAGTGTACTAAGACAAGATTTTTTAATTTTATTTTTAGAAATATCAAGGACAGGGGATGTGAGCTCCACCACCCATACCATAAAATCAAGGAAGGCAGCTACCTAAATGATATGATTTGCAAGTCTACTCACTCATTTATTCAACAAATATTAAGTTCTTTGTATGTGCAAAGCACTTTGTTGGTCCATGGGGATCATGTGAGTACAACTGCTCTAACCCTTTCTTGAGGGAGCAAAGAGTCTAATGATGGAGAAATGTGCAATCTCTATTAAGTAAGACTGTTCAACATATAACTAAAAACTGAGACAAGCCTTCTGAAGGAAAGGAGCAAGCAGCTGAGAGAATATATGATGAAGGAATCACACTTGGATAGAGAAGTCCAGGAAGGCTTCCCTATATAGCAGAGGTTTGTGTTGACAGACGAGTGGGAAGTAACTGGGAAACCCAGGAAAGACCACTGGCCTCCTCTCCCTGGGAAATCCCTCTCATCCTTCAGGGCATCTTGACGTCTCTTGATTCCCTCAGGGCTAGTTGGTTGCTTCCTCCTCTGTCTTCTCAAAATACTCTCCTTATGCTCTACTTGGAGGTTTCCTACAATGTAATTAATTATATGTGTATCTCTCTTCTCACATGCATTGTGAGGCTGGGATGCTATCTCATTTTCAGTGCTCAGTTCCCAAGCACACAGTAGGCACCCAGAAAGTATTTTAGGAATGAATCTACACCTCTATGATCTTATCACGATGCCTTATACTTACTACTGAAGTAACCCATTTATTTTAATTAAGAATTAAGGTTCTTTGAAGAATAGGGTTTTTTCCCCCCTTTTTTACAGTGGTGGAATTCTGAACAATTTTGACAGATTACTTGACTTAATATTCTAGCTACAGTATTGTTTAACGCAAGAGGTAAGCATTTAAAAATAAAAGTCTGTTAGAATGCAAGACATTAGAAACTAACACCTCAGTTCAAGTAACTGGAGAGATGAACTTGAACCTCAAAGGAGCCAAAGGGAAGAAGACCCTGAACAACAAAGTTTTGATTCTGGGAAGTAAACCCAACATACAACCTTGTAGAAATAACCAAGCAAGACTTAGGGATTCTTTATAGCAATGATTAAACTGAAACTGCCAGGAAGTTCCATAAGGCTAAGTGGTGCTTTGGTTCAGCAAAAATGCAAGGAAATGCAGAGGACTTCTCTCCTGTGGACGTTTCTGCATTTCTGCTAGATCAGAGATACACACGGTGGCCCCTCTTCTCTCATAGTATTCTGTTACCTAGCAACCAACATGTCTAGGCATTAGGAGCATGGGGGCTCTTTGGCAATACACCCTTACTCTCTTTAATGATAGAAGGAAATGTAGTGGGGAAAACAGCTATAAATCCTCAACAACAACAAAAAATAACTCCTAAAGTTTTCTTGAGAATGAGCACACTACCAAACATGCAATGCTGATTGGCATATAATTTAAATATCTTCCCCAGTGCTTGGCAAAGAGCATATTCCCTGTGTTCCCGAGTCTGTTTTAATATATAAAACTTATAACAAAAACATACATGGTAAAATTAGGGTGACAATTACAATTATAAATTCCTTCATATCACCATTCAATAAATGTCTTTAGAGATTTACTTGGGTTTTATTTTCACAAGTAACATTCATGTAAGATTAAACTGTTATGCCCTGTGGGAACAATAGTATTTCAAAACTTTATTCCTTGCAGGCTGTCAAACTTTTTAACCGACCTTATACTCCTGGGTCAATATGGCTTTTTCAATTAAAAAATTGAGAAAGAAAAGAAGATGCAGTAAAGCAGGTAATAGCAAAAGCTAAAGTATGGAAGTAAGGCTGTTGCTGTCTGAGATGGTGACTCCCACACCAGCTGGCAGGTTTCACAATAGAATCATTGATGAAAGAATGGGCCAAAAGGATGGGGGGGTAAAAGAAGAGGGAAGGAATAAAGTGTCAGAGCCATGGGGTGGAAACTGAAAGAAGAAATAATGAAGGCAGCGAGCAGAATTGGTTTCCTAGTGAAAAGGTTAATTAAATCTTCCGTGGCAAGGAATTCTTAAAGAACTACTTTTCTGACTACGTGCGTATATATTCATGTGTGTTCTTTGTAAACACGCAGAGATGATAATGATTCTCTTCTAACATCCTTTCACACCAACGTTTGAGCACATTTTTTAAAAGGGACAATCATTTATTTTTTTTTCAAGCTTCTTACACGTTGAGTGGAAAGAAATTTAACGCTGCTGACCTGCAAATAAATCTTAGGAGCCAGAATTGGTTCTCTTTTCATTGTTCTGATTTATTTCCTCCAAAATTTAAAACCAACGACAACAAAAGAACCAACCTTGTATCTCTATTAAAATTAATGGCAAAATGAATGAACTCTTATAAACAATAGGAGAGACAAAACCCGTGGGGCTTGGGAGCTCCAGTACTACTCCAAAGACCACGAGGCTGATTTCTAAGCTGAAGAAATGATTATAGATCATCCCAGGGGGATGCCGGCCAATAAGATGGCAGCGGTGCTATTTGTTTTCTGCCTTTTGTGTGTTTCGTAAGGTTAATCTTCAGGCTCTCGCACAGATTCCAGCAGCCTGGGGCATGTTGGGGCTCAGAGAGGGAGTGTGCAGTTTCTGATGTCAATCTAAAGGGCAAACGCTGATCAGAATTATCAAGAGCACAGTCCATTCGGTGAGTGGCGGGGTATCCCTGTCACCGCCACCCTTTCCTGCCCATTCAGGTAGTTCACACTCACCCACGTGAGAAGGTAATGCATGCGGTAAATACCTTCCCTTTGTGTGTTCTGTATTTAGCCTTAGCCTTCACTTTAAAAAGCATCTGATTTATTTTGCTTTCAGGATCCTGGGTATTCTGGGTATGGAAATAACTGCAGTCGATCGGGCTAGCAGTTGTAGGAGACAAAGTATGAATACACTTGCTCAACACGAAGCCAGCGTTGCTAGACCCTCCTGTGCTTTAAATAGAATCCCTTCATGTGGAAAATCAAAAACAACAGAGTTCGGCAGTTTCTGGAGATAGACACTTTCCTCCCCCCCCCCCCCCCTTTTCCATTTTGTCAGAAAGCAAATGTGAGAGAGAGAGAATGAATCAGTCACAGACATTTCATTCGGCCATCTAGTCTTCTAAGTTGTCAAGGGTTTCATCTCCACAGAAAGGCATTTCTTCCTTCTTTACCAGTGAGAGATGAATTCAGTTTGTCAAAGCTGGGCAGGATAGATGTTTTTATGAGTTGATTCAGGATGATGATGATGATTGATGACGATGATGATGATTGCAACAGCAACAGCAACAGAACAATGTACCATAGCATCTGCTATAATCATTTTTACTGTTGTGTGGCCTATGAAAATTCTTCCAAGTACTGTGAGCCTCAGCAGAGGCTCAAGAACAGGCATGCTAATATTTAAATCTTTACTGCTTCTTATTTAATATATGCACATTTACGTTCCCATAATGATGGGACAAAGAGTTTTAGCACTGACGGATTAGCTCTAGTGATACTAATATATGCCACCTGGATAAAAGGATGTGCAGTATTTGTGATTAAAGAATTTATTCAATGGCAGAAATTTAAAACCCTGGTGTTAATAGATAAGAATTAAAATTCATCCCATAAATTAAATGCATTATGTCATGTCTATCACAGAACGTTGGCTGAATTTATTTGCTGTTCAATGTCACTTTTTCTCAGAGCTCTTTGGGCTACATTAAAAACTACTAGAGGATGTATTATGTTCATGTTTCTGTAGAAAGTACTTGGGAAAAAACAAAGATATGAAAAATGTTTCCTCTACCCACAAGACATCTATACTCTAGTTAAGAAAATAAAATTTATAACCCCAAAATGATTTCAATTCAAGGCAGAAGGAAATCAACCTCTGGGAAAAGATCACTGAGTGAGAAGAACAGGTCAGTCTCCATGTCCTAAGCTGCGTGAATTAAGGTCCAACAGCTCCTAAAAGAAAATAAAGCCCAGAAAAAGGAAAGGAAAAGCCAAAAACCAGTCTGCCACTGGATCTAACATTAGCCTTGGGACAGGGCCATGGCCATGTCTAACTTCACTCTGTCTCTGGTTCCCATCACAGAACCAAGACTTGTCATGGCCTCAGCTTAGTCGTCTGTAAAATGAACTAAAAAATCCCAACAAACCCTTCTCCTAGGAGCAAGGTCTGGTTTGTAAAACTTTCTCAGATACAAGTAAGACACCATGGGCAAAAATCACTCACAGGTATGTATTGATTAGAAGAGAGTACAATGTAACATGCCATGAAATAAACATGTATTTGTCTGATTTGCTATTACTATCAATATCAACAGTGGTTATCCTAAAAATAGCTTTAAACACCATTTATAAAGCACTTACTATATGATGGATGCCTTACCAAGTACTTTATCCAATTCAATTTAATCTTCTCAACCTGTATGAAGTACTATAACTATTACCACTCACAAACACAGAGTGGTTAAACCCGAGACCTCCAAGTCTGCAGACGGCGAAGTCAATATTTGAACCCATTTCTGCCTCTGACAATGAAGGCCCGCTGCTGTTAACCACCAATCTAGACTAGACTTATGTATCTAGCTCATTCTGCTAAACAATGAAAGTTGATAAAGGAAAATAAGTGAATTAAAAATAAAGAAAATATATCACATGACTTTCTAAAGTTGTGTAATATTTAAAGGCTAATGAACATCCTCGTGTTACAGATAATTAAACTAAGGTGAAACAAGGGTAAATAAACTGCTGACAGTTACCCACCTCCATCGTCAAAGCTAGACATGGGCCCCAGGCTAACTAGCTCCTGTTCCAGTCCCCTTTCACTTCTTCAATACCTCACAGCACTAAGCTGCTGAGGAAAGATATGGTTCACCAAATATGCTAATCATCCAAAAGATCAAACAAAAAGCTCTTTCTATGTCAGTCTGTGTTACTGAAAATCTAAAGCATGAGCTGGATTTCCCGTTTAGTAAATATATAAGAAGAACAAAATACAATCTTGGCTTCAATATGCTACAGTGGGGATGGCACTGAAGTAGAATCGGTTAGTTTTCTACTCAATATAACTAGTTATTTGCTATGCAACTGTGTAGCTGGTTACATGAAGGCTTCCCAATGATTCACACCTCTAGCTGTTCACTGCCTTGTGCCTCTGGCATCAACTCTGGCCTTGGTCATGGGATTGGCCTTGGCCAATGGTGCATCCACGACTGTGACACAGCAAGGCCTGTACACTGGAGAAACCTGTCGTAGCACCATGAAAGCCCATTCTAATGTTCTTGACCATGAAGGGTCATAGGAGAAAGATGCCCAGCCAGCCAAGCCATTGCCATTGCAGCTGAGCTCAGTCCTCAGCTGTGGAGCCCAGAACCTCATGGAGGCACAACCAGCTAGGAACAAGATTAATAACTTAAAAGAGTTTGCCCCATGTGTTCTACTCACTTTTGAGAGGGCAATGTGTCCTTTCATGCCTCGAGTTTTCAGCAAAAGATTAGCAATGAGATCAGGATGTAGGCATAGCTTTTATCCAGGCACTCCTTTCGACCCCAGCAGGCTGTATATCCTATATTTCAAAAAAGGACCCTATCTTCCCATCCTCTGAGGATGAGCTAGATTTAGTGACTCACTCCCAAAAAGTAGAGTGTGCAAAGAGAAAGCTAGTAACTTAACAATGGAGAAACTTGGCAAATACTACCTTATCCAAGCAATAATGGTTAGCATCACCAGTGACAAGTCATGTGGATTCATAGACCGCCCGATACGAGGTTACAGGAAAGACTTCATCTATGAGATATTCTCCCTCAGAAAACATAACATCAGTCTAAACCTGAGATAACCATAAGACAGTCCTCAACTATAGGGCATTCCACAAGAACCATGGCGAGCACTCCTCAAAACTGTGGAGGTCATGAAAAAAAAGGAGTAAGGAACTAGTGCTGACCAGAGATGACTAAGGGGACAGGGCAACTCAATACAACCTGGCACTCCAGGTATAATTTTAACCAGAAAGAGAACATCAATGAACAAATTCATGACATCCAAATAAAGTCTGGAGTTTAGTTTAAAAATGGGAGGGATGTTTATTATGTAACAAATGCCACTATCTCCTTCCAAGAAATTGAAAAATAAAAGAGATTATCCACTCGAAGGAAAGGAAGGCTTCTGCACATTGGCCACTCTAAGTAGCAAGATTTTATTATGTATTCAGACCCAGAAAACACCACATTAAGTGGAACTGTTATTGAATCTAAGGTCTTCTTCAAAGCTAGGACAGAAAGGTAAAAATTAGGAAAGGGAGAAAAAAGGGATGGAGGGAGGGAGATAAAGTGACTCTGTGTTTACATCATCTTGTTCCACATCTCACTTTGCATAAAAATTGAAGTGCATAGAGAGAAAAACCACTTACTATAGAGTTAGTTGAAAGAGTCAGAGAGTTGGGTTCTAGTTAACTGAGACTTTACCTATGGATATCTTATAGTGCTAGCCTATAAATTAAAGAGTATACACATAAATATCATTCAACAGAACTATTTTACAGAAATATTTAAGTGTTATTAAATATGCTTAGGCCAGTTTTAACAAGTCACAGATTCTTTTAATATCAATAGCCTGTACTTATCCTTTGTTATCCTGAAGCATATATATAGCTGAAGTATTACAGTTTTCTTATTTCACACTGAGACTAATGTAGGGGGTGGACACTATTCATATTGGTTTATCAAAACTGATTTGCTATGACAACATGGTCTGGGATGGAGATGGATAGAATCTAAAATATTGCACATGAATAAAAGCTTAGACTTGGACAAAAGGGCACCTGGCTCTTTAAATATTCATGAAAATCATACTATAAGACCTCTGCTCTGTGGGGTGTTTACTCTCTTTTCAAGAGTTTAGTTCTTCAAATGTGATGGTAAAATGTTGGCATATGATACTGAACAATGCTATTGTGATGGGGAAAAAAAGATTCTGATGGACAATGACATCATCTGTGCCTTTTGACTTTTTGTCCAAGCATGTTGGAAAGAGATCAGGAAGTGTTCCTTGAGAAATAAAGCAGAACTGACAATGTGAGGGAACAGAGACAGCCAGCCAGGAAGAATGTGCTAATTCCCAACATGTCACTTTGAGAACCCGTCACAGCCTCAGTCATATGACAAGGGCTGTTCCCTTCCAGGGAAGGATCGGCTTCCAGTGATGGGAATGGCGATCTATTGGCAAAATCAATTGTCCTGGGTTATGAAACACTCATGTTTGAGGCCCAAGCATCTATTTTGCTGAAACCTCAACTTTGAATTTAAGGATGATTATCTTAAGCTTCCCAGCAGAGGTCACTAAGCTAATGATAAAATAAGCTCTGTCATAATACATAATCACCGTTTCCATTGACAACGTGAGGGGGAAAATATATACATGATGTCAAAAATCCTGTTGAGGAAGCTTTGGATGAAAACACAAAATATTTCTCAGCAAAAGTGACAGTATTTTACATAGAGAGTCAAAATATAATAGTTGCACTTTAGTGTAACGTTTACAGAGAGGGCAGTAATCTACAGGCTGCTTTACAACTGTACACACATAAATTTTCTATACTATTCAAATGTTACGGATATCTATAGAAAATAGACCTGATGATGAATAACTAATGATTTTCCAACACTGATTTTACTTAAATTTTATACTTAGATAATTTGAACGTAATAATTTATAGATCCTGATTTCATTTAAGGCTCGTCACTTAACTCAGTGTTCATCTCCCGAGGGGACACTGGGCACCCTGTACTGTTACTCCATCCCCATACTTGCTGGACTCCCTGGCCCTAGAATGGTTTGGGGCTTTGAACTGATTATATTAATATTATTAAGAATGAAAGGTTGAGATCTTCTACCTGAAAATACAGTTGACCTGAAATCAGCCCTAAATCAGTTTCTATAATTTATAGAAAAAAAGAGGCTGTCATCTTTGTCAGCCAGTGAACCCAAGGCTTTCACTGGGGTCTAAGAAGGCTTTGCATGACGTAGCCCTCGCCTTGTTCATGTCACTCCATGAGCCTGGCTCCTTGATGTGGGAAGCACACACCAAGCACACTTTCCTCGGAGCCTCTGTGGAAACACTCCTCCCCCAGATGTTTGGGCAGATAGTCCCATCGCCTCATGTCAATGTCTTCCCAACCATACTTCCTCAGAGAGCCCCTCCTTGACCACCAGACCTAAAGAACACACCCACCACTCACTATTCCCTTATCATACAGTGTTTTTCTTCAAAGCACTTTCAACACCTATTTATCTTCTGGGTTTATTTGGAATTACCTGTGATCTCTGTCTAGAATAATAACCCTAATAATATGCCTAATAATGGAGGTGGGAATTTTATCTGTTCTGTTTTCTGCTGAGTGGCCAGCATGAAGATTTATGCCTGGCACAGTAAGAACTCAACAAATATTTCCAAAAAAATAAATAAAACAAAAACCAAAAACAACCAACAACATATGCACCATGTATTCCTCAACTAGAGGATAGCAAAAGAGAAGTGAGACGTGGATCATGGCTTCCAGGCACTTATACCACAGTGAAGGGACAAGAGTTGAGCTCCAACTAACCTGTCAGCTCTACATCTTATTTGAACCAAAGCACACTGGTGGCAGAAGGATACACGGTTGTCCACTTAGAGGAAAGCAAGTCTTTGGTAGGAATCCTCAGCAACTGATCAGATATTGGAGATAATTTTAATCAAATCAATCATTATTTGAGAAATCACAGCAAAAAAGCCATGTTCTGCCCCACTGTCAAAAACAGAATTTAAAGCAGGGTAGCTCACTGTTCTAAACTCACACGACATTTCATCAAGTCTGATGTTCTTATTTCATTTTGATATTTCTTCTTTCATCTCTAAATGCATAGCTGAGACCAGCACATCAGACACGTTCAAGATCAGAGATTATTTTGTGAACAACGCCTAATTTTTCTTCTGCATCTTTTTTTTCTACTTATCACAAAAACATAGATGTGAAAAAGCCCTTTTTGTTCTTAAACTCTTTTCCATAAATCATAGTTTTAAAATTAGAAATCTCATTTTTTATTCTAATTTTCAAATTCAGCATTAGACCCTGCTTTGTTTTGAATATAAAGGGCTGGGGGATGGGGGGAACTACCCTCTGGAATTTTCTAAGATGTGAGATTCCTTGACACCAACAAGATTTTTACCTGTTTTTCATTCTCTCTACAACCTCTAGTTCAATAATAAATATTTAATTAATGCAAATATACCTGCTTGACTTTCCAGAAAGTTGGCAACCTTACACCTCCCTCCTGCTTTGATAGACTCATTCATTTTTTCCACCCATTCAGGGAAGAAAAATAGTGGGGAAAAACTAAGGGGCTAAAAAGACACCCCTTAATAAATGTGTTTAATAGCTGACACATCTTTCTTTTTGTTCCATTATACTGGCACACACTCAGCATGGCATTGTTCACTGTGAAGTGGTTTTCCATTGTTTTTCCACCAGCCTCTATCAAGGCTACTGACAGATGACCTATCAAATGCTTCCTCCTTTGTCTTCCAGCATCCTTACCATCCCTTTTTTTTTTTTGAGGAGACACAATCTGCTCACCCTCTGGCTCTTCCTCCTTCAGGGGTAGCAGTTGGTAAGCCTGGGCCCTCCCCAAGCCAGGGGCTGCTATGCTGAACATGTCTGGATCCCAGTGATGTAAGGGAGAGTAGCGCATAAATTAGTAGATAGTGTTTCTAAAGCTGTCAGGGATAAATTGTTCTCGTTTCCTGAAACTGTCATAGAAAAAAAAAAAAAAGGGTGATTCTAAGATGAGCTCTGACACCCCTGTTGCTCCTGGAAGACAAAGACACCCAAAAGTCTCTTGCCAGGTCTGAGCCAGGAATAGGCTTACAACAGATGGAACTTATAACAGGGATTTAGGAAATAAAATAGAACTGGCAATGTGGTAGGAAGACAAGTTTCAATTAAAAATAGATAACACCTATCAATAATAACAAATGTTTCATGAATCACCTGGAGTATTTATCCTGAGGCTGCTTGAATGACATTATATAACACCCCCCACCACCACCAATCTTTTAACATTGTTTCTGTAAATGATGACTGACTTGAAAATTCACAGGTATAAGTGAATATACATGTTGATAAACAGCCTGTTTGCTTAAAGGATTCTAAGAGCTAACCTCAAAGGAAGCAGACTCCAGCCTTGGGCATTTTGGCTCCAAGCGATTTGCTTACCTTTGAGGAAAACCAGACCAACTCTTGACCAGCTCAGAGAAGGTTTTCAGAGCAGACAGTGCTGACTGGCACACATCCACCCTCAATAGTGCCCACATCCCACTTGAGTTTCCTTAGTTCGGCCTACCCCTTTCCCACTCATCAAAAGCACTGCCTGCACCGAGATGTTAAGGTCTTTGTGACAAGAGTCCCCCACCTTGATAAGCTGCTAGCTCTTGAATAAACCTGCTTCCCTTCCATTGGACCCTGTCTCTTGAGTATTGGCTTTCGAGCAGCAGCCAGCCAAACCTGGGTTTGGTATCAATTATAGCATGCATACTTGACAGGAGCACCACTAAGGGATGAGAGATGGATCGGACCAGCTCCTACTACAACCAGTTAGTTACCTTCAACCCTGGGAAGCTGGGGGTCTGGAGTGATTAAAACTGAGCTTCTTCAGACCTTCTTAAGAAGGTCTGTCTTGAGCATGAACAGGTACCTGCTCTATTCCATACTCTACCATGTGACTATAATTCTGCTCTTTGCCCCCCAACCCAATTTTGACACTCAGATGGTACCGTATGTCACAGTCAACATCATTTATATAGAAGTCAATTATTTCCTTATTAAATGACCCATGACACAACCAAACATATACCTATTCATATATAGATAGTTATCTGTGATATAATTTTAAAGATTTTCCGTCATAATACTTAGGGATTATCTTTCTAAAAACTTATTTTCTTTTACATGTTAGCTTTCAAATTATAAGCATAAATCACCCTTAAAATTAACTTCTGTAGAACAGATCTTCTCCAAAGGTACTGCAAGTGACATGTCATGATTTATGGCTAGGGAGGTGCTAACAAGTTATTTTCTTTTTCCAAATTCTGTTTAAATGAGTTGAATTGAGCAACAGTACTATTATCAGGGTATGGCATTCACATAGACAAAATAAAATTTATATTTAAATTGCACTAAATATTTGATTGGCAAAAACACAAGTCATAATTTTTTTTTCCTTCCTGTAGCATTTGTATTTAAATGTTACTTTGCTGCCTAGCTTTACTCTAAGTGGATATAAATATAAAAAGCAAACTTCTTAGGAGAACAAATTCCAGTCCTGCTATTTGTTTACCAAAACTAAAGATCAATCATTTTATTTAGTATCAGGCCTGATAGTCACATACTGGAAAAGCAAAAATCTACTGTTGGTCTCAATGACTGTTTCCTGTTCTCTTTATATGGAAACTTCACCATGCTTTCAATCAAGTTCGAGAACTGGATATAAATGAAGTACATAAACATTTTAAAACTAATGGTGAGTTAATTTGAATAAGCAAACATCTGAGGAACAAGGTGTACGATTGAACTCTAGACTCCTCTGATAATTCAGGCATCCTACATAAAGTGTCAGTTTCATAGCAAGGAAAGGAATGACTCTCTCCCAACATAAACAAGAAATGCTTGCTTAGCCACTGTTGATTTACATGAGAAATTAAGCTTTTGACTTCCTTATATTTGGTTGATTAAAGTTTTTAGCAAACAATACCTACCAGAATGTCACCTGGGCATAAACTACTTCATCCCTACACTAGATAAGGGGGCATTAGTGGAAATACGTAGCTATTGTTTTTCAATAGATGTTATACATCCAGCTCCAATCATCTACAGTTACAATTCATGAACTTCTGGATGAAGTCCAAACTCTTCAAGCACATCTGTTCCACACACCAGCAAAACATACAGCAGCTAGTGCAGCACAATTCGACACAACAATTTAAATATTTTCTATAATTAATGATACGTAATTAAACTTAATGTAATTATATTTGGGTTCTCTGAGGTACCTATTTCACAATTAGTGTTCCATCAACAAATAGCTTTTCCAAGGCATAGCACAGCTCTGCCTATAGTAGCAACTCATACCCAGAAGTGTCCCTGTTACAGTAAATACACTGCGAGCAAAACCAAACATTCTAAGTCATCAGCCATCAGATCTGATTATGTTAGAAACAAGAGTCCCTCACATGCCAAAACCACGTATAAACCTGAACATTAATGGTTTGGTCTTCAGCCTGTGGGAAGTTGAAAAGGTGACATGAAGGAACAACCACTCGATGGCCTTTCTCATAACTTTACAAACACAGTCAATTACTAAGAAGCCCATGAAGAAAAGTCTCAACATTCTACAGCCATATCCCAACGGGGCCAATAAAATTGTCTATCGGCCAGCCTTCTTTGAGTCGGTAATTTGATGAGGTGGTGATGGAGGAGCAGCATCTGAGAGACTATTCTGTTTGGCTCAACCAAACTAACATCATATAATTACAACTATAATAGCAAAGAGATACTGTTGCTAGAATTTTTGCTTTGCCAACATTGGGATCACAGGAACTAATTTACGGAGCATGTACATGATTTAAAAACATACTCTCTCCAGTTTTTGCTCGAGTGCAAAAGAATTGTAGTGACTGGGCTCCTTCTTTACATGGAGGGCTCAAGCCAGTAGTTGCCTAGACTAGCTCTCCAGGCTTAGTCTTTTGAGACTGGTGGAGGAGTGACCACAGTCAACTCTTATTGCTGCTTCTCTTATTTCTTGATTTTTCTATTTAAAATATTTGATGGCCTTCTACTAAGAAAAGTAACAATATAGTTGTATTTGTTTTAACATTGCCTCCCCCTGTCCAAAGCATGCTTCTCTTACCTTCTCTCAATATAGGGGGTTAGTATGTTTTTTATTTGCCTAATTTAATAGGTAATTAACCCCCAACTCTCCTATAGAACTATAACTTTTTCTCAATGAAGATGAACACATCAGGGTTCACTTAGGGGTACTGGTACTGTTCCACTCCGATCTCAGCAGCCCCCCACCAACATGTCATCTGGAAGCTCTCCCTCTAGCATCATCCTGCGTATTTCCTTCGCGTCTTTCCTGTACAGGGTCCTCTATCCTGGATCCTGAGGTTTCATCAGCATTTGTTCTCTCCCCTTGTGATAGAAGCACATTATCCTGAGGAGGAGTGGCCTCAGAGGTAAGTTTTTCAAGACTTCAATGCTAGAGAAGACCTTACACTTACTTGAAATTAGCCTGCACATACCATTCTACTTTGAAAATCATTTCTGCTAATACATTGAATGTGTTCCCTCACTGTCCCTTGTTTTATGTGTTGCTATTGAGAAGTTTGAGCTCATTCTGATTCCTTGTATATGAACATTTTTTCTTCTTCTTTCTGGGTATGTTTATCCTTGATGTACTTATCTCTGAAGTTCAAAAATGTCATCACTATACCCCTTGGGGTGAATCTCTCTCTTTTATCATGCTGGGCGCTCGATGTGCCTTTTCAATCTGGATAGTTATCTCCTTGAATTATTTTAATAATTTCCTCCCTCTCTGCTTTCTGAATTTCTCTGTCAGAAAATGCTGTTCCTCAGATGTTGAATCTTCTAGAACAGTGTTTCTCAAGGTTTAGTCCATGGACTAGCCACATCTGCATCACCTAAGGTCTTCTCAGGTTGCACCCCGACCTTCTGAATCAGAAACTCCGGGGGTGGGGCTCAGCAATGTGTTGTAACAAGCCCTCCAGCTGCGTTTGATGCAAGTAGTTACAGAATCACTGTCTGAGACTGCTCTGCTATTCCTTTTGCTCCTACCTTCTACTTTATGTTTTTGGTCTTTTACCTATTTTCCCTCAGTATTATCCTCCAGTCCCTTTAGCATGTTTTCCATTCCTTCCATCAGGAATACCAGATTTTCATTTCTGAGCACTTTTTCTTATTCTCTGAAAAGTTTTCCCTCTTATTTTATAACTGTCTGTTCCTGCTCTCTGGCGGCTTCATATCTTCTTGCCTCTCTCAGAATATCAATTTAAATTTTATTTCACTTGTTTTAAGATTTCTTCTGCTTCCTGTATGGTTTCTGTTTCTCTTAGATTCCTTCCTATTGGCTGGGTTTGCTTTATCTCCTTTATTTTAGAAGATTTTACAAGTATTTTGATCCTTAGATAGCCAAAGATGTGAGGAAAAAACAAAACATATTTGCACAGGGGTCTTGTCATTTGCAGGCTTTCCTTTAGTTGTTGGGTAGATGACCCAAAAGGTCAGCACCTGTGGGTGGTTTCCTTTGGGCAGACCCCTTTCTCAGAGAGGAGCTCTCCCCAGCATTCTGCCTGCCAGCAGGAGAAGAGCTTTTTGGAGTGAAGAGGGTTGTGGGATCTCAACATTCAGTTTGAAAATCTTTTACTTAATGCCTTTATTTTTACAACAATTTCTCATCTTTAATCTCATCAGTTTCTGGGATTTCTAAAATGTGATCCTTCCTGATTTACTCTCTCTATAAAACACGAATTCTCTCTTTTCTGCAGTCAGGGAGGTCTGTGGGATCTGGGAGGGTCTGTAGGCCTGATGTTCCAGGTATAATCCCCCCACCCTCCACTCTGCTTGTTTTCTGTCTTCTGCACACCTACCATCCAAGTCACCTGTTGCCTCAATTCCTGAACCTTCCTGGGGTTCTGTAGCCAATTCCAGCTTGATTACATGAAGGTGTAGTTAGCTGCTTAGCACCAGACATCTAATACAGCTACTATTCAACCATCCACTTTTCAGCTTCCAAAATTCTGCTCTCGTCTTTTTATCTGTCCTCAGAATCCCCTTTTGCTGTCCCACCTGTATTCTATTCGGTCATGTTAACACTAATAGAGTGGAGCCACACTCATGTGCCAGTTCATGATGCCCCCCAGGAGCCCCCGTCACACTGGAGAACATCAGCGGAGGGCGGTCCTGACAGCATGGCTGAGATGCAGTTATTCCAGGAGCACTGGCACGGTGGCAGCGGGCTGAGGCGGGCTTTGGTCTCCAGCAAGAGGCACATTCATTTTCATGGGCAAGTGGAGCCCAGGGCAACTTGATCCTCATGAGCGCCAACAAGTCTGTGAAAATAATGTTTGCCTGATGGTCAAAGGAAAGAGTCTTGTTGCCTCAGCTTGAGTGCACGCCAAGCCACACAAGCATTAATCTGAAATTTGACGGTTAAGAAAGGCCTCTAGGCAACGTGATTGCAGTCACAGCTTTGCCACCTTGAGGGGACCCTCAGATTCATTTCAGTCTCTTTAATTTGACTCCAAGGTACTACTGTGAGCCTGACCCAGAGAAAGGCAGCCACATGGGTGATCTGAGAGTCAGAATAGGTCCAGTTGCCTCCCAGGAGCAGGCAATTAAAGGGTGTTTCTGCTTTATGTTCCTGTTCTGGTCGCTTGGACTTGAATTATCACTTTGTCCTTGCATGGATTCTCCCTTCCACAACATTTAATTTCAGAAAAAGGAGAAGAGGTCGTGGGGAAGAAGCACATACACTAAAGCAATATATTTATGGGAAGTCTTTTTGTTGCCAGGACAATATGGATTAACTCAGCAATGAGGCCAAATAATTGGCAAGACCCTCCTTCACTTCTACTTTTAAACACAAGCGTACTGATATATTTACCAATCAAGTAAACGTGTGGCGTGATATAGTAGAAAGAACACTGAGGTGGGACTCTAAAGAACCGGGCCCCATGCCCGGCCAGGCGTGGCTCAACAGTTGAGCGTCAAGACTTAGAAGGCAAGATCAACTGGATTATTTTCAAGTTCTAATACAACCTGAAATGGTTAGACTCAGGCCTATCACTTAGTCTGTGGATATCTGTGGTCTAATCTATAAAACGGGAATGTGAGGCTACAAAATACCCAATAAATTCTCCATGTGATATGATTCATCCATTGACATTCCTCAGCATGCATCTATGATCAGTGCTTATGCTTAACTGGGGTGAAGGTGTATTGTTGCAAGGTTTAGGGTAACCTCTCCAACCCCACTTTTTATTTTTCAACTATAATTTAACTTTTAAAATTTTATTCCAAAACAAGAACTCTGTTGGGCTCAGTGGTTTGAAAGCATTTTTGGAGCCTTAGTCAAAGCATAAGTGAAACATAATTGGGAAGCTAAATTATTTAATGCACACCCCAGCTCAGGGCGCATGTTCAACAGTCACACTTGTCTTGGCCTGGTTTATTTGGTGCCTGACTATATGAGCTTTTATCAGGATGACTTTTTAGATTAAAAATTTAAATAGCTTAAGTCAGTGAAGCATTGCAAAACACAAAAAGAGGTGTGTTAGAGAATACAAGAGAGTTTAGTCACCACTGGGCTAGGAAATTCAGCTGAGAGGCCCGGGATGGAATGCCCTGTGGGCCTGATCTAGGGAAGGTCAGCAGCAGCTTCCTCCAGGCAATGGCACTCATTTCTTTCTTTTATGTGGAGTCCTGGAGGATAATATGATATTTTGGATTCTCTTTCACTACACCAGTGAGACATTTATCTCTAAACCTTGCACATCAATTCATTAATTTGTAGTTGCTCCATGGACAAATCTAATATCTGGCTGTGGTCTGGACACTTTACTGAGTTCCATTTGTGCCTACTTTACCTTGTAGTCCTGGTGGCAGAGAAAGTTAGATAAATTTGTGCTGGCAAATGCTAAAATGTCGGGACATTTATCAAGAGTGTGTGATGGCCACAGGCTAAAACAGTGTCATCTCAGAGGATTTTCTTTAGCTTATAGGTTATTATTATCAAGGTACTTTTACAATTTTCAAATAGGCACTCACTTTTGATGAATGTGTAATGAATTACATTGAGTAACAAATGCGGATTTAACCTCCATAGGGATCAAAGGTCTCTGCTAAAAACAATTCAAAGGATAGTCATTTTCAAGTCTATAAATTGCACGTGGATGTTCACATATCAAATGAAATATAC
This sequence comes from Miniopterus natalensis, assembly GCF_054644295.1. Lineage (NCBI taxonomy): Eukaryota > Metazoa > Chordata > Mammalia > Chiroptera > Miniopteridae > Miniopterus > Miniopterus natalensis. The sequence goes on along the minus strand of NC_142087.1, from coordinate 64,535,841 downwards.
TCTGAAGCAATAATTAGCCTCGTCCAGAATGGGTGAGCCAGGTAACCTTTTTACCTTCCCATGCCCAATTACTATATAGAAAAAACACTTGTTAAAAAACATCTAAAACAAATACAAAACAAAACTCTACTACAGTTATTTCTCACTGACTCGAGTCCACCTACTTGAAGACATATAGAACTGAAGTGACAAGAGGTAGCCTTCTCACATTACCATACTTCTCAGATTCATTAGGAATCAGCAGGTTGTAATCATGACAGTGTATAACCAGAAGATGAAGAGAAGATCACTTTCAAGTGCTGGGTCACTGACACAAACAGAAAGTATTTAACCTCTAGATGTGGTCACTTATGCTTGTAAATCAGAGATGGCGAAGGGGTCCATTATATGCCCAGGGTTATTTAAATAAAAGGTTTCATGTAAAGAGGGGAGAGCTTGTACAAGAGTCTGGTTATTGGATTATCTATTCAAAAATATAAGCCAATGACTTTTCATGAGCTGGAGCTTTTTTGGGAATTAATCACAACATGAATGAAAACTCTGAAGAGGAACCTTGTCACCTTCTCTACCTATGAGAGAGGCGGTGACACTGGCTGGGAGAAAGATCATGGGAATAACATTCCCACCTCACCTACAAATTGGCTCAGTGACACTAAAAAATACTCAGCTTACCTTTCCTTTGTGATGGATAACTCAAAATCACACTAATCACATCCTGAACAGACAAATACATGGTGAGTGGGTGAAAGACGACTACATCCCTTCTTTAATTGGCTGAAAGCTAAAGCTAGAACTACCTCCAGTCAATCAAAAGTGTAGAATTACAGGATGCTAACACTGGAAATGTGATGATTAATTGGTTCTTCCATCATTTTACACAGTAAGAGTGGAGCCCTAGACAGGTTAAGTGATATGAAAGGGATTAGAGCTGGTACAATGCAGTTCATCAAACGCAGTAATAATGAGCCTGGAAAAGTGTTTAGCATTCAGGAAAGAGAAAACAGTCCCCACTCATGAGGTGGTCACTATCCCACAGAGAAATACTGGTACAAATAGAGAATTATAATGTGGTCCCTCCAGCCAAGACTGGGTGATGACAGGCATCGTTTTGGCTTATCAGTGGCATTTACATCTACCCAGCTGTCTTTAACACACTGACTTGGCCCTAAGTGGATCAGATCTGTTTGAAGCTAGACAGGCAGGCTGCAGTGAACAAAAACTTAATATCACTTCAGGCACATTGCAGGTATCCATTTAAAATGCTGGAGCCCTGCTGATAAAATCCTATTACCATAATACAGTGATCACCTGCACTGCAGAAACGCTGGGCCCTGGTTAAGGGGCCTTCGGCACATTCTTTCTAGCTTAGAATCCCAGGAAATGCACCCAGCCAACACTGAATGGAGCCACTGCCATGTGCCGAAACCTAGCAGTGTAATTTCCACCGACAATCCTGGGACCAAAGAAGCCAGGAGGAGAAGGGCCGTGGCCAATAGGAGCATTTGTGCAGAATGGAAAATTGTATTGGCACTCACTTCACACGCACTGCGGCGAACCACAGAGTGTGTGGCTCAGCGACTCAAGCGCTAGGCTCAGAGACCAGCTTGGGTTTTGTCTCAGCATGGACTCAATCTTGCTGCACAATACTGGGTAACCCACTTTATTCCCCCACATTGCAGTTTCTCCATCAGTACATAAGGGAAAGAAACAAATTCTGGTGTGACGACAATTTACCTTCTATAAATACGTTGGGCATAGAACAGTTTCTAAATATTTCCCCTGAAAAGATTCCTGTGCTGTTGGAGAGATCTGAAGAGGACATTTCTGACCTGTCGTGTGTGGGGACGTGTGTTGATTTATTTCTTTCTAGTTGTAAGGATAGATTTGTACTTAGAATGGCACTCTCCAACACAACCTTCTTGGGAAACTATTGGGTTAAACCATGGTGCTTATAACTAAGAACAGAAAGAAAAGACAAAGCAAAAAACAATAGACCATGTGTGTATCAACGTCAAGGCCTTGTCCCTATTTAGAAAATGTTTTGTCAAAAAATTCCATTGTGCATGTGCGTGGAGCCCAGGATTGTGGCAAGTCTCACTGTTGGCCCAGGTTAGAGTGAAGCAATGGAAACTATCCATTTCTCCTTTCACGTACATGAAGGTGTTTCATTTGTCTGAAGATGAATAGCAAAAGACCAAGACAGGGGCGATGCTCTCTGTGGGGACACCTTGTAATGGGTGGGGACAAGATACAAGAGAGAGACTTTCAATAGTCATCTTTGTAGCACTAGAGGGTAGCAGTAAGGCAGCCACATTATCTTCTTGGTCATTAGTCTCAGGAGATGAGAAAAATTCACAGCAGGCACCATGGCAAGTACTGTTGAGATGCCTCCTTGCCGTGGCCCGAGGATGTCCACGAGGCAGCTGTACCACAAACAAGAATATGAGGAACCTTGTTTTTGAAGGTCTGGGAGGTCCTTCTTGGGGAACTACAGGAGCCAATGTCTTAGGATCCTTCATTTACACAGGTGGTGGCTACTTGCCCCCATAAACATAAATATCCCAGCTATAAAATGAAATCAGGTAAGATTAAATAAAGTGGAATCCTATCCTGACATCATCTGTACCCACCCAGAAGGTGTGACCATGTCACACCTGCGTTACCTTAGTAAACCTGTAAATGCCCAACTAAATGGGAAGGACAACGTTGCTGTAGGGTATTTAAATTGAGAGACAACTTTATTGCAGGATAGTCTGAAAACGTCCCATGGAAGAAGTGGTTCCTGAGTCAGAGCTCAAGTCTGAATATAAATTAAGTAAATGGGAGAGAAGAGGAATTCTGAGCCAAAAGGAAAAAAGTAAAGGGATAGATAAGTCAGAAAGAAGGGAATTAAATGCAAGGATCTATCTGTTCAACGTGGAGGCCGCATGATGGGTGCCTCTGGGAGATGGAACTGCACTGTTAGAATAATAGAGCAATTAGTGCCGCTCACCAGGGCATGTCCTCACTCCACCTCCTTCCCTCTTGGGTCTAATGTACTGCACTTCCCAGAATTCCAATGGACATCCTGTAGACATAGGTGAAGAGAGGATATATTTCTAGTTTTTCATGTGAAAAATTTCAGATACAAAGAAAATCAGGCCAAGAAACAATTCAAGATCAGAATCCACTTGGAGTTCTTGTATTCAGTTCTTGCTACCTGCGTGTGAGAAATGTTCCCCCTTCAAATGTCCATAGTAAAGATCGGTGTGGCTTGATATTGATTTAACCCTTTATCATCTTTTGAAAGAAAGCTAGTAATTCATTTTAGTAACTTCGAACATTATATTTTGCTATGTGCAAGTAAAATGTATAATACAGAATGCATAAGCAATATATAATATGCAACAGATAAAATAATGCATGACATATATTATATATATAGTATATATAAATACATATGTATTAATATATTATGTTTAATATCAACACATATAGATTTAAATATGTTTCATTGATTTCAGAAAGAGAGGAATGGAGAGGGAAAGAGAGAGAGAAATATCAATGAGAGAGAATCATCTATCCACTGTCTCCTGCACGCCCCCTACTGGGGATCGAGCCTAAAATCCAGGGATGTGCCCTGACCAGGAATCAAGCCTCGATCTCCTGGATCATAGGTCGCTCAACTGCTGAGCCACACTGGCTGGACACATATAAACATATGTTTAATGGCAGGTACAGGCAGGGGAGAAAAGCCTGTTTAGCCCTTTAAAAAAGTCTGTACAAGGAATTTTAGGAATACAGCTTATTTACATGAGGATCTAAGGGACTAAGTAAAAGTACATCAGTGAAACCTCTTGAAGAAACTTGTGTTTTGTTTGTTTTTAAGGGTCAATATTATTTTTCTCCAAGACAGAATTTAGATAATTTTGTTAGTCTCACTGGAGGAAATTTTTGACTTGTATTTGTAATACAAATGCTTATATTTTTTAGAAAAAAAGTATTAATCTGCATATAAAACAAATTTATAGGCCATTTTTAACACCTCCTTAAATCACAGGGGCTTTTTTCTATACTGAGGTTTAGAAAACAAAATAAAACAGTATCATTCCTTCATGGCTTAGGAAAAAACACCAAATTAAGCTGCAGAAACTATTTGTCCATTTGTTTCAAGGTCATAGGAAAAGAGACAGAATCTTTTTGTTTCAAGGACTCCACTTAGATCACGCCATTTTCAATGAAAGTAAGAAATGCTACAGCTCAATTATTAATTTGTCACGGCATTAAATAAGATAGGTTCACCTCCTCTTCAGACTCCCTGACTCCATGCTCACCATGACAAGTAGGCTTAACAAGCCCCTTGCGTCTCATTGCAGCCAAGCAGAACTGTGTTTCTGATCAACAACTGTGCTTGAATGAACTTTAACTTACTGTTCCGGGTATACGTTCATTCCTTCTCCCCTTTCAAAACGAAAAAAAATGATAAATAAATAAAGGAGGGATGTGTGTTGAAAGGTGAAGGTGATTAGTGGGTTAATGGGAAAGGTGCAGATTCAACAATCCAACAAGGCACATTCAGCTTTAGGAACACTTCGGCTGGTTTCACATCTCAGCAGGGCTGAATTTATTTTTGTGTGGATGCCTGGAGGATTTCAGGCCGGGTGGTTTATATTTACTGGAACTGCAGATAAACAAAAGGAGCCGAATGAAGCAGGGGAAACAGACTCCTCTGCGGGAAGAGGGGTCCTTAGTTTTGGGGTAACACAAAGCATTTTCAAGTTACTGAAGAAACTTTCATACCTGGAATATAAAGCTTGGGGTCTCTTGAAATCTGGGTTTCCAGTTTAAGTCTGAAGAGCAAAGGAGGTGTGTTAGGGGCTGAATTGTCTGCCCCTAAATCCATATGTTGAAGCCCTAACCCTTAGTATCTTGGAATAGGACTGTATTTGGAGATAAGTTCTTTAAGCAGGTATTAAGTGAAAATGAGCCACAGGGCTAGGCCCTAGTTCAGTCTGACCTTTGTATAATAAGATGGCATCTGGTCACAGAGGAGACATGAGGGATGTGTGTTCACAGAGGAAAGACAGGGCAGGCACTGTGAGAAGGCAGCCATCTACAAACAAGGGCAAGGAGAGTGGCCTCAAAAGAAACTAAACTAGCCAGCACCTTGATCTTGGTCTTCTAGCCTCCAAAACTATAAGAAAATAAATTACCGTTGTTTGAGCAGAAATTTTGGGACAGTAGCCTTAGCAGACTAAGATGGAGTGTAAGGTGATTCTTTGCTGCTCAGCCCTGCACTGTCATTACCCTAGTCCGCAGTACAGTTTCAGACTGGCTCCCAATCATCGATCGCTAAACTAAGAGCTTGCATTAGTCGCCGCACCTCACCACCTGCACTGCTTCATCACTGCTCTTGTGATTAGATGCTTTCTCCCTAATCAGACCGTCTACAAGTCCAGGCCACAATACCTACCATGGGCTTTAATAGCAAGAATGAATAGGCACTGTCTTATTGACAATATGTGGTAAACTTGATCTTATAAGGGTGAAAACTGGTACTAATTTCAAGGGTTCACAAGTAAAGGAAACTTTTAGCCTCTGGAAAAGTGAAGAACTAATTCATTCAGCAAGGGGAGTCCTGTAGAAGTAAGCTAGGAAAAGTCATGGCATAAATGTGTCCCTTCCAAAATGCAGTTAGGTTTCATCATGGAAAGAGAAAGAATGCAGGCTTGGAGCTCTAACCTTAAAGGATGGATTAAAATGCAAGAAATTAAAAACTAGCTGCTCTATATAGTCTCCTGAGCAATGAAAGGAGGGGTAAAACTACCTGTTTAAATATCTGTAGTCTTAGGCTGAGAGGCAGAAAGTAATAATCAGCACTTCCATACTGATCGTGTCAAGGTGAAGGACCTGGAGCAACTGGCAGATGGGAAAGAAGTTAAATAACTAAGTGATGAGAAAGGCAAAATTTTGATGTTTGCAATGCTCTTTCTTACTTCAAAAACTCCTACTCATCCTTCAACTCCCTAGATCTTATGATATCCTCTGGCAAATCTTCTCAAACTCTCAGAAGCTCTACATTCCCACAGTCCTTTGCACACACTTCAATTACAGCATTTATCAGATCATGTGCTAATTACAGCTCTATTTAATTAAATTTAAAACACTAACTAAGATGCATTGATATTTTATACACCACTAAAAAGAAGACTGAACCCTGTAACAATTTTTTCTTGTCACATAGAATTTTAGTTTATAGCCATACTGAAAGAGCTCTTTTAGATTTATTTAAATATAAATTATTTATCACATGTCACTCTGGTCATACATTAAAAAGGAAAACATAAGGAAAAGTATGAGTAAATTCTTCCTAGAACTTCTTTATACTTAGTCTGACTTCTTAATCACTTTTTGAGTCAAAGTTGTGGATAGCTGTGTCTTCCCCAGGCAACTATAACTGCTGCGCCATCACGAACATCTGTGATACCATGTTTCTCAAAACAGTACTTCTCTATTGTGTCTTGGGTTGACCTCCAAATCTTTGAAGGTCATCAGGAAGGTTGTGTGCATTTGTTCAAACCATGATAATCATGTCACCCCTTCCACTTGCCCAACAATGACTGAAACACTCAGATATTAAAATATGAAAAAATATGCCTTAGGAGCAATAAAATATAATAATTTATGTCCCCTTTCCCCTTCTTTATTATCTTTCTATTTTATTATTCTCTGTGTCCTAAGAACCTAGGCTATTTGCTAGCAGAGAGCAAGTTCTGGACACTTGTGTATCCAGCCCCCCGGAAACCTCCGCCTACGCTCCCAGAATCAGGGCCCTAATGACCATTTTCTGAAAAAAGGACATGAAACAAAGTTAAAAGAATTGTCTCACTGCAAATTTTGATGCCACCTTCCAGTTGAACTACTACTACTGCTGCTGCTGCTGCTTCTCCTAACACAAGCACACACTCTATTGATCTTGTAAAGCATTCTGATTCCCTGTGGCTCACTAAGGCGAGCAGGTCAAAGGCGAATGACACAACCATAGGCCAGTGTTATGGACTGATTGTCTCCCTTCCCTCTCACACTGATATGTTGAAATTCTAAACCCCAGTGAGATGGTATTAAGAGGTGAGATCTTTGGTAGGTGATTAGGTCATGAGGGTGGAGCTCTCATGAATGGAATATGTTTTATTATAAAAGAGGCCCCACAGACCTCCCTACTCCCTTCTACAATGTGGGGACACAGAGAGAAGATGATTGTCTATGAACAGGAAGGGGTCCTCACCAGGCACCAGTAATGCTGGAGCCTTGATCATAGACTTCCCAACCCCTAGAACTTCAAGAAATACTTTTCTGTTCTTTAAGCCACTCAGTCCAAAGTATTTTTATATAGCACCCTGACAGACTAAGACACCCATGAGGCCGAAGAACAGTGAGGCAAAACACTCAGATGGCTGATGGGAAGAGCCATGTGGAGAAGCAGAAGTGCCTTGATGCCACTGTCCCAGGTTACTAGAGTGCTGCTTGACTTACTGTGTCCAAGAGAGCATGGCCTTTGGCACCTTGAAGTGATTAAAAAATCCAGAAAAATGAAAACACCAAAAACATTCGTACTGGGTTCTTCTTGCAACAACAGGTGGTGGGAGGGGAGTAGCTGAGATTTTTGTTCTTTGCATTTGGAGGGAGTTGGGAGGTATTTCTTGATCTGAGTGACAGACCTGTCCTCTCACCCTGCAAACAGCAACCTTGTCCTCAAGCTGCCCATGAATGTGGTCCCTTCTGCTCCAATGCAGGTGCTTTAAGCTTCCTCCTGCATTCTTTTGAAGACTTTTCTTCCTTGGGCAATGAGCATATGATCACAACAATGAAACCTCCGCACTGGCTGATGGATTAGGTCTAAGCCTCAGCCTTTTATGCCAAGCTCTGCTCCTTCTTTCCTCATCTGCACTTTCAAAACTCGCCGAAGTCAATAGGAGCTCTTTCTTTCCAGCCTGGCCTTGTTCATGCTGTTACCCCTCCCTCAGTTCCTCAGAGTGCCACTTTCTAGGCTATCTTTGCAGAGCCTTTATGTATCCCCCTCTTGGTTCTCGCAGCCTGAAGCCAGCTCATTCCTCCACCTGTTTGCCATCTTTCTGTCTTGTATAACAGAGGTAGCAAGTGTGCATGTATCTTGTCATCCCTGATCCTTAAAGTCAATCCCTGACTCAGCACTGTCATTCCTGGGACAGAACATAAGCACCTGCTGAATACTGTTGAAAGGACTGAATTAATTATTTTTTTCATCACTTAAGAAGCAGATAAATAAAATACATTATCTGATATGATGCAACATTATACAATAGATAAAATGGGTCAATAGGCTTCAAACACGTAACTTAAGTTATATAAAATTTATGGTAGTGGTTGCCTGGGGTCAGGAGAAAGAATAAAATAGAAGATGGTGAGAATTGAGCTTTTTATCTATTTTTATTTAAAAGTAAAACACTGAAAGCAATATGCCTGTGTATGCAGGGTAATAGGAATATGTGTGTGTTATTTTATTCTTTAGACTTCTTGTAATTTTACATTTAAAGTAAAAACAGATTTCTCATCTCTTGAATGCATGGGAGACCTATTTTATTAGCATAAAACAAAGGAACAACATTACTATATAATTTTGGAATTCAGTGGTACTTTCAGTCTGGCATCAACATGTGTGTGTGTCTGTTTATTGTCTTTGAGTAGATGGAAAGCCACATGAAATTCCATTAGCCTCTAGATCAACATAGGCTCCCAATTAAGAACTTGCTGTATAAATTAAACATTATGCAGACCATCCTGTGTATCTATCAACTTTTTAAAGATATGACTTCATTAATATAGTATTTGAGAAATTAATCTTTAGCCAAAGTTCCTCCACTTATTTTGAACAGATCACGAATGCACTCCTGGATTACATGCAGATGTGCATTTGCAAAATGCAGAGAAAACTGTGCATTTTTCTGCGTAGAGAAGTGAAAGCAGCGGAAAGGGTGCTGAGGAATGTGAGTGGCAAAGGGTTTCAGAGGATGCTGGTGGTTGCTGGGCCAAGGGAACAGAACAAAGAGACAGAGTAAGAGATGGGAGGAGACAGTGAGGAGGAGGGAGACAGAAAGAGAGAAACAGAGAGAAAGAGAGAAGTCTAGGGACAGACAGACAGCTGAGAGAGGCAAGGGAGCTCACGGTGATGATAATCACGTTTATTATTACCATAACTGTAATTCTAGAACCCTAACTACTGCCATTTTTAAGTATTCTCTAAGAGCCAAGAGCTGTGCTGGGTTCTTTACAAATGGTAACTTGTTTTTTTTAGTCCTCAGATCAATTAATACAAGTGTATAAAGCTCGGAGGGATCAGATTAAACAGAGTGTCAGAAAGAGCATCAGACCATGGTCTGCTGTGTTCCAGGTTCCAGTTCTTAGCCTCTGTATGACTATGGCCTTTAATTGGCTTTTATTCCTTTAACCCTGATCATCAGTGATGATCTTACTCTATCAGCTTTATTAGATTCTCACAGCCAAATTTATAGGGCCAAAGGCTTATAGGGTCAGTGGGGCCTCATTAATCAATACTGTCCTGCTGTGATGCATTTAATGGCCCACCACTGACCAGATATTGTTTTCCAGAAGTGCATGGAAGGTGCAGTTCCCAGGAGGTCAGTGCCTTTCCTAAGTGCCCAGGAGAGTGGTGACTATCAGGTAAGAATTTTCTTTTGAGGGTTCAAAACCCAATCTGGTGCATGAGCCTTCCTTTGGGGCTGTTAGGAATTCACCACACCCAACTCCATTGTTTTCTAAGCTATGATCCGAATTCCAACATTGATAGAAACAATGTAGAGATGAAATATTTATGTTTTCAAAGATATGGAATGGAATGCCCAAAACCATTTATATCTATCAGTCAAAAGTTGCTATTTTGGCAGCTTCGGGAATTGAGAAAACTGAGTTGGTCCATCCCTCCCTCCCCATTGTCTGCTCTGTCATTAATGTTGTGTTCATTATATTCCATAAACAAAAATAAATGGAGAGAGAAGAGAGGGGAGGAGAGGAGGGGAGGAGAGGAGAGGAGGGGAGAGGAGAGGAGGGGAGGAGAGGAGAGGAGGGGAGAGGAAAGGAGGGGAGGGGAGGGGAGGGGAGGAGGGGGGGGAGAAGAGAGAAACAGGAAGCAAGGTCTCCATGAATCCTTCCATGTCTGCCCGAATTTCGACAATGAGAGCCATTGTGGGGTGAAGGGCAGCACTCCTTATCTAGTACAGAAGGACACTAGAAAAAAAAAATGGGTGTTTCTCCAGACTGAAAGCAATAAACACCAAATCCATTAGTTCATCCTCTTTGAAGCTTTTGTTTTAATTAAAAGGCCATATCCAGAATATATAACGCTTCAGAAAGATATAGAATCAGAGAGCTTCAGAAAAGGAATCATGTTTGTAGAGCAACCACCTCAAGGTCCACTGCTTTCCAGGACCCTTGAAACCTAGACAGGTTAGCAACATTGCATGCCAAAGGTCTCCCAACCCCAAGGTGTATATGTTACTGTGGAGTCGTGAAGTTAATCTTTCTTTTCTCTTAAAAATATCCATATTTTTCTCTTTCCTCATTCCCTTTCCATCAACTCTGGTAACAGCCAGAAGCAGATATCAGAGGTCAGGGCTGCAATCCAGCCTCAAGTGCAGCTATACGAAGAGATACTCTGGTCAACTGGACTTTGGCACAGCCAACAACAACTGAAGGACCCAATGTCCTCCTCTCTCACATCTGTACAGAATGGCAAACATCCAGAATCACAAAGCTCAATGGCATCAAATCGCTACAGAAAAATATTATTTCCATGGGTTCTAGGTCAGCCTCCGCACCAAGCTGTATGACGCTGGGTAAATCCCTTAACCTAACTGAGCCACAGTGTCGTCATCTAATAAATGGCAGAAATAGCAGTCTCATCTGAGACTTTGGTTGAGGAAAAGGTGACTGTAGCCAAGGATATGCTGGTAAATGTTTAACAACTAGTTCTTTGGGGTGGCTGAGGGTGGGGGAGGGGCAGATTCGCAGTGTTTACCAATTTCCAAGGTGCAAATACTCCCCCAAATCTGTTTTCAAGCTGCAAACATGATGTCACTGAATACCAAGCCAGAAGAGGGGTGCACAGTTGAATTTTGAGAGCTGAGGGGACCGGTTCCAGCACAACACTGACTCCATCTATTTGTAAGTAACAGCACAGATGTTCCTGCCTGTACACTTTCACTCACACATTTCACTGAAGCTGGGCCATCTTCCTCTTCTCTCTGCACATCGCATTCCTACTCATAACTCAAGATTCAGCCTTAATGGCAACTCTTCCATAAATACGTGCAGGATCTTTTACATCGGAATCAATTCTCTCTTTATCCTATCTCCAGTTAACTCTTACTCCATTTTTTCCTTGTATGTATTACTTGTGTACAAGCCTGTTTTTGCCATTTCCCACTTCCTTCTTTGCTGGTGCACAGCGAAATCCCTTGAACACAGCAGGAGTTGGATCAGTGTTCATTGACTAAATTAGTGACAACTACTTTGAGACAAATTACAAAGTTCTATCAAAAAGTACTTTCCCCCTAAATTGAGAAGGCCCTCAAGACAGGACAGTGTTTAACTCATGTTTATATTCTTAGTAAATCATCTGTGCCAGATAAAAATTTAGAACTAGAACTGAACTAGAGCAAGGGTATTTTCAAAGTGGCTGATAAAGGTGTTAATGACAGAATGGAGGTGGGAGGGTCCCAGGGGCACAGGGTTCTGGATCTACCTAAAGGATTTCAGTGCAGCTGCTTCTCCTGCCTCAGGCCTGCCAGTGAAACCTGGGGTAGTCAGTGAGTGTTAGAGCAGCCACACCAGTGAGCCTCAGTTATCACTAGATGGCAAGATGGGACTAACAACACAGCCATGAGGTCCACCCAGTCTCCTGGCAGGGAAGCCAGACCCATGGGAATGAGGGACAACAGCCTTCCTTGGCACTGTAGTTGTGGGGTGAGCAGAAATAACCAGTCCACAAGCTACACAGGCAGAAGGAATCCCCCAAATGTGCATAAAACTTGAGCCTAGGTGCAAAAAGCTGAAAAAGTGCAGGTGAAGGCTATAAGCCTGCAAGAATTAGAACCAAAGCCTGGCATTACCAAGAGGGAGGCTGGGAGGTAAAGAAGAGAACAGTGTCTGGCTTTATCATGATGACACACTCTCTACTGTCTATCATGTTCAGGAGAGAGGGTCCATATGGGAAGTTGCTATTTTTGACCGTAGATTAGAATAACATATCTTTAAAAAATGAGTATACATGTAAAAGGCAGAAATTAAAGTGATTATTCCATAAAAACTTCAAAAGACACTTCAGGATGATTACAAAGCTCACTGAGATTGTACTACAGGAATAAAACAATGCATGCCAGGTTACTATGTTAATTAGTAGCTCTGTTACTCAGGAAACTGAGGCTCAGATTGATTAATGACTTGCCCAAGGCCAGACAAGTTATTGTGTGGCAAAGCAATCCCAGGACTATCCAAATCCAAACCCCTGGCGCCTTTCTACCAGGTCATCATGCAAACTAGAGCAAAGACTTGGCCCTAAATAATGCTTTACCTTTTCTTACGTAGCTCACATAAATCTGAAACCAGTTCTGAAAGTGTGCTTACCTTCCAAAGGTAAATACTTTGAGGAATAACATTCATGCAGAAGCAGCTCTTGACTAACATAAAAAAGGAAGGTATGTTACAGTCAAGCCTCATATATTTGCAACTAGTGTTGCTATTTCAGGTAAGAGGACACAAGGATATCTTTTTCTTATTATAGCTCATTCTCTGTCAGGATCTCACTGAACACTCCTATCTGTTGCTTGTAGATCAAGTGCAGGTCATCCTGGTGGACATATACTTAGGGTGGAAGTCAAGGGTTAAAACCTGCAGAAAAGCTTTAGTTTTTATTCTTCATGATGCCCATGAAGTACCTGGAACTTTCCCCTCACCTTTGAAATGGGGAAAGATAAACATGTTATCAGTGGAGGACAACCTGTTATTTCATGACTATTCATTTTCTTTGCTTGTATGTTTGCTATTGCTTTTATAAATGTTCAGTCTAATAATGATATTCGGTGATGACATGCATTTTTTGGAAGATGCTGAAGAAATCATACAGTACTCCTTTGGACATAATATAAATACCACGGAAGCACAAGTCTGTCGGGTAGTTTATGTGAATGGGAGAATCCAAATTATTGACCCCGGAACAGCCCACATCCTTTCTAGGCTGACAGTTATTGTGATTTCTTCCACAGAAACCCAGGCATTCACATTCCCCAGTCTTGTGACCTGCAGTGAAAGACTCAGGTTGAATGCTCTCTGGTGAGCATCACACCAGTGCCCGCCTGAATCTACATTGCATTTGATTAACCCTGGTCCCATCTGCACACATCAGAAAGCAAACTCAAGTGCAAAACCTCAAGAAAGCTCAATGTAAGAACAAAATCAATGGGTAAATTGTCTTCTTACAAAAAGAAATGAACACACAACAGCAACAAAACAATTCCTTTTTTTTTTCTAAATGGAAGATAAAATGGGATTCCAAGGAGATTCCAAGGAGATATCACTCCCTACCATGCCGTTTATGGAGTCAGTGCTAATGAGTATGGTTTTCAGAGCAGTCTGTCAAGCAACTCTCTCAACCAAATTCTACCAATAAACACTACTTTTCAATGGACACGGCCACTTAAGCAGTTTACTGCCCCTGGCTGCACACGTAAGCCTGGGGGATTGATGCTGATACAGCCCAAGGGGTCCGGGATGCTCACGCGCTTGGTTGGGTAACAGACACTTTCGCTTAGCGCAGCCCAAATGGACACAAATTATGATCCTAATACAACCTCGAGTAAATGACTTCCTGAAACATACACATTATACTAAGTCGTATGACTCTTTCCTCATAGACTCCTGTCATCTCCCCTCTCCTTTGTTATGGTCAAAAAAGTATATACTTTCAGGAAAAAAATTAAAATATTTTCTGTATCATGAATCTCTTCTGTGTATTTTCTCTATTTAGTACAACAAGGTCCCAAAGTCAGGAGATGCTTTACCTTGTCAGGACAAACAAGGTGGAGAATTTGGGTATTCCTAGAGGTGATGGGGGGAGATGCATTCTAAGAGGGGGGCTCCTTCCTCTCCTGTCCCTCCATCTCTGGAACTCCTGGTCTCTCACTGTCCCACCTCTCCCTTGGTGGGAGAGACGATAGGCAAACAATTACCTAACGCTTTGATCCACTTTCAACTTTGCAAGGAGAGAAAAGCTTGGGAGAGAGGCCATGGTCATGACCTGGCCATTCTTGTAGTATTTTCTTCTATCTCCAAACCATCAATCAGCTACTAAGGAGGTGACATCCCTTCATAACAGGATTGGGGCTGGGGACCACAATTAGCTGATAATTAGGATTTTAGAAATTACAGTCTCAGGAAGAAAAGAAACAGTTTAGAACAAAAATCAGATAGGTGGGTTTTAATGACTGCTGTTGAAAACGATGAATTACCCCCAATTCTAATATTTCACAATTTCTTCTACTCTTTTTCTCTGAAAATACAATTATAGGGAAAATGTAAGTATGATATTTTTTCTGACTCAGAATCATGAACATTTCCGTGAGAAGTTCAGATAGATGCATCCCAGGGCACCTGTGGTAACTGGGTCAACAGCTTGAAAGCTTGGCAGGCAGAATATCTTCTTGTCTGAGCCTTTTTAGCTTAGGCAACCCTCCTCAAATAGTGTGGAGACATTGACCTCCGCCCCCTTCAAGAGGCTTCTCATCCATCTATAAAACATTCTGCTGTTTAACTTGAAGTTTCCTTAAGATGTTTATAAAATACACTAATTTGAGGGGTTTGCCATTTTCAATTTCTGACTGAATAATCTAACTTCCCTTTACCTCAAAGGAAAATTGTTTGAGGTAAGCTCTCACACATTTTATTAAAATTAGGATTTTTTTTTAAATTTCAACTACACAAATTGAGAACAAAATGAGAAAGAAACATGTGGTAAGTGCCACATTTGCACCTAGTATATTACTCTGAGTCTTGGGGAAAGCAGTGTGAGATAGCAATGGTCTTCCTCCAGAGCGGGTTTGATTCTAGTTAAGAATTAGCATATGAAATATGGGAGCAGCAAGGTCAAGGTCTCATTGATTTTTTTGGTAGTTGGGATGGAACATGAGTCAGGATGAACCTGTATAGAAATCCTGAAGAAAAATCTGCCCTGGCAATGCAGCTGTGAAGGGAATAGAACGAAGACAATTTTTATAGTCGGCAGAAGTGTGGATAACTTAATTGTATTAAAAAAGTAATTATCCTTATAAATGTATTAAGTCTCTGCCTAAAACAATTAATATTTCTTGTAATTTAAATTTTACAGTAATTTTTCATAGAGAGTGGGTGCATTTCATCTTTCTGCCAATTCAAACCCGATGCCCTTGGGTTGATAATTCTAGAGGGTCAACTGAGCACTGCCCAGCCATGCTCGCCTGGCTCAGTGCTGTGTTGGGAGATGCCTGTTCTCTTTGTAACAGCGGCGAGAACAGATCGCCCCATATCAAAGAGCTGTTGTGGAGCTATGGAAAGCAATACTTGCGGAGGGTTTTTAGCTTCTTGGAGAGAGTTGTTATCTGAATCAAAACCTGTGAAGGGAAGAGCTGTAACATTTTCTGACAGCAGGAAACTATTTTGTTGTAAACTAGTTTCTAAAAGGAAGAGTGTTCTAGATATTAGTTGTCAAATTTAGAGGCACAGGACTAATCGAGGAACTAGGATCCACTGCAAATCATTCGATCTCCAGTAGGGTGGAGAAATTAATTGATTACTAATTCCCACGGCCCCGTGTTATGAGAGGAGTAGGAGGGATGCCAGGAGACACGCAAAAGAGCCGGACCGTCCACTTCAGTGGAGAACTGAATTTCTAGAATAGCTTCCAGTCACGACAGATACTTTTACCAGGGTGTACCATTCCCCATTCTAAGAAAAGAGCAAGAAAAAGAGTTAAGAGAAGGTTCAAAGGCCTCAAGCCCTCTGCACTGCGCTGGGCTGTGGGAGAATGGAGACAGAAGTGAGAAAGTGCCATTTAGCAGATCAGGATATTAAAGAAAGACGACACGCTAAAGTGGAATAAAATTTCCAGGTCTCCACCACTAAATTATGCTGTTAAGTAAAACTAATCTCCCACTATAATTTAATCTGTAATAATGATTGTCATTACAATCCTGAAAATGAACATTCAATCTTTAAGGCACCATCAAAGTAATTCAGGGTTTTAATTATTTTCATGTCTGCTGTATAGTTTCCTAAGTTATTTTTCCCATGCACATGCTAATAGTGCCCTGAATTTCAAATGATAGTAGATTATTGCCATTTCCCCAACATAGGATGTGCACTGTGGATGAATATTAATATTTTTTCTAATACTTCTTAAACCAGTCATTAATATGATAATACTTTGGTAATGAATTTACAAAAATTCCCTACAAATACTACATGTGCTAATACAATGAAACACTGTGGAAATAATATGCATAATGCATAAGGCTTTGTTACAGATGCCTGCCAAAAATAGTGTTTGGCAAACAGCGGCATGCTTGAAAAGTGCCTAACCGATTAAAATTTATTGCTGCTGATAGAACCAGGGCAAACACGGAACAATCTACGCTATTCATGCCCTGGAAGACACATCAGTTCGCTGACTGCTTGGATTATCTCTGAAAGCTTCTGGACATCACCAAAATTAAGGCAGACACTTAATGAGATGTGTAATGCTGGGGAGAGTGACTCTTCCAAACAAAGGAATCCCCCATACACCACAGTTTCATCTCCATGGTTAGAGCGCCTGGCAAAAAGGTCACAGCTGCAGCCAGCGGCCAGGGCCAGGGCTGCTCTGCGTGCTCGGTGGCTCAGCCTCTCTTCAAGGTCGCTCCTCCTGAAAGTGAGAGGCCTGGCTAGCATTAAAGCGCTCCCTTCTTGCTTGATGTGACTTAGTGCCTTACTGTCTTGTGACTGCACCTTCCAACATATGTGGGATTCCAATTGCTGAGTCCCCAGAGCAGTGAGGAGAGTCAGGGGCCCTCCGGCTGCCTGGAGTCATGGGGGGAAAGCTGAACTCTAGGGTGGAGCTTTCTGAAGATGGATTCCATCTTCTTTAGAAACCAGAATCTGCCAGTGAAACCACTGAATATTGTTGCAAATGAATCAAGGTTCATTCCATTGCTAAAACATCACAAGTTCATCCATTGAGTTAGGTTGTTAGCTCATGTGGGGGGCTCTCTAATTAATTTAATTTAGTTCCAACATTTTATAGATGGCCAGATGAAGGCACATAAAGGGGAACTGACTTGACTGAGGGCACACAGCTAATTAGTGGCAGAGTCAAGATGACAGTGCCTTCTTCCCAGCCCAGGCTCTTCCACCAGGGGCACTGGCTCTGGTGCAGAACAAAAGGGAAGGAACTGGACGTTTAGTGCTAGCCTACCTCCTGTGGCCACCTCCAGACCCCTGCCCACTGCTGCTGGTGACTCCTCCAAAGGATTGGAGAAGAGAATCAGCTATGCTGAAGATAAACAGGACGAGTGGGTATTACTGTGAGCCCCAAGTGGGGTAAGCTCTCAAATATGTGTTCACATAGGGAGACAGACAAAATCTGGGACATTGAAATTTTAAGACCTAAAGTCCACAATGGTTTTAATTTATTTACTTATTTTTACTGGCAGAAAGATTACTAATTTCCAATTATGAGAAAAATCAAAATCACCCCTGAAGATAGTCAGAAAGAAAGAAAACCTAAATTCGTCTCGGTTAAAATTTAGAAATGAACAGGGCAACAGAGACCATTAAGGTTAGCAGGAGTGCACGAAGATATGCCATCCATCAGATGCTTCTGAAAATCTACACAACCTAGTGGAAGACTGGGCAATCTATAAAAATAAGTAGAAAGTTGCTGTAAGGACCATTAGCAAAAGAGAACAGACAGGAGTGTGAAGCCCCGGCATGGTCCCATCAGATGCAGAAACGGAAGGCCGGAGAAGGCAGGATGCGTTCATAAGGGGTGACGACAGAGGAGGGAGCAGCCACAATTGCAATGCGCAATGAATTCAATTTTAGTTTACTTTAAATTTCCTGAAAGCTACCCGAGTGGAACAGGAATTCCGACTCTGAAGTGGTGGATGTCCAACATGCTCTCCAAATAGCAAATCAGGGAGATGTTGCTCGCAGCTGCTGGATTAACACTCATAACACCGGGGGCCAGCGTCACCCGGCTCCTTACTTAGTCCCTGTGCAAGTCAGTGTTCAATAAAATTCCCAGTAGACCATGCAACTGAAGGACATTAGATTCAGGCCTCAATACCGCAATTTTCAACCCTTTTCATCTCATGATGCACATAAACTAATTACTAAAATTCTGCGGCACACCAAAAAACGTCTTTTATTTTTTGCCTATCTGACAAAAAATAAGTACAATTTTGATCATTCACGCCTGAACTGGCTGTTGTCATTTTTTATTTGACAATCTAAGGGAAAGGAGGTCAGTGCCCCTCACTAAATAGTCAGGTACTGCATGTTTTAAAAATTCTTGTGGCACAACAGTGTGCCTGCCGTGGAACACCGGTTGAAAATTGCTGAGTTGACAGTTGTTCATTGCATATTATGTGCCAAGTAGTGAGGATAGAGCAATGAGCAAAATTTGACCCATCCCTACTTTCTTGGCGTTTACATGGAAGTTGGGGAAGGAGAGACAAATCAGGACAATAGCATCCTAAGGAATGCAGTCTCACAAATTGAGCAATCTGTTTTCAGAGAGGAACACAGCTCTATGGCAAAGTGTGATAAGAACCAGCAGCACAGACTGGGAATTTGGGAAAGGCTTCTCCAAAGGAATGATGCTGATGCTGACATTGGAAAGATGAATGGGGGTTCCACGGAGGGGTTGGCAGGGGAGATGCTTCCAGGGGAAACTGCATAACCAAAGGCCTTGGACTGGAGTGAATGACTCCCTGGAGGCAGAGAGGACTCAATCGGGCTCTTTCCCCTATCGTAATGCCATTGTCACAGGCTCAGCTTTCCAAGAAAGAATGATTGAAGACAATTTAAGAAGCATCTAAAATGCACTTGACCTCGCTGAGTCTTTCATTTGACCAATCAATATAGTCAGACATTTTCCCAATTGAGGTGAGAAGATCAGCAAATTTCAAAGCATAAACTAATTTGCATTGAGTTGAAAAAACAAAAGAGTCACCCAACATACCTCCCTTTTAGACCAATGGTGATCAAATAGTATAATCCAGCCTGAGGACGGAGCCAGAGGGCAGACCAGCCGGGCATACCAATCCCCTGGGAAGTCACCCCCCCTTCTGAGGATGCCAGCCAGATAGATACCAGCTCACGAGACTATGGAAAGGGCTATGCTCAAAACACAGCTAGGGCATCCCCACCCCCCTTAAAGATTCCCTAAGTTAGTAAGGCTGGAGAAGAAAAGAGCAATACCTAACTAGAGTATAAATAGGCTGGGAGCGGAGGAAGAGCCACTGGCAAGGTGCTGCCTTATCTGGAAATTTCTATTTTGGAGAATTCCTGTCCAAATAACCAATTTATTCTCATTTATTCCTGTACCCTCCCCCTAAGCTTTTCTTTCTTCCTCCCTCCCTCCCTCCTTTTCTTTCTTCCTTCTTTCCTTCCTTCCTCCCTCCCTCCCTCTGTCCTCCCTCCCTCTATTTATTAGTCAAGCCTGTGGTCATCGTGTTGGCATGAGAAATGTTTAATATAAACATATAATTATATTACAACTACACGTTGGCAACAATAAATGACAGTAAACAGTGCCCCAAGTGAATTTATTTTTAAAGCATTTTATTAGATTACATATAATTCACTCTCTTTCCTCAGCCCAAAGACTATGTAGAAAAATAGTGCTTCAAGAGCACGTGCTGGGTAGTTCAGTTGGTTAGAGCATTGTCTCAATACACCGAGGTTGAAGGTTTGATCCCTGATCAGGGCAAATACAAGAATCAACAAATGATTGCATAAATAAGTGGAAATACAAATCTATCTCTCTCTCCTCCCCCCGCCCCAACATTCTTCAGATAAGTACTGAAAGTTAATGGCCTAAAATAGCTGACAGGAGTCAGAAGAGGGGAGGTCTTGGTGTGAGGGACCTCTGCCCAGGGGCCTCACTAGGGAGTATCAATTGAACAAAGAGCTAGAAATAACGGCATAGAACCCAAATACACGAACACTTCTAGGTTTCAGGAATTTCTTTCAGTTGTTTCTAGAACACTGCTAAGAAACCACTTGTCCGTGGTTACTTGGAACATTAAGTAAGTGTCCTTTTGAAGTCATGTGTGAGTGACATGCCATGTGCATGGTAGTCAGTGCACATGAAACAGAGGATGATGCCTGAGCATGACACTCTGCAATACCATCATCTTCTGGTCCAAGTCTTAAGCTTTTGCAGCTTTTTTCTAAAGCTATGAGAATTAACTAAGCGGGCAGAACTGCAACTGTCCTCAGAGATTTATGCCAAGACCTCCCCTTCATAAAGGTCTGCATCAAAGCAAACACCAGCTTTATATTGTTTCATCTAAGTATGGCATTGCATTTGATTCCATTCATTTTCTGGCATTACAGCATCCACCAGGGGCCTTACCCTGTGCCAGGCACTATGATTCATAATTTCATAAGCATTATCTTAATTAAACTTCATATCCACACCGTTTGTTTTTCCCATTTACAAATGAGGAAGTTGAGGCTCAGCAGAATAAAGTTAATTGCCTAAGATTGTGTCGCCACAGCCCAGAACCTAAGGGGAAAGACGGAGACTTCGCTTCCTAATACTTCACACCTGTATTATTCAAGCCCTAAAAAATTGGGTCCCCTGAACTCATAGCTTTTCCTTATCTCAGTACACGAGCCTCTTAAAGATTGACTTCTGGACTTCCCAAGCACTCACTGTATGTCTCTGTTCAATTATAACTGACTAGGCTTCTAAGGGTATGTTTAGATGAGTGTGTTGTTTTTATTCCTATACAGGGTTCATTTGCATATCCTCTATTAGTTGTTAAATTAGAAATATTTCATATGGAGTCACCTCTCATATCATTTGTGAGACTCCCATCAAGTATTTGGGGTATAGGGTTCTATCTCAACAAGACTTGGTAATGTCCACATTTCCAAATGGATTTAGTGATAGTTTTCTCAGTGAGAGGAGGAGGGGGGGGAGAAAAAAAGACCAATAGCAATGTCAGAAACCTACTTGGCAAAGTCAAAAGGTGGATGGGGAAGTGGATGGATGTTTTCTGTTTTACTTTTATTTTTATTAAGAACTCTACAACAAATAGGAAGGGCATCATACTAAAAAAAAGCTAGAAGAAAATACTGTGCATAACATACTTATGGACTAATTGATAATTATGTATTGTTTTCCAATGAGATTCTTACAAAGTCCAATTCAAATTTCTTTTATTTCTCAAAAAGACAGAACTATTTGAAACTGGGCAAATTTCCCCCTAGATCTTCTCTTTCTCATGTTCTCATATACCATCATCATGGGCTGCACCAATTTAAATATATTTGTTCAGTGACACAACTATAAAAAATGGCTTCAGAGAGTGGAAGAAATCCTTATCCAGAATTTGGGTGGTCAAATATCACCCATGTCTTGGCACCTGGAATCCAGTGAGGTTAATGGCAACAACACCTGTAGCTTCATGGGAACAGGGAATAAAAGTGACACTGAATCTGAGACAAAATAGCCTGAGCTATCTCAGGCCAGCTGGTCTACCAGAGAGAACATACTCCATTAATAACAGGGTTGTCTCCACCCTCATTTTGCTACCTGTAAAATTCCCAGGAATTTCTTCCCCTATAGGCCTCTGTTCTCCCTGCTCTCTTCAGGACTCTGAGGCTTCATTCTGGTAAATTGGGGAATGAGGAGGAGGAGTGGTTATCATTTGGAAACAGACACATATTTGCCGCCAGCTGCCAAGTTTATTGAAAAACAAACACTATATATCAGAATATGACCACTGAGGCAAAGACATTTCAAAGTGTAAGGGACACAGGGTGGTATCAGCTTGCACTGGTTTGCATAATATTTTCCTAATAATGATCATAATTACATTTTGGGTTTCGTAATAAAAGAAAATTTCCAAGTATGTTGCATTTTTTTGTAAGCACAAAGTTAAGATTTTTGAAGAGTCTATTCTTTGGAAAGAAAAAAACAACAAAAAATACCCCAAAACCAAGAGTCTCCAAGGTCACCCTAATTGAAATGCTCTAATTTAGAAAGAATTCATAGCAAAAGGAAAGAGTGAACCTTTCCCATAGTTGATACAATCTTAAATGCAGAGATGGAGAATGAGAATTGGAAAGGTAAAAGGCAAATACTTTATCTCCAAAAGTTATATAAGCACATCAAATACCTTACAAGGCAGAGCCATCAAATTATACAAAATGCCAGAGTTTCCAGAAAGAAGAGAAGGTCAGAGGGAACTAGGGACATACAGGGCACCAGGGAGGTTGCTGAAATGCAGAGGGAATGGCCCAGGGCGCTCCTGTGCCTCCCAGCACAGGCATCACTGCACAGCAGGAGTTCAGCAGATTAATGAGAGCCCATTTTCCAAAGTCCTGTCCCACACAACCGCTAATAATACCGACGTTGCTTTTAGCTCTAATATTGTATGATTCTCAGGCAACTGTAAACATGCACTGTAGTCACCAAACCAATAGATGTGATTATAATACCACTGAAACCACTAGCTTGTAATCCTTGAATTTATTCACAAATGTGTTCCAGCAAAAAATAAAATTAATAATAATAATAATAATAATAATAATGAGGGGCCTCAGAAAACACAAAATAACAAACCACTTCAGTTTTAATGAGAAAAATAAACTCCCTACCAATACTAAGATATTTTCCCCCTAATTGAATTTCCACAACCTTCATTAAAAAACTGCTGAAGAACGAGCCATCCCCTCAGTAGCATGCCTGAAAGGTAATGAGTCTTTTCCTTCTAAAACTCTGTAACAAAAAGAGACACTTTTACCAAAACTGTCACTAAAGGTGAGTGCGAAAACAGATGAGATTAATTTATATTTTTATTTGAATTAATTTATATATGGAACTTTAATTACAGGATGCAAGCCTGTGATTAAGTTAATTTTTGTTTCAACTTAGGAGGATGTGCTTGGTTAATAGAATGCCTTAGGGGAAAATGCTGTACTGAAGAATCTCATCTGTATGATTTACTTTATTTGCCCTTGATATTGAATCCATTGCTCGGGTGGGGAGGTCACGCCCACACTATCATAGAACCTACTATTTCTTAGGGATGCAGTGGGCTCAAAAGAAACCTTGTTTGGCTTTCCTGTCATAAACCTCTTTCCCCGTGTATTCAGTGCACACATGTGCATTGCTGATTAATGCTCAAATCCTTGCTGACATTATGATAAGCTTTAAAGCAATCCTGCCTTAGCGAGGAGAGGGGGAGCACTGCGCCTTTTCTTGTAGAAAATCTCTTAAACCCGAGGTTAGAGGCAAAAGAAAGGAAAGGAAGGTGAGGCAGACACTGAAAGGGGAAGACCTGACAATAGGTAAAAAAAAAAATATATGACATCAGGGGAAAGACTACCCAAGGAAGTATCCTTGAATAACCTTGTTTAGAAAATTGTGGAAAATAAGCCAATCTGTGTAATCCTGTTAGGAGCTGTTAGTTTAAGGCTGTAGTCACAGAGAAACTGTGTAATGAGATTAAAGCACGGAAGAAAACACGGTTGTCTGTTGCTTGTTGGGGGAACAAAACAAGGAAAGCAGTAAATGGACAATTATAATCCCCAGCCTCTCTCTGCCCACCCTTCAGAAATAAAACAGGGAGAGAGATCTCTTGATAAAGCAAAGGCCAAACTTCAGCCTCTCCAGCTGCACAGCTTGGAAGAGAAGAATCAGCTTTCACCATTTGCTTCCTAACACTCTATCATGATGGGAGAATGTGGATTTTTAAAGGCAAAGCCAAGTTCTGCCGACTGTCCCATGAATTGGAGTTGCCTTTCTTACTAAGAAAATGTGTGATAAAAATAGTCTATCATCCTGTAGTATTTTCTTTTACCCCCAACTCCAACTTTACCCCACAACGTTTTCTTTTCTAGTTGCAACTACTCAACTCTGCCATTGCAGCCTCAAGCAATAAATAATTGCATGAGAGTGGCTATGTGCCAATAAAACTTTATTGACAGAAATACATCGCTAGCCTTCAGGCTGCAGTATGCAGACCCCTGGGTTAGAAGATGAGCGCGATGTGGAAACGAATGGTTGGGACACTTCAGATGGAACTGGGGCCCCTGTGTTTTATTCCCAAATGTATTTTCTGTACATGTGCTTCATAACATTAAAACACAGATCTGTCACTCAGGATGCTAGATTCACGGAAGTGAGAGCAATCGTCAACAAATATTCCTGCTCTGATCACTTTTTGTCACCTAAAATCAAATGTGTCACCGTGAAGGGAATGTGTATAATAAGGGGCAGTGATGGAAAATAAGAGAAGGCTTCTAGTCCTCAGAATGGGCCACTGGGCTAATGCCGGGCATATGACTAGATCTATTAGTAAGGATCAGTCATCCTCATAGTTGGGCCGTGGGTCAGAGCGTGAGAATTGCCTGGGATCTTGTAACAAATACAAATTCTCAGGATCCATC
Source organism: Miniopterus natalensis (assembly GCF_054644295.1). Taxonomy (NCBI): domain Eukaryota; kingdom Metazoa; phylum Chordata; class Mammalia; order Chiroptera; family Miniopteridae; genus Miniopterus; species Miniopterus natalensis. Next base: position 64,511,112 of record NC_142087.1, on the reverse strand, counting down.
AAGTCCTACAAAAAAATGTAGGAGGTGGGGTCCAGAAATGTGTTTTTCCATGCCCTTCAGATGACCTTGACATGCACTCAGATTTTAGAATCAGTCTTCTAGAGACTCTCTTATTCCTCTTAGCTGCTAGTATCTACATTCAAATAGAATAATTGTTATCGGGATCCTGAACATTCCTGTGGAGAACTCGTGGCCTTCAGTAGAAGAAAATGAGAAATAACCCGAAGTGGTGACAGAAAGTAAACTGAAAAGTATTATTTTGAATCCCTGATTATAGATTATTTTTAATCAAAGACAAATTTTGCATTGGACATGCAGCTACTTTCTGACTTCTTTCTTCTTGCTACCTAATCTCTCTTCTGTGAGTGTGTTCATGGGATACAAGTAGATTTCTATTCTTAAGAATAACAGAATTTGGAACATAAATCCATACTACATAAAATAAAATACGTTTTACTCTTAAGTCAAACATTAACAAGTTTGAAACTGGGTATTGTTGTGGGTGAGCTATTTTTCACCTTTATGGCTGTGTAAGTACCTCTGGATACATAACACGAAGCATAAGTATCTCTTCAAAAGAAAGGTGTGAGAAAGCTTCAGGTATCATAATTATCAGCTCCAAGACGACCCTGGTCAAAAGCATAGAGACCTGTAAACATCCAAGTTCACACTCTGAATTGGGTCCAGATGGGAATAAATTGCCACGTGTACCTAGACACCTATAAACAGGAGTTTGTGTGATCAGATGGTATGGTTTCATTCATGCAAAAATACACTCCTCGTTGCCATGACTCAGCTGCTCTGCCTGTGGCCAAGCCCTGAAGCCCAGAAGGCGAACCAGGGGGTGGTTGGAAGGTCTGGGCAGAAAGGAAAGAGGAGCTGTGTGTAGGTGGAAGAAGGGAAGAGATAAAGGCAGGACTTCCTCACTTAATTTTTATCCAGTGAGTTCCTGCCCGTCTTCCTCCTTTGGCAGCCTTCAGAATCGAAGGTTTAATGCTCTTTTCAAACTCACATTCATCACCAGCATAGTTATTTAGCTGTGTGTGTTAAACATCTCACAGTATGGTTTGCTAATATCCATTTCTGCAAGACAATCCTATTACAGGAAAATCGATTAATTCAGTTGGCTGGATTTACTACATTTGGACACCAGCAGCGTCTAAACATATTAACTGAAGTTAAACAAAAAGAACGGCCCTAGTTAACATTGACACTCTAAGTGAGTAAGTAGCTCCAGCAGCCAGAAGCCACGCTCCGTGAATTTCATCCAGACACAATCCTGAAGGCTGGCGGTGCAGCCTTGACCCTGACCCAGGGTGGTTGTTTGTCCGCCCTTCACCCAGCCTGCCTCTGGCCAACACTTGGATGCAAAGAGCCAGGAGAGAGAAGCAATAGTTCTAGGGAAAGTGACCCTTGTTAGAAAAGTTTACTTTGAAATTCAAAATAAGTAAATGTCCTGCAGTATGAATGCAGAGGCGATTGTAAATCCCATGCTCGACTAGTAAATGTTTCACGTAGTCCTTACAATAGTATCAAAAATGAAGATTCATTCATTTTGTACTCACTGCTATTTATTTTTATCCAAATAACCTACTTAAAACAGAGGGAAAACACTGCCAAAAGGGACCAGGAAAAAATTTAATATGACCCTAATTTACCTCAATTTTACTATATAGCTGAGGAATATTTAAACATTTTTATGTTCAAAGAAAGAAAACAACAACAACAAAAACACACCCTAAAGTTAAAATTAAAATCAGAACCAAATCACGCCAGGAACAAAAACTTTGTAAAAGAAATTCTCTTCATCAAAGATATGTGCTGGTTATCTTGTATATCTAACTTTAAATAGGCTTATGGAGAGATTTAGCTAAGCAGCAATTTTATTATAGGACCACTTGAAGGTGGGTTCACTTAAGCAGCCAAGACATCATCATTGTTTGGTAGTTACTGAACCAGCGTCCCAGGACCACTAATGAAAATACGCTCTCCTCTGCAGCAATACCAAGAAGTTCAAGTCAAACTTTCCAGTTACTGTAGCTTCCCTCTTCCTTCCCCCAAGTAGTAGAAAGATGAACTTGGACTTGCAGGCTGTGTTCATAACTATCCAACCTCTATTCTTCACAGATAAGGAGAGTAAATGTTTGAGAGGTGAAGAATTGATATAAAATTAGGAGCCAGGAGTAAAGTCCATCTCCAAATACAGGGCTTTTTCAAAAGAACACAGGACCAGGAATTGAGAGACAGTCCTTGAAGAATTGCTTTAGCCATTTAACTGACTGGCAAATGTGAAAACCAATAATATTAAGTTTGGGGGTGGGGGGGTTCCTTGGTCCTTCAGGTTACTTCTATTCTAATGAGAAGTAGTCACTTAATCAAAGCATTCAAGTGTCTGGCATCTTCCTTCTAGCACAGGAGGTGAAAGTTTTAATAATCAAGTCCTAGGCATTAACTTATGACTAGTACCGATGTGTGCTGTTTCTCACTGAGAGGTAATTGACTTTTCAGAGACAAAAGTTATCAGAGAGGCAGGTGTGACAGTGGGTCTGGTGAAAACTGATCCATGTGCCATTTCTGGCTTTCATGACACAAATTCCTTATTCTTAATAAAAATAAGAATTTATGAAAGTAGAACAGAGAAATCTTAATATGACACACATCTTCATTTCTGATTTTTAGTTTTGAAAGTTCCCTGTTTTTTATTTTTTTGTGTATTTGAATTTTTTTTTTTTTTTTTTTTTTAGAGAGAGAGAGAGGAAGGGAGAGAGACAGAGAGAAACAAGGAGAGAGAAACATTGATGTGAGAGAGGAACAATAATCAGTTGCCTCCTATACATGTTCCACAAGGGATTGAACCCTCAACCAAGGTATGTGCCCTGACCAGGAACTGAACCCATAACCTTTTGGTGTTCAGAACAATGTTCCACCAACTGGGCCACCCAGCAAGGTCAGTTAGTTGACTGTATAAGTTGAACAACTGAACCCAAGAAATATTGGTTAATGAAATCACCAGTACTCAAGGAGAAATGCTTTTAACATTGTGAGTTCCAAATATTACCATTGAAAAGAAAAAATGCAGAAATGTTTTGAGTGACACACAGCTCTGTCTTTGGTTGTGTACAAGTTCAGGACTTTTACTTTAAAAATGGTCAAATTGGTAGATGGCAAAGAAAAAAATTATAGGATGGTTTCTAGCATTGTTAGCATATCTAGTGTTGAATGTTGTGTTTGGAAATCCATCCCGAACAAAACTGTCAAACATATTTATACAAAACAAAATTGACAAGACCGTCAATAGAGTAAAACAATGGACAAAAAAGATGAAATATAGCAGAGATAAACATAAAGACTTACTTTAAGTTAAAAAAAATCAATTGGATAAATATAACCAAGAGAATCTTGTCTTGATAATAGTTGAAGTAAAAGCTATTTAGGGAATTTGTTGACCAAAAGTTCTGTCTGAATTATAAGTCTTGGGGGGCTTTGGAAAAGAAGCTAAAACAATAGCTTGTATTAATAAAATGCAACCTAGAGAAGTTAAACCTAAAACACAGCTGGAGAATTATGTCATTTCTGAGCATTGAACTTATATGCGAAACCTAAGAGATTACAGATTGTTCCAAGAAGATGACAAGGATAGTGAAAATAACAAAGCTGCACTGTTTGAGAAACTGAAGGAAATGGTGGTGTTTAGTTTGTAAAAATAACCTGGTAAGTGAATATAAACTCTATAATTTTCGATGAGGAGCTTGGGGGATGATTAAATTTATTTGTACATATGCAAGAAAAATCTTGGAATAAATGAGAGAGGGGCATTTCTTGGTTAAATACAGCAAAGATATTGCTGTAGATTGGAGTCTTCAACCACAGAAGAGGTTATACAAAGCAAGTAGTTTATTCTGTATCACTAATGCATAATCATAAAGGGGTGATCATGAATTAAAAGAAAAAGTTGTGTTGATTTGCCTAGAGATTGGACTCTGTGATTTGTAAAGTTTCATCCATTGAAGTTTGATGATTCTATAAACAACTTTTCTAAAGAGTGGAAGCAGAAATAGGAAATTCTCTTTCTCTCAAATATTAGGCTTATGATGATATTTGCTTACAAATGTATAGCAATAGCAAGCTTACTACTTTAATGGGATAAGGAGCCTCTAATGTAAAGTATTTGTACAAATTTATATTTAACATAGCTATTGGAATTGTTTCCCTGCAATTCTTTGCCTGATAGCGTGCATAGATTTATTCTTATAAAATTAAACTCCTCATATTAGCTATTTTGTCATACCATTGAGCCAGGCCTTAGGCTATATACAAACTGATCACATGAATAAGAAGTTGCTTGATCTGAAAGTCAGCTTTTCAAAACCAACTCCATTAAATCCTAGGATCAGAAACTTGTTTCAAATAGTAAGCAAAATAACTTTCCTTTCATGCCTCACTGACTAACTATAGCACTATTTACATTTATTTATTTATTTACTTTTAAGGGGAAAAACTTATATTTCTCAGTATTTTTTTTTTTTTTTTTTTAAATAAGAGCATGTTTAGAAAGCAAAGACAAGACAAAAGGAAAGACAAAAACCAAGCAACCCCTTCCGTCTCCCCCTTCCAAACTGGATTAGGGAAGAAGATGGATAGAAAAATGACCTCCAAGGTATTGCGGCGGGGCGTGAGCCAAGGTTAACCTTCGGAATCATAAACTCAAAGATAGTTAAGTGCCAAAAAGTACTGTGATTAGGTCTCTTCAATGTCATTCATCCTTACCTCCTATGGATCTTCAATGTGGTTCAGTGGTTTTTATGTTTAACCTCTGATCAAGACCCTGTCAAACTCCTCAGCCATTATGTTCAACATGCATAATCTTACTCAAGCACTCAGCACCCCCCCCCCCCCCCCGTTTCTACTTTCTACAGATAATGTCATCTCCTCTGTTAATGATACAATGAGGACTACTAAGAATGGGCACCCTTAACTGCGCTATCTTCCTTTTTATTTTTGTTCTTTGGTTCCTCTTAATGTCCCGGCTCTGGCCTCTTCTCTTTCTCCAAGCCACACACCCGCCTGCCCGACTCACCTTCCCGACGCATAACTCTGACCATGACATTCACTTAGTCTAATTCTGTTAAGGCCAACCCGCTGCCTGCGAAGAAGTCATTAGCCCAGCCTGGAATTTAGAGCCCTTAATCCAACCTCTAATCAGTGAACTTTCCTGGTTTCTCTCGCAAATCACCTTTATACATCTCATTACGCAGCACCCCTCACACCTTCAAACATACGCTCGGTGTTCTCCTGCTCCCTTCCTTAGAATAATATCCCGTCCATAGGCAACTTCCATCTGAAGTGCCTTTTTCATCTTTAAGGTCCCCAATTTTTTCCGTCCTTTCAAGGGCAAATACCACCTTTTCTCCAATGGCCTCAGCATTTATCTGTTTGTATTTGGAGTTACATGGATATGTGTTTAATATCCTCTGCTGGATTATAAACTCCTTGAGGGATGGGCTGCTTCTGAATGTCCCATAATGTCTGGTTCAAAAAGACACTCAATGCTTGTTTGGGGGAAATTGGGAAGGCTATCATTTATTTTTCCCTCCCTAATGCAAATATAATTGCTTTATCAAATTGCCAAACCAATCAGGGTACATATAGGAAAGGGCTCTACTTTTCTCCCAACAGTGCCTTTCAATAAGATGCTCTGTCACATCTCCCTCAATCTCCCCTTGATGGCATCTCCACCATTCATGACTTTCTGGTCACATTCAATTATAAAAACAGTCTCATTCAGGTAAGCAACTATCATTCATTTTCAGCTACTGAGCTATGACAGTCCAGTCTAAATAAAAGTGGGATCTTATACCTGGCCAGTAGACCGCAGGGTCTGTTATGATCAGTGAAGACTGAGACATAACAACTCAGTGAAATGCTGTACTATAGTTCCAACTGTAAACACAGAGTTCACTTTATTTGGTCTGGGATACTATTGTCAGTAATACACCAATGTCCATTTCCTAGTTTTGAAAGTCTTGTATGTGTGGGAATATTTTTTAATTAAAAAAAAGGGATCTTATATTCATTTATAAGTTTCTCCCCATCCTATCTGTACCTCTTGCCCAGGCCACTTTTGCTATCTTTCAATAATTTTATGGGCTCCTAGCAGGGTCTGCTTGAAACTCTAGAATAACTCATCTCTGATTGTACTCAAATTACTTTGAAAACTACAAATTCCCCATTCACTATCCTTTTACATGTAGAAAATGATAGAGGCTATAGAATCACCAATGAAGAGAGACTTTCTGATAATAAACTTAATATGATCCTGGTTACACAAAAAGATCAAGACTCTGCCAGGGGGATCTTTAAAGCATGAGGAGCTATTGATTTGCATGACGTGAAATCACTTCTGCCTAAAGCCAGGGAGCAACCCAATAGCTTCCCAACGTGGCACATTCTTTCCTCCTATTATCTGAATGTCATTTTCAAAAGGGGGCATCCCACCACTTTGAATCTTGAAAAGAGAATTATAAGTCCGTCTAAATGGCAGAGAAGCTTAGGAATGAATGGAGACCTCAAAGGACATGACCTGGGTGCAGGACTGAGAGTTACCTAAATCTGTCAGCAACTGACATAAATCAATCAGAATTTAAGGATCCTTCATAGAATTCCGGTAGTTCCAGCTTATACTCCATTTGGAAACACCTTTCCAAAGCTTCAGAGCTAGCTCACAACTCTTGCAAATGCTACTTTTACTGGAATTAATATTTTCCAATGTAGTTAGTGTTTCAATGATTTGCAGCTATCGACTTTTTAAGACAGATGTGATCACATAGAAAAGAACTCTGACATTTCCATGACATTTTCTGATGAAAGGGGGGAAAATGATTTCCCTTTCATTCTTTTTTTCATTCAATGCTGAGTTAAAGATGGAAAAAGGGAAGGAGAGCTTTTGGCCCACAAACAGCATTCCCCAAGTTGCCACTATAGATGACATGCCCCAATATTAGTTTTTATGTCACTGTTTTCTCAACTGTTTTATGTTCCCTTGATAGCATCAGCTAAGGAGACATTATAGAGATCCCTATGTCATCATGCTGTTAAAATCTGAGACTCTTCAGATACGACATGCTTTATATTCAAGATTTTTATTCACCGTGGGACTCTTTCTGGTCTTGTTTTCATTATTGACAGGGAAATGTTTGCCAATTTTCCTTTGTCATCTTTCCCATCCCCTGACATAGGTAAAGGAAAAAAGGGGGAGGGGACACAACTTCAGATCTGTAAGGAATGCAGAGCTGAGGTATTATCCTCAAGGTAAATGTCAAAACGCATATCTTAGACAAATTGCTGGCATAACTGTCAATCTCAGAAGTAACTCCTCACTATTTTTAGGTGCAAATGAAAAGATTATCCATGATTGGGTGGCCCTTTCTTGACTCTCATAAAAGCAGGATGCTGATAGATGTTGTGCAATCTCCTTCCTTAGAGATATTCAGAGAATGGCACCCATCTGTTTCGGAAGGTGTACCCAAGAGTTTGGATAAAAGGCCATGCACTGACTATGTCACCTTCAAGAGAGATCTGTAATGTGACTCAGACTATAGTACAGCTTGTCCTTCTCAGCAACTGAGAGTCATCATTTTATTTTTAATAATAACATTAACTTACATTTCTTAATCATATAGGGAATTTGTTCCACAAGCAGGAACCCTGCCAGTCAGCGATAGGAGCAAAGGTGGCTAAAGCTTTCTAGGCTGGCAGAGAAGCAAGGGAAACCAATTTGGAAGGTGTCGGTACTGTATAATCTATTCTGGAACAGTCTGGAATCCATCTGCTCTGCGCCTAACCTTCTGGCACAAACGCCAGCGCACTTCTCAACATTTCTGTTCTAATTAGGATAGTGATTCAGTGCACTCTGAAAGCAGCGTGATGACAAAGTAGGCTCCCCGGGGTTGGATACAGAGTCATCTGTGTAGGAGCCAATGCGTGTCATTTTGTTTGCCCCTATCTGATGCTCAGTCTCTCCCCCACCTGGATGTGATCATATATTTCACTGAGTTAATTAAGGAAAATCATGGTTCTTTGAGGAATAGAGAAGAAAGAATGAGGGGTTCTAATGATACAGGTGAAAATGTGTTAGACCAGCTCTCAGGCTACTTGGTTCCTAGTTCTGTGTCTTCTAGAAACCAATTCCATCAGGATACCTGACAGGTGTCATTACATGTTTATAAGTAAAAAGTTAAAAAACATTAAGAAAAACAAACTTCCCTTATATAAATCATAATAATTTTGTTTGGATCATCCCATGAGATACATTATGTGAAAGCAATTCTTATAAACCATAAAAATGAAGCATTCTTATTACTGACATTTCCCAGAGGAGGCTTTCTAGAGAGACCATGACAACACTGAGTCTATCCCGTGTGTAAGGCTAGAAGTAGAGAAAACAGCTTCTCTTATTCAACGCACTTGACATACAGGGACCTACTTGCTTCACACTCTTTATATGCAGCAATAGCGGCAGAATGAGTGACAGGCATTGAGGAATCTGACAGGCAACACCCCAAAGCAATATACTATGCTACACATGGAGTGATTTTTAGTCTGTCAGCGTCGGAAGTGGTCAGTCATTGGCTCACCAAGCACTCCAGTCGGTGCTATAAAAGAGATCTTGGAAGCAAAGTGTTTAATGTGACCACATGCACTTAGGAGATGGCAAATATCCTCTTTCTAAGAAAGTCCAAGATCATACCCATGTAAGAAAGTGCGGGGCATGCAATGCAAAAGTAACACAATTGCCAAGGCTCTAGAGCCAGAAGAAGTATTATTAATTCAAGTAATATAATAAGACAGTGTGCCTAGAGATCAAGGGAGAGCATTGGTTATGAAGAGGCGCGTTGGGGAGGTAGCGGGGACCCAATCACATAGGGCCTCTTAGGTCAAATTGAGGAACTTAGACTGCATCCTAAGTGCCATTCAAGTTTAGTGAAGGGTTTTTAGCAGAGACTGTAATGACATGGTCTGATTTTTAAGAAAAATACATCAAAACCACTCTGGCCGTGGTGGGAACAATAAAGTGTGGAATAGACATGAGCTGACAACAAATGAAGATGAGAAAGACTTTTAGACTTAAAATGGCTAGAAATTCATAATTAATTAGGTATTTTTGGGGATGGGGTATAAATAAGACAGAGGAGGGAGAAAGATCCCCAGGTTTCCGGATTGTACAAATGGATGCCTGGTGGCACCATCTGAATGAGCTAAAGACATTAGAGTATGAGGGGTTGGAGTGAAAATGAGAGTAAATTTCACCAGGTCGATTTAGAGATGCCTGAAGAGACATTAAATAAGTATTTGGATATATCTGTCTGGAGTAAAAGTCTGAGTAACCATAAAAATATGATGGTTATCAGCACATGGGAGTATGGCTGAAAGCCCCCAGTAAGAATGAAATGTCATAGGGAAAAGCACATAGTAATTAAAAAATAATTCCCAAACCTCCTATTTCTGTTTCGTCTTCAACTCTAATACATTATCCATTTTACTCTGAATTGTTTTCTTCAGATCACATACATGATCATTTATATTCATTGTATTTCCACACTATCACATAATATATTTAAGTAAGCAAATAACAGTTACCATTTATGAGTGTCTATTATATACCAATAGCATGTCATATAATTTAGCTTTAATTATTCAATGGATTTGTAAGATAGAAAACACTATCCCTATTTTACAGATGAGAAAATTAAGGTTTAAAGATTTTACCTAACTTTTCTACAGTCGTACAGAAAATATCAGAACTAGAATTCTAATACAGGTCTCAATAATGGCAACATTGTCTTTCCACTATGTCATGCTATTTTCTTTCTTTTTTAAATCTGTTTTTATTGATTTCAGAGAGGGAAAGAGATAGAAACATCAAGATGAGAGTCATTGATCAGCTGCCTCCTGCACGCCCCCTAGTGGGGACCCAGCCCGCAACCCAGGCACATGCCCTGACCAGGAATCGAACCGAAATCTCCTGGATCCTAGGCCAATGCTCAACCCCTGAGCCACACTAGCCGGGCTACCATGCTATTTTCCATAATTCTTCAAAAAAGCTAATAGAAGACATTCAACATAGAAATCTAACAACACGGTTTAGATGGAAGCTTTGAAATAGGGCAGCTATTATTTCAGCCAGTCGGGATATATTATTCACCAGTGCACACTCAGACACATGCTCTGTATCAGAGGGTGATAAAAAATTAGCCAATATTTTAAGAAGAGGTCAATATTTTAAGAAGAGGTCAATCTGCCCTTAGAAAGCTGAAAAGTTTGTGTGACAGTATATAAGTAATTAGGTATTAAACTTTATATGTTGTACTTATCCATATGTTAGGAAATAGCTATAATGATTTCAGACAGGTATGGGAACTGAACAGGACCTGGGAGATGTCTTAAGAATTACTCAGGGGAAAATGGCAAAGAGGGAGTCCTGCTCCAGCTACAAGGGAAAGTGCATGCCAGGAAGATGCACTCTGTGAGCTGAAACCAGCAGAAGTTTACAGTGTTTAATACTGGATGTGGGAGTCATCAGAGGTTTATAAGTAGAAAAAATTAAAGTGAACATTAAAAACCAATAATAATGTCATATTGTCTGGCTGCTTTCATGCAACAATAGCAGACTGGAGTAGTTGTTGCCAAGACTGCATGGTGCACAAAACCTACAATATTTACTATCTAGCCCTTTAAGAAAAAGTTTGTCAATCCATAGTGTAGAAAAGTCCCTGCTAATTTCAATGAATATTCTACTGTATTTTTTCCTACAAAAATAAGCACTTCAATCTTTGGATTCAGTAGACTTGGTATCTAGTTCTTTTGAGGAAAATAATGAATTTGAACTCAGTGAGTTAATGCCTTTCCAGACCTACAGTTCTACAGTCAATCTTTTTTGTGTGTGTTTTTGTTTAAAATATTACAGATGTTCCTTTTTCTCCCCAGTGATCCATTCCACCTCTTCCTACACCCTCCCCATTCCCTTTCCACACCATTGTCTGTGTCCTTGGGTTGTGCATATATGGGTGTGAATTCTTTGGTTACTCTCTCCCCCTCCACCCACCCACCCTCCTCCATCCCTCTGACATTTATCAGTCTGATCCACACTTCCAGTCAATCTTACCTCATATGTATGGAGTTTCCCCCAGGGAAAATACACAGTATTTTCAAAGTTAAGAAAATAAATATTTGTAAACACCCCTTTAAGGAATAGGACATTTACTTATTTTGCCTTTTGTATGATAAAAATTCCTTTAAAACTTGGACAATAAGATACTTTTATTTTATATAATGATGACAATATTAGCATACGATGACCATGGCTCTTGTTTTATGGAATGTGTTCTGGTAAGAGAGTTCAATGCATTTCAGTCATCACATCCTCTAACATTTTTGTCCTTTGTTTTCCAAATCAAAATTCAAAACACACAATTTGACAAAGTTTTTTTCAGGTCTTTTTCTGTGAGAAGTGATCAAAACTCTATGGCCTATATATATAGTGGAAATTCTAGTGCAAAGTTGTTTTAGGGGGAACAATGGAGAGGAATGTTTAAAATCAAGATGCCCAGAAAACTGTAGTATCAGTGAAAGTTGATCCTTGTAGGTGCCAAGCAAAGAATTTTGGCCCTGTTAATGCCAGACTTCATCCAATGGAGCTACCAGGCCTAGATCCAATTCAACATCATAGTCAAACCAGGGATGCTTAATAAATGTTAATTACAAATGGAATGAGTGGTTTGCTTCAGCCACCCAGGAAATTAAACGCTATGATGAAATAAGATCAAGACCTTTCCTCCTTAGCACCCACGTCTGACACTCCTTCAAACCCCTAAACACACAGAATTATCAACACTGCTAAACGTCCCTCTTCAATACATCCTATGCAGTTTTCTTGCCTTTTGCCCTCTGATCTGTAGTTCCTATTTCTAAGTAACCTGTTTTCTGAAATTCACCTGTGTGATGAATTGCATTTCCTGAGTCTGTACCCTTGCAAAAGAGGCAAAGCATATTAAACATATGAATCAAATATTCCTTCCTGTCAAAAAACAGAAAAACACACCTTTATATTTATTTATATTTGCAAGTAATATGTCTCAATCTGTGCGTGCCTGGATTCATATTTTATTGGAATATGTTGCATTGACTCAGCCTGAGATGTATGCTTAAAACAGTTTCTGGAATCCGTGGACCTTGCTAGACTCTCAGGAATTCATATTCAGGAAAACATGTACAATTGCCTGGTAATATAATTTGATGTAATGAAGTTCTGTGAGTTGTAGATGCATTTCAGGGCAGATGGTGACACAAAGTAGAGTTGAATTTTTACATATTTGACTCTGCAAGTTTTAGAAATTGCCTCCTACTCAGGGAAATTCAATAATTTATTCTTACCTATGGTGGTTCATGAGTGTAGAGTTTAAGGATAAAAGTAGCTGCTTTCTAGAAATGCCAGAAAGTGCAATTTTCTCCCCTATAAAATTCAAGCTCCTGAAGTTAGTACTTGACGCCTTCCAATGTCAGGTTCCTAACTACTTCTCCTCCCTAATTTTCAGTTACCCGCTAGTAATACAAAATACTGATGGGGTAACTTCCAGTGATCCCTTCACACCTCTATGTCTACTCACACAGCTCCTTCTGGCTAAAAGCCTTCCACTCTTCTCTTCAAGTGGCTAAGTCTTCCTCTTTCTCTAGGATTCATTCAGGGATCATCTTCTCCAGCAGGCCCCTCTGCTCACCTTGGGAAGGCCAAGTCCTTAATGATCTCATATACCAAACCCACCTACCTCTCTGCCTTGGTCTCTCTCCTGGAATCTTGTTTATATGCATAGGTTCCAACCTGACTACAGGGTGTGCAAAACAAGGCCTGTGTTATATTTATCTACAAATTGCCTTGTCTAGCACATACAGGATGCTCATTAATACTTGGGAGATGGAGCTCCCACTACTCTACTCATAACAGACTATTGGAAACCATGACTCTTGATGTAGTAAAGAGAATGGTGAGCAGATTGATCCAGATTCAAAAGTTTAGAGCCGGGGGTGTGGGAGGTGGCGGGTGGGATTGCACGGAAAGAAGAAAGGAGACAGTCTTGAGATAGAGTAGCATAATATTCACTTTCCTATAAAGAGGGTCTCCCGAAAATATATATTTTTAAATCCTTGAAAATCAGACATGGTGGCTCCAGATAGGCTCCTCAATGGTGCGTGTCACAACCATCCCTGTATTTATGCCACAATACACGTTGCATGCCTCGTACTAAAGAGCATCAAGGTTTCCCCCTGCTCACCCAATTTCAAGGCCCCACTTAGTTATTTCTCCTCCTGAAAACCTTCCTCCATTTCTCTGATGCCTAGAAATCTATTTTCATTTGTTTCTGAAGCTTTTTGCACAATTCTGCACATTATTTCACATTGAATTGATAACCAGTTATGTAGACTACAAATATTCTCTCAGCTATAACATCATAAACTTAAGGGGAGAGATGGCTATTTAATGCTCCCTTTGCACTATCCACAATGCTAGGCAAAACGCAGGGTACATGTGAGTGCTTTGATTAAAATCAAAGAAATAAAATCCCAAGTAAGGTGAGGTGTGAGCCACTTTCTTCAGAGAAGATTCTGAGGGAGACATCTCCTTGCCCTAAGGATTGTCTGATTTAGACTTGAGCTATAAACCACTGAGTAAGTAATGAAGATTTTATTGCTGGAAAGTAGAGCTGTCTACTCACTTTCAGACTGCTCATTACCTCCCTGCTTTGCCCAATTAGGTCTTGTAGATCCAGTCCTCAAGTGGCACCCAGATGCTGTAGGAACTTCAAGTGTTCACTTTATGTGGCTCTTTTGTGGGATTTTAGCTATGAAAAAGACATCCTCACCTTTACAGGTAGGCGTCAAATGACAAGTTCTGACCAATGGGCACTGAGCAAACTTTAAATGCCTTTTTACTATTGATATCCAAATATTTTGAATGCTGTATTATTTAAAAATATACTGATTTACTGATGAAGTCTTTTAACATGTTAGAAACGAGCTATCTACAAACTTAAATACCTTATCTCATTTCATAGATCCCACTTTCCAAAGATGAAAACATTTTCCCCATCCCCTTCCAATAAAACCAACTTCGCATGGTAAAAATATACCTTAATGTGGTTGACTCATCAACTACTTTTTAGTTTTACCATTTAATATTAATTCTCATAAAAGAGATTCCACTTTTATTCACTTCTTTAAGGTCAGATAACTTCATTACTTGGAAATAATAGGCAGGTTTCAAATGATAACGGGAGAGGGCATACCATGCATGTTTGATATCCAATGTGAATGCACCTGGACTTCATGGCAAACAAATCCCGAGAGAGACATAACAAATACGTTTTTAAAAATTGCCATCAGTCAATTAAGAATTCATCCAATAATGTCAAGTGTTTAAATCACTTAGAATGGATGTTTATGTTCCATTATTGTTATTACTACATTTCATAGACATCTACTTCTCTTCAGATGATGGTGCTTCCCTACCCTCAGGAAGTTGGCTTGACCTTGGGTCAACCTTGGGCTCACTCATTAAGCTGCCCATGCTCCATGTTCAGGCCTGCTCTCTCTTGCTATATGATCGTGGAAGCCCGTGTTGAAATGGGATGCCGTTAGGTCAAAGCAGACTGGAATGCACTGGTCATCCCAGCTGCCTTGAGGGACCGATGCCATGGAGGGACGCCTGGGCACAAAGCAGACATTCCATGAATATGAAATAAAGTTGTGTTGTATTAAGCCACTGATACAGATGTCAAAACATATGAAACAACAGTTGAAGTGCCAGAGACTTAGCTTATTTTCTAGGAGATAATGGACCGTTTTCTTTGATAGAAGATAATTGATATTTATATATATGACATTTTCTAGGATAGAATTTTCAGACTACCAAAGAACTTAATGAGAATGTTACAGCAACTTGATCACTTAGAGTTTTTTAATATTGTTCTTGAAAATCAAGTGATAGAAATAAAAGTTGTGGAAGACATCATGATAAGCAAAATTGAAATATTTTTTGGAATCCTTTAGTTTAAGTGAAAATTACATTCTTTGTATTATTAAAATATAAGAAATCTGAGTGATATAAGCTGTACCACTTTGTTCAGTTTCTTTCATTGATACAAGCACTATGCACCTAGCCTCAACCACGATCCACCCAGGTCAGACTGTATCACCACTGATCAGAGTTCTGAAGGAAGCAACTGTGGACTGAGTGCTAAATTAAATGTAACTATTTCCTTTATCCTTAATCAGTAATATATGTCCTTATTCAAGTAACTTTTGCTCTCTGAGCTGGCCAATCAGATCCAGCTATGAAGTGTAGCACAGAAAGAGCTCCCAGGGCGGTACAGTAAGAATAGCAATACCGTCCACTGCGATCACACGAGGTGGGCCCCGTTCTCTATTTTGTATCTAATTAGAGCACCAATGCAGTACTGTCCCCTTATCTGAGGGGGGTATGTGTCAAGACACTCAGTGGATGCCTCAAACTCAGGACAGGACCAAGCCAAATATAACTGTATTATGTTTTTTCCTATACACACATACCTATGATAAAACTTAAACTACTCTCATGCTATGGGCCATTATTAAGTAAAATGAGGGTTACCTGAACACAAGCATTGCAACACCGTGACAATCGATGTGGTGATCACGAGGGCTACTAAGCGACTGACGGCAGCTAGTGTACAAAGTGTGGATAGGGACAGTGGACTGATTCACATCCTAAGCAGGATGGAGCCCAGGATTTCATCATGCTACTCAGAGGGATGCACAATTTAATACACATGAATTGTTTATTTCTGCAATTTTTTATTTAAGTCTTGGATCAAGGTTGACTGT
Source organism: Miniopterus natalensis (assembly GCF_054644295.1). Lineage (NCBI taxonomy): Eukaryota > Metazoa > Chordata > Mammalia > Chiroptera > Miniopteridae > Miniopterus > Miniopterus natalensis. Next base: position 64,495,200 of record NC_142087.1, on the reverse strand, counting down.
ATAACGCAAAACCGTGGATAAGGGGGGACCACTGTATATTGCTGGATGCTATTGTCTGCATATAAATGCAAATTTGTCCCACTCTAGGTTTTTTATTCCACATTGAGCAAGACTTCTGATTAGACTATATTTTCTGGAGTTCTACATTTCTCCCAAAGTGCGACATCTTTTTCTGCCGCTTGCTGCTGCAATAATATCATAACAAATGGCAAGTTAATCTTGGAGACTATAGAAGCAGCCGTGAAAGCCTAACAAATCGAATGCAATAGCTTATTAGTTGTAATTGCTGTCTCTTTTCTGCTTTACTTGTACCACCATAAAAGAAGTGTCATATAACAGGAGGTAACTTCCACTGCCTCTTATAAACCTTTACTTAGCCTATTTTTACTCCAGAATATTAGAAATATTATATTAACAACAGTGATTTTTTCCAACCTAGTGTTTGTTTACAATATGAGTCTGCATGAATTTTCATGTTTATGTCTCAAACAAACCTAATAAAATAAGTTTTATTATTTCCCATCATTTTCCAGGTACAGAAATGAGTCTCAGAGACGTTACATGACAAGGCAGTAACCGTGATATAGACATTAAATAGGATATTAATGACTCAAATTCAGTTTTTCAAATTCTTGAACGGCAGCTCCTCACAGGAAACTAGCTTGCCTAAAAGCAGATAACAGTGTGTACTAAATATATGCCAAGAAATATTTATTAAGTGTCCACTCTGGACTAATCCCTTTGAGGTATACAAACAGGGAACAGTAACCTCTGTTCATGAAAAGTATGAAACATAATTGAGGAGACACCATAATCATGTGGGGCAAGTTACAAGTACAAAAGGACTGCACAAAATGTAACAAAGCACAGGTATGGCAGTGATCCTAAAATGGGCAGTGCTTCCTGCCAAGCTTCCATTCAGCTAGAACCCATCATGGATTGTGTGCTGAGAAGTGTGGCTTATGATGATGTGTGGTAACGTATGTGCTGCATCATATATGTCCTATGAGATAAGGTAAGTGGAAATCTGGGAGTGGTATTTCTGGTTAAGCCTTTCCCTTTGCAATACAAAAGGAAAGACACAGAGGATACAATGCTCATCCATTCTGTGTTCTACTTTGAACTTAGAAATAATGAGAAAATGCAAGTGTCACTTTTTGAAACAGGAGCTAAACGACATTGCTTAAATAATTACAGTATCTTCATGCCTCCAAACATCTTAGTGGTGGGGAAAAAACCCACCAGTCATTGACTTGAGCCCTTGCTGTGTCATACAGCTGAATGAAACAGTAACTGCTGCACACACAGCCTATCAGGCCTTCAGCTCATCTCTGTTCCCTGAGAAGCTTCCTGACCAGCTGATCATGAGATGGGACTGACTGGGTTGGGGCAATGAAGAAAACTTATTTTGAGAAAAGTGACCTAGCAGAAGTGAGTGAAGATTGACAAGCTAATTAGTGAATTAAGAATGTTTCTACTTACTATATATATATATGTGTGTATATATATATACACACACATATATATATATGTATATTTTTTTCTTTACACATTTCCAAACACTACTGACCCCAGTAGTTACTGACAGTGAAAGATCAGCCCTGATATAAATTATGGTTGAAGTTAAAAACTCAGAAGAAATCACAGTTATAAATTTTTTAGTAAATATACAAAAAGAAAAGAATGGTGAAAAATGAAAAACAGGGCAATCTGTATAAATTAAAGAAAAACTTATCTTCTTTTATGTAAAACACTCTAGCTTAGCTTCTATCTTTTTTCAGTTTTGCTCTTTATTGAATTTTAAAAAATTATCTCCTAAGGTATAATATTTATGGTATTATTTCCTTCTGTTTTTTTCCTCCTTATTTAACTTTAGGTATTTTTTTGCAGTTTTTGTGATATATACCATGCTTTATCAATTTATGATTTAAGTTTGGAGAATAAATAAATTCTGTGTATGTGTTCACTTCTATCTTTTCAGGGTTGCTCAAAGGTTTTTATGGTTTATAAAATAACATGAAAAAAACACAAGTTTTTATTTAAAACTATCTTCTTTTATCTTGCTTTTTTTTCCTCACTGGCTTTTATGAAATCTGTATTCTATCTATCTAGCTTTCCCACCTGGATCGTTTTCCTACCCTCCCTTTCTTTATTGTCTTTCAAAATGCTGTGTCTATAGGATTTTAGAGCTGGGGGCTATTTAGAGATTACACACTATTGCTTCTTGATGTCCTGGATGAGAGAGCAGACGCACAATGCTAGATAAATGAGCGGCCCAAGGTCCCAATTCTAGTGAGCTAGAGCAGGAGCTAGAAAAACCACTACATCATAGAGGTTCTTTCCAGTTGTCTCAAAATTTTAGCATGCATTGGTTGACCTGCAGTAATCTTATCTTAAATATGCAGCAATGTTATCTTAAATCTCCATCTGTGGAAATTCTGATTAAGCAGGTCTGTGATTTGTCCCAAAATTGTACTTTAAATGTGTTTTTCAGGTGATTTTGAAGCAGTGATCTTGGGCTACATGTTAAGCAGCGCTGAGCCTTGACTCATCTAAAATAATCCATTAGATAATCTTTGCTTGTCAACAAAAATGTATGACTTTTAGTATCTACTAATCAATAAGCAGAACAAAACCCGTCCATCCTCAATAATATATATGTCAGGCAGCACTATTTCAGTCTTTAGATAACATTTCAGGTTCCCTTTCAGAGCCACACCTCTTTATTGTGCAAATCGATCCTAAACAAACAGGTACAAGGCATATGGAAGGGAGGTGCCCTTTGTCAAGTGCTCACAGTCAAGGTAAACCAAATCACCGGCAAACTGGGTAAAAAGTAAGTAACATATTAAATCTTTCTTGTTAAAGCCTCTTTATCAAAAAAGTTACATCTCTTTGTATTTGCAGTGTATTTCCTTAGAGTATTAATATAAAAAGGGGCAACTCATTCTTTAACATGCATTATTTTATGCTTAAAGAAAGAGTTTAACCGGTTCTATTATGCATACAATTTATTTAATGTGTGAGTTAGTATTGGCAGGGAGGCTGTGTATACTCTACCAGCTATCACAGATTCCTGTGTGGCAATGACTCAGATTGTCAGCATAATGTTGAAGCACTTAAAACATATTTTAAAAATTAAATCCCAACTCCATTTTTATATATATATATATATATATATATATATATATATATATATATATATATATATATATATAATTTGCTGTTATGGGGAAGCAGACATTTGAGAAAAATTAACAATAGATAAGAGATAAGGTAGAAGGCCCTGTGTGACTGACAATATAACTCATATAGAAATATACATTTACAAAAATGCCCCCATCCTCTGAATAAAACAAGGCTGCCTATTTTATCCACAATACCTAAAAGAGCATTTTAAGACCAAAGAGACTTTCAACAAATTATCACATAATCAAGTTAACACACTGTGTCCATCAGAAATTAGATCTCCCTTTAGGGTGATAAATATGAGAACACTTTCATTTTGAGAATAAAATATACATTGGGTAGATTCACATGTGCATAGTTATTGCACAGAAGATGTGAAACCCCCTCACCTTTGATTTCTTTGCAAAATTATAATGATGAATACTGATCCAAAGTAAAGAAAATTCACCGAAGAGCTAGTATTTAGTGCATGGGAGAAGTGACAAAGTTATAATTTATTATAAGAGAAGCTAGAAAGAGTGTGGACATTACAGAGAAATGTGTTCATTGAGTATTGCAGGACTTAAGTATTTATCTGACTGTAGAATATAGAGGTTTTATAGTTAGTTTTGATTGGATGTAAGCAAAATAGGGATCAGAACAATAAATACAATTTGTGACAACACAGAAATGCAGAAAGATCTAAGAACTCAAACTTTTATGCCACAATATTCCTACATGTTTTAAAATGACAATTGATAAATATAGATAGGGCAGAAAGTTCTGACAATTTCTGACATGCGGTGGCAGTTTGGCAAACTGTTAACACTAAATGAAAATTCCAGAAGTTGCAAATAGAGAAGAAAAGTTCACGTATATGTGGCATTAAGAGTAAGAAAAAAGATAAATGACAAACTCCTTCAATTTGTCATTTAGAGGCTTCTGGACTAGAAGAAGTCAAGATGCACAGAGAAAAACTAAATAAACTTGGATTATTGACAGGCAAAGGGAGCAAGCGAACAAGAGATTAGATGTTTACAATGGCAGATAAGCAAAGAAATCTATAAACACTTCTCCATCGGGAAAAGTAAGCTGTGAACTGCAAAGGTGGTTACAATTTTAGATAAATGTCAGACACGTGAATCTATGATATGATGACAAATTAAATGATAAACACAGGTATGATAAGAGATTTACGTAGGTATGCAAAGCAGCATTCAATAATGTATATTCAGTAGCTGGCTGTTTCTTTAAAAATTACTGAGTCAGCCAGATAGGATGTTTACCCTTAGAAAACAGCAACTTTGTCAAATTAACTTTACCACTTACCAGGACGCTCTGGACTTCCTTTTTGAAATGGTACACGAAAGCAATTCTTGACTCACATGTAAAACTTCTCTTTCTGAAGTTTTATTCTACCACCTTAATTTTAACCAGTGTGGGATCTCATTTCATAATCCAAATACTGCATAATTTTTGGTTATATCCAAAAATCAAATTTATCCACTAGGGGAAAGAATTTTTAACACACTGAAACTCAAAGAATGTTTTATAAGCTATGAATGTTCTTTCCACTTAAGTGGCCAAAGTCTAACATGAAAACAGACAGTTATAGTTTATAATTTTCAAAATGCCAATTGAAAGAAAAACTAGAAAGCAAGTTCCCCAGTTAAAAAAAATTAACCATAACCACCAAGGTGCAAGATCTTTATGAAGAAAATTACAAAGCTTTATTGAAAGTGGTGAGAGACCCACAAAAGGAAGGAATACATACAATGGTCATCAATAAAAAGACTCAGTATTATAAAGATGTTGATTGTCGCCAAATTGACCGAATTCAAAACAATTCTCTTAAAATACAGTGAAGGCAACTTGATGAGCTACTTCTAATTTGCTCGTGAAAAACGAAAGGTTAAAAAGGCAAATTTGGGGGGAGAAAAGAAAGTTTGGAATATTAACTCTCCCAAATATTAAGATTTATAGTTAAGCTATAATAATTTAGAAGGCATGGTACAAGCGAAAGACTATGCAAATGACCAGCGCAAGAAAGAACAGGTCCTGGGCACATGCAAACTTGATGTAGGACAGAAATATGATTGTGGAACCGTGGGGAAAAGATGATCATTTCAATAAACGGAGCCAGGAAAATTAGTTCTCAGTGTAGGAGGGGGAAAAAAAAGGCATATCAGATTCAAAATTCACACTGTATTCAAAAGACTACTCCAGGTTCACCTAAAGCCGAAATGTGGAGAAAACACTGCAACTTCCAGGAAAGAAAGAAACTATAGGAAAACGGTTTAATGGCTGTCGCAAAGAAAGGGTTTCAAAAACAAAGAAGAAAAAGCTAAGCAAGAATCATAAAAGAGGCTGAAAAGCAAAGCTCCGTTCAACGCTGTGAAGGCTGGGCTTTCCGTGCCGCGGGAAGAGCACGGCCGGGCTGCGAGGAGGGAGGAGGCACAGCAGCTCCGAGGACGCGCTCGGCGCTCGGCACAACTGCCCCGGCGGCCGCTGGCACACGGCCTGCAAGCCGAGCCTGTTGTATTTATAAATATTTTGGGCGGAATAATCCAAAGGAGAAGAAGATTTCTTGAACGTAAAAATATGTGAAATTCAAATCTGGGTTACTGGAACACAGCCACGCTTCCTCGCTTTCGTATATGCCATGGCTGCTTTCATCACGTTACCATCGCAGGGCTGAGTGGCTGTGACAGAGGCCACCTGGCCCGCAGAGCTGAAATGCTGAGTCTCTGGCCCTTCACAGAACATGTTTGGTGACCCATGCTTCGGAAAGAACTGTACGGATATGCATACTGCTCACAGCATCCCTCTAGCGCCGCCCTTTCTGGCGCACTCACTCTAGCCTTTAGCTTTTCTAATGCACCAACCACACGACTGCCCCACCGACCCATCCAAACCCCAACTTCATAGTTGAATTTCACTATGGGCCACGTGGGCTTCAGAGCACAGGAGATCGAGTCCGGGCTCGCTGATGTGCACAGGAGGTCCTGTGCTGCCTCCCCAGGCTCATTTCTGTCCACTCCTCCTCGCCCAGCACCCAGCCTCACATCTGTGTCTGCATGCATCCCTGGGCCTCTGCTCAGTTCTTAGACTCTATCTTCTGCTGGGAAGCCTTCCCCAGCATACTCACCTACCTACCTCATTCCTTTTGCAGGGCTCAGGGAATATCTCGTTTCCATCAGAAAGCTGTACTGGGGTGCTTACGTGGAAATGTGGGGCCCTGTTCTCTCCTTCCTGAGCTCTTTCTACCTCTTATTCATACATAGCCTCAGCATTTACCGTAGTGCTTGGCGTTGTAGTAAGTAGAAAAAAATAAGTACATCATAACAAACTGTTATTAATTCTGGTGCTGTTTTTTTATCCCAAATGTACAAATATAAACAGGCTTAGAGAAGTTTAATATCTAAGGGCCACACGAGTGAAAGTAAATAAACTGGCATTTAGACCGGGTTTCACGGAATCCAAAATGTTCACTGACTCCAGAATATGTGCATTTTCCAATGACATGACGCTTAAAATGCAGCTGCTAAGACCTCATAGGTGCAAATGTTAAAAACCAAGAAAAAAATATATTTTTAAAAGATTGAAGAGAAATCAGACTGATGAACAGAACATCCAATTGATTCAGTGCTATTAGAAATTAAGTTCAGAAATTCTGGAGTATCTTCGTGGTCTCTCAACCCTAAAAATAAGCTCAGAAGCATGAAACAGAGAAGAGAATATTGAGAAGACTCTAGGATATCTTTCCCAATGTATTACTTAAAAATCATTAATGATAATATGTTTTGAGTTCCTACCAACTGCTTCTAAAGAATCAGTTATTCCATTTGTGGCCAATGTGCAGACTAGAAGATGGTGCCTAGGTTCCTGTGTGTCTGAATTCTTTATCTTCACCCTCCTAAGATTGTGGAATTTCACCAGCTCATCTCAACACCCTAAGCCAAGGGTTTGGTTTTTCATAATTCCCCTTCTTCCCCTTCAACTGCAGACCAGTCTTGGCAGCTAAAAGGAAGATTGAAGAGAAAACAAAAATGCTTAAATCACCTAATTGGTGTGATCACATATTTTCTACTTTGTGAAGAGTAGTTAGAAGCAATATTGACCCATCATTGCCAGTTGGCAGGGAGATGTCAAGACGGGGCTGCAACAATATTCTCCGTAATGAACCAACTCTGAATACCAAATGGAGCAGGCCAGTGGAAATGAAGTGAGAATGAAAAAGTATAAACACTTCTGATTAACAGCCAATAGCACCAGCTGGAGCAGACAGTCTAACACAAAAGGGTCAGCCCCAGCGCTGACAGGTTTGGCAAGGCAACCTTGTTAACTGCAAGATGAAACTTCATTTGCTCACAATTTCATAGGCTCTTGCAAAGACGTGTCCTGCAAATTGATTCTAGGAGATGGGATTGCACTTAGCTAGACTTTTCTGGCAAAAATAGAAAGAATTTCACCAAGTCTTTCCCGGTGTTTTACAGACCTTTTGATGTGAAAGGAGGGCACATGGAAAGACAAAACAGAAAAAAAACCAGCAACAGCAACAACCACCACCACAAATCCCCTATGCCAAGGGCTGGTGCCTTCAGAAAGTGGGTGAATGTAGTTGGCTAGATGCTCAACTAAATATCCAAGCAAGGAAAGTGAAGCTCAGAGAGAACACATACAACAAGGAGCCTTCCAAAAGGCCCATGGCATTCAGATTTAAGTAGGGAAAAAGTACTGACATCAGCCTGAAGAGGCCATGTAGGAGGCATTCAGCACTAGCTGTTGAAAATTAAAGGATTTCAACCCTGCATATAGAGATAGAACAACCTCCTTTGCAGTAGAGGACAGTTGAAAGAGTATCGGGATTTGTTCCCATTCCGATATTATCGCTAGCTAACTGTATTCTGTGTCTTTCAGCAAGTCATTTTATTACTCTCAGTTTCAGTTTCTCAACTATAAAAAGAGTAAGTTAGAGCAGTGATTCCAAGTGTGTATTTTAATCATGTGGAGGATTAGTTAAAACACAGATTGCATGGTCCCACCTCCAAAGTTCCTAATTTAGTAGCAAGACCCTAAAATTTGCATTTCTAGCAAGCTCCTAGCGATGCCAATGCTGCTGGACCTGGTATCACACTCTGAGAATTACTGGGTATGAGTCCTAAAGTCTCTACAGATTCAATATGCTCAAAGAACATTGTTGGACTCACTAGTGAGCTGATGTAATTTAGATCAACATTTGAAATAGCAACACACAGATTGGTTTACTGCAACACATTATATTTGAAATATGTTTCCTGTGTGAGTGTGTCTGTAGTCCCATAGCAGAATGTAACTTCCATTACTTGGAAATTCTATGGATAGAAAGCTGCCCTGGGAAGATGGTCATTATTAGGTGAACACTATAAATAAATGTAGTAAGCCAGAGACTGGTACCTCCTACACCTATTCCAAAAAGAAGGTAATTGTTGAGTAATCGAAATTAGAGCCAACAGTTATAAAACATACACCATTTTATAAAAGCTCTATCAAGTCTGCACAGGTTATAACCCTTTTAAAGTGCCTACTATGGATCAAAATGTTGGTGTTAAATCTATTGTCTTTAAGAGAAGCAGCCAAATTAAGAATTAAAGGGGAAACCATTTCCTGTTGAGATTTCTTATTGCTGAGCTTTAGAACTCAGAAGCTATAAACCTGGACCGACCACTTGGGTCCTATATATTCCCTGCTGTTGTTAAAGAGATTTACATGTATGTAAAACCCAGTGTTTTCAGAGATGCACCCCAGAAATCTGTGCCTTCACAAGTATGTGGATTGAAAAATGATCTCATCCCAACTGGGACAGGATCAATAAAATGTGATTGTAGTTAGTTATAATGAAAATACTATTAAAAACCACTGCTAGGGAATGATGGTGGGATAAAGTGAGAACTTGTATTTAGGGGAAGCTGAATCCCCAAGTAAAAGGTTATATAAAGGGTTACTCTGTGGTATTGAATGGAGAGAGTGGGCATGTTTAGAAATGGGTGTGTGATTTTGTTGTTGTTAATCCCCACCCAAGGATATTTTCCCATTGCTTTTAAATAGAGTGGAAGGGAGGGAGGGGGCAGAGGAAGAGAGAGAGAGAAACATCAATATGAGACTCATTGACCGAGTGCCTCCTGCACAGGCTCCGAATGGGGCCTGGGAACAAACCCGCAACCCAGGTGCATGCCCTTGACCAATAATCGAGCCCAAGACCCTTCCACACCCTGGCCGATGCTCGAACCACTGAGCAAAACCAGTCAGGACAAGGGTGTGTGATTTTGAACATAGGAAGAGCACATTTATTTACTTTTTTTTTTTTTTTTAGCAAAGCAGGGATAATAAATAGGTCTATAACAAGCAAGTTTAGTTAGCAAAAGGAAATTTAATGGATGAAATAGAGAAAATAATATGGTTGACAATTTGAATGTAGATCCTAGGGAAACTGTTCTAATGAGGATCAGGGTGTTACCCACCTAAAACCAAGACAAAGTTGTAGCACCCACTGATAACTGTTCATCTCCAGGGACCATCAGAAATTTCAAGGCATAGTTCAAGTGAGAATCAGGGGCATTCCAAAGGAGGTGTTGGCCTCCTTTAAGGTGGAATTAAGAAATCCTGAAAAGAGATGATTCTCTCTTAAGCAAACACCTGTTAGTCAATAACATGTGACTGTCTGTAACTTTTTATACTTTAATTTTCTCATCCTTCCAGGAGCTGGACTGTACCTTGCTGTGATGCAAGAGACACAGGCAGGGTGATCCTACACACCAAAATGTTGGTTGTACATATGCATGTTAATTAAATGGGTCATTTTATTCTTTTTAAATTAAACGTATTTAATTTTTCCTATAACGAGAATGTAATACTTTTTATAAAAAATTATAAATATCTCAAAAAACAAAATAATTTTTATGACCTTCTGATGTCACAGAAGCATAGGACTGTGTTCAATTTCAATGATTTCATAGAATCAATGATTTTATTTAATGCATTTAATTTGAAGCAATGGTAGACATTTTCCATGAATGAAAAGATAAAATTTTCTTTTGGCAGTTTGGCTAAAACTTTTAATGTTTTGATAATATAAATGCAGAATATTTTTAATTCTGGCTAAATGGAATTCACTATGGATTTTTAAAGAAACAGCCTATTTGGAGACATTTACCTCCTTGTAATCAACAGTATATAATCCATTACTCTAATAGCTTAATGATGTTTTAACTAGGGGGGAAAATGCAACTCTTAAGCTATAAGTTCCTCTTTGGTCACCCAGAAACGGCAAAGACTATCAGTGTATCTTGCTTTGTAGAGTTTAATTAAGTACAAGTATTTTCAAGTATTTTCAAGTATTTACGCTGTCCTTAGCAGAGGTATGAAGACTACTGCTTAGGTCACGAAAATCAAGGCACTGGCAAGGCCCCATGGATTGTTCATGACCAAGTCCATGTCCATTCTGATGGCCAGTGGCCATGGTGAACCACTGCTTAAATATTTCAAGAATCACAGCTCCAAAACTTGATTTCTACGCTCTTAGCACTTGCACCACACTTACAGAGAGAAAACTAGGACTAAAACAACAAGCATGTATGTGCCAAGTTATATTCAGCCTGTGAAAGAAACATCACTCCCTCACATAGACTGTCAACTCCTTTAGGACAGGAAAACTGGTCATGTACTTTCTTCACCCTCTACAGTGTCTAGCCTTTGGCTGAGCATATATTCAGTACCCAAAACCACTTGATAATTTGCTGATTATGAAAACCTACATTGCATTTTCTTGGTGGTGTTTAGCCTAATGCTTTTGAAGTCCTAAGATACCCTTCTATGTGATAATGTTAACATGCAGTATAAATTTTTAAAAATGGAACCAAAAGTACTGTTTATAAAAGTAAAATTTACATAAAAAAATATTTAAGCTAAGCTATATCAGGAAGTAATTTTGTATAAACAGATCCTGGAACAGAATATTACTTATCATTTCTCTTTAATAAAACATAATCTTTAAGTTGATCTCAGAACACTATGATATTTTATTATAGAAAATAGATATATTTTTTAAAAAACACTTGGATTTTTACCAAAAGCATGCCTGCAAGACAGGGGATCAAATTAATAGGTCATCAACAAATAATTAAGCAAGGAATATCACTTTTCCTCTCATAAACTATTCCCAAATAATTTTAAAAAATTGAGCAGTATCTTATCTATGTTGGCTCTACCACTGGTAGAATTATGCAAAGGAAATTTGCTTTAATTCCACATATAAGTCACTAAGAAGTTCTGTGTTTTCCCTAAGATAGCTATTAATTAGTCAATAATTGCTTGAAGGCTCCAACTGACTGGTGCTATAAGTAAAATGTTAACAGCATGTTATCAGGCAGAATGGAGAAGATTGTACCAAACCCACCAAGGAGGCATGACTCAACACTGTGTCGGATCGTCCTGCTCTGTGTTACAGACTAACAAGAAATAAATGAGGACTGTGAATGTGTAGCTTGAGAACATATCTAAATACTGCACATGGACGGTCTTGCCAGAAATTATCCAGAGGCTTCAGGCACAACCCCGAAAGCTTAGAGGAATTTCATTCTTGGAAAGATTTATTTGTATCATGAAACAAACACCACTTTCATTGTATAATCATAAAAAATGAGGTTTTGCAACCTTTTTTTTTCTGGAATCTCTTTATTGCTCACTGTCTAATGAGAAGTCTTTGTAGCCCATACTTTCTCTGGAGTTTCATTCTACTTACATTTGTAAGACATTTTCTTTTGTCTAGATGTCTAATTGACCCCAGCTCTTACTGTCCTTTTGCAAGTTGCTAAACAGTATATGAAGTTTGGAACAGATATGGTTTATCAGTCACAAATACTAAGATCATCCAGAGTCAACATCCATAATTTTTTTCAAAGTATTGTAAAGCTGGATCCTTTTAACTAAAACTAAAGGAAATATATTCCTTGCATAGATATCCCATTTTCAAAATCAACCCAGTATCCAAATTGCTGTTCTGTTAATTTAAATTAACATAGGGATGAGCCACGAATTATGCAGCCTGGGATTACCTAACAAGTAATTCAGAAACGTGGTCTCTGCTAAGTAAAAGTAGTGAAGGAGATCCTGTTGGAGTATCTTTGATATGAAACTCTTTACTAGTTCCCCACTTCCTCAGCAATACAGACAAGGTTTCCAAAAGGCTAGAAGGACATGGTCAAAAGGTCAGAATAAGCACTGTCTACCATCTTCCCCACAAAGGACAGATTTCCATAATCCCTCATGGATGAAAGTACCTTTATGGAAGTCTTGGAGTGAAAGGTTCCAGAACACCATTGGAAGACAAAGACACACACACACACACACACACACACGGGGGGGGAGAAGGGGGGATCCCTAAACCTTTGTGTTCCCGTCTTTCCTCACCTCTGCCTGCTCCTATTGGGTCTTTATTCATGCAAGTTCTTCCCGTCTGGCTCTTTTGTATGGCCCTCTTTCCTCCCCAGGATTATTTTTGTGGTCTCAGCTTAAACATCACCCTCGGAGGACATTTTTCCCCTAACCCCCCCAAAACATTAAGAGGCACTCCTTTTAAACATAGCTTTCCTTCTGGCAAGTCGCACTGTAATTAGGTACTCATTCATGTAATTGTTTGTTTTACGCCTGTCTTTCCCACTAGACCATGAAAAACATGAGAGCAGACAGTACTGTGATTTTTGTGCACCAGTGTACACGCCGTATCCAGCATGGCTACCACCCTCTGCTCAATAACACTTATTGAATTATTGAATAAAAGTAACGTTCATTTACTTTGTGGCCTCTTATGGGCAACCTTCCTCGGAGGTCAAGTCAAGAAGAAATAAAAGCTATAGCCATCCCTAAGGCACAGGCCTTCAATAGCCCTATCAATCAGTCCCCTGCCATAAAGCTGAAGAAATTCACTTAGAGCGACCAGGTTTGCCCTGAAGATATAAAAGCATCTTTCTGTCATTAGGGAATGTGGAGACTGACAGGAGACGGTAGCGAACACTCATTTACCCTTCATGAAAGCTGTACTGGGAGTATAGTGTAGGAAACCCTCAGCGTTTCGTAAACACAACAAAACAAGAAACATTTTCTAGTAAATGACTTCATCTTAAGATGAAAACTATCAAGAAATAAGGTTGGAATAGATGATGACGACAAAGACTGTGGAACAGTCATGAACGAGAGAGACTATACCAAGGTAGAGTGCAACCCACACAACTAGTTTGCAGCAAAACAGAGGGGTGTCCTAGCCAAGCGTTTCATCAGGCTTTCACAGGCACCTGAACCTAGGAGACACGCATCCTCTGGGGTAAGATTAGGTCTTCAGGACTTTCCTTTAACATGCAATAACGGTCTCACCAAATGTCCCTTGTGTGAGTTCTAAAGTAAAGTAGAAAGGATGTAAAGTTGCCCCAGCTTTGCAACAGCAGTGATCACTCATTAGGTTCCCATATATCATTGTCATGTTGATTGACAACCGTAACTGAGATTTCATAAAGGCCAGAGTGGCCCTACCAGGCCTAATTAAATGTTTGCTTAAAATATATTCATTAAAGTTGAATTCCTGCTATAAAATAAGGCAAATATTACATCTGTGAAATTTAGGCTTACTGCCATTCTCTATTAAAAATAGAAATATAAATCATAACAAAACTAGGAGATTATCATGCTAAGTAAAATAAACCAGTCAGAGAAAGACAAATACTATATGATCTCACTTATATGTGGACTCTAATGAGCAAAATAAACTGACAAACAAAATAGAAACAGAGTCATGGATGCATGGAACAGACTGACAGCTGTCAGAGGGGAGTGGAAGGGGGGACTGGATGAAAGAAGGTGAAGGGATTAGCCAAAGAACATATATGCATAACCCATGGACACGGACAACAATGTGGTGATGCCAGAGGGAAGGCGGGGGGCAGGCGCTGGGTGGAGGTGAGCAAAAGGTGGTGGTGGAGGGGGGGGAATGGGGACATCTGTAATAATGTCAACAATAAAAATAAAGTGAAAAATAAACTAGGAGATTTTATTTCAAACAGAAGTATAGCATTACAATTGAGACTATAAATGAAAATAGAAAGAAATGACTAAATCAGTTCATCATTCTTCATTACTGCTGATGTTTAGTCAGATTTAATTCAATAAGAATTTATTGTTCTACCATGGGTCAGACACTGTAAGGTGTGACTAGGTCAGTGTTCTACTTTGGCCACCTTAAAGCTGGTACATGTTGTAAAAAGTAGAATACTTAGGAAGTTATTTGCTTTCATTTCCATTATCACCTTTAATTATTGGGTGAGGGGGATGAGATAACTGCCTTCAACTTAGGCATAGATATTTCCATCACAGATTACCAAAGGATCCACATTCACTTGCCTAGCACGCCATTTCAGAGGCCACCTTAGTGAACATTTCCTACTGACGCTTATTTGAAGATCTCCTTGAAACTAAGAAACAAAATAGGTACAGAAACATAGAGCCATGGAACAGTCTGAGGAATTTCAGAGGGAAGGTGGGGGTAGGGGTGTGAGTGAGGAGAGATTAATCAATGAATTTATATGCATAAATGCATAACCTATGGACACAGACAATAGTGTGGAGAAGGCCTGGTGGGGAGGAGTGGGGGAGGATGCCAGGGGATCAATAGGGGGTAAAAAGGGGACATCTGTAATACCCTCAACAATAAAGATAAACTAAAAAGAAAAAAAAAAAGAAAAAGAAAAAGAAAAAAGAGAAACTATTGAAAAAAAGAAATAAAAATAGAAAAGCCAAAATCCTAATTTGTATAATTGTTAATTATTTGTACTACTTGGAGAAGCTTCCTTTGGCTATTTCAGCTCTGTTTTAAACCCACCTTATCTGTGTGAGTTTGTTTTTCCTAAAAACAAAAACAAAACAAAACAAAACACACATACACAAAATGTTACAGTTGCAAATTTGTATCTGAAAGTGAGGGAGAAGATTTATGCCTAAGCTTTCTGTCTGGTCACCCCAAAACACCGGCTCCGGGGCATGGCTACACATCTGAATGAGAGTTTGGCACCTTCGCGGTCTCGATCCCTCAACTGCCGCTCACAGCAGCGGGCCCCCGGCCGGCCTGCGCGCTGCGTCGGTTCGCGGCAGCCGCCGGTTAGGCCGCGTTTCTAAGGCCGAGTTCCTGGGCATTCTTCAGCATTAGCAGATGCAGTGAACGCTTTCCCAGCAAGCTTGTGCTGTGGAAGAGTCCAGTTAGTGACCCTTCAGCTGCTTAAGACTTTCTCTGGGAAAGGGACCTCCCTGCCCTCCAATGCAGTGCTGAGCGTTTAGTGTCCGCTGCTGATGCTGAGGGTGACTGAGGACATTCAGAGAGGGATGTCACTAGAGCCACATGCCCGGGTTCCGGCCTCAGCACCAGTGAGGCACAGCCCCAGGTGATGAAGTGAGTCACACCCCCGCCTCGAAGAGTGGCTCAGCTGGCACTTTCAATCAAGCTACCCTAGCTTGAATTTCCGCTTTGCATGTATCAGCAATGTAACACTGCTCGAGTCATTAACCTCCGTATCTCAGCATTTGCATGTGCAAAATGGGGTATGTAATAATGCTTATTTCAAGGGAGTAAGTAAAATAATGTGTGCAAAGCATTTAGGAGAAAGCTTAGTACATAACAAGGACTCAATAAACCACCAACGGATACTAAAAATATATTCTATGTGATAGCTAGGCTCCAGTGACCAAAATGACTCACTTTCTTTACATTCTAAAGGACACGGACTATTCTTTATGTTCTAAAGGACACAGGCTATTAGGTGACCTTAAGACTATGAATGTTTGTATTCTTTTGCTCTACTGCATCTGATACCTACTGTTACTGGAAAAAAGTGTGTTGGGACAGCCACTGGCGGAGATATGCCCTAGAACTAAGTGAGGTTACCAGCTTTACTTCCACAGTAAACAGTTGCATTTATAAACAGTTGCATTTCTATGTCTAATGTTCTGGTTTTTTTCTATCATGCATTTATTTTTTCTTTGATGTCACATCATTACTTGAACTGAAACCCCAGCATAAAGAATTCACCTTCAATCTGCTGAATTTTACTTATATGAGACTATCTGTGTACATGCATATCTAAATACTAAATGAAAGATTGTATAGTTAAAAGATTGCAGATAGAGGCAATTTTAAAATTATCTGTTAACATAATCCTAATTTTTAACTGCTATATATACATAAGTCTCATGCCTTATAACAATAGGAGTTATCTTTGATTAGGGGGAGTGATTACTTTGGTGAACAAAAAAACGGGTCAAGTAGCCAGACAGAAAAGTTGTTGGAACTTTAGAGCTTTCGATATCCTAGAGTGGGGAGAAGGGACAAGTCCACACTGTTTTTGCTTTCAATATTTGTCATGAGGAAGTGAAATGAGGCTGCTACACAAGATACTAGAAGAGCAGAACATTCTTTGCTTTTTGATGACAATAAGTCTATCAACCCAAAGCAGATCAACAGGGTATTTCTAATGTGTGCTGCATAATCATTTTGGTCAGATGTTGGTTCAAAAAATAGTCAGGATAACTCTTGCCTTCTCTATTTTCAGAAGATCCAATCACCAGTGAACAACTAAAGCCTGCAAAGAACATGCTTGTCTTTAGATAAATGAACTAAGAAACAGAGTTTAACCATATTTTCTTAATTTCCCTGAAGCCTTGAGAGCTCTGGGAGTTGCAAAGCTGAGTCAACTGTGAAGTCCTCTGTAGGACTGTGTGGAGCAATAAGGAGAGAGAACACACGTAACAGCCCTTACAATACAGGGAGGGACCATGGGGACAGTTTTAGTCACCTTCTTTTTCATCCTAGAAATACCCACATGTGGCAAAGAAGGGGAGGCACAGGGTGAAATGGAGTGAGCTCAGGGGGGTTAGGCTTTGAGACCACCCGGTCACTATACTGTTCAAACAGCAAATCAATTATGCAAGACTGATGATCAGGTATCAAGCAAACTATTAGGTTTATACCACTGTTAAAAAACAGAAAACAGGGCCAAAATGAAGTCACTTATGTCAAGCCCGACATCATGAACTGAGACTTAATTAGAGTTTTGGCTCTCCCAGAAATGGAATCTTAAACCGGTGGATCAGGAATTGTCTGACCAGCGCTGGTTAGGCAATCTGCCTAATGGACTCCCACCCTTCCATGAAGAAATGAGCTTTGCAATAATAACTAACCCACTCTTTTGCCTATTATAATATCCTTGTTCCTGTTCCCTTCAGCCTATAAAAGTCTTTGATTTTGTACAGCTCCTCCGAGCTCCTTTCTATTTGCTAGTTTGGGTGCTGCCTGATTCAAATCGAGTTTTGTTCCATCTCTTAAAATTTTTATGTGTGTCAGTTTATTTTCTTAACACCCTCTAGTGTATGTCTACAAGAAATCAAGCTTGCCAAGGTCAACAAGCTGGACCAGACCAAGGGACTGCCTCCAACAACGACACCAAGGGTGTGTCACATGGAAGGATAGTAGCTGCTGTCCTCACAAGTTAGGGGGAGCAACAGGCTTCTCTAAGCCCTAAGTTCATCTTTAAAAACCTTTGGTGAACTTCGCTTATTTATTTATTTATTTATTTATGTCAGTAAGGAACTTCTCACCCCTAAAATAATTTTTTAAAAAAATGATAGAATATATTTCATGAGTTTTTATTACATGCCATGTTCTAAGCATTTTATTTATGTCAACTCATTTAAATATCTTATAAAACACTACAAGATCAGGCATATTATTGTTCCCATTTTTAGAAATAGAAAAACTGAGGGCCAATAAGTTCTCCTAATAAAGAGAGGGGGTGGGATTTGAGCCAAGGTTTTCCCCTCCAGTGTCCGGACTCTGGTCTAAACCACTGCCCTCTCCTGCCTATTGCATAGCGGTTCCCGAGGCCCAGCAAATGAACAGTACTTAGTCTTTGCTTCTGTCAGCTTGGTACTGCCCCTTTTTTTTTTCCTAATCAAGTTTATCTAATTAACACACACAAGGTGTCCCCCAAAATGTATACACACTTTGAACGATTATTAATTCCAATGGGTTAAATCTGGAAAGAAACAAACATCAATTGAGCTATCAGCCGTTAAGTGTGTATACATCTTTGGGGACACCCTGTGTATGTAAAGCTGGATCTAACACTTTAACCTGTACCTAAATCTCTCCCCAATGAACAATCTTCCCAGTATGGCCTGGTGCTGACAAAGCTCTGTCCCTTGGGTAGCGAAAAGACCAAAGTGCTGGGCTCAAAGCTGTGTTCCTTACCCCCTCCTGGTATCCCACTGACCTTACCCATCTTCCACCCTGTGGAACTCGGCACAGGGAGAAAACGAGCGCCCACAGGGCAGCTGGCATTTTGGCTGGGCACATGAAGCCACATCTCCTTGTCGAGCTTATTGCAATCATCAGGCGCCTCAGATTTCTCAGGTCATCACAGTTCAGCTACAGAAAAATGCTGCTTCAAGAAACAAAGTTTGAAACTTTCACTATAAGCTTTTACCGGTAGAATGTAGGCGGCCTTTGATGAAAAATACACTTTAAAAGAATAATACAGCGATGAGAGTGAAAGGAAAAGAAAAAGAAAGCAATTAAGGTTATAGAGTGAGGCATTTCTGTGCAAGGTGAGTTATATTTAGAGGTATCATGTCAAGTTAAAAATATTTTTTCAAAACCATTCCTCACGTAAGTCACATACAGTTGAACCTGAGAAGACCTGTAACAACCAGAATTAATGCTAACCCTTATTAAGTGTATTTTCCACTTTTCATTCAATTTTGTACCTTATAACTATGATCCTAAATTATCACTCAAAGTATAAGCTGTAACATTCATGTTAAACCAAACTGACAATAGTGATAATTTCTGCCAAGAAAAGCTCATTATTCAGACACCATTTAGTAACAGGTCTAGTGAAAGTTATCCTTCTAAAAGAGAAATATATATACAAACACATACACACTTCTAAATTTGTATAGCTCTTTACACTTTATAAGCAAAAAGTTAAAAATAAAGGAACTTCTGTTTTTGTCCATTAGTTCATTCCTGGTGCTTCTGACAAATCCTCACATTCTTGCTAGGAAGCAGACTTATATCTGGGAATGTAGCTCCGAGTGCTTTTTAGAAGGCAGGAACTGAGATGAACTACTTTTTCAGTTTTTTTTTTACTGCAAAATGATCAACACATATTTACAAAGTGTCTACTTTATGCTAACCGTGGTAGGCACTGGAGTGGCAAGAGAGAACAAACCAGAAAAAATAAAGTTTCACGTCGTCATGGATTTTACCAAAGTATTAGGTCATATTATAACTGTCCATTTATGAAAGAGGAGACTCAGGACCATTCTTAGGATGAGAGAGAGGCAATTACAAAAGACCCCCTTCCGAACTGCCCCTCTCTCTCACACACATGACGGCTGCGGCCACACGGCTCACGCCCGGGCACGCAGGTGTCGGGACGCGCACGTGGGGCTCGAGCACGGTGCTGGCACTGCTCCCCGGAGCCGTGCACAGCTATCTCGTGTGTCCCGCCGTTGAGGAAATTTTATTAAAATGTGAAAGACATCAGGACTAAGAGCTGTCATTCTCCCCATTCCCCCCTTTCTCAGGGCCACCCCTAAAATGCTGCCCAGTGTCAGCCGCACTGCTGGGGGTTAGCGACGAGAGAGGCAGTCCCCATTTGGGGGACTTGACCCAAAAGTCTGTTCAGATACAGCGAAGCCATCAAAAAAGTAACGTCCCGGTCCTGTCCCCAGTTGTCCTTTACGAGCCACAGAGAGGTGGAGAATTAGGCAGTAGAAGCGCACAGGAAGCCAGCAGCATGCCAAGGGCAAGCCCCTTCCGCCAGCCGAAGGCCTCAGGGCGGACACCAGGCTGCTGCGTGTTTCAGCGGAACCCCTGGCGAAATAACCACCTAACCAGGGGAGGGACATCAAAGGTTCTAAACGCTAAGCCTCCGATCCATCTCCTTTCCGCATCAGCATGAGAAAACTATGAGCTCAGGCCTGCAAACCAGCTCCCCGTGAAGGGGGAAACCCCAGAGGGCCCATTTCCCACTACCACACGGATGGCGGTGTCGGGGCCGATATTAGAAACATCCTTCACTAACCAGCCACCTTTGCAAAACTCTGCAGACTTGGACGTGGTAGAAACTGGGCTAAAGAATTACAATTCAGCTTAGAACAGTTAGAGTTCGGAAATGATGCTGACGCTGTGCCCCATCACATGTGTGCATTTATGGTGAATTAATAGAGCGTTTAGATGTTGCCCCGTCTAGCCGATTATTTGCAGTGCGCTATCCTGATGACCTGTGAAAGGCATAACGATCTTCATGTGGCAGGAGACAGCGGGATGAGCTGTCTTGGTGTATATCTTGTTCTCTGGTGTATATTAAGCACATTAATGGCCACCAGCAGTTAATTCAGCATCTTCAATCTAGCGAGTAGCCACAGGAATACATTCTATGTGTAGGGGCACCTACCCTGCAGATCAGGAAGTTTTTAGGGTACCCTCCAATGATGGTTCATGAATCCTGGGACTGCTAAGAAATAATCTGCAGACTCTAACTCAGTATCAACAACCTGCTAATTTAGAAAATCACTGACATACCTCCAACATATCCTGTGGGTGTGCTGAACAACGTAGGAGTGAAGAAAAAAGAGGTATATTAAATACAACAGGAAAGGTGAAGAGTAGCAAGAAGGAAGGAAAAGAAAAGGAAAGTCATCATGTATGATGGGGTGTCATCAAGGCCAACAAAAAATTCTTTATCTCATTTCTTACTAAATATTATTTAGGTTGTCACTCACTCCCAAATTGAATTCATTTCCAGAAATATTGAGCTCCAACTACATCCAGAGCGCCAGTGCTGTGGTGAATGAAATAATAATAGTAATCTTTTAATAGTAAACTTTTAGGTTGTAAAGTTCTGTCTCAGTTTACCTAATCTTCCCCACAATATTGTGAATTGGTTATTATTTTCACCGTATTTCTGATAGATATTAAGTAACTTGCCTAAGGTAATACAACTAGCTCTTATGGAGTGACACCAACTTATGTCTTCTGGTTCTAGGACTCAGTCTTAAACAAATCAAACATTAAAATATATTTTTGAAAAAAGTTACAACTGATGCCCACAGTGCTAAATGAGCCCAGAGGACAGAGAGAGATTCCTTTCAGCTGGAGAGGGAGAAGAGGAGACCCATGTTTCATGAAACTAATAAAAGCTTCAGAATTGAACAAATACTTGAAGGACAATGAAATGTTCAAAAAGCCCTAAATTTAAATCAATAGATGTATTACTGATAATGATTCTTTGACACCTAGTTCCAGAGTGGAGAACACAGTAGTTAATAGGCAGGGCTTAGTCTCACTGGAAAATGGGGATAGTAATTGTACCTGCTTCCAAGTTGCTGAGAGAATGAAAGGAGATAGTCCATGTGACAGTTAGGAGGTTACAGAATCGTGATGGTGACAACACCGACAATGCAGTGATGGAGCTACTGCCGTATCTGGGTCTCCCCACTCAAGGTTGGTCAGTGTCTTACAGGCACCTACAGTCTTACTAAGCTATGTAATCTAGCTCTTTTATTTTCAAGTGATAAAATATTGTGGTAGAGATCGCTTCAGCTGTGGCTTAATTCAGGGACTGAAGCCAAGGCCCTCTAATGAGGTTTCTCTCTCCATGTCTCTTCCTCTGAGCTAGGGACATTCCCACCAGCCCTGTTCTCAAAGACACGGATGTCAGGAGCATCTCTGTTTAGTATCAAGTCTACTTCCCAGAGGTTTAAAAACTGTCTGCTTTGTCAGTGATTCTCACTGGGTCATATACAGCCATCCCTAAATCAATCATTAGAGCCAGAAGATGACGCTGTGAAAGGCTCTGGCAGGTCACATGCTCTACCCAAGTGGAAATGGAGTCCAACCTGAAGCACAAAGGCTGAGGTGGGGTGGCCTTGTTTCCCCAGCAGAAAAGCAGAGAACCCCCTCCCCAAAAAGGGAATGGTGGCTGTGAGACAAAAACATATGCCCAATACATGCACATCTGTCTTGAGATCAACCCGCTGTTCTTTTCTGAGATATATTAAAAATTGTCTAGTCTTCCTCTCCTTTCCTAATCTGTACAATTTCCAGAATTACTCTACGTACTGAATTAACTTTGATGTAATTTCTCCTCAGATGAAACTATCTGTACTCTCTTGTTTTCGTCTCTTCTGAAGTCAGTTGTGCCTTAATTGCTTCCAGTTTTCATTTACATATTTTTGTGGGGTTGTTCTTCATTTTTCTTCTTTTTTATTCAACTTATTGGGGTGACATTGGTTAATTATATAGGTTTCAGCGTACAATTCTATAATACATCATCTGTATACTGTATTGTGTGTTCACCACCCAAGTCAAGTCTCCATCACCATTTACCAGCACCCCATCCCCTCTTCTACCTCTCCTCACACCCTTTCCCCTCTGATAATCACCATACTTAATTTACATTTTTGATGCACAATTCCCAGATATGTCCATGCCCAAACTCCTTAGAAGCAGATGAATATAGAAAGGCAATGTGGAATTGCATTTTTTTTAAGATTTCAGTTCTAACTATGCTCTTAATCTCAAGCCTTAGTTTCGTTTGTAAAACATGCCTAATTTTTTGTTCAACCAAATTCAACAGGGTTGTAAGGATTATAAACATACAAAGACACACACACATACACACACGCATACTTGTAAACAACAAAATAAAAGTTTAAGTACTATTATTACTATTCTAGGAGGAAAAGAAAGAGAGAACACTGTTTTAGTCTCTGCTCTGTTGCTTAATATGCTATTTAGGGCGAGTCATATTTGAAAGAAGAGTTAAGATGTAAACTTTAGGACCATTCTGGCTATGATACTCTATGACTCTCTAGTTACATATTGTATATTTTTATCCTAATAAAGAAATCCCCCTAGCAAAAATAATATAAAAATGATGGGAAATCCACAAATCCACCTCATGCCCCCCCCCCCCCCGCCCCAGCCTGGGCCCTGCCTTGAGAATGCCTGGGGACTGCATTCAGACAGGCATGTCCTCTCTAAAGCACTCTCTGGGGACAGCTAGGGAGACACAGGCAAGCAGACAGGAATGGGGCATTGGGAGGTAGAGGGGTGAATACTGACCTACCTTCTTTTCACAGAGATCTAAGCCTAAAAATGAAATAAACAAGATAAAATTCATGACAGATACACTTTTAAAAGGGCCCTCTGGGGGCTGAAATTCTCATGGAAACAAATGGGAACATTTCATTTTCACTTATAAAGTAATGACGACTGTGACTTCTTACACAAAATAAATCCACTTACCCCCTTTTCAAGGAAATGAGTGAAGTCTGAAATAAAGTTCACTTCAAGTATCTGAATTGATTTTGTTACCATTACAAGGCAATTTGCACATTTATAAACAGTTGCCTAAATTACCTAAACTTCAGTTGTTTAATCACCTGACTACTCTTCTAATTTTGTTTTGCAATATACTCTTACAGTAGTTTTGATTTACAGGACACTTTAAGAGGATAGCTTTATAACACAAGCGCCACAGACCTCTTAACAAGAGCATCTTAGGCGACAGGAAGAAAGGAAAAACAAAGGACACAAGAAACAAAACAAAACAAAAATAGAGATACGCATCATGGGTAGGAAGAGTTACGAAGGACTAGAATTTCATACACAGACAACAGCGACACTTAAAAAGTATCTAAATCCATAAAGTTCATTATCCATCATCAGCTCCTTAATTGATCTTATTTCTGGCTCCAAGTCTCCCGAGTCCGATGAATAGACTCTTTACCCTATTTCTGCCATAACGGTGCTCAATAAACACCAAACACTGCCGTTTCCGTTGCTTTCATCAGAGTCGTGTGCTGCGTAAGAGAACATCTGGGCAGGTGCGGGGGCACTAGCACCCTACACTTTGTCCCATGTAAAGGCTGCCATCCGGGTGTAAATACCCTGGATGGGGGGGACAGCAAAACTGCTTGGGAAGGTGGAGATGCAGCCTGAGGGACGGGTGTGAAGAATCCTCGTTGCCTTGGTGATCCTTGGTGATAGTCAGGGGTGTGATGAGTTGATGGCATATAAATCATTCTAAGGACATTTTTAGCACTGGTAGGTGAGATCACCTCTTTTCCCCTTACTGTCATCATCTTTACACCTGCTCACTCAATAACCAACTACTTGTTTTTAATATTCTGCCTGGCATCTCCTGAAGGTCCCCTTCCCTAAACTCCAGGCAGATGGCCTCAGGAGAGGTCCAGTTACTTCTGCCAAGAATAGGCCCATTTCCAATGCAAAGTGGGAGATTCTCTAACGCTTAGGTCCAAGGACAAGCCTCCTTTCTTCCTTTCCTTGGAGGCTGCTCTAGGCTCTGAATTACAAGCCTTATATTGCTTCATCTGAGAGAGTTTGCGGGGAGTAATGAATAAAAAGATAAGACAAAAACCTGTCAAGACCTTATCTAGAAAAGAGAAAAAAGAAATTTGAAAGGAACAAAGGTTTTCAATTATATGACAGTTAAAAATAACTATTGAAGCATCATCTTAAGAATTCAACTTTGGGATTCTGCATGAACTCCCTACTGCAAATGTTAGAAGAGAAACTCTCAAATGGTATTTTATTTTATTTTTTAGTAATGCTGTTCATCCAATGGAAAAAATAGCTGCAATAGTTGAAAGGCATCATAAAAAGCAGAAATTCTAGTTATTAATAAGCATATGTAAAGGTGCTCAAGCTCATTAGTGATTAGTACAATGCAAATTAAAAGTCACCTTGAGATATCATTACCCAACTGCCTGATTGGCAAAAATTAAAATGTCTGACAACGCAAGTGACTGCAAGCATGTGTCGTAGTTAGAACGGTCATTCATGGCCAGTGTAAATACAGACAGGAAAAGTTGAAGATGTATATACCCTATACACCAGCAATGAGTCCCCTAAGTATATAACCTCAAGAAGAACAGCCAACTGCATATTGATTCATGTTAGAAAATTTTCAGAGATGCATCGTCCACGGTCGTGCTAAAGTGAAAAACCCAAAGCTTGAATGTGGTGATAACATAAAATGGAATATTATACAGCAAGCAAAATGAAATACAAGTACACAAAATAGGGATGGAACTGAAAAACATAATGCTGAGTGAAAGTGCAAGGGACACATAAAGCATGGTTATAAAAATAGACAAAGATATTTTTTTTTTTTAAGGAATGAACCAGAGGTAGTAAGTATATGGTGGGAGGGAGTGCTCAAGGTTCTGGGGAGCTGGCAGCACTTCGTTCCTGACCTGAAGAGTATTTGCATAGGTGTGCCCTTTATAATTATCCTACATATTTATAGGCTGTAGCTCACAATGGGAAAGGTCACGCAGCTCCATTTGTACTTCAGCCCCCCAGTCAATGGGTCGATGACAGAGGGCTGAGGAAACTTCCAGACTGGAAGACAGCTGCCTCTTGTCCAGAGTCATTTCCAACTTTACATTTTATTTTTGGATTGTGGAGATTTGCCATTTCTCCTCTGTACTGGCCATTTCTTACTCCTAGTAAGTAAAAAATGATTTTCCCCACCATTATATTTCCCCTCTCCCTCACCCCCACAGAATTTGTCTACCATGAAGATTGCTGACTGATCAGTTTGAACCTCAGGCCACACAATTTTTAAAGAACCACAGTAGGCCAGGTTGTAAAGCCTATAAACAGTGGACACTATAATAATCCTACCTTCGTAACAAGGAAGTTCAGCAGGAAACCTTACATAGCTTATCCATCTGGATGAAGAGCATGAATGTCTCCTTTAATTATTTACTTTTAACATGTTTATTGCTAGAAACATTCTCTTTGCCAGTGTTACTACTGCCTTAGCACATTTCTTCAATGACATGACTTACTTAACAAGGGCTAAGCGTAAAAAAAAAAATCACACTACAGGTGTAATTTTTCTACAAGGGTAGGAAAAACAACAAATAAGGAACAAATTCAAATGGTAAAAGAACAGTCGGAAATCAGATATAATGGTTTCCAAGTCTGTAACTGATCTTAGGAAAGAGTAAGAAAAATGCAGCTGATACACAAACACACTAGGAATCGGGTACAAAATAGAACGTTTTATTTGCAGGACCTTTGTGACCACATGGATGCATCAGGTAAAGTGAGTGGTATGTACCTTTTCACTGTTTTCCTCCTTGAATGCCAGATAATGCATCTCCAGCCACTGGGGCCTTCTCTCAAACCTGGGTTTGCTTCTCCAATACATGCACAATTCAATCAAAAGCATTTGAATAATTTAGTAATTCAAAACATCCCAAGTTGTCTAGTCAGCTACATGTTTCTCTAAAGAATGGATATAGGTAGAAGCTGGTTGTGGTAAAATGGAATAAAATAGAATTGGTCCAAAAAGATAGACCTCAGTCTAGCTCTAAGCCGCCTACTTTTATGACATTAACAACAGTAATAGAAATGCCTCACATGAACCGGCTGCTAAATCCCATGTGTCTTGATAAATTATGACCCTTAATTCTTATAATAACCCCACAAGGGAGATACTGTTCTTATCCCATTTTAGAGTCCAGAAACCTGAGCCAGAGGGAGTTTAAATGACTTGTTTCAACTCACATGTATAGCAAGTGCAGTGTAGTCTACCTGAATTCAGAAGGCTGAGGAGTATGTATTTCTAAACATATAAAAAATGTGCTTTATTTTTATGGAAGTCTATTAAAATCTGAAAAGTTATTGGATGCTCCCCTCCCACTCAGCTTATTCTCTTTGTTATTAGCTGTTGCACTGAACAAAAACATCAATACACTATGTTGACAGAAAGGGTATCTTGAGTGACTTCAAGACAATGAACCATAAACACCCCCCCCCCCCAAAAAAGCAACAAAGTTATTGAGGAAAATACATTTCTCACGTTCATGGCTTAAAACTATAAAAGTTTTCCAGCTACATTAAATCTACATTGCATTGACTCGGCAGGCTGAATTTACTTGAGTGTAATTTCCCCTTCCACTTAAATCAGTCCAGGTTTATAATTCACATCCACAATTTTGGACTCTCTTACCTTTGGTTCTGAAGGCAAAAGACTATTCTATTCAACTATTCTATGGCTGTCTCTAACAGCTTTATGAAGAAGGCTTAATATTAGGTTTCAGTGGCCTTAAGGAAAAAGTGTGTTGCTGGAAAGAAATATTGCTAATATCGATGGTGCCATAGAATTCCCACAGCTGTTATGAATTCTCTCATATCAAATACTGTTTTGTTGCCAACCCCAAAGTATGCATTTTTATTTTATACACACCCACACTCACACATCCCTTCTTATAAATGGTTATCAGAACAGTTATGGGTAAAAAACAACAACACGGGGGCAACATTTCTCAAAGGATGGAAAACGGGGAAGTATGCTATCTATCTATATGTAATTTGATAAAGTGATTTAAAAATGACAAACAACATAGTAGACATTCAAAGATTTGCTGAAGGAATGAATGCTCGATATGAAGAATGAAAAAGGGGAGATAGAGTCAATTGCAGAGATTTAAGAATAAACTTTCTGCTTAGCAAGCTGTTAAATATCAGGATACTCTATTGAGAAATGAGAAGCAGAAAGGAGACTAAGAAGAATATATAAACATGTGAGAAGTGTGGTGGTAGGACAACCATCCATTATGGTTTACCTGGGATTAAGGGAATTGCCGGCATGTGAGACATTCAGAGCTAAAATTAGAATAGTGCCTGGCAAACTGGAATACGGTAGCACTTAGGAGGGAAAGGTCTGGGGCTAGGAGCCCAGAAACTTGGGACCTAGAAACTCTTGACACTAGTTTGACCTTAACTGAGCAACTTAATTTCTTCATCCATTTAAAAGGGGAGCAGTGGGAGACATAATTTAAGGGCCTCTGCCAATTTAGAAAATTCTCTGATCAGAGATCTAAAGAGGTGCTGGCCCAGGACAACAAATTAAACAGAAAGACACAGCAGATGATCTCACCAGAGGTTAATTCAGCCTTTGTAAAAGAGGGGGCAAACAAAAATATGAGCAAAGCAAACGAAATTCCAAGAAATTTAGGGTCTAAGTTTCTGATTTTAAGACACACAATTTGGTGAGTGAAATTGTACTATAATTAGGCTGTGAGGACACAATTAAAATGAAGGTATTAAGCAAAAGCTACTTATTGTTAAATCCCTGAAATCTGTTTGCACACTTAGACTTCAGAAGACATAACCCTGAGAATGATTTAGCTCAGCAATGCAAGCTCTCCTTCCTGACCCCTAATTCATGACACCCATGGTGAAAAGAAGTATGTAGATTCATGCATTTATTAATTTTAAAATTGTACTTTAAAATAAATTTAAATATTTATAGTTATCATTAATAAGTTATGCATTTATTAATAATAAATATTTGTATTAGTATGAGATTTGGAATTTTTCCCAATGTGCAGCGCCCGCGTACGTACATGTAAACACCCCATTGCAAGATGGTAGAAAGGTGTTTCCATTGCTTCACACACAGTTTCTGTTCAATTTGCCTTTCCTAAACCACAGTGCTTAATAGGTTTCCTGGCAGCAGACACTAAACACTTTTAAGAGGCATTTAATGTGAAGCATTTGTTTACCTGTGGATTCATTATTAATGAAAAGCCAAGCAATGCACAGTTCCAATCAGGCAGACATTAAGTGGATCAGTCACCTGCATTATTAAAATGTACTCTGTGGGGACCGGGATGACTCTCCACATTCAATTATTCCTAATGGAGGGGGTTGCCCCCACCTATATCACTTCCAATAAGAAAGCTTGCTCTTCTCTTTGACCTGTCTAAACGCACACGAGAGACTTGGTCTGCCCAGGGTCCAGGCCCCAAGTGAGAATTGGAGGCGACACACGGCAACCGCTGGGCAGCCTGCACCCCCCTCCGCCTTAGCTTGTCTGTAAAGCAAAGCCCACGGGGAACAGCACAGCTCAGAGCCTTTGACTGCAGGTCCCTTGACTACAGCAGGTCTAGCAGCCCCGGCACAGTGCGTCCCTGGAGTCTGTGTCTACATTGCCAGGAGCTGAATTCTGTCAGGGAACACGCTCTGACTGTCATCAGCTCAGACCTCAGAAATCAGGTAAAGACAGGCGCAAGCTGCCTTGAAATCCCGATTAGGCAGAACGGGAAAAGCAGAGCGGTGAAAATGACAGGGCAATGAAAAACTTCAGGGGAGCAGTTCTTCCCTTCTCTCTCCTGATTTCATAACCGCGGTTCCCTCCGTGTGTCTCTCCATGTGGCTGATATTTATAGCTGGCTGCCCACTTGTGCTTTGGTTTAATGTGACTGTTTATTGCCAGTCGGCCCTGGGTGTCTAGTTAGATTGTAAAAGCCTAGAAAGCCCAAATTATTTCTGTGGATTTTCCTCCATAGGACACCCATACTCTGATGTTCAAAAATTATTTTTTTCATGCTGCTAAAAACGTTAAGGCCTTCCAAAATATTTTATTGTCTTTAATCATAGTATCTTCTGTGTAGTATATATGTTCTATGTGGGTTTTGATCCTGTCATTGGACTGCCCACTCAACAAAGCCAGTAAATGCACATCACTAAATCATTTAGGCCCCCCAATCCTGTAAAATCTGTGCATGCTGCCAAACAGGTTGTAACTGGACAGATGGATGGAGTTATTAATGCTTCCAATGATAAAAGGCCCCAAACTGACCCAGCACCCGAGGGCTTCTCAGTATGGAACACTTTTGAGACCACCTCAATACACACACTTCCTCACCCTCCACTACCCCAACACCCTCCACCTGTTTTGTGCCTGTGGCCACAAAGATAAGGTAGTGATGGGTCCAGGACTGCTGACGGGAAAGACAGGCTCACAGAGTCAAGGGCATGTTCACCGGGGGGTAGTTCAAAGCTTATTGAAGGCCGAAATGTTGCAATGAAAATCCAGCGTGTAGTCAAAGTTCATTCTCAGGAATAAGACTGAGTGAGGGGTTCAGAGGCTCTCAATTGATTTTCTTAAGCAGGTCTGGAAATACCACCAGGAAATGAGGAGGAGATCAGGGACACTTAGTCTTCCAGTATGAGCAGGTAACCATTAACAACATGAGCACTGAGCCATGCATGCCCTTTTCTCTGGAAGTTATCTGCAATATATAAGGTGATTGCTCTGATATATAAGCTGCTCTCTGACACCCCTCGACTCTCACCACTTCGTTTCTCTCTTTCTCTATCAGATTCTTCCTCGTGAACATTTTGAATTTTCAAATGATGCTCTGAACATTGGAGTTTGGGGAGCTGAGTCATGCTCCTGGCAGGGTTTATGTTCCTCAGATATCCCAGTGCTCCAAGAGACCTTTGAAACAAGTCTATTTTTTCCTCAAGATAGATAAACTTTTTTTCTGAACCTTACAACTAGTCATGAGATAAAACCAAAAGTCCACAGAAGTATAGAGAATCTGAGTTACAAGTTATGTTTCTATAGATTTCCATATCCTATAAATCAAACTATAACCCTTTAAACATGCTAACTCTCCTCAGTATAGCACAGTCCACTGAAAAATACTTAGTCACATTCCCTACTAACATTTTAATAAAACAATGGCCCCAAAACACTTAGATACTCACCTTGTCGAACTACACAGCAAAGAAAGAGAGTAGAGGTTTTCTGCAAGACAATGACTATCATTTAAAAACAAAAACAAACAAATACAAGCTCCTATCTAAAAAATCTCTAAGAAACATCAATTTCATGTCACGTATTAAATCAGACCAAAGGGACCAATCTCAGTGAATGAAGTACTGTGAGAATAAACTGCTGCTTGTGCTCAGATTTTTAACTACATTCTCAGCATCATAATACCAGATGAAAATGGTTTCTACACATGTGAAAATCATGTTAATCAGTTTGTTTTAACTCCTACCGCTCCTTAAAATGTGTTGTTATCACAGCGTCATTACTAATGAGTTCAGGAACCATTTTATTAAAAGGAATCAATCTCTTTAAAATATTTTCCCCCTGAAATACCAAGAGATACTCTCTCCAGAGCTTAACCTTCAAGTTTTATGGAAAAACAAAAAACTACAGAAACATTTCACAGCAAATTCACATTTTAAACTACTGTTGGAGGAGTTCACAAGAACATGTGATCACCAGTTGGCCCAGAGCTGGATGGGCAATTGGAGGCCCTCCCATCCCCTTCCTTGGAATGCTTGGTTGTTTTTTGCTTTTCCCCCCTCCTAGAGGCTGCTCCAAGGGTTTAGCCTTGAGATAGATGTGTGGTGTTGAGACTGTCTGAACTGGGTACATGACCAACAGAGTTAAGGCCTCTTGTGTATCTGACTGACACCAGTTTAAGGCCTCTGTATAAACTTGTAAGATCCTTACAGGTGGGTACACAGATCTACACATCCTGTGCCCCACCCAAGACAAGCCTGTAAGTTTTCCTGTTTATTAAACCTACCACCCTGGAGTGTCTGCCCCATTTTTTGGTCTCTCCCTGCCCTCCACATACGGGAGTGTTTCAGATTTCACCCTTGAAGCTCCACAGAGGTTGCAAACCAACAACTATACACCTCCTTTGCTTCCAGTATTTAAATATTTCTGTACTAATGAGAGAAATACCTGCTTCCATTAACAAGGCCAATGGGCATTTTAATTTAAATGTCATTTAATGTTTGATGTTAAGCCACTAAAAACGCCACAGAAGATAATCCAACAGACAAAATGTGTACAATTAAGGCCACTTCAAAATACCTGCCAGACCATCAGAGGTTTGCTAGCTCTGCATAGCTCCTAATTTGAAATATTTAAATACAAATGCCTAATAAATAACATTAGTGATGACCAATACCTACCACTTAGGTAAATTTAGTAAAAAGGCTCTAGAACTGTATTAATTGATAAAAATATAAATTTGTGAGAGTGTATGTGTATATGTGTGTGGCTTAACACACATTTCTGTCTCTCCTCTTTCTACATATATATAATAAATATGTATTATGTATAAAATATAAAAATATGTATAATATATAAATTGCATTTCATATATGATAGAAATTGCATTTAATCCCTGGGATAGTGCTGACAGGCAATATATGTTGCTTCTGTCTTTTCCACAGCCAGCATTTCTTTCATGAACTAGTCAACTATAACATAGTTAATGTAAATCTCAGTTCCCTGTTCCACCAAGTCCCCCACCCCAACCCCACTCCTATCTTCTTTCCTTGATTACATTTCTGCCCATACTGTTCTTAAGCGTGCCAAAATTTTAGCCACTACTAAGAAACATCCATTTCCTCCCACAGTATGTCCATCAGAACCTACATGTATCTGATAGCCAACAGGAAGCTCAACATCAATCAACATTGCCAGTGAAATTGAATGCAAATATCTTAGAATATATTTGATACTCCCCTTAAACGGTTTCTATATAGAAATATAGACTAAGTTTTTTTATATATCACCTTGTATTTCTTTCTCATTAAATCTCTAAGTCATGTTTTCCCAAATAATTTTAATATACATAGTAATAATGACAGGTAACATTTATGCCTGGTCCTGAGACCAACCTTTTACCTCACTGTAACCCTATGAGGTAGATAATTGGTACTGTGCTCATCTTATAGGTGAAGAAATGGGGGATTTGAGAAACTGGGTCATTTGTACAAACCCACAAACCTAGCAAGGTGCAGTGTTAGGATTTGAACCCAAGTGTCTCTTACTGCAAATCCTTGCCTCGAACAGCGCCTATTCCTCTTTTATTCATCTCGGCACTTGACAGGCAGTACAGATTGAAGAGTAAGTACTACTTGGCTGTGTAGGTGGCAATAAAAGTCCAGTAAATCCCGTTATGATACAGCTTGTTATTAAGCAGACTTATAAATGATTCAAAGCATGTTCTTCAAAATATAACAGCTCCATCATAAAAGCCTGACTTAGCACAGTCAGCACATATGGTAAATGACAGTCCTGTATCTCAACATCGGGGATATATATCTCACTATTCCAAAGGCATAAGACAATTCCACAATAACTATAATTTCTTTCAACCTTAATTAAATTGGAATGTTAAGCATTTACTTGAAAATTTTAAATGTGGGCATTTACAAAATATTATTCTAGACCCGCAGCTTGGTAGGTGAAGAGATCACATTCTGCACGCTCACTGCTGAATTCCAGCGCTTCACTCATGCTTTGTATATATGAACCCACCTCACTGAGAAGTGTGAAAGCTCATACGCACTGATACATGGTACACACAAGAAACATACAATCATAAGTGCTCCCTAGTTGTCCTACCTAGGAGAAAATGTGAAATGTATTATTAGAAGTCCGGACTATCGAGTATTTTTGGATTAATAATATAGAACACTTATAACCTACTATGAATCAGCCCTTATTCTAAGAACTTTTTATGTACATGTAATCTCATTTAACTATTGTAACAACTTCATGAGGAGCCATCACCTCTGTTTCTTTTTTTTGTTTGGTCACTATTGCTTATATTTTGTTCCTCTTTATTGCTAAGGAGTATCAGACCATGTAGATGTACCACAGAATTTTTTTTCACTCCCTTGCTACAGGACATCTGGGTTTT
Source organism: Miniopterus natalensis (assembly GCF_054644295.1). Taxonomy (NCBI): domain Eukaryota; kingdom Metazoa; phylum Chordata; class Mammalia; order Chiroptera; family Miniopteridae; genus Miniopterus; species Miniopterus natalensis. The sequence continues at coordinate 64,461,378 of NC_142087.1, read as the reverse complement.
CTCCTTTGGGGTCATTATGATTAGAACAGCTATCCACAGCCGAGTACAGTTTTTATGTGAGGGTACATTTTCGTTTCTCCTGGGAAATGAAAATACTTAAGAGTTGGATTGCTGGCTCATAGACTGAGTATTTTTTTAACTTTTAATTTTGAAATACAGACTCACAGGAAGTGGGGAAAGTAGTACAGGGAGGTTTTGTGCAGCCATCACCCAGGGTGCCTCCCGCCTCCTGCTAACAGCTGACAGAATTACCGTTATCAAAACGCAACATTACCAGAATCAAGAAACTTTCATTTGCACAACATGATTAGCTAAACTGCAGGTCTGGCTCAGATTTCACCAGTTTTTGCCTCGGTTCTTTTCTGCTTGTTTTTGGTAGGTGTGGGCATATAAGTCTGCGACATTTTATCACATGGATAGCTTTGTAGCACCACCAGCACAATCAAGATACAGAACTGCTTCGTCCGGCAAAGGGACTCACTACTCCCTCACCTCTATTTTAAACATGAGCAAGCAGGGGCACAGAGAAGTCGAGGAAGGTCTGAACCTAAATTCATGCGGTGGCTCAGTGAGGGAGGTGGGGTGCCCGGGCAGCCCCAGGGCCCGTCTCCCCCAGCCGTGCTCTGCTGCTCCTGCAGTCGGGTCATTTTCACACAAGACAGCACAGCGCTTATTAATAACTGTTAGAAAATGTGGCCTGGCAGAGTGTTTTATTAACAGATAAAATTATATTTATTCACTTACTAAATATTTGAGTGACTATATTAAATTCGATTTTAAAATACTTGTGAGTAGACATTTCTAAATTTTAAAAGGGCGATTAAAACTCTGCTCTTTTAAGTAATATTAAGTGGAATCTTATGAAATTACAATTTTAAGTTAAAACACAGTAGAATATCACCATTTTATAGGGTCCAATCTAATTATAATAACAATCAGCACTTAGGAATGACTATCCTGGGTGTTTTATAAAAGTTAATGATATTCTTAAGCTAACATCATTATAAGAGACAACTCCTAAATTCAAATGCATGAAAAGCCCATGCCCTTTCCTGTTATTACATGGATTTAGGCATGCTAGCAGTTTTATTGTTCTGTTCATTTATAACGTCATCTCTCTTTATGGTATATGATATAATTGACAAATATATCTAAGCCAGGTTGTATCCCAATTTCCTCTGCCCTGCACAGGGAGGTCATAGCTGTAAATTCTCTTTGCTGCTACTCCTAGGACTCTGGACCTGTCTTTTTGACCTTCCTCGATCTCACCAATGTTGTTTCCCCATCCAGGCTTCACAATAGGCTGCTATAGCTGCAATATCATTTCTGACCACCCTTGAACAGAAAAGAGGCTGTTTTACAACAGGATTTTTTTAACATGTAATTCTGAGAAATGTATAAAAGTGCATAGAATTTAGCTAGGTCCAGTTTAGAAGCAAAATCTTACACTGCAGCCCCGCTATCCAGCCGGATAACTGTGAAACTGAGTCCAACTTCACCGGGTAAGAGCTCCTTCTTGTCCTTTATGATATTTGCATTCATCGTTTAATTCCAATATTGTCCCCTTCTGCAAGCAGTGTGAGAGTTCAACCGCTTAGCTTCTACTGAAGTCAGTATCATATTGAAACCATACCCTCTAGCGACCCGTCTTGAGGTGCAGTCCCCTAAGCGACCTGTGCTCCATGTCCTCTGCACTACAGAGAGCATCTCCACCTGTGTCCTGGATAGACTTAATGGGTTCCATGAAGTCCCTCACATTTTATATATTTGTATGCACATAAATTTCCTGGATTTTGCATGTCTACCTGTTATGAAATACTGAAAGAAACCCTTCACCTAACAAATATTATACTAAAAGTAGCCCATACTCCATGATTAGGGGTCAATGAAAGAAGGTTCATGTCAACTCGGGAGAGATTTTCCTCTCGTAATTGAAGTATTCATTCTTACAATTTCTGTTGGGGGGAAAAAAACTCATATAAAAGTTTTCAAAATGTTTCAAAAGCTGGAGGAAAAAATAATGAGATTGCTCCTTACTGTAGCCATTGACAAAAGAAGGAAAAGATGATGAAGATTAATGCATGTTTAGGGATTTTGAATCTCAACGAGAAGACCACGCACTTAAAGAGCTTTAAGAGCAAGGGATTCTTAGCTCGATAATGTATTTTAAAATCATTTCATCTTCACGGAAAGTGCTCAGAACAGTGAGTATAAAGCAAACGGTATCATGGAAATATATATAAATGAAGTACCTATTCTCCAATAAACCTCTTCTGCATTTCATGTGTGTGTGTTTTTCCCATAGTACATTTGAAACTCTGGGTTATTTGAGGAAATAAAAAAACCCAAGGAGAAAACTTTAAAATGGGTATAGAATCTATACTATTGCTAAACAGCTTAAGTTTCAAGCAGGTCGCAAGAAACCAAAAAGAGTGTGACAATTTGAAATGGATGGAAACTGGCATGAAACCCAATGATCAGTACCATGACTGTTTTTTGTTGTTTTTTTAACTCTTAGGAATATGTTGCATCACACCACTGATCTACTCTCCTCCAGGGGTTCCCAAAGCTTTGCTGATACAGGTTCAATGACCAAGACAAGGAGGGTGCTCTCTGGGATTTGGGCACAGAACACTAGTGAGTGGCACTCGAGGCTTTGGCCAAATGAGAGAGAGGAGATCCCAAAAGATGTGCTAGATGGAGCCTACAACGGAAACATCGGGAAGCTGGAAAGGCTACTGCGATTTTTGACGAAGGCTATTTTAAAGATAGGGTGGCGTGTAAGTATAGAGAAAAAACTAACTCAGTAATTTGTGACCAGAGAGGCTGTCCATGCCCTATTTAAGGATATGGCCCCCATTTTTATATCCACATACAAAGAAGTATAGTTACCATGTCCAAGGCATATTCACCAGGGAATAACTGCCATTAATCTCAGTGATCCTGAAGACTCCAAAACTTTATATCCAAAGGTTGGTTTCCCCATTCTTCTATACATGGGCCTGCTTAAGATGGAATGGCTTCAACATACTAGTGGTGATATATGACAGCACAGGGACTATACTAATATTTAAAACCACCCCTCCTTCCCAGTTGAGTAAAATGCTTGAGCAGGAACTTGGCAAACCGTCTCCAGTGTCAATTAATTTTTAAAGACAGGGCGCATATTCTCCGGCTCATGGAGCCTGACAACGTGGAGTTGAAGATTTGACTCTCAACCTACACTCACGTAAGGAGGAACAATTGAATGAGCTGACAGCACTGACGTCTGTAATTAAAGTGAAAATAATATTTATTGTAAAGTAGAAGTTGGCATTAAAAGCCTGTATTTATATGTGGTTTTGATTATCCAAATAGACTCCGTTTTAGTTAACTGTACTTGACTTAATTTGTGCTTTGCTCTTAATTTCTTTCCCGATCATGCACAGATGCTTTTTAATTTCTCGGGGTGTGATGAAGACTGCCACTTCTTAAATGAAGGGTGATGAGTTTCCTTTTCACAAACCCATGCTTGAGCTGGTCAACAGATGTCACAATTCTGTCCTAAAGTTTCATGTGAATCTCTCAGGGGTTCATAAGGCAAACAGTGACTTCAGAACTCCGTTTTCCTGCTTTTGTTTCAAGAAAGTGTTCAATACTCTCCTTTTAAAAAAAAAAAAAATATATATATATATATATATATATATATATGAATATCTTTATTGATTTCAGAGAGAGGAAAGGAGAGGGAGAGAGAGAGATAGAAACATCAATGATGAGAGTGTCACTGATTGAGCCCGGAACCCGGGCATGTGCCCTGATCGGGAATTGAACCCCGATCGCCTGGATCCTAGGTCGACGCTCAACCGCTGAGCCACGCCCGGCTGGGCAAGACTCTCCTTTTCTTGTTCTTTACTTATTTTGATAGAAATAAATCTTGGGCTGTTTTGTGCTTACACTTGACAATACCTCTCTCCTCACTTTTCTCCTAATTATACCAATATATCAATCATGTCATGTGACCCTTCATGTTTGGAGATGCAAAATTAAAAACTGTTCACAGCAGGGCAAAAAAGCCACCAAAATTAACAAAATCATTGCCTGGCCACTCTTCCTTCCTTTAAAACTTAACACAATCATTTCTTATTTTCTGCTTTCAATTCATTTAAATGAAAGGCTGTGTGGCTAAACAAACAATGGCAATTTCAATATAATTAATCTAATCCCTTTATATATGAAGAAAGGAACTTGGGGCCCAGGAAATTATTTCCTCACTGGTAGTTGTCAGGAAAGCTGGCTTAGACTCTGATAACGATGCACATTTATCTCCTTAAAATTCATGTATGTTGCTTCAAAAACAGAACATTTCAGGACAATGTGCAGAATTATTAATTTTTTTTAAAAATTTCCATTTAATGACACTTTCCAAAGCCCCTCTTCTCTTTTAGTCCAGGGAGAAAAACTGGCCTGTGAATCTGACTTGGCCACATTCAGTGACCCGTCTTGTGAAATCTTACTTGCTTTGATATCTGTCTTTTGCGTGGTCTTTTTTTTTTTTTTTTGGGGGGGGGGGGCTAGGGATAGCAGTTACTTAATAAATTATTCTTGATTAACAGTTACAAAATAAGACAAACAGAATGTATCCAGAGCCTCCTGAGAGAAACCAGTGATGAAAACACATATCCCCTGAATTAGAGCTTCTGAAATAAGACAGAGAAACATTTACTGGGAAGCTTAAGGTAAATTAAACAGATAACCACTGTTTGTACAGCACTTTCCAGTTTCCAAAACACTAGTCATACACGTTTTCTTATTTAATGTAAAACCCACCACCTAGTGAACATCACCATAAAATTCCACAACAGCTCTAAGGATGACGTTCTTTTTTGAACAGAAATCCCTGGATTGACTGTTAAGAGTAAGCAGCAGGCTGGAATGCTCACAATGCATATTGGCTCAAAAAGGGACGTTTCATTTATTTAGTGTTTCCACGTTGGCCTTTTCAGGCACACTCATAATATATATAATAAATAAGAGGTATAAATAAGAAACAGACATCGATCAATTCCAACACTGTATGGGTGTATCTGGGTATATATTCATATTCCTATGGACTCTATAGATTCGTTTTTTAAACTATGAATATTTTATTCTAAATTTTAGACATTCATGCTGACAAAGTAGCTCTAACTAAATTTCTAAGTTTATAAGTAATTATTTTTATAGACAATTAAAGAAATCATAAAAATTATGCATAAAAATGGCTCAGTATATTCTTTTCCTATGGTAATAGGTTCACATAGCACCAAATATCTGAAAAACAAGTAAAACGTTCAACCTTCTATATGTTTCCAAACACCTAAACAAAATTTAAAAATATATATTTTTATTGATTTCAGAAAGAGGGAGGGAGAGGGAAGGGGGGAGAGAGAAACATCAGTGATGAGAGAGTCATTGATCGGCTGCCTCCTGCACGCCCCCGACTGGGGATCAAGCCCGCAACCCGGGCATGTGCCCTGACCGGGAATCGAACCCTGATCGCCTGCATCCTAGGTCGATGCTCAACCACTGAGCCATGCTGGCCAGGCTGTTTCCAAATATCTAGATGTTTAGAGTCATGCAGAGATGAAGTTAGATAGAAAAAGTGTTACAAATATCTATTAAATGAAATAAAATACCTGAATCATCCTTTGGGTTAAGCCATTTGAATTTTTAAAAATACTAATATTAGTGTATTTAAGAAAATAAGCCGATATTTCAAGTCACGTATAGTTATTGTCCTATCGCAGGCACAAACATCTCCAGGGCAGAAAATGACAAAGTTCAAAGAAGCTGACACATATATCAGCTTATCTTTAAAAAATGATAGCATCAAGCATAGGTGTATAGGCTTATAATTGGAGCTGTAATTATTCAAGGTCAAGGAGTACTTCTCGCATGTATAGCCTGTTCTTCCTTTTTTTTCCTTCTGTGCAGAGGAAGATGCAGCGAGGCAGTTTGTGAGAGGCTCACTGGCTTATCCAAGGGTCACAGCAGCAGCAACCCAAATACCCGCAATGAGCATTTAACCAGGGGTCGGCAGCAAACTGGGGCCCCACGGCAAATCCTACAGCGGTGAGCTAGAGTGATTTTTCACAGATATTAATAGTTGAAAAAAAAATTTCATGATGCATAGAATTATGTGAAACTGGAGTTTCAGTGTCCATCAATAAAATTGTCGCACCTTCACGCCCACTCATTCGTTCCATGGCTGCTTTCCTGCCACAGGGACAGAGGTAAGTCGTTGCAACACTGACCATATGTCCGACAAACCAGAATATATACTATATGCTACCTGGCCCTTTATGAAAAAGTTTGCTAATTCATAGTTTAATCCAATAATTAATGACTGAGGTAACACTTTTTCTTTATTATTTAAATGACCCTGATATAAATAGGGGGAGAAAACCCATAAAACTCCTGGGAGAAAATGTAGGCAGTAAATTCTGTGACATAGCTCTTAGCAATATATTTTTGGATGTTTCCTCCAGCAAGGGGAACCAAAAATATATCAACAAATGGGACATCAAATTAAAAATTTTTGCAAAGGAAATCATGAACAAAATAAAAAGCTCACTCAAAGAGAGAAGACATTTGCAAATAGTACATCTGATAAAGGATTAATGTATGAGTCCTTTATATTTTTTGGACAACTTAACACCAAAAACACAATCCAATTAAAAAATGGGCAGAGGACCTGAACAGACATTTCTCCCAAAAGGACATACAGGTGGCCAACATACATACAAAAAGATGCTCAAAGTCAGTAAATATCAGAGAAATGTAAATTAAACCACAATGAGATATCACCTCACACCTGTCAGAATGGCTACCATCAATAAATCAATAAATAATAAGTATTGGCGCAGGTATAGAAAAAGGGAACCCGAGAGCACTGCTGGTAGGATTGTAAATTAGTGCAGCCACATGGAAAACAGTATGGAGATTCCTCAAAAAATTAAAGTAGAGCTGCATATGATCCCACAATTCCACTTCTGGGTATTATCTGGAGTAAACAAAAACACTAATTTGAATACATATATGTACCCCAGTGTTCACTGCAGCATTACTAGTATTAGCCAAGATATGGAACAATCTAGATGCCCATCAATAAATGAATGGACAAGAAAGATGTGAGCTATACCTATATACCTACATATCTATATATATCGATATAGATATATCGATATATAAGTATATATGCTGGAATAGTATTCAGCAGTATTCAGCAATAAAAAAGAAATCTTGCCATTTGCAACAACATGAATGGACTCAGAAGGTATTATGCTGAGTGAAATAAGTCAGAGAAAGAAAATGCCATATGATCCCATTTATATGTGGAATCTAAAAAAAAATGAACAAACAAAACAAAAACGGACCCCTAGATATAAAGAATAAGTTGATAGCTGCCCAAGGGGAGGGGTGGAGGAAATGGGACTTAAAAAAATAGAGGGAGAGGGAAAGTATACATGCAATAGTAAACTAAAAATTTTAAATGTAAAAAAATCCTCAAGATATTTCTTCATAATCCACCCAGTATTGTTTATCATCTATTTTTCTGTAAAATATTAACTCCCAAGAAATAATAACTGAAAATGTTAAAAGCTACCTCCTCCTGTGCCCATCGGAATGGCTTCATAAATAATAAGCCCTTTTCTCTCTTCCTCTCTCCCCTCTGCAATATGGGAAGATACTTGAGATTTATGTGGAAAGATTTGGCAGTCTTCTAAAATTTACTAGGATGAAAAGATAAATCAGATTTGAGACTCTCCTTTTTTTCTAAGAAGTTATTTGTGACCTAAATAAGCAGTGAGTTAGAGAATCAGGCTGAAAGAGGAATTTCTATTAGACTAATGTTTGCCGTGTTTGATTTCCATGATTCCTTCTTGCATCTCGGTTTCCATTTTTGATCACTTAATTGAATTGTGATTATCTTGTCTATTTTGTCAGCAGTATGTGCTAGGCTTTATGCCTGTCTAAATCCTTTTCGCATGAAAAATGAGAGAGGAAATACCTTTTTAATAGGAATCCTATCTCCAATAAATCAATGGAGATAGAATAATATACTTTTTCAAAATTTCTCTTAATAATGAAGTAAATTAACATGTGAATTTAAAAAAAGCAGAATCTTGTTTGGAGTAGTTGAAAGGCTAGGGGTCAGGAAGCAAGAACTTCACTCCTATTTTTGCATTTGTTCATTACCTGGCCTTGAGCAAACCACATCTCTCTCAAATCCTCAGTTTCCTCATCTATCAAATGGGAGACTGGATTAGCTGAGGTTATGCATGATCATTAAAAACGATAATCATAAATAAGGGTATAATAACATTGTATTAAAAGCTCAGTAAACAATCGAAAAGACATTAGGACATAAAATGTATATGTAATATGCTCACATTTTTTTTATAAAGCAAAAACCCAATGCACAAAAGTATTTGAAATTTTATTCAGCAGAAATTTGTAAATGACTATCTTTAGATAGAGGCATTAGGGGTATTTTTTTTAAAGTTTTTTGTTCTGCTCTTTTCTTTTGCTTAAAAAGTAATATAATCATTCTCTTTAAAAACCTAACAACACACAATGCAGAATTTAGAACAGTAATGGCACTTCATAATGATTAAATTTTAATTGTTGTTTTAACATTGCTAAGCAAACAGTGTGCACTTAACAAATTTAATAAATTCTTTAAAAATATTTCCAGAGTTTCTGTTTAACTAGTGAAATTAAGTTTCATACTTTCTACTTTTAAAGTATTATATCAATATTATTACTACAAAAGAGCTAATCCTAATTATTCTTATGGAGACAGATGAAGTATTGTACAACAGCTTTAAAAATCAGAATTCCTGATTTCCACACTCCTGCCTCCTTCCAGACTTGTGTCAGTCACCTACTGAACAACTCTTTTCACCCAAATTCACAACTAAGGTCATGTAAGTATATGTTTTACACAATAGATTTATCTTGAAGGTCTAGTTAACCTAAATGCCATTTAAAATGCACAGTGAGGGCTCACATTTAAAGAACCTCGTGTAACTAAGGAAGCTTTTGTGATGTAAATAATCAAATATTAACATGACTGGTTTATAAACCACCATCATATGTCAGACATTGGTCTTACCTGAGGAAGTTTGTACTTGGCTTTTTTTAAGAAATGGCAGAAATAACATAAATATTTAGAAAATGCTTAATTCATTACTAGATTGAGTTAACCTCAGTGGAGAAGATATTCAACCAAAGTAGCAATGGATTTTAAAGTTTGAACTGATCCCAATTTTTAAAAAAGTTATGCTTACCATGCTAAATATTTCACCCTCTGATACAGTGCCAGTATTCTTAATTGGAAAAAAAAATGCTGTGGTTGTTTAATAAGCTACCATGAAGTAGATAAAATAGTTATGACAGTGATTCTATGGAAAGTTTCTTTCTGTTACAATTTGGAATCCAGAAGGTTATTAACAAATATCTTCTGAGATACCAGCCCAGCAACAAGAATGGAATTCTCCAGCCAGGGTCAAGATTGCTATGGGATGTCCAGGAGTTATTATCTAGGGGTTGTATCTCTATTCTTTTTCCTGAACTTAGAAGTGGTTTCTTAGGCCCCTGGAAAATATTTGATTCAGGATAAATTGAATAGTCTTCACCATAAGGATATACACCAAAGGATGTAATGACTCAGTGAGCTATAGATATCTCAATATAGCAAACATTCACAAAACGATGCATAATGACTGTGGGTAATGGAATGACTCCAGAGCCATCAAGAAGAATTATTAATGAATAATTATAGCACATAAACTTGAAGAGGAATAAATTATTTCTAAAAATACTAGAAATAACACAGCTTATAAGACACTCTAAGTAATGACTTGTTCTTTCCCATTAACGTTAAATAATTCAAAACCAGATGCTACCCTTTTATTTGATATAATTAAATAACATTTTTTTTTAAATCAGTCTTCTTAGAGCCAAATTACCAAAACAAAATCTCTACTAGAAAGTAACCCTGAGTACTTCCACTTTTTATGTGCATCGCTAATAGCCAGTATCAAAAACCATGATCCAGAATTCACTGTATTTTTTGTTGATATAGAATATAGTCTGTGTAAATGAGTAGATAGATCACCTAGTTCATTCTTCTTTCGGAATATAAGGCTCTATTGGCATTACAAATGAAAGATAAATCTTTGCTTTCGGCTTATATATCTGTATTCACTAAATAAGGAAACATCTACTGACTTCAGTGTACATGCTATTAATTCTTCCAGATCATCAATAAATGGGAAATTGAATTGACCTCAACCATTGCTTGTAGTTTCCTGCCACACAGTCCTGGAAAGGCTTTTGACTGCTGCTGTTCATTTGAAACCCAGTCAGTCCTCCTTCATGTTATATTAGTCCAAACTTTCTTGGACTTGCCATTTTTTTCTTTATAAAATCATATTAATTACCACAGAGTCAGAAATTTTCAGATTTGGAAGAAACTTTAAGGCGATCTAGTTCAACTCTCCCCGGACAATTATTTCTTTTGTCAAGTCTTCCACTGATGCAACTGGATCGAGTTTGGAAGCTAACTCATTACCTACCACCTTCCTCCTTTGAACTCACATGACTTAGGGCAAGCCTAGATTCTGACATTTACCCTTCCTTCACTCATCATAGGTCTACCCCCAGATTCCACTCAAGTTACTGTAATTCCTTTTCTTCATGATTGCTCTTCATATGTTTAAGGGTAGAAACTATGTCCCGCCAGTCTCCTTTTCAGGTTTTACCTACATGTAAGAAATAAGAAGACTAAGTTCCTTTACCATCCTGACAGCAATCCTGTGAATTTGGTCTAATTTGTCTATAAGTTTCTCTTTGAGTTTGGCATTGGAGATGTGTTCTGGCCAAAACACAGAAGCACGAGACCATCACCTCTATCATTCCAAGTGTGATTCATCTTTATTTATGTAATCTAAATCACTAGCTCTCTGTTACTGTCGACCAACATCAAGGTTGACATCTACTAAAATCCCCAATCATTTATTTTTCGCATATGATTCTGATAATACAGGCCTTTCCTCATTCTGTCACTAGTCTTTTGTAAACTCAAAGTCAGCACTTTATTTTATCCATATGAAAATTTAAATTTCATCTTGTCAGATTTAAACAATTGTTTCAGCTAGTCAACCAACATCAGCTGGAAGCTGGAAAACATCACCCCAAGTCATCGCAGCCCCTCCAACTTCATGTCTTCTCAAATGTCATGAGCATTCATCCAGGTTGATTAAAATGTTAATAAGGAGAGATAGAAAACCTGTAGCACGTTACTAAAACGTGTCCTCTCAAAACAGACAATGCCTCATTAATCCAAATCCTTAGGATGTTCCTTTCGTTACTAACCCATTAGTCATCCTTTCTTCTGGATCATAGCTGCCCCATTTCCTTTCAGTTGAGGCCATTTTGACTTTGTAATCTAACAACACCCAATTAATGCCAATAATAAAATCTTACATTTAATAACATTTATTGAACACTTCTTTCATTTAATATAACAACCCTTGGACCTGGCCTCTTTTAGTAGCCCATTTTACAGGTAAGAAAACTGAAATTTAGAACTTTCTTAGATGAAGTAGCCAGTACATGTGGAGAAGGAATTGAATCCAGAATTATTTTCTCCAACCCCTGTGCCCTTTATTGCTCTGATAGATGATACCTCCTGATGCGAGGTAGCACTGCCTAACATACACCATTAGGTCTCTGCTACATATTGATATTATATGCTTTTGCATATATATTTTTCTGAAATGGCTTTCTCATCTGATCCACATTGAAAACTCCTATTCACCCTTAGCCAGCACGAACGGCACCCTTCCTGTTAATCACCCGCTGCCCTCCACTGGGCTCCCTCTGATCGTATATGATTGTCCTCCTCACGCTGTCACTATTGTTTAACATGTTTGGCTTCCTTCCCAGAGTGCGCACTCATGGTGAAGGCTGGGCTCCTCACGCATTCGCCTGTGTATTCTCGGAAGCTAACACAGTGCCTGCCTCTTGGAGGCACTTAATAAATGTTGATCGAATAGCAATTCATGGTTGACAACTGCGCCTCGATCTCATGGACATTCTCTTTGTGTCACCTGGTCAAGCTGACTTGACTCATTCAGGGCAGCTTCAAAACTTACACTCTCGTTGGCCCCATGTCACTGCAGTCCCTGCTCTTCCCAAGCCTTTGTATTTGTTTCACGGCAGTCAAGGAGGCTGAAGTAGGACAGGGATGGAGCATTCTGCTTGTTCTCGGCCATTCTTCAGCACTGCGCCCTCAGCTGCTTGCAGCAGGCAGATCCCCAACTCTCTCCCTGCTCTAACCTGAAGCGTCCTGAGAATTTTCAAAACCTCCACTCAAACTGGGCTCATTTAGCCCTATACTATCCAGTTAATTCCACCCTTTTGGAATGAACTGTGTCAAAGTCTTCTTAATGTTGATTTCAAAAAGATATTTTCTCTTGAATCTTTAAACCTAATAATGTTTTAATCTTCAGTTTATGGAACTGCATATAATCTTCCTCTACTTAAACTCTTAAATGCAAATAAACATTTTTTAAATAGTGTATATACTGTCTCTGTTATATATATATATATATCACTAGTGAAATATATCCTTTGTTTAGTTTTTTCTTTAGCTCATTTCTTATTTCTTTATATGTAGCCTGTGTCTAGACATGTAGACTGAAGAATTAAAATATATCTCTGGATATTTCAAGTCAAAGAATTATTTAAATTACTGAGATAGATGAGCATTTGTTTGCCTGAAGCCATTTAATTAACTACTTTGATTATTTACTGCATTGGTAATATTTAGAAAATATTGCAGGCAATGAAGTAAATACCTATATGGTTGTGTTAAATCTTGGTAAATACTTTTCCTTTTTCCGACGTTTTAAAAATAAACTGTGATTTCTGGTTTGATAAGTAAAGACTTTTTCATTATGTTTTCTTATAAACAGCCTAAATATGATTAAAAAATATTTTTACTACCTTCCTTTCCTCCTACTAATTTCAGTGTATGCCATTTGTCTAACTTTCCTTTAATATGTATCCTCACCTCGGGCCCTGGGACGCTTATGTCTCAAGAATGGTAGCAGGACCCATATAAGAAGTTCCTGTTATAGCCACTCCTCTTCTTGGACAGAAGGTCCTTCGAGTGGCCTTGAATGATACTTTGGCCACTTTCCTTTGGCTCCCTCATTCCTGTAGGTCTCCATCCTTCTAACATTGAAAGTAAAGTTTTCCCGTCTTTGACCTTCAGCACTTACCTATTTTCATGTGCCTACCTATCAATCCATCACTCTCTGTAACCTCTACATCTACATGTACTTTGTCACTTGATGAGCTGGTGTCTCACTTCATTCTTTGTTTCAATGATTTATTTCAGTAAGCCTCCGGGACATGATATCTCAAAGCTCAGGAAAGACCGTTTACAATTTCTGCTTCTCTGACATATACCAATACCTCTCACGTTAAAGCAGAAGTTCCCAAGCTCCAAGGAGTATACCCTCCTGTAATAAGAGGAAGATACAAAGTTATCTGACACCCAGGTGGCAGATCCTTTGGGATCGCCGAATTCCATGATAGGTCACTGAAGCAAACTGTCATGGCTCTTTCAAGAGTTCTTCTATTAAGAATATAAATTCATGCTGCCAAGTTTGTGGGGAGGGGAGGGGCTAGAAATGGAGACTGTATATGACCTTTCGAAAGTTGTTCTAACATCACTTTATGAATTTGAATAGCTTTCATTCATTATTCAAGCCTGCTTGTAAATATTGATAGCTTTATTACTCAAAATTTAGTTAGAGCATGTCTCCCTCCTAGACAAGAACACTGTCTTGTCAAAGGAGGAACTTTTGATCTGTTAAATAGTATGTTGTTTAGTAGCACAACTTCATGACCCAAAGTTTCAGTATTTTGTCAAAGATAATCATATCAGTGTTACAATGCATGGTGGAGCTTCACTAAGGTTTGTTTTTTCCTTCTGAATTTTCTGTATTCTCTCCTTAAGGTGCTGCCATCCATTTCATTGGCAAGTTGAAGTTCATTGCCACTATTAATATTTCAGAAGTATGATGCCACCTCACCACCTTTCTTTCTGTTCTGAGCTCTGCTACATAGATTGTACCCAACAGAGCTGACATTTCAATTAAGAGAACACGCCTGCCAAGTCCCTGCAATGCCCGCTCTGTCCTGACCTCCATCATTGGCACAGTTTTAGCACTTTTGCCACTGACTACATTTTCTTCTTGTTGGATAATACTCTTTTCGTTGACCTTGTTTTATGATGTACACTGCAAGATTGTTTCTTAATTTGAAAGAGAGGGGAATATATATGTAAATTATTTAAAATTCTACTGCAAGGGGTATTTGTCTCTTCTCTCCCATTTACTTATTCAATCGTTGATTTATAACTGTATGGACTCTTGGACTACCGTTCACATTTAAAAACTCACATTAGGATTATGAGGCAATCCTTTTCTTGTGAGTTCACAATGAGATATTTTTTCAGCACTCATATTTTAATCTCTTCTTCAGATGGTATGATTAGAATTAATGCTCATAACAACTACTATAGGGCTCTGAGGATTTTGAAGGATCAGGGCCCAGGGCAATTCCACTTAAAATGGGAGACTACATAATACAGAGTTAGAAGCATGGACTAACCTGCCTAAATTCAAATTATGGCCCTTCCTTTTGCTGATATATGACCTTGGGGTGGTTATTTAAGCTCCCTGTATCTCAGTTTTTCATCAATAAAATGGGGATTGTAATAATAATGTGTGGGATTATTATGAAGATTAAGTGAGACAGCCTAAGTAAAGCCCTAAGTGCCTGGAACAGAGTATAAAATAAATGTCAGCCATAAAAAACCACAGTTTATATTTTACATACTAGATAATATCATTCATGGCAAGAGGTGCCATACTTAGTGGATAAGAGAATGCTTGGTGCCTGTCAGTGTGGCTCAGCAGTTGAGCATCCACCTATGATCCAGGAGATCGAGGTTCGATTCCAGGTCAGGGAACATGCCAGCATTTTGGGCTCGATTCCCAGCAGGGGACATGCAGGAGGAAGTCAATCAATGACTCTCTCATCATTGCTGTTTCTCTCTCTCTCTTTCCCTCTCCCTTCCTCTCTCTGAAATCAATAGACATATTTTTAAAAAAGAATGTTTAATAAAATAGAAAATGTTGTTAACCAAAGGTGAAATTAATGTTACATGGAATGTCCTAAACCATAGTTATTTACTTACTATTCTAGTATTCTGTTATACTTTAGCAAGAATGAAAGTTATGAGGCAACAGGAGTAAGCACAAAAACATGGGTTCACTCTGTGAAGGACCAGTGCAAGGACTTTTTTTGTTGGGTCTTTAGAAAAGAGATCCAAACACAAGGGTGCAGGAGTAAAGACACTATGAGCAAAACTATACTGTGCTTTACAGATAAGTTCCCAGAAGGGGGCAGGGGGGAGCATATAAGATAGAAACTTCAGCTATTGACAGAAGGAGCTAGCTGAAATGGGGAGAAAGATTATTTAAATGGAATACATCAAAGCTAGAACTTCCTCTACCTCTTGTGTGTACAACAGTAACTCTTCTTGTCATATCAGGAATGATGCAGTTGGCAGTAAACATCGTGGTTTGAAATCTCTCTCACACACACACACACACACATACACCTGATTTGATTAGATTTTGGAAAGTATACATTCTCTCCAAATACTAGGTCAGTTTCCATCATTGAAAATTCAAGTGAGTAAAGCCAATGAAAAAGCACATTCAGGGGCTCGTCAGAAACCTGTGTATTGTGCTCAATGTTCACTTCCTCTTACTACGTGTTTCTGCACCGCAGCAGTGATTTCTTCTAAAAGAAAAAGGAAAATATGACTAGAAAGAATTCAATGCAGGTACACTCAGAGCTAAATAAATTTAAGGCAATGAGGACTGTTTCTCTGGAAGCTCAATATGTGAACATGCCTTTTTTTCCCAGCATCCCATAGGAGTAACTATATAGAACAAGAGACTTTTGGGATACATGTTGATCAAATTATTTACATCTTTTCCACAAATGTGAAATTTCTACCCAATTAAAGTCCTCATATATTCCACTTGAATGTAAATGTCTTTGCTGAAATGCTATACAGGGGTAACCCCCAGGACCCTCCAGTGCTGGCAGGACTAGGTTGAGAGATTTCACTGATGCATCCACTAACTCAACTTTGGAGCCCAAACCCACTTCACACAGCTCATCTGCTCTTTTTGCAGGAGTTACTGCTGTGAAACAGGTGCTAGATTAGCACCTTCCTACTCTTAATGACACATGACCAGTCTCCAACTGCTGAAGGCATTTGCTTCTCACTTGAAATGCTAATGTTCATCGGTTAGGGTGACCAACCAACTTGGTTGCATGTCAGTGTCCTGCTTTTAACATTGAAAGCCCTGTGTCCCAGAAAACCCTTCAGTCTTGGGCAAACCCGGACAGTTGGTTACCCCAGCACTAATATATTTTATGAAGCACATATTAACTATTTACATTAAAGCCCCTGGGTCAAGTTGCCTCTCAAATGTTATTTGGGGCATTGGACCATATTAAGGATGTGTTTCAAAAGTGCTGCCTGCATAATCTTGGACACAGCAATTCTTAGGTTTAAAAAAGGCAGTAAATTGGAAATCTGATTGAAACACTCTACTAAGGAAAATCTATGTACACAGATGCTAAAATTGGGATACGTAGTAGAAGGCTCTAGATATTCTAGATATTCTGACCCAGCGTCCCTTCCAGTCTAGTCCTTCTGTTCCCTCTCCATATGCCAGTCTAGTGATCAGCAAACTACAGCAGGAAGGAAACCCAGCTTACTTGTTTCCATAAATAGTCTTACCAGAACATAGGTACGCATATTTATTTGTGGACAGTCTATGGCTGCTTTTGAACAATGTGGAAGAGTTGAATAGTTGTGTCAGAGATGGTATAATGCAAAATGCTGATTATATTTACTCGCTGGCCTTTTACCAAGTGTTTGTCAATCACTGTCCTAGTAAAACTAATTTATGGTTTCCCCACAGAACCCCTCAACGTCTCTGCCTTCCTGTCTTTGCTCATACTGTTCCTTCGCCTTAAAATACCCTTCCCTTTATTTTCACAAGTTTAAATCACACAATCTCAATGGATCTTGCAAACTTCCATTTCCCCTATGAAGCCTCTAAACTTCCAACTAGGAGGAAGTATTCCTTCACTGGCCTTCAAAATGCCTAAACAATTATCTTGTGATATACAGTTATTTACATAACTGGATTGTTCACCTTGATTATTAATATCTTGAGGGCAAAATTAAATTTTGTATTTGTAGCTCCCAAAGTACTTATATTAACAGGTACTCACTAAACAGTTGTTGAATGCAGGCATGGATAAATAAGAAAATTGAATCAGTTGGCTAAAAACTAATATATGTCCAGTAGCAATGTCCAAGCATCTTCCTTTCCTGACACTCCCATTTTGCAATAATTCCACAGGCAAGGCAGGACAGTGACATTGTCACTTATGACATCAAGAATAAAGAAGCCCCAGCAAAATATACTGCAGCACCAGTGCCAGTGCTAATGTAGCTCAGCAATTTGGCCAGGAGAACACTGAGAAAATCAGCCTGTGCCTGCAATTACATCTTGGGCAAGAACAAAAAATACAGACACTTCTGCATAAATGTAATGACATTTTATTAATATTATTATTTCACAGGGATTCTAAGTTTATCTAATTATTTTATTGATGAGAAACTTTAGAGGAGTAACCAAATGACTCACACAAGGCAACCCAGTAAGTATCTCAAAACAAATCTGACCCCAGACAACATGCTCTTCTCAATTCACTGACCTGGAAGGTCCAACTGAGCTGTGAGTATCTCTCTATTAGTGTCCAGATTCTGGCAGACTTCTAAATTGGACCCTTTGTGAGCCATTTGGTAGAAACAAATTTTCTTTGGCTTTCTTTCCCTGAGCTACATGCAGTTCCCATCTGCTTTATAGGTTTACGGAGCATGAGAATTGGCCAAGTCAGAGCCCAAGTGTCAACAGAAAAACAGGATAGTAACACAGTAGAAAGAGCTCCAGACAAAGTCCCAAGATACCTGGGTCCTGCTCCCTGCTTCACAATCTACAAGGTTTGCTTGCTTTTTATTAACAAGAGCAAGTCACTTTTCTTCTCTGGGTCTCCATTTCTCTATTTGCAAAATGAGAGGCTAGGTCCAGGTGACTCCCATGCTCTGTCCAGTGCTAACATTTCATCACCCCGTTACCATGCTGGGCAGTGGGCACCATTCTGAAAGGTTTTCACACCAGGGACCGTCAGAGGACTGTCGGTGTTGTCTGAGAACCGCAGGAAGATCTACTTCACCAGCTCTGGCCAACCTGGTCCTTGCTGCTCCCCATCAACGCAGCGCTTACTCCACCCTCTTCAGTGTCACGTCTCTTGTCTCTCTTCCCTGGCAACCTAGTTTCATCTACAATTCCAGGTCTACACACCCCCGCGCATGCTGACCACCACCACTCCTATCTTGTTTTAACTACAGACCTGCCCTATACTTTGTTGACATGATTTTATTTGTATCCATTTAGTTTTCAAATTCCTGGTGATGTTTCCTATGTAGGCATTTAGGAAACCAGCCCTCCGACTCCAGTGCGAGCCCTGTGAAGGTAGGAATTTCTTTTTGCTTTCTTAGAAAACCTTCATAGGACCTAATATAGTATTGCACATACAGACATGCTAAATAAGCAATGCTTATTTGCCACTTAAATGATAGGCATGGGTGATATTTATTTAATTCAGTTATTTCTGACTGCATCTAAAAATATAAAATTGTGAAAGTTTTGTTATAAGTGGTCATTGAAGTTGGAAGCTATCCAAATGAGTAGAGATGTTTAAGAAAACAAGCAATTAAATATTCTGTTCCTGAATTCAACACTCACCTGTGGAGGGCACAGGGGGTTCACTGGCAAAATACAACAGCAGAAAATATATGACCTCTGGTCTCAAGATGCTAATAAGCTTCCTACAGACCTAGTTGTGGAGAAAAATTAAAAAAAAATTCCTTCTCCACATATGATTCTTATTATAATAATCTACTGCAATTTCCCAAGCCCTCTGTAACTTTGTACCTTTACTCAGGTACAAGGGGACTACTTTCTTCAATGTTCTCTAAACATTTTCCAGTGGATCATCTTCCTAAAGATGATATTGAACCTTTTACCTGGTTTGCCCTATAACAAAAGTACTAGGAGGTCACCCACAGAGGAATTGAGGTGGCGTGAGGTTGTCAGTCATTATCATTTAAAAAAAAAAAAAGTCACACAAAAAGACCAACCATATGATCCTCCAGCAATTCCACTTCTGGGTATTTATCCAAAGGAAATAAAAACACTAACTTGGAAAGACATATGCACCCATGTTCACTGCAGCATTATTTATATAGCCAAAGCGTGAAAGGGTCCTAAGTTTCCATGGATGGATGAATGAATAAAGAAAATATGTGTGT
Source organism: Miniopterus natalensis (assembly GCF_054644295.1). NCBI lineage: Eukaryota > Metazoa > Chordata > Mammalia > Chiroptera > Miniopteridae > Miniopterus > Miniopterus natalensis. The sequence continues at coordinate 64,441,802 of NC_142087.1, read as the reverse complement.
GTGCAAGTAATACACACGTATGCATATGTACACATTTATGTATAAATACTCATACACATAATGGAATATTATTCAGCTACAGAAAATAAAGAAATACTGCCATTTGGGACACCATGGGCGGGCCTTGAGGGAATTATGCTAAGTGAAATAAGACTAAGTGAGACAGAAAAAGACAAATACTGCATGATCTTAGTTATACATGGAATCTGAAAAAAACAAAAACAAAAACAAACAACTCATTGATACAGAGGACAGATCGGTGGTTGCCTGAGCCAGGGGGTATGGGGTGTGCAAAATGGGTGACGGTGGTCAAAAGGTACAAATTTCTAGTTACAAAACAAGCAAGCGATGGAGATGCAACGCACAGCACGTTGACTGCTGTGAACAACACTGCACTGCATGTTTTAAGTTGCTGAGAATGGCTCTTAGAAGTTCTCATCACAGGAAAAAGAAATGTGTAACTATGTGTGGTACTGAAGGTCAGCTAGTCTTAGTGTGGTAGTTGTTTCACAATTACACACACATATCAAATCATGCTGTATATCTGAAACTAATGCAATATGTCAATTATGCCTCAATGTAAAAAAGTCACATCATCATTGCCTCATAGGCATGGAAGTGACCAGGCAAATGTGTCCATTTATCGGCCACTGGGCAGCACTGCAGCTAAGTGTCAGCGCAGTAAAAGCCGGTTCCCCTGAGCAGCTCCTGCTCCTGGCTCGGGAGGGCACCCCTAACACCCCTAAAGGCTCACGGCAACCTCAGGAGCTGCCCTGCAGGGGTCCAGCTCCCGACAGTCCCCAGACAGCAGCTTCCAAGCCTGGCTCATTCACTCACACACCCTGAGAAATGAAACCCCCGAAAGCTCCTCCTCGAGGAATAAAGCTGAGCGGGAACGAAAGAGCTCCTGCTTCCCCCCTGACTGCGCCCTGTCTGCCCCGCAGGCTGGACGGCTGTCCCTTCCTCGAAGGCTTCCTTTCCTTCCTCGAAGGCTTCCTTCCCTTCCTCACTCACCTCACACCTCCGGCCGCTAAGCCTTCTCGAAACAGCTCTTCACTGTGTGTCTCCAACTTGAGCTGCGAGTGCAACTGAAAAGGTGCAATACCCACAGGGCTGCTCAGCAACTAGGGGCTGTAACGGTTAAACTCAGGCCGAAAGGGAGCCTGTGACCTATTGCCAACCCCTTCCGTCCTCCAGAAAACATCCGGTCAGTCCAAGGAGAAAGCTTCTTTTATAAAAGAGTGAAAAATGTGTATGTGTATGTATACATGTACTTGTATGACTGTGTGTATATATGTATATGTGTACTTGTATGACTGTGTGTATGTATACATGTGCATGAGTATGTGAGGAGTGTGTGTATGTAGATGAATTCCAGGTGACATGTAGATTTATTATGCAGGAGACTAAAACCCCTCAAGTTTTCTTTCTGCTCACTGTTCTGAAAACTTGACATGCATAGAAGGGAAGAAGAGAGTGAGGCCTGGGGAGTGAACTGAAGACCCAGCCTGCTGAGCCAACTGTTCTTGATATAAGATGTCACCTGTGTGATCATGAGCATTTATCACAACAGGAAGCAGGCAGCAGGGGAAGTGTGTCTTATGGTGCCACAAGAGAAAAAAAGGGAAGGAAATGCCAATGGGGATGACAATAAAAATAGACCAAATGACCACCTTGTCCCTAGGCTGGTGTCAAAACATTCAGCGCTTCAATTTAGTTATCACCAGGTTCCCTTCCCGCAGACACCACAAGGGCAGAACTTCAGGGAGAGCCAGTGACAGCAGGGGGAAAATCCTCAAACACTTGAGAGAAAACAATGACTTGGCAAGATAAACAAGGTAAACTGGTATCTCAATTCACATCCATGAAGCCTATTTTAGGACGGGGAGAGATAAGCATGTCCCTGCATCTCCTACATCCCTGTTTTCACAGCCCCCTGAAACAAGAGAGCCTTCATGAGAAATATGGGCAACTATTACTATGGCCAGGTTTTTGTTTGTTAAATGTTTTTTATTGATTTCAGAGAGAGGAAGAGAAGGGGAGAGAGAGAGAGAGAAACATCAATGATGAGAGAGAGTCACGGATCAGCTGCCTCCAACATGCCCCCTACTGGGGATCAAGCCTGCAGCCCAGGCATGTGTCCTGACCAGGAATTGACCCATGACCTCCTGGTTCATGGGTCGATGCTCAACCCCTGGGCCACACCAGCCGGGCCGTGGCCAGGTTTCTTGATCACAGGTTCACATACTCAGAAGTATCTACACTTTGAAGGGTAGTCCATGGACCACTGCCACTCTGTGAATCTTTGACAATTTTGTCTTGACAAATGGTTCATGGTGTTCATCAAATTTTGAGAGGAACTTGAGACCTATAAAAGTTTCAGAATCACGGCTGCAGATGGAGTTTGCAGTCACTGCAGAAACTGGCTCCAGGGCAGGCCACAGGTGCCTAGCTGCCAGGAAGTGCCTCACGAGGGTTCCCAGCCCAAGGGGCAAAGGTGGGATGAAATCTAGCTCTGCTCTCTACTCAAGCTTCCCTGGGTAAGGTAAGTGTGAGCGGCTCCTTTTTATATTTTACTTGTACAGAGGGGCCTTTGTTTCATAATTCACACAAGAGTGCCGTGTGAGCTAATGAAGATGTGATCTGTTTCCCTTCCTCTCTCCTCCACAGTCCCCTATCCTGTCAGCCTAAATCTGTGCCACGACCCCAAAGTGTCACTGCTTGGAAAATGCTATCCATTCTGCCCCCTTACTACTCAAATAAGAATACTTTATTGAATTACAGCAATTAAAGGTTTGTTCTTAGGCTTAGTTATTCTAAAACTGGGCTGAGACAGAGGGAACGAGCCACAGGTGGCTGCTGAGGACTTGACATGTTGCTGGTTCAAACTGGGATAAGCTGCGAGTGTACAATGCACTCTGGATTTTAAAGAATTCGAAGGAAAAACCCAATGTAAAATTTACTATTAGTGATTTCATACCGATTTTATGTCAAAATGATATTTTGAATGTACTGGGTTGAACAGAACAGTAATGCAATTAATGTTACCAGTTTCTCTTATGTTTTAAAATATGGTGACTAGAACTTTAAAAAACTGTACCCATTGCTCTGCTCACACTGTATTTCTATTGGACAAGACTGCTCTGAAATATTCTGTCCATCCACCACTTGATCTCCTGCTCCCTCTCCATTCATTTGAAAGATCTGGCCCATAAACTATTACTTCTTATGCTGAGATGAAATCTGTCTCTTTTCTTCTTAAATGCTAAGTTAAACTCATGGAACTAGAGGGGAGGTTGAGTCCAACTCTCTGGCACAGCTGCAGACATTCGTTGGTATTTACGTTATCTCCTATTACTTCTGCAGGTTAAACATTCACAGCACCTTCAGCTCACTCTCCTGTTGTGCCTGAAAGCTTTTTCCTGGATGCTCTTCAATTTTCTTTGGTCTTTTAGACTACAGTCTGAAAATATAACCTCTTGCTCCTTCAATCCATTAGAATGTTTGATAGTATTTTTTAAATAGAAATTTGTTGTACCACAGTATAAGGGATTCTCCATATTTACAGTTAGACATGTTGGACCTGTGGTTTAATTTAAATTATTTCTGCTAACATTTACTTCAATTTTTAAATTTACCAAAGGTTAAAATGAAAATATATCATTTACTCTACACATGTTCCTGTTAAATGTTTAAACCTATTTATTCTTCCAATACTCCTGAATAAATGCTATTGAATTAAACCTTTTTAAAGTTTTTCAAACTCAGAGGTAGCATCTAAGCTGAGAGCTGGATTATTCTATACTAAAAACTATACATATTACTACATTTTTATTTCAAGAGCTACTTGACCATAGCAATATAGGTTCTAGTATCCATGTTTGAAGTATAAGGGTAATATTACAATGAATAAAAGTTCAGCTCTATAATGATAAAAATATCATTTTAGAAGCAAAGGCTTTAAACCAGTCCCTTATATCTAGGTGCCACACTCAGTGCTTCCCAGAGAATCTGGGTACCAGAGCCATAGGCTTATTTATAAAGAACAAAAGTAAAGAAATGACCAGGTTACATGGACTTGAGAGCCACTGACAATATTTAACCAGAATATCAAGAAAAAAGACCATGTCCTGGCTACTTATCAAGCCTTAAGACCAAAGGAAGTCCTCCATTCTGCCCCACAAACAAAGCAAAACTCCAGTCCAAACCTTATTAAATACTGAAGTTAGAAAGGATCCCAGTGTTTATCTGTTCATGCCCTTCAGTCTCCAGTTCTAAGTATAAGCACAAAAACATAAAATGACTTTCCAAGGTAACAGCTAGAACACAGAGGACATGAGAACAGAAATCAATGTTTCTCTTCTCAGGTTCCTGAGAGCTATCTACATCCACTGTAGAAAATGAGAGTTAACGTTTTTAATCCGCCCAAAGATTGTTTTTTATTTTTGGCACTAAAGAGAATCATCAACAGCATTGAGGGTAATGAGGAGATATAATTAAAATTGTCTTCACAGTTCTGAGCTCACTTGCTCTTACTTGATAGAGCAGAAGGAGAAGACCATATGGTTATTGAACAAGGGTAAGTTACAAGTGAGGTGGCCAAGAGTGGCAGGGAGAACACTGCGCTGGAAACACTAAGGTCTAGCTCCTCCTGTGGCTCCATCCCTTGTGAGCCTTGTTATCAATGTAATTCTCATCAAGACACTGAGCCGCCCTATTCTCATCCAGAAAGTAGAGACAATGTCATCTGCTCCACTTGGCTTACTGGGTGACCATGTGGCCCAGATGAGATAATGTCTTTGGAAAGACATTTAGGACAATAAAAGACTGCTCAAGAGTGAGTTCTCGCTTTCAAATATCTGCTGCCCAATAACTTTCTAGAAGAAAATGCTACTAGCTCCAGTTTTTTGCTGACTTTCTACTCAATAATTTTCACCATAGACATTGCCCCTTAATAAATGTCCTTTCCTAGGTAAGTGGACTTCACCTCCCCTTGTAGGTCTCAGCCATACGACAGGTCAGCCAGCAGCTTACAAAACAGAAGCATGAAAAAGAAAGGTTTTTCAGGGAACGTGAAAGCTCAAGTTGGTGCCAAACTCATGGCAGATAATCAATATTAAAAAAACACACATTAAAGCACCGAAGTTTACCTTAAAACAAAAAAATCTGAGGAGAATCTCCACAAAGACATCCTGATTGATGACAGAAATATACCAGTTTAGTTTTCCTTAAATAAGTGCTAGTGGAAATTTAATAAAATCCAATCAAATGGTGAATAATAAATTGCAGAGTTTACTGTGAATGAATAAGTTATAGTGGCCAGGGTGACTTTTAGATATAAACAAGACTAGAGCTTATCTCTTGCTCATACTTTATGCAGAGTTTGTCTCCATTCCGTGCCCATCAGCACTACACACACACACACTGAGATAGGGAAAAGTGGGGATAGGCTGGAAATGCAATATAATCAAGAATATTTTCTGTGAAATAATAGGTGACAGGTATATATATACAGGATGGCTCAAAAGATCTCTAACAGCTTAAATAGATTGAAGTCAACAGCATGAAGGCCGCATAAACGTTCCCATCTTTCACAACTCATCCCTGGGTTCTCCTGTAAGTTTCCTGGAAGCCCTGAAACCACACTTTAAGTTTTCTTGCCCTTATCTCATTCTTTGACATGAGAAAGCAGGTTCCTCTTTTCCCATCGCCATCCATCTTTTGAATAACAATCGTGTTCTTAATAAAAAGCACAGGAGACATTGGCATAGAAACCAATTAAATTCAACCACTGTTTTCTGAATCTCAGGATAACTCCATTGTGGAAAGGAGACTAACACAGCTCATAAAAAAGAATGAAATCAGAACAACATGTTTTATCTAATAAAGCAATTCAGTTTGTAGAATTTATAGGGCTGGCAGGTCCTAGAAGGACCAGTTCACAGCCTCATTCTGCGAATGAGAAAACAGGGAGAGGATGTGTGACATTGATTCAAATCAAGAGGAAGGTGGCAATACTTTGTCTTAGAGCCTCCCTGACACCTCCACCTGCCTCAGCTTCCCATGATCTGTGCTTGCAGCACTGAGACCCCAACCCTTCTCTCTAAAAGATAAACTCATCTCTAGAACCCTTTATAATTGGAAACTGATCCAAACTTCAGGACGGTTCTTCCCGCTTGCCCCCATCTTTAGTTTTCGCTTCCTGTTTACTCCACTCCCCGAATCCAAAGCACTGGGGTTTTGCTGAGCAATCCCTTTGTCAAATACTCACAGGCTCTCCCTCAGGTGCCTGCTCAGCCCCTAGCCTGAGTTATGAGGAGGTTCTCCTTCACACCCGCACTTGAATACTTCAATCCTGGTTGCTTTCCCATTTACAAAAACTGTTATCATATTGTCTGTGGGTGAAGCTGACTCTAATATGTTCCAGATAACTTCCAAAGGACAATGTGAGAAATTTACCTCTAAGCACACACACTGAAGTTATATGTATAGTGTGTGTGAAAGCCAGGGCCTGGGTGGGAGCCTGGCGATGGGGGGCAAAGGGGAGAAAATGGGGGATATCTGTAATACTCTCAACAATAAAAATAAATTTAAAAAGAAAACAAAATAAAAACATAACATCAGACAGGAAAATGAAGAGAGGGTAAATTTTGCTGTGAAAAAAATTGGAGGGGAAATAAAGAGGCAACAATTGCAGCGAATGCTAGAGAGTGAATGATAGGTCAATAAAATAATTTTCAGAAAGAAAAAAAAGATGAGAGGCCTAGAAAGATGAATCATTGCCCATATCAGGTGATGCCCATCCACTGTAAGCATTCAAGCTCCCCACTTGTAGGTAGGTATACTTTCCAAAGAACTTTACCTTTTACTGCTTTTCAACTTCACCCTGGGATTCCCAATCCAGGTAGCCTTCCCTCTGAGCTTCCCATAGAGCCATGGTTCCCCTTATCTGTGTTTCTCCTTTCTGGAATTCTGCTCTTCCACCCTACAAATTCAAATTCTGCACTTCCTTCAAGTCTTAATGCACATTCTGTCTCAACCATAAAAATCTGTGTGACAAATGCAGTCCACAGCTTTCCCTAAGCTCTTCACTGCACACTGCCTGGTGTCATTCCAGAATTGCTAAGTGTATGTCTACCTTCTTAGATGGTAAGATAATAGGGAATCATCCTTCCTACATTTTTTTTATATACTCCCCCAGTTTTTATCATGCACATTTGTTTTGTGAGTTATTTAGCTTTTTAGAATAAATTGTTATTATTATAAATTCAGTTTAGTTGAACAAGTCCCTGTGCTTGGCACTGAAAGACAAAAATTAAACATGATAACATCCCTGCCCTGGCACAGGTAACATTACAGCAAGGTAGGTGGCCTTTCTTAAATAGTTAACTCCTAAATTTTTCTTAAGATAAAAGATCTTTCATTATTCTGTAAATCTTTTCTTAGCAACTCACTGCCATACAATTGTACATTTCGGGCCCCAGTATACCTAGTTCCCTCTACTAACAGAACATAGTCAAATAGATATAACTGTTGTGAATGACTCCTCTTCAGAAAAAGAACAGTAACCATCCTTAAGACCAAATACCCTGGTGCCACAAAAATTGAAGGACGTTTTAAAAAGAAGGCAAGGTAATGTCAAGTGAAAAGGAATAATATGGTTTTAAAATCCAGAGAGCCATTAGCCTCCTTCCTATTGTGTACATTTAAAGAAAATGAACAAAAAATTGGAATTGTGATACAGAATTCTTTCCACTATATCAACATAATGCCAAGAGACATTGCACAACCAGAAGAGAGTGAATACAGTCTGGAATTTCAATTCCACCGGAATTACCAGGATTTCCCACTGACCTTCACCACTGAACGTTGAATCAAGCTTATTTTTCATGGATTCACCTTGAAATTCCTCTCGGGCCTTTGTGGAGAATATTTAATTTAGGAATTTTGAGAAATTTTACCAGGGATTCAATGATTCTTAAAATATCTCTCTATGATTACAAGTTCAGTACCATATAAAGTAAACCCTCACAATATCTTGGATGACAAAAGAACTCAAAATATATATGGAATCAGAGACGTGACTTGGAGAAATCCCAACACCAGTTTACATTCTAACATCAAAACCCAAATTACTCATTAACATACAATTGCTGGAATCCTACTCCTTTCCATCTGGAAAGAACAAGAACCTAATTTTAAATCTTGTACACATATGCCTGTCAACCCCAGGCCAGCCACCAGCCTCAGTGTTGAGGCTATTCCACCTACCATACATCATTCATTCATTCATTCATTCATTCATTCATTCATTCATTCATTCATTCAATACACTTTATTCCAAACTTACTCTGCATCTGATACTGCTTAAGGCTCTGTAGGAAAACACAAAAGGAGAACAGACAGCCACTGCTATAAAGAAATTTACAATCAAGGTTAAAAGACATGTTTATAAGAAACTACTAAGGAGAAAATGGCATTAAGTAGGACACTGCAGCAAGAAAAGCAGGTTTCTGGAGAGTTAGTCTCGCGAAGCCTGCCCTGTGAGCTGGGCCTTTGGAGATACAAAGCTGAGGAAGGCTCAGGTGGCATCCCGAAGCTTCTTCCAGCCTGATGTAGGGAGGGAGGAAACAGACAAGCCAACCAACATACAAGGCAGGATTTATTATGTAGTCAAAAATAAGCAGGAGAAAATATAGCTGGAAGAGAAAAGAAAGAAAGGGGTTACGCTAGGAAAGACTGCAGAGGTGCTGGTGAAGGTGTGTATCTGTGTGTCTATTTCTTATTGTAAAAGTAACATGTGATGAGATCCAGGAAAGTAAAAAATCAAAAACAAACACAGAAAACAGTGGTGTGGGAGAGAAGGGGATCTCACAATCGGTAAGCCTGGAAAAGTATAACAAAGGAAAAAAAGTAGTTCGGGTTGACTCAGTAACATGAACAAGGCAGAAAGGCTGCAGGAAGTGAGGGACTCGGAGTCCAGGGCCCTCGGCAGGGGGTGGGAGCTGGAGGTCGGCAGCAGAGGTTACGGAGAGCGGGCCTGAGGCAGGCTGAACAGGGCTGGAGGAAGCCTGGCCAAATCCTACCGTCGTTTGAACGCTGGGAGGAAATCTTCAGTTGTTTTAGAAAGATCCTCCTGGTGATGACTCATAGACTGAATCCAGGCTAGGAGGCTCACTCAGGTGGCAATAGCTGGAGCCTGAACAAAGTGTAAGATTGAGATTTTGGGAAGAAAAAAATAAAAGGGTAATCCTGCAATGATGGGCAGAAACAGACAATTCTAATTCATGGATGAGAGCTATGCTTAATCGGAGACACAAAATGGGATTGTAAGGCTGATAGAGGGGGGTACAAACATGGGGAGACCCCTGACTGGCTTGGGACGGTTTCTCAAGGGTGAAATTGTCTCTAGGAATCTACATCTTTGTTTTCTTGGTGTCATTTATTTTTTTTTCCAGACAAGTATTATCTGGGGAGACAAGATGGCTATAGGAGGTCCAAAAATTCATCCAGGTTGCGGACTGCAGCTGCCTCCTCTAGACTGTCATTTTCATCTCTAAGTTAGAAACCTGGGAGATATTTATACCCAGGAAGATTTCAGCTAACTGTGTACTTGTCTCCAGGCAGCAGCCTCAACCGTACCTGTGTTTACTTTCCAACACTGAATGGAAAACATTTTGAAAAAGCTAATTTCCAAAAACCCATCCCACAACTGCCTAATTTTAGAACCTTTGAAAGCTAATAATTTCAAAATTCTACCTGTTTCTTGTCTATGCTTTGCAACCCAAGTCTAAATATATTATAAGGAAGATTTTAAATATGACTTGATCTACTTGTTTACTTATTACTGCATTTCTTTATTTCCTGAAGCAAAATCACTGTAGCTCATTGTTTCCAGTTGGTGTTTGTCCTCTAGACTAAAGATAGTTTCCCCATGATAAGAAACAGACCTGGGGGAGAAACTCAAATGAAGAAAAATTAGAGTTCCCGATTCAACTCTCCAGTATAAAATGGATCAAATCCAATAACCCCACACTCCGCTGGCACAGGCTCTCTGCACCCTCTTACTGACAGCTTCTATCGCCTTAAGGATGATTAAAATCAGAGAGCCACTGCACTGAGACTACACCATACCTGAAGAAAATAATAATCAGACCTGCTTCTCCGAGAGCCTGTTTGTAGGCAATACAGAACCTTAAAGAAGAGATTGTTTTAGAAGCTGCAAACTTCTCCTGTAAAAAGGTCTAAGAGTTTTCTAGGGAATTAGCTTTTTTTTGTTCCCCCCAAAAAAACCCACATTCAAATGATCCTTCAGATAAAAGCAAAATCAGTTATAAAAGAAAAAAGCCATTCTAACTTGAAAGAAAGGAAATACATCCTAGAGACTGGATAGAATTTGAGGTATTTCCAAATTCATTTTTGAAGAGAATTTAGACATGTGGTTAAATCAAACACAGCAACTTTCATCTGGCCTTTTTTTTTTTTTTTTTTTTCATATTGGGAGCTCTGTCAGAGATCTGGAATGGAAGCCACCTTCTCCCAAGGAACGATCAAGTTTTAATATGATACCATCAGCTTTACTGAAAAGCCTTATATTGATAAAACAGTGTCCTGCTCCCTATTAAAAAAAAATCCCCTTAGATACGTAAGAGAAGACCGTCTGGGGAAGCCCACATCTCTATGCAGTCCTTTCTTAGAGAAGTTACAGTAACTTAAAATACCTAAGTTAGGAAGAACAGGCCACCACTTTGTCCATCTGACCCCAGCTTTCATTTGTGTTGTTTCCACTTTTATGGTCAGAGGGCTTCTTGAAGCTCCAAGTTGGTCTAGTCCCTTTCCCCTTTGAGAATCTAGCTCTGGAACACGGTGTGGCTCATTTCTCCCCCTTCCCCGTTTCCATACGCCATCCTTCGTCCCACCAAAGTCCCCTGCCCCTTCCTCTGCTACCCAACCACACAGACCTTCGCGCTGTTGCTAGAAAATGCCTTGCTCTTTTGTTCTGTTGCACCCGTGCTGGCCTTTCCCCCACCTCTTTTCAATTCCCATTTTTGTTTTGTTTTCTTTTTTTAATATATCTTTATTGATTTCAGAGAGAGGAAGGGAGAGGGAGAGATAGAAACATCAATGATGAGAAGCATTGACTGGCTGCCTCCTGAGCGCCCCCTGCTGGGGATCGAATGGCGATCTCCTGGATCCCAGGTCAAAGCTCAACCGCTGAGCCACGCCGCCGGGCTTCAGTTCCCAGTTTAAAAGCCACCTTGCCACGGAGGAGCCCAGACTCCCCAGGGAACTACATCACCTCCTCTGTGCTCAAACTCTTAACAGCTCTACGCATTTTTCACTATATAATCAGACATCAGCATTTTTCCCCAACACCAGATATCTAGGTTCTGAAGGAGAGGGACCTATGTTGTTCTTGTGCATAGAAGCTCAGCAAATGCTTGTGGAAAGATTGAGCTAGAAAAAGCCCATGCGCCAATTTTCCCAGAATATTTTCCTGTCATTTCAAATAGAAAGGCTCTGTGCTTTTATATTGTGTCCACTTGAAGAACTGTTTTAGTATTTTTAAAACACATCACTTTCTAATAAATCTCCAAGACAATTTTAGCAAATTAATTCTGGTTTCATAGAGACTGTGCCTTTTATTGCACAGTATATTTTACTGGACATGCTTTCAACATCTAGTTATAAAATCTCTGCCAACAAGTTTCACAGAATGCATCAGCTTGATTAAAGAGATGTATTGCAAGTGTACACCCGATACAGCTATAGCTGTACACCCCCGAGACGGGGTACAGTGAGTAGGAGTCAGGCAAAAACAGGAACAATTGTTTTCTTCTCTCACACTCAATCCTGCTCTGTTTCTAACGGTACCAAAACCAGGAGAGCCCAAGTAGATGGTCCACGGCCCAGGCTCCCTCCTCCAGAAGCAGGTTCAGGGTAATGGCAAAGTGCCCAATACATCCAGAAATTGGATCTTGCAATATTAGGCTTTGAATGAAACTTCCACAGTAGAAGATGATGTATGATTACTGTCACTAGTTCTTTGATTGATTATTGATTGTAATCATCTGCTCTCTCCCATGATGGAACTGGCTGTAACTCGTCCATGCAGTGACTAATAATGCCATGTCCCTCATTTTCAAAGGCAACGTTTGCATATTGCCGCTTGAGATAAATTACTCATCAGCAGTGGGGGATGGAGAAAACTGGTAAAGGAGCGGCTCAAGTTTATTAGTGACTTAATGATATATTGTGCTCAATATCTGTATTCTAGCTATACATAATGAGGTTGGACAAAACTTACAACGGGGAGCCTACATGTCAGGTAGTCTGGCTATTGGATTCATTGCCAACAAAGTTAAATAATAGGATGCATTTGACAAGCTAAGTAGAAATTATGTTTCCCAAATAAATATTTCACTTACATAAAAAAAATTAAAAAAATTAATGATCACTAATGAAGTACCTTAAGTTCAAAATATTTCCCTGGTTTGCTTTAATCAGGATCCAAAGAAAATAAGTATTAAAGATGAAATTTTGCTTTCAATTTGCAATGTAGCATTTAATCATTGCTTTTACTAAATTTGTGACCTTGGCTAAGTTAATTAGCCTTTTTGAATCACAGCATCTACTGCAGGCCTAATGCATATTAGCCTCTCAACAAATATTTGTGCAGTGAATCTTAATCTCTTTACTATAAATGACTTAGAAAGTAAGTCAGGTCTGGCAAACTCAAATTTCTCATGAGGCCAAGTATGTGAATTAATCTAATGGGAGATAAGGAAGCATTTAGTGGGGTCTGTAGAGAAGTAGAGGTACTAAAATTTTATTTTCAAATTGACTTAGGCAAGTTAAATATGTCTTCCTGATTGATTTTTTTATTTTCCATAAGCTTGATTTAATATGTGAGATTTCAGTTTGCCCATCATGACTTGGATCATATATATGGTTGTTATGAAACTTATGTGAGAGACTACTCATAAAGCATCTAACACAGTGCTTGGTACCTTCAAAAAAATGGGAGCTAAACTTTAAATTGTGTTTTAATATGAAGAAGTCAGTTTTCTCACTATTAAACATAGCCTTCCATTAGTTCATGAATGGATAAACAAAATGTAGTTGATCCATGCAATAGAACATTATTTGACAATGAAAAGGAATAAAATATATAATACATGCTACAATACAGATGAATCATGAAACATGCTAAATGAAATAAGCCAGTCACAAATGCCACATAATTACTATAGCCCTATCAAAATGACTAAAATCAAATAATAAACAGTGACAACACCAATGCTAGAGAAGATGCAGAGAAACTGTATTGCTCAAACATTGCTGATGAGAATTGAACATGACACAGCCACTCTGGAAAATGATTTGGCAATTTCTTATAAAATTCACATGCAATTGCCACACAGCCCCGAATTGCATTCACAGGCATTTGTCCCAGAGAAATAAAAACTTATATGGAAGCAAGAGTCTGTATAAGAATGTTCATAGCAGCTTTATTTATAAGAGCCAAAAACTTATAACAACCCACCTGTCCTTCAGTGGGTAAATAAATTCTGGTACTTACATGAAATACGGCTTGGCAACAAAGAAGGATGGATGGATATATGCAACAACTTAAATGATCTCCAGGGAATTATTATGCCCAGTAGAAAAAGTCCATCTTGAAGGTTAAATACTGTTTGATTCCATTCACACAACATTTTTTTAAATGACAAAATTTTGGAAATAGAGATCAGTGGTCACAATGATTATGGGTGATGAGGGGTCATCAAAGAACAATACAAGTACACAGGGTCTCTGGGGTGTTGGAATTCTCCTGTGTCCTGATTGAGTGGTGGATACACATACCAACACGTAACAAAATTGTTCAGAATTCAACACTCAGACCTGCACTTGCACACACACGAGGAAAACTGAGGAAACCTGAGTAAGATGGGTGGCTGGTACCAGGCCAGTGTCCTGGTTGTGATGTTCTTCTACAGTGATACAACACTCACCATTGGAGAGAACTGGGTTAGGATGAGTAGGACCTTTGTGTGCTGTTTCTTACAATGTCATGTGAATCTGTAATGACCTCAAAATACCTATTACGTTTATTTTTTAAAAAATCTATCTTTATTGATTTCAGGGAGAGGGAAGGCGAGGGAGTGAGAGAGAGAGAGATAGAAACATCAATGATGAGGGCGCCATTGATCGAGCCCACAACCTGGGCATGTGCCCTGATCGGGAATCGAACCCCAATCGCCTGGATCCTAGGTTGACGCTCAGCTGCTGAGCCACGCCCGGCTGGGCCCTATTACGTTTTTAAAGGCCACACAGTCCTATTTTTATGAAGTGTCCAGAAAAGGCATATCCATCGAGGCACAAAGTACAAATTAGTGGAACGGTGGCTGGAGAGACGGTGGGAAAGGTGTGACTGGTGATGCGTGTGGCGTGTCCCTTTAGTGTGATGGAAATGTTCTGCCTTTAGATAACGGTGATGGCTGCACAGCTTTGTGAATATGCTAAACCCCACTGAATAGTACGCTTTACAAAGGTGAATTTTATGTTATGTGAATTATATCTCAGTCACCCCTGACAGTTTGTCTCCAGGTTGTGCAAGGTGGCCCTCAGAAAAAAGACAAAAAGATAGGACAGGATTTATAAATAACTCCCTTCTCACTCCCACCATCCCTTGGGCAAAAAATTTCTCTTAACCTTCATTGAATTACTCATTTGAAAGGGCTTCCCACACACGCACACACCCTTCAATCAGTGTGTGACGCTGTCGCCTCCCCATTGAGCAGCACCAGAACGGAACAGTCAGCTCCCAGCATGTGCCTTGAAAATGCCATTTGCCCAAATGAGCGCTAATGTTTTTGTGCTATCAACACGCATGGTACAGAACAATTTGCAACAATGGGTCAAGCTCCAGAACTAATCCTGGTGAAGTTTAAAATGTGATCTATCCAGTTTCCATAATTTAGAAAAAACAATGCTTAATGAGTGCTCAAAAGAATTAGGTATTAACTCTGGTGCAAAATCCTTTCACTAATCATGATGCATAACGCATATCCCAGTGTGTTTTTTCACCTTTTTCCCTAAGTGCTAGCATGTGTATTTTCTTCCTAGAAGAAATTAGAGGATGGGCATCACTTATGAATTTAGAGGAATTCTGCATATATCCCCAAATCCATGCATAGGCACAGATGCCACTAGCATATACCCATTTGTTTGATGACGGCTGTGAAGGTAACTAAGTCGCTCCCAGAAAGACTGCAGCAAAATCCCCCCCTTGTGCCTTGCAGGAGGTGACAGAGCGGAGGTGGTTACGAAAACGACATTGGCTCACATAAAGTGATAGCTGCGTAAGAAGGTGGGCTGGTTTGGGGGATTTAATTTCTTTCATTAATTTGAGATGAAGAATAAAACATGGGTCATGCCAGATTATTCCAAAATGCCTTAGGAGGTATCAGTGCGGACACTAAGCCTAGAAAAGTGATGGCAATAGTAACAACAAACAGGAGAAACTATAAAAGGGAGGCAGGAGGGTGGGTATCGAGGGAGATGGTTGAATATTCTACGACAGCATATTATCGAGTCATTTTCACAAGCCAAGAAGAGTTCGAGCAAAAAAAACAAAACCAATAACCAAAAAAAAAACCCACGAAAAACTCATTAAACTATTGGGGCCATACAGGCTATAGATCAGAGAGAGAAACATATTTCAACTGTCTGCTTTCAGGACGAGCGATGGTATGAAATATTAAACACCTCTCTAGGGAAATAAGTTTGATATTTTAAAATGCCAAATCCAAACCATCTGTAATGAATATATTGCCTTACTTTAAAATATATTTATACTGGTTTATCTTTTGACTATCATATAATTTTTTTTTTTTTTAATTTAAAGCTAGTGTTGAATGCCTTTTTTTTTTTTTTTTTTGGCAAATGTGGACTAGAACTTCAGTGTTTTCAGTTGCTTTTCGGGGATTTCTAGTAGCTCCTGTCTCTTCTGGAGACAACCATCTGCTGACTGCTTCCTTGCAGAGAGAAGCCCTGTGTTGTTTTTTTTGTTTATGTGTGTTACACATTTCAGAACACATTTGCAGGATTGACATACTACTAGGTGACTGTTTGACTCATCAGTTCAAAAACAGCCCTGGAGAAATGGAATTTCCTACAAAACAGCCCTGAGAACAGGAGGTTAGTTAAAAGTGATAACTGCTTTGGAATAGGTGTTTGAACACAGAGCAGGGCACCCCAAAGCTAATAACATTAATAGAAACTGTAGTCAATAGCAGAAGATGTGTAGAGGCCAAGATATCCTTATTTGTTTATATTCTCTCTCTGTGAAATTTCAGTGTTTCTTAACTTACGGGACCACTTCTCCAGGTCTTCTTTCTGGAGGCTTTGCCTGTTTTGGGGTGACTAAAGCCAATGAAAATAAATTAGACTGACGCTCGTGGAAGCTGTGCCTGCTGGTGCTGTCCTTCAGGCCTTCCCATCTACTGTGCAGAAGGGAACGTGGGACCCCTGCATGTCCTGGGACTTGTCCAGTGCCTGTCAGTGCCTAGCTCTTTGACACTCACTCAGTAAATCTTTCGGGACAAAGATAGTCAAGATGTATCCTTTTTAGGTTTTTGTAATTTCATTTATTTTCTCTAAGAAAATATTTTTGATTCTTGGAGTATGGTAGAATAGGAAGACCACTGAACATAAAGCCCACAGTTCCAGTTCTTCCTGCAGAACCCTTCCTCCATGCCATTTGCCAAGTATATTTTTATGTTTTGTTTCATTGAAGTATTGTTTACTTGGGAGATATGCTAGGATATAAATATGACTTAGTTATACAGAATTTTCTTTTAAATTTTTATTTATTTTTATTTTTCAATCAGTTTCGTGCAGTCTCTCTCTTTTTTCATAACAACCCTGCAACAATCCTCATTTTGCATATGACAAAACTGTGCTTACAGAGAAATGTTTAGTAACTACCCCAAAATCACACAACTAGAAAGTGGTCAAACTGGCACTTAAGCATAGAGTCAGGCCCACTCAAATGCTCACGCTGCTTCCTGCCACCTTACGGCTGTTCTTGCTGATGAACTTGGGCAAATCATTTAACTGCTCTTGTCTTCATGCAGCTTCTCATCCAGAGTGTCACTGTGTGTAAGGTATGTGTCACCCCTCAAGGGGAGATGATTTTTGTCCTAACACATGAAAATAGTTGTAAACAGTATGCTGATGAAAATATTTATAAATAACACATTACTCGCCCGGCTGGGCATGACTCAGTGGTTGAGCATCAACCTAGGATCCAGGAGATCATGGTTCGATTCCCGGGCAGGGCACATGCCAGGGTTGCGGGCTCGATCCCCAGTAGGGGGAGGGCAGGAGGCGGCCGATAGGCCGATAAATGACTCTCTCATCATTGATGTTTCTCTCTCTCTCTCTTTCCCTTCCCCTCCCCAAAATCAATAATTATATATATATACATATATATATAAACATTGCTCTAAAATACTGTATATTATGTAGTATATTATTTTACTTTTCACTATTACTATACACTGTACCATATATAGTATATTCTTATTTCCCTTAACTATATTAGTAGGTTTTAGCTGCATTAAAAGTTTGCTTCAACTATAGCTTTATTTTTTTAAATAGATTTCAACTGATTTTGGAGAAAGAGGGAGAGAGAGAGAAACAGCCATGTGAGAGAGAAACATCTGTTGGTTGCCTCCTGCACACACCCAGCCACGGGTCGAACCACAACCTGGGTAGGTGCCCTCACCGGAAAGTGACCTTTAGGTGCATGGTGCATAGGATGACACTCAACCAACTGAGCCACACTGGCCAGGGCCAACTCTAGCTTTTTATTACAATTTTTTTTGTTATAGAAATTTGCTGAAATTTTCCATTTGATTTGAGAGGATTAACCATGGTAGTTTCCCAGAAAAGTAAACAGGTTAAGAGATACATGTGTTCCTTCCTCAGAATCACAGCACAAGAAGTCTGCCTAGAGCAGATATTATCTTTGTATCCACAAGGTGACTTTGGTAGATAAGAAAGCCAGAGGTGAGTGCCCCTTTTTCTAGGCAGCACGTGTATGATAAGGAATATCTCTAATATCTGAAAGTCCTTGGCATGACTGACTATAACAGATGAGGGTCTGAGACTTTGAGGAAGAGCTGATAGCAATGGGCTTTGAAGAAACCTGAAAAACCTGAGGAAAAAGCAACGTGACACTGCTGTAGACAGCTGCTGTAGATGCCAGCAGTAAAAGGGATATGGCTGCCCCTTCTCTTACCTTCAGGAAACAGTAACAATCCTAAATATTAATAAATTGCTGGTGAATATTTAATATTTTATACTACTGATAACACAATTTAGAAAAATACATTTTATTTTCTTGGAAAATCAGGCACAAGGATGAGCACTGGAATATGGGTCCACTTCTAATTACCAACGGTCAGTTGAGAAAACCCACTGCAGGGAGAGGCTGAGCCTCAGAACACCCACAGCCTGTTGCGTACAGAACGGCACCAGGTGGGCATAGTTTTTCTGTTCATATCAACTTGGCCACAGATGACTGATAAACATTAGGTATATGACCCAAACATAGCATATCTACAGGCTGACCAGTGGCCTCAATGTGCAAGCTTGTCGTAAATGGGATATTGGTAACTATACCAACCTTATCTCCTATCTCAGAAAATTTGTGCAGAAACAAAGTTGAGCACTCCGTAGACTTAACATAGGAAGCAGAATCCATGAGGTGCTAAAAACTACCAGTAAGCAGAAAACACAAATAGGAAAAGCCCAAAGATTTTTAAAAAAAACCCATCACATTATAGTATAAGCAGATCACCAGGGCTGATGGGTCTTGAAATGTTATGTCCAGTTACAGAGTCAGGCTTAAATGTCGTTGAAACTGCTGTTATGGGCTGAATTTTTTTGTTCCTCCCTCACCCAATTCACATATTGAAATCCTAAGCTCAAATGTGATGGTATTAGGAAGTGGGGCCCTTGGGAAGCAATTTGGTCATGAGGGTGGAACCCTCATGAATGGGATTAGTGCCCTTATACATAAGAAAGAGGCATCAGAGAGTTCCTTCCCATCTCTCCACCAGGTGAGGAAACAGTGAGAAGTTGGCTGTCTGTAAAACAAAGAACTCTTAGCCAGACCAGACTATGATAGCACCACAATCTCAGGCTTCCAGGCTCCAGACCAGAGAGAGACACATTTCTGTTGTTTAAGCCACCCAATCTATGGTAATTTTTATAGCAGCCCGAACAGACTAAAGTACGGTCAGTACCACTGAATGTGTTCTTTGAAACTTGTTGGTATGGATTTTCTAGATTCTTATATAAAGCCTCGATACATGGTGGGTACACTTATTTTCATGTGTATCTTTATTATTTTGAAATCCCATTTCTTAGGTCAGCTGAGTAAATCTTGGTTCTTTGCAATGAAAAAATATCTGGTGCACTGTATTTAAAATATGTCTTGAAGTGTATATACGCCTGTCTTATTTTTGAAGAATGTTACAACTTGTGCAATATATATTTATTGAAGAACTAATAAGGGAAATGAGAAAAGAAAATTTTAGACCATGCAGGAGGCAGCCTAACCCACGATCAGTCCATTACACCAATATACTGATTTGAGAATTTTAAATCACTTGTGGCATCTATCATAAAGTCTGTAACAAGATTCTACATCATTTTTAGCTATAACAAGGAGCAACAAGAAGGTTTTAGAGCTAGAAATTCAGTGGTTTTATTTTTGCTTTGCAAAAGCAGGAACATTTGCTTTGCTGACCCTTCATATTAAAGGTAAAATTGGCTGCCTAGAAAATCATTCTGTGGAAATAAGACAAATCTCTTGGGGATCAGACTAGTTGCCCTCCCTCCCCAGAACTGGCAGAGCCTGGATGCTCTTGACCTAATGCCCTACTGCATGCCAAATAAGGGTAGTCATTTCATTTTCTTGAAACTACTTTTACCAGCCACAGACCAACCAAAATTAACCTCAGAAAAACCTGAACTTGTGATTTAAATTGAAAAGCTGTGTGTTTATCCACAAGTAAAATAACTATGGTTTGTGTGGGATTTTCTGCTGACTGAGAGGAGACGGTCAGCATCTTCGGCATGAACATATTAATGGTCTAAATTGTTACATATGTAAACATTAATAAGCTCATTTAGCAACCACTGAACTCTGCATGTTTCTAACACATTTACTTTCATACTTGCCCCGAAGATAAACAATTTGGAAAAAAAATTCCATCATTTAAGTGTAATTAAGCTTAATAATTATTCAAACTTGTCATCCATTAATCATGACCAATAAAACATTTCCAGCCAATTGCCCATCAGTGGAAATACTAGCTCTGCATTTATTATAACAAAAGAACCACTGTTTCATGTATTCTACATAAAATCCCTTTGCTTAAAGATTATGTTTTTTTTCTCCTCACATTCCCCAGCAGGCTGAATACATTACGCGGATGTGATTTACTGTAGAGTTGAAAAAAGAGCAAAATTCTATAGACCTAGTATTCTATTCTTAAGTTATAATGTTACCTCTCAGTGATTGTTTTGCTCATCACGGATGGAACAGAAGCATTTGTAGCAGGACTCTTTGTTAATCCAGGTAGATGGAAGGCAGTGAGAGCCCTAGAACACACACCTCTCCGAATGATATTATCCATGTTCAGCAACACTGGAAAACAGAGTCCACCCTAGGAGCTTTCTTTTGCTCACTGGGTAAAAAAGCTATTGATGTGTGAGTTTGGGTCTTTATACATCACCACTTGAAGATAGCATTCTGAAGATTTATGGCAATGTTTGTAACTTGATGAATGAAAGGTAGTATCCATGACACTAGCACACCGAAGACATTTTACTATATCCTTCCTTGTTACCTAAAAACTTAGTCCTATGAAATAATTGTGCACATGTGTGTGCATGCACAGGCATAAATCCATGAAATCTACTGCAAACATACTAAAAGCCCATGTTCTTCTGTGGTTATTCAAATATTACATTCAATAAAAAAACAATTTGACTTATATTGGAAGAGTTTTTTTTAAATGCATCGAGGAACATCATCCATGAAACTCTTTGAATAGTCCTGTGAAGGACCCAGGAAAGATAATCCAGATCCACAGATGAGTTAACTGATCTTGTACATAGTGACACAAGACAGAATAGTCTGCCCTCGAATCCAGGTCATCTGAATCCAAGGTCAGTGCCCATTTCACTGGACCTAAGAAGCCTCTTGAAGACAAGGCTGCTCTGAATTCTAGTTTCTCAAGTACCAGACCTTCTACCCTAGAGCCACCTGCAACATCTGAAGACCGTGTCTCCACTCTCCCATATACCAGGGATTTCTGTCACCGACTCTGTTGCAAACAGTGGCCCACTAAAGTCACCATGCTTAATATACCCATTGCAGTACCACTGGCATCTATTCTCCTCTTAGTTTTTCTTATTCAAGCTCTGTGTTTCCTCTTCTCTGACCTTCATTTTTCTTTCTAGAAACTCTGCTCCATGCCACATAAGCTTTCTGTATCGTCCAGTGCCTTCTAATGGCACCTTCTGTATCATTGCTTGACTCATATTTGGTTCCACCCCAAAGAACACCACTTCCTCTGAGATTTTTAACAAGAAGAAGTACACCATGAACTCTGTCTTCAGGTAGAGCGAGTTAACTGGGATCATCACATAAACAAAATAAAGGTTTTATAACGTGAAATACCAACACTTTGTGCAATGTGACCTTATGATGTCAGGTTTAGCAGAAATTATTTTCATTTGGCAGATAGGAAAACTAAGGCTCACAGAGACAGCATCACTTAGGTAAGGTCCAGGAGCAGCTAATGGCAGAGCTCATCTCCTTGGGATCCCATCTTTTTCTGTTTTTTTTCTCCTCAATTATATAATTGCACTGTCCTCATTGTCACCATGCTTAGTAGGAGAGTTAAGAAATCTGTCTATGATCACAACTACCAATTTTTGGTCTATTTACCATTCATTCAGCATGTATTTGTCAACAAGTATTTAATTTCTTTTTTTTTTTTTAAATATATCTTTATTGATTTCAGAGAGAGGAAAGAAGAGGGAGAGAGAGAGATAGAAACATCAATGATGAGAGTGTCATTGATCAAGTCCGCAACTGGGCATGTGCCCTGACCAGGAATCGAACCTTGATCGCCTGGATCCTAGGTCGATGCTCAACCGCTGAGCCACACCCGGCCAGGCCAACAAGTATTTAATTTCTAATCAGCTACTTTTTTTAAAGTCCAGCTAACCTGTGTTAGGCTATCAGACCAAGGATTTGTAAGCTTTTACAGCAAGTGGTCAAACTGTAAATAATTTAGGCTTTGAGGGCCATAAAGTCTCCATCAAAACTACTCAAATCCACCCATAAAGCACAAAAGCAGCCACAGACAGTATGTGAATGAATGTGCATGGTTGTAGCTCAATAAAACTTGATTTACAAAATCAGCTGGCCAGCTATATTTGGCCCACAGATGGACAAAGTGGGCATATAATTGAGTCAGCCTTAGTAACTGTATTTTCTTACCCACATTTGAAATACAATTTTCAGATGTGGTTGCTGAAATTTCTCTACAAATTAAGAAGAGTGAGTGAGAAAACAATTGCTGTGCATGGAAAAGGTGGGCCTCCACATATAGAACAAGGTATTTCCAAGAGATTGGGCATACAATTGAGACAAATCACATTGAAGTATAATAGGGCAGGAGCTTCTTCAGGGATCTTCATTAATATTTTTAAAGCAGAAATTATTTCAATCATATTAAAATCACCCTTTAATTTACTTGCCTTATTAGAACTTTTTTGCTACATCAATGTTTCTCAAGATAAGGTTTATTTAAAACTCTGTGTCTAAATGGAAGTACACTGGAAAGACAGAAACATACTAATGAAGCTTCTTAGCAGGATTATTTTCACTTCTTTTGTCTTCACTTTTAAGACTATGAAGTCATAAGTATAAATTGTATTAAATTTTCAAAAAAGACTTGTCAAAATGATAATTTTTGTCTTGTTTCGTGAGTCAAATAGGTTAGCCTATAATTACTTGGCTATTAGAGAAAGTTAGTATTATAATACCCTTCATTTTCATCTGATGACAAGACATTGGCATAAGACAATCCCACAGGGCTGTAAAAAGTATTAACTGAGAAGAGCAGGAGATATTTATCTTGTTAGTCTAAGGTTCAGTAGTTTTCCTTGGACAAGTGTGCAGACACCTGAAAACTGAAAAATTTGTTTTTATTGGGTTCAAATGACATGTTATCTAAACGATACTCAAAATTCCTTGATGTTCCTAATAAACAAACTTGAAAAAATATAATTGTAAATTATTGATCCCATGCCAAAAACCTGTCACTAGGCGTATAAACTAGCACGAACATATGTTAATGCATAATTCACCATTTGCGACAGAGCTTTGTTAAAAAATTGATGAAAATTCATGAAAGAGCCTTTCTAAATTAAGTTTCCCAATAATGAGTAACCAGAGGCATTCATAATGTAGAGTTAATACAGCTTTTGAAATGAGCTTTCGTGAGTTTTGTAGGACATTTATAAGACATCATTAAACCTCTAGGTAAACAATTTTATTACTTAGTATCACAGTTGTCTACATTTAACTACTTAATGGGAAGAAATTAAGAGGTCATCTGGTTCAATGTTTCCCAGCGTGTGGTCCATGAGCCACCTGCATCTGATTCACCTGTGAGCTAATTAAAGATGTTCATCCTGGCCCACACCCAGGCTTCCAGAATCAAGATGTCTAATGAGAGGCCTGGAAATCTGCACTTTCCCCTAAGCACCTCAGATGCTTCTTATGTGTTGTAATGTTGAGATTCAACCATGGAGTCTGTAAATGAGAAACTGCGGCGCAGTTCACCTAAAAACCAATCGCAGATCTGGGAGTAAAATCCATTACTTCCTTACTCCTAATCCAGTGTTATTCCTCCACATTTCAGAGAAAAGTAAGTAAATAAGTAAGTAGATGTATTACACAAATACACCGACTGAGCAAATGGTCTGTACCAATGCTACTGGAATGAGTAGTTGGTGGCCGTTTCTAACATATGCTTACCATTGGCCGGATCCTATTCTCAGTACTGAAATATATTAACTTATTTGATCCTTGCATCGAACCTCTAAGGTATGGGCTATTATAATTTACAACTTACAAATGAGAAAATGGAGGCACAAAAAGGTCAAGTAACTTTCATTGTTGTAGGATTATCACTTTCCCAGAAAGGAATCAACAAAGGACCACCACACCTAACCTCATCTTGGCCATCAAAACAGGGTAAGGAGATATTAATGCTTTCCTGAGGTAAAACATTATAAATTATCCCTGGTTAGAATTTACCTCCAGAAGACTGATCCTCTGGATAAACCAATTCCTCTTTGGACTGCAAGAATATACTTAATTTCATGACTACACATTAATCTAGCTACCAGGTATTTACACCTGAGTGTGAATTTTTTTTTTTTTCAGTTAGAGTCCTGAAAGGTGGGTGAAGTTACATGCAATAATAAAGTGTAAACTGAGATGCACTTGGAGTAGGGTTTCCAGATGTAGCAAATAAAACTTGAGATGCCCAGTTAAACACAAATTTTAGATAAATTACAAATAATTTTTCTATCATCAGTGCACTCCAGATACAGCAACATTATACTATTTCCTTGTAATTATTTATTGTCTACCCAAAATCCAAATTTAACCCCAGCTTGGAGAAAGAAAGAGAGAGGCTTTTGGGGAGAGAGTGGTCAGATATGGGTGGGGGCCTCGTTAGGGAATTTGATGTACCCCCTGAGCAGCACAAAGGCACTCCACCCTGGAAATTTGAGAGCCTAAGAAGAGACATCTCTTAATTGGGCTGTTTTGTCTAATGTTGGGTGTGTCCAGCACTCCCATAACATCTAGACCTGGACAAAATATCCCTGAAAATTGATGAATGAAATACAAAAGATGCTGTGGAAGCTGCAGGACCATGTAGATGCTGGTACTGCCACTGATACATGGGTAAGTGATAATCCATCGACTGCGTAATTTTTCCTAAGTAGCCGAACACCATGCCTTAACCTTGGGTATTGCCTCATGGTTGTTTGGTGATTTCATTAAACCTTTCTTACTTCCCCAACTAAGCCATCAGCTTCTTAAAATTTGGGAACTTTTACTTGACTGCACTTTATAAAGTAAGCTTGCAGAGAATATGCACTGAATAAGACTAAGGAATAAGGGTTTTGTCTGTTTGTTTTCATTTTGGTAGATTCTGCTTAAATTATGCATGTATTCATTAATTCCTCCAAGGAATATTGAGTGCCACCTTAATTTTGCAAGTTGCTTTGCCTGGAGAGGCACTGTGAGGATGAGGGATTGGAGCTCAGCTTCTAACCAATATGAAGTCTTATGCCCCCTTTCATTAGCACAGAAGAGAAAACTGTGGTTTCTTTAAAATCTATCCATGGGCAAGCCAGTCACCTTTTTCAGCTTAGTTTTAAAATCATGATAACTTCCTTAAAATAATGTAACCCAGAATCCTGTGTACCCTCGCCAAACTAAACAGATGATTTATTTTATTCATTTCCACTTACCACAAAATGATTAGTTAAATCTTAAAGAAAAATACTTATAAATCAAGCACTGGCATCCCTTGGCGATACCGTGGGATAGATTTCAGAGCATCGCAATAAAGCGAGTTGTAATCTCTTTGCTGGGGGAGGGTCTTGTCCTCGGTTTGTAAAACACATGCCACCTGTGAAGCGCAGTAAAACAAGGCACGCCTGTGTGCTTTTTGTTTTTCTCCAAACCAGAGTACCTGGGTCTGAATGTACACTTATAAGGGGGGGAAAATGAGAGTTTTTCTAGACAATACTAAATCCTGCAATATAATTTTTGGCCTGAAATATACCAGCAATTAAAACAGTAGAAAAAGACAACATTTTTTCTCAAACATTTCTTTGTTGATTGCATACTTAAACAGAACCTGAAACCCACTTGTTTGAAAAGTACATAGCCGTTTTCTAACCTGCTCGTAAGGCCAAATAGTTTGTTCACAGATTTCAACCGCAGCATGAATTCTGATGCATGAAAGCAATACCAACTAAAGCAACGAAACACAAACTATTATAGTAAGACCCTTTTAACCAACGAGTTATAAAATGGAATGAATATTTTAATTCTCTGATCCTAAAAATTACAAGAAAATTCTAAATTTAAAGAAAAACTGCCTATGTTGAAAAATACATAGTAACAGGACAAAAATTACTTTGAGCCCAACCTGTCAGACCACAATTATTATAGGAACAAAGCCACAGCAAGAAGGCTACCCTACCCACCTACCCACCCCCCAGCAAATCAGGGGAGAAATAAGAAGTTTCATAAAGCAGGGCCTACCCACAAATTTCCTTTCTAGGAGCACCACCCACCAACTCTGAAATCTCCAGAAAACTCTAGCATTAACATCACTCCATTTAGTCATCTACGTTGGCTACCACACAGCCACAAATAAAATGTATACATACTGCCTGAGAAATTTCTGTTGGGGGGGTGCCAATGGTAAAGGAGGAAACCTTTAGATAAACTAACACAGATTTAACGACGACAGTAGCAACCACACACGCTGCAGCAAGCCTGCCCCCAGAAGTAACCAGCCATCGAAAATCTCTCAGAAGTCATTCCGAAGTCACCTGCCAGCTCAGCGCTCGTAGGAGGATCACAGAGCCCTCACTGTGGAGGGCAGCATGGGGAATTATGCTTTGGAGGGCCTGGGTCCGGACCAGCTTGGGGACAGTGGCTCTGGAAGGGACCCTTGGGTGACCGGAGCCTAAGTAGGCTTGGGGTGAAGTCCAGTTAAGACAAATGCATGCAGCTCCAGGCTTGCAAATGCCCCTCTGCCCCTAGGATTATTCTGTTTTCTTCTTGTAAACCACTCGGTATTAAATGAGCAACCTTTATTCCGGGTGCAGCTGAAGGCAGAGACGAGAGAGGAACATACCTAGTAGGGCAGGCACTTTCCTCCCGTCCTCTGGCCGGGCTCTGGCTCTCCCCCGGCCCCCTCTCCGCTCAGGCGCTTCTGCCCATCACGCTTCACCGAAAGTTCTTCATCCCCCAGCAATTTGCACTCAGCTGTCAGGCGGCCCCCAAGCAGAATAGCAATTAGCCCGTGTCAGCCCTCCTGCTACCTCTCTCCTCGGTTCTACATTATTTAGAGGCTTAGAGGCGGTGTGATCACAGCTGAGGTGGGAGGTGGAGCCCATCAGGCCTCTACTTTTTAAACCTGCAATGAACCTGAAACAGAGCCAAAAGGTTCACCACCAAGACACAAACGTAACCAAACCCTCTTTCTACACTTCTCTCCTAACTTTGCTTTACCTGTTCCTGTGCTATTTGTCCCCACCCCACAACCTGCCCCTGGTCTCATTAATCTTACTCAGGCATCCTCAGGGGCAAAGCTAGTGGAGGGTATTAAACTCCTGCACGTGTTTTCTAAAATACAGTATTTTTTATTCCCCTTCATGAGCAAAATCTGTGCATGGTTGTCTATTCCTTGGATCTCTTACACCACCCATCAGCTTCTTTTTAAACGTTAACATGAATAAAAATATCCTCACTGTGCTGTGGTTCACATCTAACAAAGAGGGCTGCTCTCTGGGGCATGCAAGACCTTACTTTGTAAGCAAAACCCAGGGGTAAGAAGCAGAAACCTGGGAAAGCTGCAGACAGAGCCCGGAGAGCCACTTGCCAGCACAGGGTTGGCTCCCTGGGTGGCGAGTGCATTTTTCAAAGTCATGTGGAGCTAATAAATAGAAGAGTTGTCATTCAGAAAGATTTAATCACCCGAGGAGGAAACCTTTCCACATATTTTCATCTGTTACCAAAAAATATAATTAGCAAGATAGGTTTTCATCCACCTACTGAACTGTTCCAACTCGGGGGGCATGAGTTGAATTCCCTGGCCTCCATTCGGGGTCACAAAGTAATCAGTACCTCAAATGCTTCCACAGGTGATTACTCTGCCTGAGACAAAGGGAAGGGAAGGCAAGAAGGGGCCGCGAGCTCACAGGCAGGGCATGCAGATATTTTCTAAAAAGCAGCTAAAACAAAAAACGCACTGTAGGGGTCCAGGAGTTTATCTCTCCCCGCGCACTGTCATCAAACATACTCAGTTTAGGAGTAAAGAATGGTTTTATAATTGCCAGCACGGTGCACTCTACAGTCATGCACATACATATAAGAGCAGGAGAGAAGAGTAAGAACTAAAGTGTAAATACAAGTAAGTCTTTATTTATATATCGTTGGCTCTCTTTACCTGCATTTAGTCACATCTCCTGAACTGCACAGTTTTGTTTTGGTTTTTAAGATACAGCAAGGTAGCAGGACCTTAGTATGATTTGTATGTCTACCCACCCCTCAGCTGGAGAGTGTAAGAGCAAATGGATGGTTTCTCCTCCACAAATCTCCTTAACCCAAACCATGGATATTTCCATGCCATGCCCTTCCACACTTCTCTACCCTCCCCTATAAGATATCTCCCAAAGTCCCAGCTCTGGGTCCCACCTTTCACCTGGGAAGCCTGCCCTCAAGCACTCCCAGCTCAAGGCGATGCTTTGATGGGTGAAATCACAGTCCCAGAGGGTATAGACCATGTTCCATGCACTCTCAGGCTCCTTCCCTGCTAGCCTATGAGCTCAAACCCTGAGGACGATCAGTCCCTATTTGTACTGTTGTATAGATTGCTTTCTATTTCTAGGACATTACTTTTTATCTGTTTCAACTTGAAGAGTCGAGCATTTATTAAGGCAATTAGCGTCAGCCTTTGAGCAAAAGCAACACCACAATCTGGAATGAGAACAAATGGAGAAAAAAAGAATCTTCACAGCAGCATTATTCATAATAGCCAAAAAATAAAGGAAGGAAGGTCCATCAACAGTAAAATAAATTGCAGCATAGTAATTCAAAGGAATACTAACTACTCAGCAACGAGAATGAATGGACTACAACCACCGTCAACAGCACGGATGAAGCTCACACAAAATGCTACATACTGTGTGATCCTACTGAAGTCATTCCATATAGGCAAGTCCCCAAATAGGCATTCTAGTGTACGTGTTAGGCGTCAGGATGGTGGCTCTCCTTGGAATTAAGCTAGAAAGTGGGCACAAAGGGGCACTACATGTGTAGCAACATTTTATGTCTTGGTCTGGAGGCAGGTTACACCAGGATGTTCGTTTTGAAACTTTATTAAGCTGTTCATTCATGCCATGTGTACTTTCTATGTGTTAAACTTCAATAAAACATTCATATTTTTATGAAAAGGGAGAAATATAAATTTGACTAAGGAGCTACCGCCTGGCATTTACTGGGTAGCCAGTATATGGCCAGGTCTTCATTTCTAGGAATTTTTTAATTAACTGGTACCTGGGTTTAGGGCTCCCCTATTGAACTGTGTACAGGTTTTTCTGTGAACTTGAGTTTTCATTCCTCTGAGATGAATGCATACGAATGCCTTTGTGGGGTGTACGGCATTAACTGTTTAGTTTCTATCATTTTACCTTTCAGCCAGCAGCGTGTGACTGATGCAGTTTCTCTGCATCTTCATCAGCATTTGGAGCCATCACCATATTTTATCATAGTCCTTCTGATATGTATGCGTTGGTATATTGTGGTCTGAACTTGCACTCCCTTCGTGGTTAATGATGTTGAACATCTTTTATGTTCTTACCTGCCATCTGTATATTCTCTTCAGTGAAAGGTTATTCATGTCTTGTGCTCATTTTCTAACTGATTAATTATTTTATTACCATTAATTTTGAGAGTTCTTACACAGCCTTGGCCCTTTTTTAGAGATGTTGCCCGAAAATATTTTTTCCCATTCTGTAGCTTATTTTTTCAACCTTTTCACAGAGTCATTCATAAAGCAAAGGTTCCTAATTTTGAAAAGACCCTAATTTTGAGAGTTCTTACATAGCATTGGCCCTTTTTTAGAGATGTTGCCCGAAAATATTTTTTCCCATTCTGTAGCTTATTTTTTCAACCTTTTCACAAGTCATTCATAGAGCAAAGGTTCCTAATTTTGAAAAGACCCAACTTACACATTTTTCCTTTTATGGATAATTTTTTTACTGTAAATGAACTCTTTGCCTATCCCTAGATCTCAAAGATTTTATCATGTTTTTAAAACATGTTTTAGTTTCACGACTTACATGTAAGTGTATGATCTAGTTTGCTTTTACTTTTGTGTAAGATGTTAACACTTAGGTAGAGATGAGGCCTTTGGTTTTTTGTTTCCCTTACAGAGGCACAATCGTTTCAGCACCGCTTGTTACAAAGGTTGTCTTTCCTTCATTGAACTGGTTTTGCACCTTTGTCAAAAATTGCTGGAGCAGATCCATGTGTTGATTTCTGGGTCCTCTAGTCTTTTCTCTTGTTCTGCTTGTCTATCCTTCTGCCAATACCACACTGCTTTGACTGAGTATCTTTGCATGTAAGTTCTTGAGAGATATTGGTCTGGAACTTTCTTTTCTTTTCCTTTCTTTCTTTTTCTTTTCCACTGAATTTGTTTGGTTTTGATATCAGGGTAACACGGGCCTCATAAAATGAATGGGACATATTCTCTTCTGTTTTCTGGCGGAGACTGCGATTTCGTTATATATTTTTGTAATATATTAGTACATGTTAAATATACATAGATTGAGATTCATGTGAAAACATTTCCACTGATGGGGTACAGGGTTATTAATGTCTTAAGACTAGATATGGCAACATTTCTACTTATTTTTGGTCAAATCTCTTATTTTATATAGCTTTATTCTTCTTCCCATTTGAATGACAATGGAAAAATCATATTTGTATTTCCCTTCCCATACCCTGAAAATTTGAGAGGCATATGGAAAATTATACTGAGTTGATAGCATGCCCATTTAATAATAAGAAGGAACAGACTTGGGGGGAAAAAGTTACAAATTCACATTTTAAGGAAATAAATCAATAGTCTCATGCATATAAATAAAACAAATCACATTTCCAAGTACCTAACTCAGTGGTTATCAACTGGAACAAGAAAGCATTATTTGGCCCTAAATATCAACAATGGTGAGGTTAAAAAGCCCAGTTTAAGTAATACTGAATCCTTAACAAATTCTAAGATATGACTTCATATGGAGAAAGAGGTATAATATCGCATTTTGGAATTTATGAAATATTCATATACATTTACATGTATATGTGTGTATATATAGGTAAACACATACATATAGTTTTATTAACAATAAACGAATACCTTATATTGTTATGAAAAGAGTTCAACCCTGACAAATTTTTTCTTCAAGGTATTGGACAATGTTTTTAAACTCTGAACTATCTTGTGGAAGTAAGCAGTTAGTCTGAGAAATCCAAAAAGAAATAAAGCAATAAGAACAAGTGATATCCATAGACTGTAAAGGCAAAATATTGTAAAAAATGATGGGCTTAAATCATGTCCTTTAGGTTACTTCTCGCCATCCTGACCTCTCACTTCAGCACTTCTCTGTTCAGCAAAATAAAACAAACCTCAAGGGACGTATACTGGACATTTGTAGAACTGAGAAGTTAACAGGGAACCAAGGATCACAGGGTCTATCAGTGATCTCCCATAGAGTCCAAAGACCTGAACACCACGTAGCACAGAGGAAGATCCCTAGTTTTAGCATCAGAAGTCCTTGGTTTGGGTTCTGACTCTCATTTATTAGTTGTGGATCATGTCCATCATCTATACAACATATTTATTTAACTATTCAACAAATATCATTTCAAAGCATGCCTACCTTCTAGTGGGGAAAGGAATATTTATCTCATAGGTTTGTTTGAAGAATAAATAATAACAATATGACAGCATGGTGCTCGATATATGCTGGGAACAATTAGAAGGGCTTTACACAGATATTAACTCATGCAGCCCTTTGAGATGGGTACTAGAATTAACCCCATTTGAGAGAGGAAGAAACTGAATCATAGAGAGGTTAAGTTATAGTTCCATAACCACACTACTAATAAGTGATGGATCGAGGATGGGAGCCCAGGGTATTGTGTTCTGAGTCTAGAAAACTGCATTGCCAAACACAAATGCCATTGTGTTTGAAGAGCATTCTTAGGAAAACAAACAAAACAACTGAACCGCCCATTACCTTTTTTCCAAGCTACTGTCATTTATTCCTTGGATAACTACAATAGCTTCTTAACTGATTTTCATATTTCCCTCCTGTTCCAACTAGAGTCTTTGAACCCAGAGCAGCAAAAGTGGTCTTTCAGATCAGACTACTCTTCTGCCTAAACCCAACAATGGCTTCTTACTATCTTTACAAAAACCATAGTAAATTCTTACCAGGCCCACAGGATCAGTATTTCCTATTCTTGGCTCTCTCTCCATTCCTATCTACAATCTTCCTTTCTTCACTCCTCTCTGGCCACACAGTCCTTCCTGCTAGCTCTTGAATGAACCAAAAATATTCCTATTTCAGAGACTAAGCTTTTTTATTTCCCTCATTCTGAGCAGTCTCTTTTTCCAGGTACCACATTTAAAAGATGTCACCCCTGACCACCTCATTCAAAACACTGTCAATCTTTATTCTTTTCCAATGCTTGATTACTTTTACAGCATTTGTCATTCTTTGGTGCTGCACTATAGATTTGCCTGTTTATTATCTACACCCTTCACTAGGATGGAAGCTCCCTAAGGACAGGACTTCTGTCTGTGGGACTCACCACTAAATCTTCAGTGCCTACATTTTCGTCTGGCACATAGTTGGTGCTCAATAAATGCAACAATACATTCAGAATGCATAATATTATTAAAAATAAAAATATAATAGAAAAACATACATGTACAATTTTAATTAAACCGTGATACAGGAGATCACGGTTTGATTCTCGGTCAGGGCACATGCCCAGGTTGTGGACTCAATTCACAGTGGAGGGCATGCGGGAAGCAGCCGATCAATGACTCTCTCATCATTGATGTTCCTCTCTCTCTCTCTCTCTCTCTCTCCCCCCCCTTCCTCTCTCTGAAATCAATAAAGACATATTTTTTTAAAATTTAAAATAAAATAAATAATTTAAAATCCAAAACTATTTCATTATTGCCCCAAAACTACATAAATGAGCAAAGAAAATACATCAGTGAGAGAGAAGTTTAAAGCAGGGGCCCAGAGTTCTGAACAGCCCTTCTATTAATATATAATCATGTGATCACATGGAAGAGGCAGAAAGGCAGGTAGTTATGGCCAAATTTGTTAGTGACATTAACATGAGATAATTCCCTTGGTAAAAAGCAACAGCTAATGAAGAAGGGCTGGTGAAGGACTGGAGCACAGGATGGCAGGTGCAGCCACACGAGGCTAACATTAAGTAACCAGAATAATGAAATAGAGCAACGCATCCATAGTTGGATAGTGAGTCCTAAGCCGCTAACCTATTACATATTATTCTCATGATGCTGGCCATGGTCACCCCAATGAGGTCATCAATTTCTTTAGGGTAAAGTAAAAATAATAACCCACACTTCCTGTATCGCCCTAGTGGCCAGCTTTGTCAAATGGGAGCTTTCTGTATGATATTCAGTTTCACACATCATGTAAACACACAGAAAAACATAAAGAAAACATGCCATCTCCTTTCACTGGCTTCATGAAACTTTTCTTAAGGAATTCAGAAGCGTGGGAAGAGTAGGAAAGACAGTGTACTGGTGTGGGAAAGCCAGCCGTAAAGAGAATCTTTGTGTTCTGGTCTAATCACATTTCTAATTAGTCCTGATGCTTGAAATAAGCTATTTAATATCTGTCAGCCCCAGCTTATTCATATGTGTGATAAAAATAATGGACTAGGTGAACTCTAAAGCAGATATTCCCAACCTTGGTACTATCGACAACTGGAGCTGGGTTAGTCCTTGCTGAGAGAGCTGCCATATGCATTATAGGAAGTTTAGCAGTAATCCTAGTCTCTACCTGTTAACTAGATGCCAGTGCCCTCCCCGCAATTTTCAGGCCCGGACTCAAAAATATCTGTAGACAATGTTATATCTCCCCTGGGGAGTAAAATCACTCACTCGCCCCTTCGAAACCATTGCTTTACACTTCTGGCGTATTGTTTCTCTTTCCACATTAAAACGTTGCATGTTCCAAATTATAAAATCATTTTACTCCCTTCTTTCAAATTACTTTACAGAGCTTCCATCTGTATTTTCCCGTATAAAACCGCACTATAAGGTCTGTTTCTAAATTTTCTTCTCAAAGACCTGGTCTGTTATATTGATTTTGGGAAATTTGAAGACCAATCAGTTGCTCACAGTTCACCCTGCAGCTCGGGGAGGGAAGCAAATTTGGTCATTTTTGTGCCATGATTGCCACCTAAACCAAAGGAAGCCTTCTTCTCTCTCCTTCTAGCCTCATGTGTCACTTGAGGCTAGATAAATTTGATAAATAGGCACACTGCATTGATAAATCTCTCAGGGATCATGTGAGGTCAAAATAGGATTAACCACATGGAACTCTACAATAAGTGATTGTCTCTGTGAGGCACCTTCAGAGATTCTGGTAATAGCCTCTCCTGCTCAAAAATAGTACGTTGTGGCAGACTGATGGCATTTCTACTAGAGCATATTCCCCATGGTAAGGTCACAAAAGGATGTTACACAAAAAGATATAGCAACTGCACTCCATGGCATTAACTGTTCCAACAAGAGGTTTCCTCAGTTCACTCTGCCCAGCTCGAGAAGGCAGGTGGAGTGCGAATTAGGAATTAGTGGGAATAAGAAAACCACTATGCCTGGGGTCATGGACTTTGGAGGTTTCTCCAGGAGCTTACCTGGGCATTAAAGTAGCAAGGTCTAAGAAGCAGATCCCTGTCAGCCTGGCCTGAATCAACCAGGTCAGGCAGGCGAGGGGAGCAGAGCTGGGGGAATGCAGTGTCTCTGTTCTACAGAGGAGACAGGCAGGCTGTCACATGCAGGCCTTGTTATGTTACTACTACTTACTGATATATTATCATACAGACATTGACATCTATAAGGACATGGGATCTAGGGCAGTGAGGCGAGTGCCTGCCATCAGGAAGAGTGCATACACTCTAGATAGCAGACCACATTTGAGCAAGGGCGTCTGTCTTAGAAGAGGGCTGGGCTATAAAACAGACTATGCCAAAAGAACCAAGAAGTGGGCCCTAGGTCCAAAGCCCAGTCACACAGACTGGACTACCCAAGAGGTGTGCAATTTGTTTCATATCTGAGGATGTAAGATCCCCCAGTTCATACTGTTTTGAAGGCAACTTGGAGAAACATAAGGCCACAAGACTCTAAGTCAAAGAAAGTCCCTTCAGGTGGATGAGGTCAGGCTAGTGACATTCAATGAGGATAGAAGAAAAACCCGGCATGAATCCATTGTTTTAGTGCATGTATTTATGTAGAAATGAAGTTCTGGCCTGGCTGGTGTTGCTCAGTGGTTGTGCTTGACTCATGAACCAGGAGGCCACAGTTTGATTCCTGGTCAAGGCACATGCCCTAGCTGCTGGCTCCATCCTTCAGTAAGGGATATGCAGGAGATGACTCTCTCTCATCATTGATGTTTCTATCTCTCTCTCTCTCTCCCTTCCTCTCTGAAACCAGTAAAAACATATATTAATTTTTTTTTTTTTTAAATGAGGTTCTGGAAGAGATGGAAGAACTGAGAGTAGTAGAGTGTGGGCTGACATAATTCTAAAACAGTTAGGGAGATACTCCCGAGCAGTCCTAACATTTGTGAATAAACTTAGTATAGGATCATCTAAATAATTTGTTAATTTTTCTAATCACTTAAATCAATTCAAAGTCAAACTAACTCTACCTGATAAAAATAGAATATATAATATATAAGGTAAGCCAAAGATGTAATTTTAAATTTTGGAGTTGCCACATTAGAAAAGTAAAATAAACAAGTTGAAATTATTTTTAATAATCTATTTTATTTAACTAAATGTACCTAAAATATTATTAGTTCAAGTATGTCAATATTTTAAAATGTTAATAAACTATTTTACTAATATCTCATTACCAGTGAGGTTTTTTTTCATACTAATATATGTTTTATATTTGCAACATATCTCAATTCAGATGCTAAATTTTCATTGCAGATACTTGATCTGTATTTAGATTTGATAAAATTTGCAGTTGAAAAAGTAGATTCACGCACACAAGTTGTCCAAATACGCTTCAAAGTTTTCCAAAACTGAATGAGTATTAGCTTTTAAATTAAAATTAATTAAACTTAAATGAAAGTAGATTAGTTTCTTAGTCACTAGTCACATTTCAAGTGCTCAACAGCCAAATATGGCCAAGGGCTACTGCATTGGACAGTGCAGATTTAGACTATGTCTCTCTGCTTAAGTAACACGTTTAAGCATGTCATGATTCACTGTGTAGAAAAACATTTTATTTTCTCAAAAATCTCTCATTTCAAACTTCAAGGAGAAATTTTGTGCACTACCATTAGACAATGTTTCCATCTATGAATAGTTTCAAATTTTTTGATTATATCACTTCTGAGTCTTAACATTTCCTGAATACAAATCCCCAATCTTTTAAAGTCAGTTTCCTTTTGAAATCACATAATACCCCCAATCAACTGAGTTACTACTCTCTGGATGTTCTCCAGGTTTTTCATATATATTAGTTGTGTCAGCAATCAAATCTGAAAATAATATTCTAAGTGTGGCCTGACATTTCTTTAATATAAAGGTGTGCTCTGTAATCTAACACACTGTTAGTAGGTGAGGCATTGTCATAAGAACAAAACACAATGGAAAACCAGTTACCCTCCTTCTCTAAACTAACAGGGCCATTTAAAAAAAAAATGCCCTCATAGGTTAGGATGAAATAAGTATTTTATTTTCTAACAGTGAAAGCAGACCAAAAAAAAAGCTTTGATACCAAAAGATGCTCTGAGGATCCCATCGCCTCTAGAAACAGAGCAGATTTTAATCTACATGGGAGAGTCAAGGTCTATCTAGGGATACATTTCTGCACAAAAGGCATACTTGCTGGGCCAGTTGCACTGCGGCATCCTTTGCTGGAAACATAGGACAGATGATACTTTCTCTTGCCGCAAACTTAGTTTTCAGCTTGGCAACTGATGGATTAAGTATTGAATTTAGCAGAGAAACCACTGTCTCCCTGAAAGGTTGATGGTTTTTTTTTCACAGGACTAACTACCCCCGATTTAGCCATGGCCACCATCCTATTCAATCTCTTATCTATGATTCACACATTAAGAATGCAAATGCTTAATGTGCTCGTGGTCAAAAGCATTTTACACCAACCTTCAGGGCAATCATTCCTATACTAATATACTTACAAGCATTGCGTTAATATATTCGACTCTGCGAAATCTGAAATGATTAGAAAAATAACAGATCAGTGCTATTCACCAAACTTTGATTCATTTGACAGAAATTAATTAGTTCAACCTGATTGGCTCACTTTAATAATAATAATTAGAGGGAGCTAAATAAAGCCCAACAGAATAAGTCTCCTAGGAAAGGATATGTGATTCCTATTAGGCTATAAGGGATTAGCATCTTATCTCAAGTTAACAAACAGCCTTGGTGCATTAGTCTTTTTAACTATTTGGTGTCCATTTTGCATCTTGCAAAATATTACCTTTGAACTGATTCCAAAGCTCTCTTTTAGCAGTTCTTTATCTATCCATCTCCTTCTCTTTAATCAATACAATCCATCACCAGTTTGAACTTCAAATGCAATCATCTAAAATATCAGTGATACTCCTATAACAACTGTCACTCTAAATTCCACATAAACTTTATTAAAAATCATTTTTCAAAAATTTTCCTGAAATGAAGAAATAAGTATATGTATGCCTAGTACTGACAGTAGAGATAATAAAATGGCAATATCCAGTAATTATGGTTTCATTAATTGCAATGCTGAATAATCTATACCTTGGTAAGAAAGACACTGTTTCTTTCTGGGGGAGAGAGGAAGGAATTTATAGACTTAAATACAGATTTTTTTAAAAAATCACATAACATTAATCATACTGACTAATACTGAAGTATTATAGACAAACACCTTTGGCTTAATAATTTCTTTTAATATCATAAAATAGATATTGCTTTATTTGTCCTGAAAACATACAACCAGAATCTACTATAAAGGCAACGATCATAATGCAAACTAACCATTTGGTATGGGTACTCATTTTAAGGGTTGTACGAATGCCTTATATTTATTACTCTATTCCACAGTTAAACCCTATTATAATATGAATCATGTTTATATGGCTTTGTATGTTCCACAGGTCAGCCTCCAACAGTTTTTGTTTTTTTTTAATCTAAAAGATTATATACCTTATGCATTAAATAAAGGCTTTTATATTGAATCATGGACATTAAAAAAGGTATTCCATTATAGCTGAATATTTCCAAATTTTAGCTTTGTTAATTAGTCCTAAAAATGTGTTGCCTAGTCTACAATTATGCAAAATAATTCATCCACCAAATTATAAAGAATCAAAATACTAGCTGCAAAGCAAAGGGGGAAACAAATATTATCCTAATACTCTTCCTATGGGAATTTGGTATTGCATGGGTAATAAAAAATGATGGTGCTATGATTACATTAATAATGTTTCACTTTTTTTTTTTAACCCTGGCAGGCTGCTATGGAAACATGTAAATGTGTTTCCTCACCATGAAAAGAAGTATTTCAATAAAATTGGCAGATATTTATACATGACCTTTTTAGTACAAAGGGTATACATGAACAAGTATTTCAAAAATATCAAAACTGATTCAGAATTTCTTGGGAAAAAAACAATGACATTTTGGCAGCATCAGTTGTGCCCAAGAGGGGAGGTCATCCTTCCAACTTCCATGTCATTATTTTTAAGATTTGAATATTTGAAAGTAAATCCCTCCCATGACAATGAATCAGTATGCAAGACAGACAAAGTAGAAGTCCTGTACATCTTCAGCTTCCAGGTTGAACTCAATTCTATGATGGATTAGGACAGGGGGAAGGGCAAACTCTACCAACTTTTCTAAAAATCGTAATACCAGCTCTTCTATTTAATCCCTCCAAAAATTAGAAAGTGATTCAATAATCTAAATTTTTACTGGTGTTTTATGTATAAAACTTCCTTCATATCCATTGGTAAACATTCAATCTTGTCTTTAAATACATATTTTCTTCTAAAAAATAAATGTGTTGAGGAAGAATAAAAGCCTACAGGACAAGATCTGTGTTGGAATTCTGTCTAACCCTACAGTTGTGTGCAATGGGCAACTCCTTCACCTTACTCTCTGTCTCAGTTTACCTACCAGAGAAATTGTGGAGATAAATTACCTTCCTCAACTCATGGTGCTTTCTAAAAAGCAAATTAGATATGAATATTACTTGAAAAGCATCCAGCATTAAATCAAGATATTTTAAGATAAAGATTGGCTAGAACACTGTTGAAAACCAGATAGAGACGTACAGAGACCAGCTATTTGTTAAATATTTCATGAAGTTTAATATGCTCAGTTTGCCTCTTATATATATTCTCTTTTCTTTCCCTTGAAAATAGACAGACTCTCTGTTAAAACTCCTGAGGTTTTTTAGTTTTGGGGGGAGGGGTTTAGGTTTTTTTCTTCTTTTATAGCATCTTCTAAAAGAGAGAAGTGGCCCTGGCTGGGGTGCTCAGTGTGTCCGAGCCTTGTCCCCATACGCCAAGGCTGTGCTGGGGGTTCGATTTCCAGGCAGGGCACATACAAGAAGCAACCAGTAAATGCATAAGTAAGCGTGACGGCAAATTGGTGTCTCTCTTTCTCTCTCCCTCTCCCTCTCTACAATCAATCAATCGATAAAAATAGGAGTGCTTTATTCTGAGCATCTCTGAGATTATTGAAAAAATTTTGGAAATGTACAAATAAAATTAAAGCAACTGTTCACTATTTAGAAGGTGTCAGGATAGACATTGTTTTTTCAAAACTGGAAGCGCCCGATTGCTGCAGACGGCAAGCGGGATTTAGGGGGAGAGCTGGAGGAGCACTTGGCTGCCATCTCCTGAGGGCCCGCGCCCGGGCCACTTAGGGAAAAGCTGGGGAGCGGGCAGGAGCCCATAATACTGGAAGGGAAGGAGGGAGGCAATGCCCTCTGCAGCTGAACTCTTTTTGGTTTTGGGATATCCCACTCCAGGCCCTTGCTGCACATCTCCCAATACACTTTGTTCCCATAAAATTGAGTCAACCCGAGCAAGGGGCTGCCAGGGACCAGAGATCCCAAGCAGCACAGCACGACTGAGGCAAGAGCCCAGAGGCTTTGTGCTGTGCTCCTGGTCTAACTGCCCTGTTCCCTGAGGGACAGCTCTGCACAGCCCTTCCTCTGCTAGGGCTGGAGGAGTAATGAAAGGTGAACGGACTTGCTTGCTGCTCCCTCCAGGAATTCAGAGTGGCCGTGGGGAAACACTACAGTGAAATTCTCAGTTACCAGTGTGTCCCCTGCCAGCTCAGCCTTATCTTCTTTCTCAAGGGTGCTTTGCTATTCAGGATCTTTTGCAGTTACATACAAATTGTAGGATGGTTTGTTCTACTTCTATAAAAAAATGTCCCTGGAGTTTTGATAGTGATTGCATTGAATCTGTAGATTGCTCAGGGTAATATGGACATTTTTACAATATTAGGGCATGCATTCTTATTATTTTTTTCTAAATGTTTTTGTTAATTTTTAGAGAGAGTGTAAAGCAGAGGGAGAGAGGGAGAGAAACATTGACATGAGAGAGAAGCATTGGTCAGCTGCCTCCTGCATGGGGCCCAACAAGGGATGGAACCCGCAGCCTGGGTATGTGCCCTGACCTGGAATCAAACCAGAGACCCTTCTGTGCATGAATGACACCCAACCAACTGAGCCACACTGGCCAGGGAAGGCATGCGCTTATAGATCAGCAACATAACACACCTGTAAGAAGGGTGACTGAGTTGGAACTTGCCTAAAATATGTGCAGTGCAATGACCTTTCAGTCTCAAAAGTTCTAGTTTAGATAATGAACTATACGGTCATTCCAGCTCTAATTCCTGTTATTTTCACTGCCTTACTAATGGAGTATTTCACTTTGGTATCAAATAGACACCAATATGCTGCTATCGATTTTTATGTTTAAAAAAAACCCCTCAAATAAGAGAATTAAAGTTATTCCTCCCCAATTTGACTTGGCTCTTCAGCCCCTTCTGGTGAATTAGGCTCCTTTAAGAAGCAAAGCAGCTAAAATACATTAGTTTATTTTCCTGAATCGAAATCCCAGATGATAAATATATGACAAATGTATGACAAAGGGAAACATTTAGCAGGACAGCACAAACTAAAGAATGCAAATAGGAGGAACTGCAAAAAAAAATTGTTTTGGAATATTTGGAAATTCTCCCAGAATGTCACTGAATTCACTCCCCCATCCGATTCTGAATGTCAAATGTATAGAGTAGAAACTCCCGCCTCGGGGCTTTTAGAATATCCGGAAGAATTATGTAGGCTCCTGACTTGTGCTGTGTAGGCAGAAACATAGACTTTGCATGTGACAGGGCAATAAAGCAAGTATTTGTCAGCTTTCAAATTGGAACCAACAATGAATTGGCTGTTTGCAACACTGCTATTTCTACAGGCATGATGCAAACATCCTTTACTCCTGGATAACGGATGGAAGGACCAATTCTGGAAGCGCAGGGGCCCAGGGTATTTTATCATAAAAGCCCTCCTAACAGACAAGGATATCTCCCACCTCCACTCCTTGAAGACTATATACTTGCAAAATTACAAATTCTTAAAATGGTCTTTGTAATCAAGGAAATTTCAGGATGCATAGCTCCATGAAGAAAGGTGGTAGAGGTGGACACCCACGCCACCAAAATAAAAAATGGTTGAGGTATTCTTATTTATATCACATTATCTTTAAGGTATATTCAATATTCGTGTTCCTACAGAGGTGAATTAAACATTTCTTCTTGCTTTGTTTTCTCTGATGTTTCTCTTCTAGGT
Organism: Miniopterus natalensis; assembly: GCF_054644295.1. Classification (NCBI taxonomy): domain Eukaryota; kingdom Metazoa; phylum Chordata; class Mammalia; order Chiroptera; family Miniopteridae; genus Miniopterus; species Miniopterus natalensis. The sequence goes on along the minus strand of NC_142087.1, from coordinate 64,399,716 downwards.
TACAATCTCTTTAATTCTATCTCGCCAAAACAAAATGTCTTAGGACCAAGCTATCCACTGAAACGTCCATAGAGCAAACCATTGCACAACTCTGAGTATAAAAATCAAGTTCCTGAGGTGCTGTATCTTCTAAACAGACCTGTGAAGGCAGAGCTGTGAGTCAGGACCTCAGGGCTTCCTAGTATTAAGAACTTTTGTCTAGCCACTCACTTTTACTCCAGGAATCATCAGATGCCCAGGTAATTTTGAATGCCCCTTCCTTATTTACACACTGTGGGCCTTGGGGGGGACATCATTCACCAATATGATTTTAATTACTCCATCCGGATAATCAAGGTAACCAGACTGCCCAAAAGACACAGGGAGCCTGTACCTAAATCAGCTGGCCCACAGGAGAGGAACACTGGTTAGTCTGTTTCCATCATCTGCTCTAGACGAAGAAACTATAACATTCCCTTTTACAACAACTAATTAGGAGAAATATCCACCCAGAAATTTTCATAGGGACCTCAGACCTGATAGGCATCGATTTACATGTGACTCCTCCTTTCTCTGGAGGCATCCGTGCTATTTCCATTCCACGTGACTCAGTTTCTCAGCAGGAAAAAAGCAGCTGCAATCCTCAAGGATCCTCCTCACACTCATCCTGGAAAATTACATCTCTCCCTTTCCCCACTGACAGTTCAGAAGACTGAAATGCAACTTGATAGCTGTTCCGTTTTTTTTCATGTTACCTTTTGTGGCATAAACTTCTGCTTAAGAGAGACAACAGAAAGGCATTCAGTTGTGTGTGATGCATGCAAATGAGGTGTGCTAAGAAGTTCATGCTTGAGGCCGGTAAAGAGAAAGTGATTGCATTTGGGGGACTGCAGTCAATTGATTCTGGCATATCATTTGTTTCACAATTTACTATACTGCAATTCTTTGCCAGATACCTGCTCTGTCTTTAATAATAGTGTCCTGAGAGTCTTTAGGAATGCGCTAGCCGCTGCTTATCGTTTCAGCAATACTGTGTAAACCCATGCACTCGGCTGAACAGCAGCCAATGAATAAAATCTAATACAAAATTAGCCATGTGCAAAGATTTCAAATAAAGACGCTGTAAGAGACGACTTTTTTCTTCTTTCTTTCAATGTGACACAGTTATCTGGTGACATCTGTGACATATCAGAACCAGTGGGCATTAGCATATTTATAACGCTCCTCCTTTGAATATTCGAAATAACAATAAACATCCCAAATTATTGATCTCCTTCTATGTGCCTGTGTCAGTAACTTTAAGTGTTTTGTGGACATTGCTTAATGCTTTCAATTCTTTAGGAAAATATGTATTCTATCCCCACCTTGCCAGTGAGAAAACTGAGGATCGAAAAAGCTAAGTGACTTGTACAGGATCCCACAACTCAGAAGTGTTCCTGCCATACTCTCTCATGACAGCTGGGTTAAACAAAAATAATTTTGCAATCATTTTACTAGAGCTCTAATATTAAAGAAATGATAAGTTAATGGGCGATAATTTTAAATGACACAAGTTAATTTTTGATAGGAAATTACTTTCATCTAAAGTTTTGCGCATAGAAAGACAAGGTAGAGAAAATATAGCCAAGAAACTGATCTGGAGGCTAAAGAGGCAGAGTTATTAGCACAAAAATAATTTCACAAGAAAGGAAACTTGTTTCACATTGCTTGCAACAAGTATTACAATGCTTCTAATTGTTTCCTCTTTATTCTAAATTAAATCCTACAGGACCGCCTGCTTTCCCACATGATAAATCTAGAATAAATGGAATATCAAGAGGTGAATTCTTCCCTAAGAGAGTATTCCTTC